>NC_141691.1:729057876-730257876 GCF_964263255.1 Lissotriton vulgaris | reverse complement strand
TGAACTGGAATGATTTAAGTTGGTTCACCTTTTTTCCGCAAGCCATGATAAAAGTTTTAGAATTATACATTTTTAGTTTCTTCCCTTGAATAAAATCATAAAAGTGGTTCATGAGTTTTTGAAGACCCATAGGAGTTCTTGAGAGTAAGACAGTATTGTCTGCATAAAGCAGTACCGGGATTGGTTGCCCCTCGACTTGAGGAGCGTCAGCTTGGACACTCTTCAGGTCAGACTCCATGGAATTTATAAAAAGGGAGAAAAGTAGCGGGCCAAGACACAACCTTGCCTAATGCCAGATTTAACCCTGATCTTCTTCATGCATTACCCCGCTTGCCCAAAGCGGATCTGAGCTGACAACTTGCTGTAGAGTCTAGCCAAGAAATAAATTATCGCTGCCGGGGCTCCCATATTGAGTAAGGTTGACCACAACAGAGTATGGTCGACCAGATCGAAGGCACTAGAGAGGTCTGCAAAGCAAAGAAATAAAGAGCCCTGTTTAGCTTTGGTGTATTTCCCTATAATAAGATCTAAATTAATACACTGCTCAATAGTGCCGAGGCCCTTCCGGAAACCATATTGGGAGGCCGCAAGGATATTATTGGCTTCAGCCCAGTCCTCCAGACGTAGCAATAGAACCCTGCTCATGATTTTTTACGAGGAATCCAGAAGGGAGATAGGGCGGTAGTTCTTGGCCTCTCCTCTATCTCCCTTCTTGTAAATTGGCAGGATTATGGATTCACTCCAGGTAGAGGGAGTAGTATCGTTAACGGAGGCATTAAACACCTGGGTCAGGAGGGGGCTCCAAAGTGCCAGGTCGGTTTTGTACAGGTCTACCGGAACTCCGTCCGGTCCAGGATCCTTCCCCCCCTTGCTGTTACGAATAGCATTATCTACTTCTTGAAGTGTAATCCCCAGCGGTTGATTAAATCCTATAATATCAGCACAAAAACTATCCTGATCCTCTCTGGCTGGATCAAAGATTCCTGTAAAATATTGGACCAAGCTATCCTCACTAACCTGGGCAGTTAAAACTGGGAATTCCTCCTTTACGAGGAAATGACTGTCGACAGTACTCCAAAATAACTTACTGTCACGCAGCTCTGCCGCCTTGGTCAAGTTATCCCAAGCTTGCTTCCTAAGCTCCTGTTTTCTACGGGTCAACTGTTGTTTATATATCGCCCTGAGGAGTGTAACGGCATCCCTATTTCTAGGGTGGCTGGACAGTGCCCTCTCTAAATCTTGTAAGAAATTCGTACAGGCTCTGTCAAACCAACCTAAAGCGGCCCTCTTGGATATACCCTTAATGATAGTGAGGGACCTTTTAATTATATCGCCGAGTTTCTCAAAATCGGCAATAATGCACCAGGGGCGGCCTCATCGTCAAGACAGCGGAGTAACTCTTCGGAACCTGCTCCCACTATTTTCCGCAACAGTTTATCAGAATTGTCCCCACACCATTTAATCCGAATGCCATTTTGCCTGCAAGGGGTAATCTCATCAACAATCCTACCCTTAAAACTGGACATAGACCCCCAGATGGAAGTTGACAAAGTAATGGCATTGTGATCACTAATTCCAAAATCAACAATGATAGGGACCGTACAGAGTGGGGCAATGTGTACCAATATCAGCAAGTGGCCAATAACGGAGGCTGAATTCCTCCCAACGAACGTTGGTGCAATATTGCCCTCTTTATCCGCTGCGGGTTGGGGGATGACCAGATCAAAATTTAACAGGAGGGTGTTAAGGGAGTCACCATACGGAGTGTGGGTAAAACGGGCCCGGTTCTCCCCATTATCCCCGTCAAACCCACATACATTTGTATATGAATGGGGGCAAGTCCGGATATTAAAATCCCCTCCCCAGATGATATCACATGGCTTGTGGATGTCTCTACAAATTTTCTTTACAGCTAACTCAAGTTCATCTACAACACAGGTACTCGTAGGGTCAAACCTATTGTTGTAGTGGTTGATTAACAAGGTATCCCGGCCCCCTCTTTGTTCCAGCCTAAGAATTTGTGAATGGGATCCTACAGTAGAATGGGATCTCACACGTACTGGGAAGTTCACGGACAATAAAATTGCGAGCCCACCTTTTGCCCTACCCATGGGAGATTCTTGCGCTAGACAATTGTATGACACAAAGCCGTCAAAATGGATATCTGTCGTAGACCAGGTCTCCTGTAAACAGAGGATGTCAAACCTGGAGATGGATTCCCTCCAGCCCAGGGATGACATCCTCTGTCGCCAACCGGCGATATTCCAGCTCGCAATTTTAAAACCAGGAGGATTAGAGACAGGCTCTACGAACCCAGGGTCACTTTGGAGCACTGGGGTTGGTAGCGGCTCCTCTGGCATATCCAAAGAGAATAATGGGTGGTGCGTGTCCGCTATGTCAACTTGCAGGGGTGGCTCCAGGGGCAACCTCTTAGGGGCTGCAGTAGTTAGCAAGCTCTCTGCAGGGGACATTTCATTTGTCACAACCTCTCCAACCAATAAACCGTTAACAATGTCTTGCAAAAATCTTGAATCATGTGCTGGGGATAGTCAGTCAACTCCCTCTAGACCGTCTAGACAACTGAACCGATTAATATCACAGAAGGGGGCATACTGGGGCGGCATGACGGATCTTACATCATATCTTCTTTGCCTACCCCTCCGCTCCACCCTTGTTTAGTCGTCTCTACCTCTACCATGGTTCATATAGTTAGGTGGAAAGAAAAAGGACACTGGGAGGGTCTGGATGGTGGAGTCAAAGGACCTATTAAAACTCGCACAGATATGTGAGACAGTTCTAGGGTCTCTAAAACTGACCGTTATACAATCCTCATTTATGGTCTTAACGGTCTTACCTAGCCAGGGCACCCTTCTTACCATAATGATTTCGTTGTGAAGGTGGGCTGGGAGCGGTCTATTCCAGTTGAGCCACCTAACAACTTTACTTTTCAGGGAGCTGAAGGTTTCTGTTTCTCCTGCTTCCAAGGTAGGGGCTCCTGCTAAAACTAGCAGCAAAACGAAATACGCCTGTGGATCACTTGCCCATCCTAGCCTTGACATTGAGTAGCTCCGGGACCCAAGACCCACTGTTACTAAAAGTTATACCCAGATAACAAAATTTGTCCACAACCTCAATTCGATGTTCCTTGAACTGGAATGATTTAAGTTGGTTCACCTTTTTTTCCGCAAGCCATGATAAAAGTTTTAGAATTATACATTTTTAGTTTCTTCCCTTGAATAAAATCATAAAAGTGGTTCATGAGTTTTTGAAGACCCATAGGAGTTCTTGAGAGTAAGACAGTATCGTCTGCATAAAGCAGTACCGGGATTGGTTGCCCCTCGACTTGAGGAGCGTCAGCTTGGACACTCTTCAGGTCAGACTCCATGGAATTTATAAAAAGGGAGAAAAGTAGCGGGCCAAGACACAACCTTGCCTAATGCCAGATTTAACCCTGATCTTCTTCATGCATTACCCCGCTTGCCCAAAGCGGATCTGAGCTGACAACTTGCTGTAGAGTCTAGCCAAGAAATAAATTATCGCTGCCGGGGCTCCCATATTGAGTAAGGTTGACCACAACAGAGTATGGTCGACCAGATCGAAGGCACTAGAGAGGTCTGCAAAGCAAAGAAAAAAAGAGCCCTGTTTAGCTTTGGTGTATTTCCCTATAATAAGATCTAAATTAATACACTGCTCAATAGTGCCGAGGCCCTTCCGGAAACCATATTGGGAGGCCGCAAGGATATTATTGGCTTCAGCCCAGTCCTCCAGACGTAGCAATAGAACCCTGCTCATGATGTTTTACGAGGAATCCAGAAGAGAGATAGGGCGGTAGTTCTTGGCCTCTCCTCTATCTCCCTTCTTGTAAATTGGCAGGATTATGGATTCGCTCCAGGTAGAGGGAGTAGTATAGTTAACGGAGGCATTAAACACCTGGGTCAGGAGGGGGCTCCAAAGTGCCAGGTCGGTTTTGTACAGGTCTACCGGAACTCCGTCCGGTCCAGGAGCCTTCCCCCCCTTGCTGTTACGAATAGCATTATCTACTTCTTGAAGTGTAATCCCCAGCAGTTGATTAAATCCTATAATATCAGCACAAAAACTATCCTGATCCTCTCTGGCTGGATCAAAGATTCCTGTAAAATATTGGACCAAGCTATCATCACTAACCTGGGCAGTTAAAACTGGGAATTCCTCCTTTACGAGGAAATGACTGTTGACAGTACTCCAAAATAACTTACTGTCACGCAGCTCTGCCGCCTTGGTCAAGTTATCCCAAGCTTGCTTCCTAAGCTCCTGTTTTCTACGGGTCCACTGTTGTTTATATATCGCCCTGAGGAGTGTAACGGCATCCCTATTTCTAGGGTGGCTGGACAGTGCCCTCTCTAAATCTTGTAAGAAATTCGTACAGGCTCTGTCAAACCAACCTAAAGCGGCCCTCTTGGATATACCCTTAATGATAGTGAGGGACCTTTTAATTATATCGCCGAGTTTCTCAAAATCGGCAATAATGCACCAGGGGCGGCCTCATCGTCAAGACAGCGGAGTAACTCTTCGGAACCTGCTCCCACTATTTTCCGCAACAGTTTATCAGAATTGTCCCCACACCATTTAATCCGAATGCCATTTTGCCTGCAAGGGGTAATCTCATCAACAATCCTACCCTTAAAACTGGACATAGACCCCCAGATGGAAGTTGACAAAGTAATGGCATTGTGATCACTAATTCCAAAATCAACAATGATAGGGACCGTACAGAGTGGGGCAATGTGTACCAATATCAGCAAGTGGTCAATAACGGAGGCTGAATTCCTCCCAACGAACGTTGGTGCAATATTGCCCTCTTTATCCGCTGCGGGTTGGTGGATGACCAGATCAAAATTTAACAGGAGGGTGTTAAGGGAGTCACCATACGGAGTGTGGGTAAAATGGGCCCGGTTCTCCCCATTATCCCCGTCAAACCCACATACATTTGTATATGAATGGGGGCAAGTCCGGATATTAAAATCCCCTCCCCAGATGATATCACATGGCTTGTGGATGTCTCTACAAATTTTCTTTACAGCTAACTCAAGTTCATCTACAACACAGGTACTCGTAGGGTCAAACCTATTGTTGTAGTGGTTGATTAACAAGGTATCCCGGCCCCCTCTTTGTTCCAGCCTAAGAATTTGTGAATGGGATCCTACAGTAGAATGGGATCTCACACGTACTGGGAAGTTCACGGACAATAAAATTGCGAGCCCACCTTTTGCCCTACCCATGGGAGATTCTTGCGCTAGACAATTGTATGACACAAAGCCGTCAAAATGGATATCTGTCGTAGACCAGGTCTCCTGTAAACAGAGGATGTCAAGATGGATTCCCTCCAGCCCAGGGATGACATCCTCTGTCGCCAACCGGCAATATTCCAGCTCGCAATTTTAAAACCAGGAGGACTAGAGACAGGCTCTACGAACCCAGGGTCACTTTGGAGCACTGGGGTTGGTAGCGGCTCCTCTGGCATATCCAAAGAGAATAATGGGTGGTGCGTGTCCGCTATGTCAACTTGCAGGGGTGGCTCCAGGGGCAACCTCTTAGGGGCTGCAGTAGTTAGCAAGCTCTCTGCGGGGGACATTTCATTTGTCACAACCTCTCCAACCAATAAACCGTTAACAATGTCTTGCAAAAATCTTGAATCATGTGCTGGGGATAGTCAGTCAACTCCCTCTAGACCGTCTAGACAACTGAACCGATTAATATCACAGAAGGGGGCATACTGGGGTGGCATGACGGATCTTACATCATATCTTCTTTGCCTACCCCTCCGCTCCACCCTTGTTTAGTCGTCTCTACCTCTACCATGGTTCATATAGTTAGGTGGAAAGAAAAAGGACACTGGGAGGGTCTGGATGGTGGAGTCAAAGGACCTATTAAAACTCGCACAGATATGTGAGACAGTTCTAGGGTCTCTAAAACTGACCGTTATACAATCCTCATTTATGGTCTTAACGGTCTCACCTAGCCAGGGCACCCTTCTTACCATAATGATTTCGTTGTGAAGGTGGGCTGGGAGCGGTCTATTCCAGTTGAGCCACCTAACAACTTTACTTTTCAGGGAGCTGAAGGTTTCTGTTTCTCCTGCTTCCAAGGTAGGGGCTCCTGCTAAAACTACCATAAAACGGTTTGCTTCAGGTGGAAGGTCTGGCAAAAGTGGTCTAGGGGCTCTTAGTTCTTTATCTGGGGAACCTTTTTGACCATCAACCGTTAACCCATTTGCATTAGTATTACTTGGTTGCGGCCCAGATATATGTTGCGGGGGTACATTATTGACCTGGTTGGAGTCCTGGGGGACTAAGGGTAGGCCTATGGGAGGGCGGGTTAGATGTAAGGCCTCTTTAACTAGTGGGGGACCAGGAATAGTAAGGGTAGTTGGCAGGGTACTCGGGTTACTGGGCTTGTTGGAATTAGCTATTATAGTAGCTGTGGTTGGCACAAACGGGCCCGCCCTTGGCCCGGGCTTCGCCCGGCGCACACCCGCGCGCGTCCTGCGTGCGCGTGGGTGGGTGTGGCTAAAGTAGGGAGGTGGAGGTAGGAAGAGGCGGGGCGGGAAGAGGAGTCAGGTGCAGCCGGTCCCTCGCCGCAAAGCAACCTGGCCCTCGCAGTCCCGCTGTGCAGTCCAGTCTTCTGCCCCCAAATCGCGTTGGTCCTCACAGCTCCCAAATGCAGCACCAGGAAAATTCCAACGAGTCAGTAGCCTCGAGCGGCACCCCAGTACAAATCCCCAGGTAACACTGATGTGTATTCGGGTAATTCCTCAGTATTAATGTAAAACACAACACAATTTTGTTATAGTTGTATACAGTATAGGGCGTCGTGACTAGTGGGCTGTTTCTCTGGATTGTTTCTGATTAATACATTCATCATTGGCTTCTACAAACATATTTCGTATATTGTAGATTCCAATAAAGTAGATGTGGGCAAGCCAAGCAGGACTCAAGCCTGGCTCTAATATCTGGCGTGGGCTCGCCAATGCCCTACTAAGACTGTCCAGCCACACTAGCCAAATATCCCAGGCACTGTCCTTTCATCTCCATAATGGCATTTTTAAAAAGCAACTATTGAGCACAGATAAGCTGTGTTCAAAACAGTTTAAAAGATGTTTTTGTGCTCTCTGTGTCTGCAGCTGAGCTAAGCTACTAGTCAGTGAGTCACAAGTCGTGTGTGTCTCACTGAAGAGCTGCAGCAGGACAGCAGTCTCTGAGGATTGTCAGTTTTTTGTTTTGCTAATTATTGTAATTGCTGTGGTGCAGGCGCTGACCTGATACTACTCGACCGTATGTTAAATCACGGGAAGCCGGTGATATTAATATAAAACTAGTCTTCTAGCTTTCCTTGCCCTAAACTTTGTCCCTTTTCCAAAAAAGAATGTATAACATTTTTGTATATCATGGCAGATTGAATTAAAGTGTGATTCTTGCATGCCTTGAAAATATTGTAGTAATTTAGATAATGAAAAAGATTAACATACAGCACTGACCTTCAGTCACGCAACGGAAAGAGCAGGAGATATGTATTATTGCTAAATTGAACAACGTGTAAGGAGGTATCATGGGTTCAAATCACAGCTTGTCCACCTGTCTAAACTGTGCCTATCACTTTACTTCACTCTGTCTCTTTTTTCACAAAAAAATGGTATTAGGTTAAGTACACATAAATGCCTAAGTGTCCCAGGGCCACTCTGCCTCATCTTGATTGAGTGTCAAATTAGAGACCACCTTGAGCCGGTTCAGGTCGTGCTCTTTATAAATACTTCACTTCATGCCGCTCCAGAAAGAATAACAATGTTGGCCACATATACAGTGGATATAACAATGTTGCATCTCTTGATTCGCTTATGATAGCTTAGTCAGTGCAGTGAAGCTGAATTATTATTTAATATAAAATACTATTACTTTTAATAGATGCCAATTGAGTGACATAATTTAATGTACTAAAGAAAAACACCAGCATTCAAGGCACACCGTATTTATTTTATCTGGAAGAGTCTCTGTCTTATTTTTATTTGCCATTGTCTGTGTCAGTGAAGTTCTAATCTTTTGATGGCTTGGTTCGTGCTTTGGCTCTTGGAACCAAGCCAGATCTCTAGCTCGGTTCTCTGTACATTTGCTGGCTTGCCCAGCTACACTGTGAAATCGGGAGGTTAGTGGTCCCACATCTACGTTCAATAACACAGTAGATTGCTTCTCTCAATGGTGCCATAATGTGGCAAACACATGACCTGCAAAAAACACAGTTGATGGACCGAATGCAGAACAATGTCTTACATTCACCCCAGTACAAAGATCTGGGCCTGAATCCGTCGTTTTTTTGCACTCCACACCACCGTAGGTCAGACACTGGCTATATGCAAATCAGCCTTGACCCTGTGCCTCATGGGAACAGTCCAGCCCGAACTACCAAGCTATGTCTTTCATAGACCGGAATCAAGCATCCAAGGACCGGTTTCTGGCTATCAGCCTTCTTCAGCCATGACCTGGCACATGACCTGGCCCTTTACTGAATTCGGATTGATTGCCGTAGTCATCAATTACAACCGGCCATTTAAGATCGCTTTTAAAAATCAGAATCACAATTCTCAGGTGCTCCAGTAAAATTGTGAGTTCACAAATACAGTAGAAGCGGTATCTAAAACCCCATTCTGGTGAATTAATAATTTTATAAAAAATCTTCCTGGTGGACATAGGACACTCTTGAATAAACCTGATCAAGACTAAAAAAAAATATTGATATAAAGCAAATATGGGGATTCAGTCTGCCAAAATCAAATTAACCAAACACATAATCAAAGAAATCCTTTGTGACTCAAGCCGACGCACTAGTGCCATAGACAATGTAATTTGCAGAACAGATAACATAAGGTTTCGCTCTGAAATTAGCCTATGTATTGTGATCCCTTCAACAGATAACTGCACATTGACTTCTGAATAATTGTGGAAGCTAAGCTCATTTGTAGGTACTTTCCAGCATGGTAACCCGTACAGCCTCAGGCAGGACGATGGTGCAGAGTATTGTTAGATTTGACTTGTACTGGCCTCACCCTTATGACAGGACTAGGCTATGCTTCTCTGACGTGGTCTAAGCTGTTTTTACTCATTCCAGATTGGTCTGGGTGGTATTTTACCACTCCAAAGCTATAATACTGAGCCTGAGATTGTAAAATGTCTTTGGCATTATTTGGTTTGGCGTGGGTAGCACTTGCTGAAACTATGCTTAAAGACTTAGATAAGTAAGCTTTGGCAAAGCCAATAGGTCTCACTTATGTGTTAGCTATTGGCTTTGGAAATGTGTCATAACCATTATATACCCCAGTGTGGCTGCTGTTCAGCATGACTAAAAGTTAGTGGCGTGGAGTGGGGTGAAGCAGGTTAAAGTGTGCTTGATTATAGTAGACTGGAATGGGGTAGATTGGGGAAGAATGGAGTGGGGTAGATTGGCATGGAGTGGAGTGGGGGTAGAGTGGGCTAGAATACAGTGGGATGGATTGGGGTAAATTATAATGGGGCAATTGGGTAGATTAACATGGTAGATTGGAGTGGGGTAGATTAAATTGAGGTTCATTGGGGTGGAGTGGAGAGATTGGGGTAGATTAGCATGGGGTATATTGGAGTGGGGTAGCTAGAGGTAGGGTAAATCGGCGTAGATTGAGGTAGAGTGGAGTGGGCTATATTGGGGTAGATTGGAGTGAGGTAGATTGTGGATGAGTTGAGTAGCGTGTATTGAGGTAGATTGGAGTAGGGCAGACTGGAGTGCAGTCAGGTAGATTGGAGTGGAATGGGGTAGATTGGGTGGAATATAGTACAGTGAAATGGAGTGGGGGTAGATTGCGGAGGTTTGGAGTTGGGTAGATTGAGGTGGAGTAGGGTAGATTGTGGAGTGGGGTAGATTGAAGTGATGTGGGGTAGATTGGGATGGGGTGAAGTAGATTTGAGTGTGGTGGAATGGGTTGGATTGTGGTAGAGTGTAGTAGAGTGGGGTAGATTGGAGTGGAGTAGATGGGGTAGATTGGAGTGGGGTAGATTAAAGTGGGGGAGTGATGTAGAATGAATTGGTTGGATTGAGGTATAATAAAGTGGGATTGATTGGAGTGGGGTATAGTGGAGTGGAATATATTGGGGTAGATTGGAGTGGATTGGGGTAGATTGGGGAAGAGTGGAGTGCAGTAGATTAGAGCGGAGTGGAGTGGGGTGGATCAGAGTGGGGTATAGAGGAGTAGATTGGAGTGGAGGGGGCTAGATTGGGTGGTTTATGGTAGGGTAGATTGGAGTAAAGTGGGGAAGATTGGGGTGGAGTGTGATGGATTGGATGGGGTAGATTGGAGTAGGGTAGTTTCGAGTGGATTTGGGAAGGGTAGATTGGAGTGGGAGGAAATGGTTTGGATTAGGGTGGAGTGGGTTAGATTGGACTGGAGTGGGGTGGTTTGGGTGGCATGTGGAACACTGGAGTGAAGTAGAATGGGCTAGATTGGGAGGAGTGGAATGGAGTGTGATAGACTGGGTTAGATTGCAGTGTGGTAGATGGGTGGATTGGAATGGGGTAGATTAGGGAAGAGTGGAGTATGCTAGATTGGAGTGAAGGTGGATATATTTGAATGGAGTCAAGATTGGGGTGAAGTGAATTGGATTGGGGTCGATTAGAGTGGAATGGGGTAGATTAGTGTGGAATGCAGTGGGGAGATTGGGTGGATTAGAGTAGGGTAGATTGGAATGGAGTTGGGGAGATTAGAGGGGGGAGATTGAAGAGGGATTATTGGAGTGGGTTAGAGTGGGGTAGGGTGTGGTGGGATGGCATAGAATGGGATAGAGTGGGGCAAATTGGAGTGGAGTCGGTTGGATTGGAGTGGGGTAGATTGGAGTGGGGTAGAATGGAGTGGGGTAGATTGCAATCGGGTGCATTGGGTTGGAGTGGGTTAGGTTTGAGTGGAGTGCGGTCGATTTGACTGGAGTGTGGGAGACTGGAGTGCAATGGGGTAGATTTGAGTAGAGTGGAGTGCGGTGAAGTAGAGTGGATTGGGGGTAGATAGAGTAGAGAATGTATTCCTTGGTCAGCTTTCTGAATGTCCCCAAAATGTCCTTAGATGTAGGCTTCAACCTAAAAATTACAAAATACTTTGTCACCCTTCTAGCTCACTATGGATGGCATTGTATTTATCTGCTGCTTACAAATGCTGCTAGAAAAACAGACATGTGAAGTGAGCTCATTGAGAGTGTCATTAGTGTTGTAGATACACTTCATATAAAGAAGCTGCTATTCACCTCGGGACTGGGAATTTTCCAGACTTTCCTGTCTCTGTTTTTCATGGTTTATCAAGCACTGTAAGTCTGGAAAGGTACGGTTTGGATTTAGGTTAAGATATTTTGTAGCACAATACTTTTGTGCTCAATAGTATGAAACCATCTGGACTAACAAACACACCAAAATTCAAAATATTTGTCACATTAGGACTACCTTCGGAAAACTTGTATTGATCCGTAATGTCCTGTATTTCATCAGATCCAATCGCTTTTGTCAAAATCTTCCTCCCAACATGGGTTTTATCAATATATACCAGTTCCTTAGAACCATCCTTCATTGAATTGTAGTACACAATATCACTGTTGACCTACACAAGAATAAGAAAATGGCAATTAGGAACATCATTGTCATTTATTAACTCTAACTGTAATCAGCCAATGCGCTACAAAGGAGACATGTTAAAGACAAAATGAGATATTAGACTACTATATAATACTAGTGTACCATGCAGTAACTGTTGTGTTGTGTATTCTTAGTTAGGAATGTTGAAGTGTTCTTAGAATAGGAATGCATTTGTGGGGTTCCAGGGAGGGACAGTTGATGGGGGTATGTGGACGTGTAGACATCGTCGGTGATGTGTTATGAGCGGAGTTGCCAATAAAGTGCATGGAACTGAATCTGGAGTAAGAGCCATCTTTACAGTAACGCAGGTCAGACCAAGTCTTGACATAATATCCTTGTCGGTGAACAGTTCTACAACAATAGATTTTTAAACAAACGTACTATGATCAGAGACATAGCTATCAATAGTGCAGCAGGTGCTGTGGTGCCAAGGATCAATGATGAGAGGGGCCTCTGCATCTAATTTATAGGTCTATTTCAGAATGTAACAGGAGATAAAACATCAATTTTCCATGCTGACATTAGAGTGCAAGGCACCCTTGCTGCTAATAATCCAGTCTGCATTGTAACATCAAAGTAGCATCTTCCTCTGAGTCATCCAGTGCTTAATTTGAACCAGTGGTTTATGGTAGCGAGCACCAGTGCTGGTGCCAGGGACTCTTTTTTGCAGTTGAGTGTCACTGGTCAAAAAGAGTCAATTTCAAAGTATGTCCCATGGCAGGAGAAGATCTTGATTTCATTACAAGACCGGAGGCAACCATTATGCATTAATCTTTTAATGCAACTTCAAGTACGGCCACTTAAAAGTTACATCATAAAGCAAAGGCCTAGAGCAAACAAGTGTAACTTTGCAACAGCAGCATAGAGATCAGACTCTTTTAAATGCGGCTTCAAGACAGATACGTTGCTTTTCTCCTATGCTCATATGCGTGAAACCCCGTGTCTCCAGCACCTAACTTATCTAACTGCTCGCGTACACACGCGTGGCCTTTTTTCTCCTCAGACTGTCACCTAACTTCCATTTTTGGGTTGCGGCTCACGACCACACGCATCGTCTTGTTCTCCCTTCAGACAGCCTTTCTTCCACATTCCACATCCTGGGCGCGGCGTGGCCGTACTCGCAGCTCCAGTTTTCGGAGTTTGGGCTGCGCCCCCTTCGTGCCTTTATTTTTCATTACAGCACGATAGGCCTTTCCACTCAGCAAGCGTACCTGATTAATCTAAAATAAAGGAACCAACAGCAAATAATCATGTGGCTCTCCCACATTTGAGGAAAGACCCTTAGCAACCAGGCACATCCACGTCCTTTCATTACTAGGCTTGTAGAGGTTTCCTAGCAACGCTGCCTTCAACAGCTGATTTCTACAGTGGTTGGCAGCTCGTTTGCATTTCTCTCTACCTGGTTAATTTCTACCTTCCTTGCCTCCTTTAAAAAAAAAGAAATATATATATATAAAAAAAGGACAGAATACCCCCTTTTTACTTATTGAACCTGGGCTAAAAGCCCCCCTTTTTCTTCTTCTACTCTTCTACTGGTGCCTATTAAACACCCTGTCATGTCTGATGCTGAGTCCGATGACTCTCAGTCCCAGGTATCCGCTCCTAATTCCAACAAGGAGCTTATTAAGCAACTAATGCATAAGGAATTACATTCCTGCATGAGGGAGACTGTAAGTAATATTGTTGCCGGAAAGAGATCCCTTTCCGGCCTCACTATCCCATCCGGACCACTCAGAGGACACAATCTGACCCAAAGTGGGGGTAAAAAAATGAAAAAATGCAACAACTTAGAAAATGAGAGCACTATGGGAGTCCAAGCACCTCGACTGTATTGGGAGGTCAATGCGCCTCAAGGACTGAAGGAGGACTAAGCTCCTCAAATAATACGGAAGGCCTAGGCACCCCAAAAAGACTTTGTGCCCATAACGGCACATCTTATTTGGATGCCCTAAGCGGCTCACATTATCAGAGTGCTAATACGGATACCCTCTTATCCAATGACACTTCTAATGAGTTGTTAGATGAATACATTTTGGACCTAGACCAAGCTGATGATGATATTGACCTTGACCTCTCGGAGGAGGAACTTCCCTCCTCCTCAAAGAAGATAATATTAGATGCCCTTGGTGGAGTATGTTCTCCCCTGACAACATACAACACCCTAGGAGCTCTCAGTGGTGGCCCCAAAAACACATGGCCAAATTTATTAAAAGATTGGTCAAGCACCCACTCGAAAGAGAGGCAAGAGACATCCTTAAGGCAGAATGCCCATGACCCCTCATCCAGGACAAATACTGCCTTACACCAAACCTGGACCTTAAACTCATTAGGCTCCTTTTCAAATTGGGCAGAGACCCCAGGAAGGGTATTGAAAGCTCCCTCAAAAGTTGTCAGGACCGCATGCTTGACATGCTCCGCCCATTGTGCCGTTTGATTGATTTAATTGAGGAGAGCTATATCAATGGTTCACAACCCAACATCGACCTTCTACGGGGATGGAGCCAGAGGACTCTTATCCTCCTCGGTAATCCCAACGCTTTTCTAAATACTGAGAGAAGGAAAGTAGTACTGTCCAAGATTGACACCAAGCTCTGGGATATGGTAGAAAAAGAATCCTCATCTAACCCCAATGGCCTCCTCTTTGGGGAGGATATGATTAAAGGTTTGGGGAAGTATGTGGCAACCTTTACGGCTCTTGATAAAGCACCAGCCAACATACGCAGAGTCTTCAACCCAAGTGTTTTTGCAAGGGCTGGCAGAAGAGATCGTTCTGCCGGCTGCCTCTTCCAAAGACCCATCTCAAGACAAAGAGGTTTTGGTCGCCCGTTCCAGCCCAACACTTCATTCTTTCCTCAACGAGGTCGACTTTCCCACTCCAGAGGCTTTAGGACCAGCGGCACCAACATCTCCAATATCTCAAGTAAGTACCCTTCCTCCTCATCCTTCTTCTTCTTTAACACAGAAAGTAAGGGGTCGGCTAAAATATTTCCTACACATTTGGAAACAAATCACTCACGATCCTTGGGTTTTAGAAACTGTTCAGGGTTTCAGAACAGGTTTCAAGGAAAAACCGACTCAAATGTTAACTCCCAAAGTGTTAAACCTTACACTAGAACAACAATCTATTATGGCAGAGGAGGTAAATTCAATGTTAATGAAGGGAGCAATCGTAGAAGTTCCTTGGGAACACAAGTTTTTCCTGAGCAATATTTTCCTAGTGGAAAAAAAGGACAATGGAGACCTGTAATAAATTCTAAGAGAATTGAACAAGTTTCTCACCTACAATCACTTCAAGATGGAAGGTATCCATCTCCTCGGGGACATGCTCTTAGAAAAAGACTGGCTAGTGAAACTAGATTTAAAAGACTCCTACTTCACCATTCCAATGGCAGAGGAATCCCAATCCTTCCTTCAATTTGCATGGAACAACCATCTTTATCAGTTTCAAGCTCTCCCCTATGGTCTGTCTTCATCCCCTTGGTGCATTACCAAGGTAATGAAGGCCATTACCACGGTCCTGAGAGAAAGTGGTGTCCGCCTCACAATCTATTTAGACGACATACTCATCATGTCCCAAGACCACTTTCAAATTCTGAAAGACTTAAACACCACTGTGAACTTAATAGAAAGTACAGGTTTTATTATAAACAGGAATAAATCCATCATGGCTCCTTCGAGGTCCCTAGAGTTCCTTGTCTTTACGGTAGACACCGTGAAGTCTATACTTTTACTTCCTGCAAAGAAGATATCCAAGATTCGGAAATAGATATGTCATGTTCTGAAATTAGATCTTGTACACTTAAGGGAACTAGCCAGTCTTCTGGGCCTCCTATCATCATCTATCCAGGCTATCTTCCCGGACCCTCTACATTATAGAGCCCTTCAAAGACTGAAGGGCAGGGCCCTCCGTTCCGGTCTTTGGTACGGAGATAAAATTCACAGAGACACAGAAGCCAAGGCAGAACTGACTTGGTGGTTAGAGAATCTAGATGCTTGGAACGGGAAAACCATTTTTGGGACTTCCCCGGATTACGTACTGCAATGGGATGCCAGCCTTCATGGCTGGGGTGCTTGTTTTCAGAATCAGAACATGGGAGGTTTATGGTCTTATTCGGAGAGTTTGCACCACATAAACTTTCTGGAGTTAACCAGCTGGCTTTATGCCCTTATGAGTTTCAAGCAATCCCTTCAGGGGTGGTCAGTCCTCCTCAAAATGGACAATATGTCAGCTGTTGCCTATATAAATCGCTTTGGGGCACAAGGTCACCAGACCTTTCCAACCTAGCCTAAAAACTGTGGATGTTCTGCTTGGAACACCAAATGTCCAGAGCACCTTCCCGGTCTAAAGAATGTCTGTGCAGATTTGAACTCAAGGTTCCTTGTAGATTACACCAATTGGAAATTAAACGCAAACGTGTTTAACAGTCTAACAGTCTATACTGTCTTTGGGGTCCCCTAGAAGTAGACCTCTTTGTGAGCAGACTCACGTCCCAACTTCCCAGATACTTCAGCTGGATGCCAGACCCGGGTGCTCTGGCAGTGAACGCCTTTCTTCAGCATTGGAAAGACATTCAGGGAAATTCTTTTCCCCCCTTTGCGATGACCCAACGCGTCCTTCAGAAGTTGAGGATACAATATTATGGTATGTTATATGTTATGTTATGTTATACTAAATTTGTAGCGCGCACTGTTACTCTGGAGTGTCCTGGCGCGATGGAGAGCTGGGGTAGGGTGAAAATCATGTTAGTTTAACTTGCTGAACAGGTGTGTTTTTAGGTGCTTTTTAAAGGGTTGAAACTTATGAATAAATTGAAGGGCAGAAGGGAGCGCATTCCAAGCTTCCGCAGCTTTGAGAGCCAGCGACTGACCCCCTAGCGGTTTCTGCGAAAGCGAGGAATAATCTTCCGGCGGTGGGAAGCCGAGCGCAAGAGGCGGTTTGGCACATAAATGATCTTCAATAGTCCTAGTAACTCCTTTTTGGCAATCCTGATTCAAAACATCCCAGCCATGGGTAGATAGTAATTTCTTTGGAATTTCTCCCCCAAAAAATCACTCTGCAAACTTCTATATAGTAATTATCTATAGGGTTTAAAAAAAATTGTCTGCAGATTGTAAATAAACAGCAAAACTTCACTTGGAGATCCACAGTGTAATTTCTACCTATCAAAAACAGATTCATTACAGTAGTTCCTTTCCTGAGAGAAGACACTGAGTAGGTCACGCCTAACTGACAGCAGAAGCTGCCTGGTTGCTAAAAGACCTATTGTCAATGTACAGTGGGCTTAGAGCACGCCCATTGCTTACCACTGGTTGACTTTATTGTAACAGTCATCTGTTTGCTTTTTATTTGTTAGGGCTGTCTGGGCTTTCCTTGCTCTTCTTGTGTCTTACTTCTCCCTGGAGCAAAGCCTCTTTACTTGTGTCCTTCCGCTACTTACTTTTCAGTCAGTACTTTTTTCTTCACTGTTAAGCACTCCAATAGTGTACATGTATTTTCGAACTGCAACCTTGTTTACTTCTCTTTCCCCCCACTCCTCCACGCTCTGTGTGGCACTTTTTCACCAACGTTCTATCCCCAGACCCCTCTGTGCTGCGCTCGCCCTCATTTGCCCCTCCCCACTGGAATTGCTTCTTGCCTGTGTGCTTCTCCCTCAAGTTCTTTTTCCCCTGACACCTGCCAGTTCTGTTGCTTTTACCTCCCGCCCACCTGGTCTCCTTGTTGAACCACTCACACCCTCTTGCTCCCGTTGTTGCCCCCTCCTCCACCCTGATCATTTTTTTATTTTAATGTTGAGAGAGGACTAGCCCAGCTGCCTTAGGAGCGCTTTTATGTACTTTTTGAATTCACTGATCCATCTCGAATCAGTAAATACAATGAAATGGCATAATAGAGCATGCACACATCTACAAAATGATGCAGTTGCAGGGCATTGTTATTATTTTTTTCCTTTTCGCCGTGCTATACAGCACCTTGAAGGCAAAAGGCACTGGCAAAGCCAGCAGGTCCCACAGGCAATATCTATTGGCTTTGCCAACGCTTGTTTTTACAAGATCCTTAGTCCCCGCCAGAAATATAAGTCGGACACAACTGTATGGCCAAACTCAGTTACTGTATACTCAGATAGCATAGCGAAGGTAAATTTATCTGAACTTGTAGTTGGCAATTATGGCTTTAATAACATAATTCCTCTGAGGTTTGCATGGCACAACAGCCCTCATCTTTAAACATGATGGTGTGAATTGCCTCATACTGAATCTTACTGTAAGGCGACGGTTCTATTGTAAGCTATGTAATGGTTTGTGGACAGTGGAGTGGAATTCGCAATTGAGTTTTAATCAAAAAATGATTTCTTGTCTTCCTTTCCTGCTGATGGTATAATATCCCTAATGCGGTGCAGGAAACCTACTTAGGTTTTCATTCCTTTAGAGAAGGGAAAGGCCTTCAGGGAATATGCGCCTTACCAGTTCTTAAGAGCATTGTTTTTAATTGAAAACACGGTTTTTCTTTTCCTTGTCCGCGAGAATCCATTTACAGCAGAAGGACTCATTCGGCCCTGTGATGTCACACTTTTTCCATCGCTAAAAGCTTTTCTCGTTTACATGTTATTTTAACAAGATTACAATGAGTATAGAAAGATATTTGTTATCCAAATCAGCGGTGTACGCTCCGTTCCTTTCGTTAGATTTTCTGTTTTACATCTTGTCTTGGGCTGCCCTCGACACCACAGAATTCACGCTTGGGTAAAAAAGAAGGGAGGGGTGCTTTAGGGAGTGATGGTGGAGGGCACCAAGAAATAGATAACATTTCCGTGAGTAGCTCTTTTGGGTGGGCTGCAAAAGCACAACTATTCTGTGCTAAATTATTTTGAGCGGAAGCCATTTTAGGTCCATCCATGGCCATATACACGTTCAGTGGTCCTCCAAGGAGAGTTGTTTCCTTTAATTTTGCCCGCGGACCTGCTGATTGGCCTGCTACAATCAGAGTTCAACATGCAGCTATCAAACGGCCATTTAAACGGTGTGTGTACTCATTAAGTACCGCCATGCTCTGAATTTTGCTTCATTTTCTGTGTCTTAAAATAGAGGGCCTACTTTACGAACCTGTTATTAAAAGTCTGAAATCATTTCACTAGAGGTTTACTCCTAAAATCTGCATAAATTCGTGAAAAAGTGAATGGGCCATTTTCTTTAGAGCGCTCGGTATTCAAATAAAAATGTCCTCCTTTTCTGCCAGTGATGCCCTAAACATTTGGTGGGTTTTCCCATGTGAACTTGTCTGGACGAGGTGTTCAGGTGCTCTACATGCTACCTCCTTCCAGTAAAATAGAGATGAGTATATGTGGCTTCTCCACAAAAGTTTTTGTTGCAAGAATACAGGACAGGAGTTTACAGGTTGGGGCCCATACCCTTAATAGTAACCCACATCAGGAATGCAATGGGCTGTTAGGCTGGAAAGCTTGGTGAGTTTGTGGATAAATAGGTGGGTGGTGGTCCTTTGCTGTTGGTGATCTGCCCTCCCCTACATCAAATGTAAGAGCATAGAAGGAGTGACAGGGATTGGCAGTGTCTCCCTTTCAAAGGCAGTGCTGCTCTACTATTGACAACAGACCCTCATCCATAGGAAAGTGGAAGACATTTCCATTACTTCATTGGAAAGTGGGACCTGCCTGAACAGAAAGAGGACTGTAGCCCTCTGCTGTATGTCACTTTGAATATGAATGGTGTCGAACGTCTGTCTCTCAAATTGAGGGTCTGGCTGTTTTCTACATAGTATATGCATAGTATACATAGTATATGCAACAGTATATTGTGCTTGTTTCTCTCTTATTTTTTATTTATCTTTGGTTGGTGGATACACAAAAATAATAATCCCTTTTTTTACTGTTTTTATACTTTGGATATGATCTACATATGATGTATATTATAAGTGATGTAATATGTGTTTTTAATATTTTTTTAAAAAAAATATCTTTTTATTGAACATAAACAAGGACGTTTGGCAGAACAGCATACTGTTACTTGAGATTAAGATACATGGCCAATACATTTGGGAATCACAGATAGCAAGAATCCATTTGAACAGGTGATCAGGAATCAGGGAGACAATGGCTCATCCTCTGAGGAAGTCACAGGGCTGGTTTTTAATATTTTTGATATAAGAGGTCGTCTTTTGCATCTCCTTCAATCAACGTGATATTTATGCAAAATATGAAAGTTAATAATTATACATGTTTTTCAATGTGTTATTCTATGAACTGTGCACAATGCGTAATTCATAAAGGGTTTTAATGGTTTTTAATAAAATATAGGTGGCATTCCAATTACATCCAGTGGCTGTCTTGTGGCATTGCAAATAGATATTTAGTGGTTCCTCAGTAACTTGAGATTGTTGGTTTGTGGTATGAATGAGATGAATGTTGGACAAATTATTTTAGTTACCAAAAGGAATTCATATTTTTGTTTGATACACATTGAGACAAGCCATAAAGCATCTGTTAACATTTATAAGTAGAAAAAGGAAGCAAGTGGACTTTAACTGTTTGGTAACTAAACAGCATGGGAAACAATAAAGGAAGAGATCCTGCAAAGAAAAGGTCAAACAAATAAGGGTTAATTTAAATAAAGAATAAAGGCTGATCAAAAGTCAGTGGATGATAGAAGTGCCAAACGAAGCCATCTAACAAAGTAGATTTGCAAAAGGTATCTCCCAGCACAAAACCTAATGTGTACATTACATAAAATAAGGTTAACGCAAGAGCAGATATATAAGGCAAAGAAGGAAAACAATATAGCCTTCTAGCCTGCTGCCAAGGGCTATACCAGTTGTTAAAGGCCCTGAGCCTGAGTTATAGTCCCGAGCCACAGGCGAGGGACTATAACGAAGGAGAGGGCCTTTAACAACCAGTATTGTCCGAGGCAGAAGGACTATCAGGCTGCTAGAACATTCCACCTACTGAGGGTAGAATGTTATAAATTAATAAGGGAGCCATAGAAAGACAATCATTTGAATATTGGAGCAGAAGGCTTATACCAGCTATTATAATCCCTGAACCACTTCATTGTCTTCAATTTAGCTCCCAACATTCCAATATTCTAATATAGCCTTATAGGCCGACGTAGTGGGCCATACCGATTCTTAAAAGCCCACTCCAGTGTTAAAGGCCTGAGCAGAAGGCAAGGGCCTTTGACAAGGGAGCAGGCATTTAATGGCTATCATAGCGTGCTACGGCAGGCTTTAAGGCTATTAGGCAGACCCTCCCAGGATATTGCGGCATAGATTAGCAAATTTTGTGGCACAAAAATTGAAATTTAGCGGCACAGAAACGTAAATTGTGCGGCATTATTGCAGCACTTTATTTTACTTTTCATCATTTCTTTTCAGCTGGTTGTTAACCCCTTCGATGCTCATGACGAGCTCAGCTCGTCATGAGGTACACCTCTCGTACGCTCATGATGAGCTGAGCTCGTCATGATTGCATTGTTTTCTGAGTTCTTCAGCACAGCAGGGGAATTGCTGCAGCAATGATGGCTTTAAATGCCCTGAGCGTGAGTTATAGGCCCTAGCCTAAGGTAAGGGACTATAACGAGGGACAGGGCCTTTAACAACCGGTATTGTGCGAGGCAGAAGGACTATAAGGCTGCTAGAACAGTCCACCCACTGAGGGTAGAATGTTATAAATTAATAAGGGAGATATAGAAAGACAATCATTTGAATATTGGAGCAGAAGGCTTATACCAGCTATTATAATCCCTGAACCACTTCATTGTCTTCAATTGAGCTCCCAATATTGAAATATTCTAATATAGCCTTACAGGCCGATGTAGTGTGCCAAACCGATTTTTAACGGCCCGCTCCAGCATTAAAGGCCTGAGCAGAAGGCATGGGCCTTTGACAAGGGAGCAGGCCTTTAATGGCTATCAAAGCATGCTAAGGCAGGCTATAAGGCTATTAGACAGACCTCCCAGGATATTGCGGCACAGATTTGCAAATTTTGCGGCACAAAAATTGAAGTTTTGCGGCACAGAAACGGAAATTATGCTGCATTATTGCAGCACTTTATTTTACTTTTAGTCATTCCTTTTCAGCCTTAAATCAATGGGAAAATGTTTTAGCAATGTATTCCACTCTGAAATAGGCATGTTTAAAGTGTCTAAAAATGTATATTCACTAAATTACCCTTTGTGGTAATATTATGGATCATAAGTTAAGCCAAGCACAATAGCACAGGGTTGCCAGTCATCCCCTTTTCTGTGGTGAAAGCACCCACTACCGTACATTATAAGGATATAGCCAGGCACCAATGAGTCCCATGACCACATGGAGACTGAGGTCCTTCTTAAGGGTATGGAATTCTGAAGACACGTGCAGCTTCAAGTTGTCAGTCTCCTATTTGGAGGGATGTACAGGAGCAGGGTGACACCTCTCTCTCAAAAGATGCAACCACGTCTATTCAGCATTCTTACTTATGCGGTTGCGATTTTGGAAGGCCTATTGAGCATAATTATCCTGATAGCTCAGCCCGTTTACCATGTAGCTTACTATACAAATGGCATTCTTTGTTAATATAGTACTTTATTTGCCCCAGCGCCATTTCATTTGGTTCTGAGAGTGATATTTTTCTCCGTATGTTAGTGAAGGGTTGATCAATATTTAGTTTGGAAGAGGTCCTTCACTGTGAAGATCAATGGTTGTTAACCAACACAAATAAACCTACACCTAAATAATGTTAATTATATGCATACACCCACAGGTGCACACAATATCTTTGAGTTTGCTTTTGAAAGGACCCTTATAAAAAAGGCAGGCACCATTCATCCAATTTAGAACCATTTCACTAGCAGGAAACCCGAGCGCAAGGCCTCCCCAAACACAGGGCCCTGGATCAACACAAACCAGGACCACAGCCAATGTGACTGGGTAATCCCTATTCTGGGTCGAACAATAACCATTAGCAACCGCAGATATGACACCGGGAAAGGAGCCTGGCACCCCGGGTCTGGCAAGCACACCAGCACCAGCCTAGAGAGCACAAGCAGTCCTACGACGGTAAGAGGCCCTTTTGGTACATTGGGCAACAGGATCACAGGGGCACAGTAAAGAGAGCAGGACGGGCAGGTGTGGAAGCATGGGATGGCAGGAGCTCAACCTGCCTCCCCGGTTCAGAGTGCATGTGTTCAGTCATGCTCACAGAGGGGGCACTGCCAGTGGAGTTTTAAAGTTCCACTTCATCAAACTAGTGCATGTCCCCTCTCAGACTCTTGATCAGTGCAGCATTCTTACCTTCACATTCCCGGTTTCCTGGCAGTTTCACTGTTTCATCCTCAGTCTCACAATTCTGCTCTTTTTTAACTACCAGGACTTTTCTGCTACTCAAAAGCTACTATAGGAACAACATCCATTTGTTTTCACACATTGGTAAAAATCACGATTTGCGGACCAAACAGGTTCCTTTAATAACACATGGGGTCTTTTTGCCCTGCGACTAGTGCAGAACTCACCTGTCCGTCTGTGTCTCCAATAAGGGCTCCTATTTGATTGCTTCCTCTGAAAATCGGGGAAGAGGCATAGACATGTTTTCATATATATTAGAGGAAAGAATAATTTAATATTCTTAGGTCAGTCTGTGAATATTTAGGAAATTATATTTTCTGAACTAATATGCTTACTCTTTACGAGTGGGAAGAGTTTAAGTACAGGCCTGTTATTGTGAATGGGCAGAATGTTAGAATGCACAATTGCACCTCAGTGGTTGAAAAACCGGCACTCCTCACTACCATTGAGGCTCCAAGGCCAGTGTTTAATTTTATCCTGTGGTTGCAGTTGTTTCTCACCATGCACAGTTTAGGCACCTCAGATTTGAAAATCGATGTAATTAGAATAGTGCATGTCCCCTCTCAGACTCCAGGTCGGTGCAGTGTTCTTTTCTTACCCTCACATGCCCGTTTCCCTGGCAGTATAATAGTTTGACCGGCAGTCTGACAACAATGACTTGGAACCCCTCTCAGGAGCATAGTGCAGCTTTTTTAGTTTCAAGCTGTAGGACTCCGCACTGGCTCACAGTGTAGGTTTGTTACTAACAGTGCAAGCCTCCTCTCAAGCTCGTATTGCCAATTGTAGACTCAGGAAGCAGGCCACTATTACGGCTGTACGGCGCCAGGTAGTGACGAGTGCGCTTACAGCCAATAAGATGTCACCATTTTTTTTGCTGACTGCCTGAGACATTTTTCGCGGCCCAAAAGGTAAATATCGCGTCATTGCAGTCCTCAGCCGATTTCGCGATTATTTTGCGAATTGTGAAATGCTGGCAGGTCTGATTAGCAAACAACACAGTTGATGGACAGAATGTAGAACAATGTCATACATTCACCCCAGTACAAGGATCTGGGCCTAAATCCATCGTTTTTTTGCACTCCACACCACCCTGGGTTAGACACTGGCTATATGCAAATCAGCTCTGACCCTGTGCCCCATGGGAACAGTCCAGTCCGAACTACCAAGCCATGTCTTTCCCAGACCGGAATCAAGCATCCAAGGACAGGTTTCTGGCTATCAGCCTTCATTCAGCCTGGATAGCTTGTCTCCAGTGGTGTGGAGAGCCTGGGACTCACGTATACCCAGCACACTCGGGGTGAAAATTGCAAGCAACACAGTTGATGGACAGAATGTAGAACAATGTCATACATTCACCCCAATACAAGGATCTGGGCCTAAATCCATCGTTTTTTTGCACTCCACACCACCCTGGGTTAGACACTGGCTATATGCAAATCAGCTCTGACCCTGTGCCCCATGGGAACAGTCCAGTCCGAACTACCAAGCCATGTCTTTCCCAGACCGGAATCAAGCATCCAAGGACCGGTTTCTGGCTATCAGCCTTCATTCAGCCTGGATAGCTTGACTCCAGTGGTGTGGAGAGCCTGGGACTCACGTCTGAGTATACCCAGCACACTCGGGGTGAAAATTGCAAACAACACAGTTGATGGACCGAATGTAGAACAATGTCATACATTCACCCCAGTACAAGGATCTGGGCCTAAATCCATCGTTTTTTTGCACTCCACATCACCCTGGGTTTGACACTGGCTATATGCAAATCAGCTCTGACCCTGTGCCCCATGGGAGCAGTCCAGTCCGAACTACCAAGCCATGTCTTTCCCAGACCAGAATCAAGCATCCAAGGACCGGTTTCTGGCTATCAGCCTTCATTCAGCCTGCATAGCTTGACTCCAGTGGTGTGGAGAGCCTGGGACTCACGTCTGAGTATACCCAGCACACTCGGGGTGAAAATTGCAAACAACACAGTTGATGGACAGAATGTAGAACAATGTCATACATTCACCCCAGTACAAGGATCTGGGCCTAAATCCATCGTTTTTTTGCACTCCACACCACCCTGGGTTAGACACTGGCTATATGCAAATCAGCTCTGACCCTGTGCCCCATGGGAACAGTCCAGTCCGAACTACCAAGCCATGTCTTTCCCAGACTGGAATCAAGCATCCAAGGACCGGTTTCTGGCTATCAGCCTTCATTCAGCCTGGATAGCTTGACTCCAGTGGTGTGGAGAGCCTGGGACTCACGTCTGAGTATACCCAGCACACTCGGGGTGAAAATTGCAAACAACACAGTTGATGGACAGAATGTAGAACAATGTCATACATTCACCCCAGTACAAGGATCTGGGCCTAAATCCATCGTTTTTTTGCACTCCACACCACCCTGGGTTAGACACTGGCTATATGCAAATCAGCTCTGACCCTGTGCCCCATGGGAACAGTCCAGTCCGAACTACCAAGCCATGTCTTTCCCAGACCGGAATCAAGCATCCAAGGACCGGTTTCTGGCTATCAGCCTACATTCAGCCTGGATAGCTTGACTCCAGTGGTGTGGAGAGCCTGGGACTCACGTCTGAGTATACCCAGCACACTCGGGGTGAAAATTGCAAACAACACAGTTGATGGACAGAATGTAGAACAATGTCATACATTCACCCCAGTACAAGGATCTGGGCCTAAATCCATCGTTTTTTTGCACTCCACACCACCCTGGGTTAGACACTGGCTATATGCAAATCAGCTCTGACCCTGTGCCCCATGGGAACAGTCCAGTCCGAACTACCAAGCCACTTGGAGTCAAGCTAGCCGGGCTGATGAGAGGTGTTACCTCGAAACCGGTCCGGTCCGCGGATGCTTGATTCCGTTCTGGGAAGGACATGGCTTTTGTAGTTCGGACTGGACTGTTCCCATGGGGCAACAGGGTCAGAGCTGATTTGCATATCGCCATTGTCTAACCCAGGGTGATGTGGAGTGCAAAAAAACGATGGATTTGGGCCCAGATCTTTTGACTGGGGGAGTGTGTGACATTGATCCACATTCAGTCCATCACTTGTTGTTTTTGCAATTGCCGCCCTAAGTGCGCTGGGGATGCCCAGACGTGGGTCCCAGGCACTCCACACCACTTGGAGTCAAGCTAGCCGGGCTGAAGAGAGGTGTTACCTCGAAACCGGTCCGGTCTTCGGATGCTTGATTCCGTTCTGGGAAGGACATGGCTTTTGTAGTTCGGACTGGACTGTTCCCATGGGGCAACAGGGTCAGAGCTGATTTGCATATCGCCATTGTCTAACCCAGGGTGGTGTGGAGTGCAAAAAAACCATGGATTTGGGCCCAGATCTTTTGACTGGGGGAGTGTGTGACATTGATCCACATTCAGTCCATCACTTGTTGTTTTTGCAATTGCCGCCCTAAGTGCGCTGGGGATGCCCAGACGTGGGTCCCAGGCACTCCACACCACTTGGAGTCAAGCTAGCCGGGCTGATGAGAGGTGTTACCTCGAAACCGGTCCGGTCCTCGGATGCTTGATTCCGTTCTGGGAAGGACATGGCTTTTGTAGTTCGGACTGGACTGTTCCCATGGGGCAACAGGGTCAGAGCTGATTTGCATATCGCCATTGTCTAACCTAGGGTGGTGTGGAGTGCAAAAAAACGATGGATTTGGGCCCAGATCTTTTGACTGGGGGAGTGTGTGACATTGATCCACATTCAGTCCATCACTTGTTGTTTTTGCAATTGCCGCCCTAAGTGCGCTGGGGATGCCCAGACGTGGGTCCCAGGCACTCCACACCACTTGGAGTCAAGCTAGCCGGGCTGATGAGAGGTGTTACCTCGAAACCGGTCCGGTCCTCGGATGCTTGATTCCGTTCTGGGAAGGACATGGCTTTTGTAGTTCGGACTGGACTGTTCCCATGGGGCAACAGGGTCAGAGCTGATTTGCATATCGCTATTGTCTAACCCAGGGTGGTGTGGAGTGCAAAAAAACGATGGATTTGGGCCCAGATCTTTTGACTGGGGGAGTGTGTGACATTGATCCATATTCAGTCCATCACTTGTTGTTTTTGCAATTGCCGCCCTAAGTGCGCTGGGTATTCCCAGACGTGGGTCCCAGGCACTCCACACCACTTGGAGTCAAGCTAGCCGGGCTGATGAGAGGTGTTACCTCGAAACCGGTCCGGTCCTCGGATGCTTGATTCCGTTCTGGGAAGGACATGGCTTTTGTAGTTCGGACTGGACTGTTCCCATGGGGCAACAGGGTCAGAGCTGATTTGCATATCGCCATTGTCTAACCCAGGGTGGTGTGGAGTGCAAAGAAACGATGGATTTGGGCCCAGATCTTTTGACTGGGGGAGTGTATGACATTGATCCACATTCAGTCCATCACTTGTTGTTTTTGCAATTGCCGCCCTAAGTGCGCTGGGGATGCCCAGACGTGGGTCCCAGGCACTCCACACCACTTGGAGTCAAGCTAGCTGGGCTGATGAGAGGTGTTACCTCGAAACCGGTCCGGTCCTCGGATGCTTGATTCTGTTCTGGGAAGGACATGGCTTTTGTAGTTCGGACTGGACTGTTCCCATTGGGCAACAGGGTCAGAGCTGATTTGCATATCGCCATTGTCTAACCCAGGGTGGTGTGGAGTGCAAAAAAACGATGGATTTGGGCCCAGATCTTTTGACTGGGGGAGTGTGTGACATTGATCCACATTCAATCCATCACTTGTTGTTTTTGCAATTGCCGCCCTAAGTGCGCTGGGGATGCCCAGACGTGGGTCCCAGGCACTCCACACCACTTGGAGTCAAGCTAGCCGGGCTGATGAGAGGTGTTACCTCGAAACCGGTCCGGTCCTCGGATGCTTGATTCCGTTCTGGGAAGGACATGGCTTTTGTAGTTCGGACTGGACTGTTCCCATGGGGCAACAGGGTCAGAGCTGATTTGCATATCGCCATTGTCTAACCCAGGGTGGTGTGGAGTGCAAAAAAACGATGGATTTGGGCCCAGATCTTTTGACTGGGGGAGTGTGTGACATTTATCCACATTCAGTCCATCACTTGTTGTTTTTGCAATTGCCGCCCTAAGTGCGCTGGGGATGCCCAGACGTGGGTCCCAGGCACTCCACACCACTTGGAGTCAAGCTAGCCGGGCTGATGAGAGGTGTTACCTCGAAACCGGTCCGGTCCTCGGATGCTTGATTCCGTTCTGGGAAGGACATGGCTTTTGTAGTTTGGACTGGACTGTTCCCATGGGGCAACAGGGTCAGAGCTGATTTGCATATCGCCATTGTCTAACCCAGGGTGGTGTGGAGTGCAAAAAAACGATGGATTTGGGCCCAGATCTTTTGACTGGGGGAGTGTGTGACATTGATCCACATTCAGTCCATCACTTGTTGTTTTTGCAATTGCCGCCCTAAGTGCGCTGGGGATGCCCAGACGTGGGTCCCAGGCACTCCACACCACTTGGAGTCAAGCTAGCCGGGCTGATGAGAGGTGTTACCTCGAAACCGGTCCGGTCCTCGGATGCTTGATTCCGTTCTGGGAAGGACATGGCTTTTGTAGTTCGGACTGGACTGTTCCCATGGGGCAACAGGGTCAGAGCTGATTTGCATATTGCCATTGTCTAACCCAGGGCGGAGTGGAGTGCAAAAAAACGATGGATTTGGGCCCAGATCTTTTGACTGGGGGAGTGTGTGACATTGATCCACATTCAGTCCATCACTTGTTGTTTTTGCAATTGCCGCCCTAAGTGCGCTGGGGATGCCCAGACGTGGGTCCCAGGCACTCCACACCACTTGGAGTCAAGCTAGCCGGGCTGATGAGAGGTGTTACCTCGAAACCGGTCCGGTCCTCGGATGCTTGATTCCGTTCTGGGAAGGACATGGCTTTTGTAGTTCGGACTGGACTGTTCCCATGGGGCAACAGGGTCAGAGCTGATTTGCATATCGCCATTGTCTAACCCAGGGTGGTGTGGAGTGCAAAAAAACGATGGATTTGGGCCCAGATCTTTTGACTGGGAGAGTGTGTGACATTGATCCACATTCAGTCCATCACTTGTTGTTTTTGCAATTGCCGCCCTAAGTGCGCTGGGGATGCCCAGACGTGGGTCCCAGGCACTCCACACCACTTGGAGTCAAGCTAGCCGGGCTGATGAGAGGTGTTACCTCGAAACCGGTCCGGTCCTCGGATGCTTGATTACGTTCTGGGAAGGACATGGCTTTTGTACTTCGGACTGGACTGTTCCCATTGGGCAACAGGGTCAGAGCTGATTTGCATATCGCCATTGTCTAACCCAGGGTGGTGTGGAGTGCAAAAAAACGATGGATTTGTGCCCAGATCTTTTGACTGGGGGAGTGTGTGACATTGATCCACATTCAGTCCATCACATGTTGTTTTTGCAATTGCCGCCCTAAGTGCGCTGGGGATGCCCAGACGTGGGTCCCGGGCACTCCACACCACTTGGAGTCAAGCTAGCCGGGCTGATGAGAGGTGTTACCTCGAAACCGGTCCGGTCCTCGGATGCTTGATTCCGTTCTGGGAAGGACATGGCTTTTGTAGTTCGGACTGGACTGTTCCCATGGGGCAACAGGGTCAGAGCTGATTTGCATATCGCCATTGTCTAACCCAGGGTGGTGTGGAGTGCAAAAAAACGATGGATTTGGGCCCAGATCTTTTGACTGGGGGAGTGTGTGACATTGATCCACATTCAGTCCATCACTTGTTGTTTTTGCAATTGCCGCCCTAAGTGCGCTGGGGATGCCCAGACGTGGGTCCCAGGCACTCCACACCACTTGGAGTCAAGCTAGCCGGGCTGATGAGAGGTGTTACCTCTTAACCGGTCCGGTCCTCGGATGCTTGATTCCGTTCTGGGAAGGACATGGCTTTTGTAGTTCGGACTGGACTGTTCCCATGGGGCAACAGGGTCAGAGCTGATTTGCATATCGCCATTGTCTAACCCAGGGTGGTGTGGAGTGCAAAAAAACGATGGATTTGGGCCCAGATCTTTTGACTTGGAGAGTGTGTGACATTGATCCACATTCAGTCCATCACTTGTTGTTTTTGCAATTGCCGCCCTAAGTGCGCTGGGGATGCCCAGACGTGGGTCCCAGGCACTCCACACCACTTGGAGTCAAGCTAGCCGGGCTGATGAGAGGTGTTACCTCGAAATCGGTCCGGTCCTCGCATGCTTGATTCCGTTCTGGGAAGGACATGGCTTTTGTAGTTCGGACTGGACTGTTCCCATGGGGCAACAGGGTCAGAGCTGATTTGCATATCGCCATTGTCTAACCCAGGGTGGTGTGGAGTGCAAAAAAACGATGGATTTGGGCCCAGATCTTTTGACTGGGGGAGTGTGTGACATTGATCCACATTCAGTCCATCACTTGTTGTTTTTGCAATTGCCGCCCTAAGTGCGCTGGGGATGCCCAGACGTGGGTCCCAGGCACTCCACACCACTTGGAGTCAAGCTAGCCGGGCTGATGAGAGGTGTTACCTCGAAACCGGTCCGGTCCTCGGATGCTTGATTCCGTTCTGGGAAGGACATGGCTTTTGTAGTTCGGACTGGACTGTTCCCATGGGGCAACAGGGTCAGAGCTGATTTGCATATCGCCATTGTCTAACCCAGGGTGGTGTGGAGTGCAAAAAAACGATGGATTTGGGCCCAGATCTTTTGACTGGGGGAGTGTGTGACATTTATCCACATTCAGTCCATCACTTGTTGTTTTTGCAATTGCCGCCCTAAGTGCGCTGGGGATGCCCAGACGTGGGTCCCAGGCACTCCACACCACTTGGAGTCAAGCTAGCCGGGCTGATGAGAGGTGTTACCTCGAAACCGGTCCGGTCCTCGGATGCTTGATTCCGTTCTGGGAAGGACATGGCTTTTGTAGTTCGGACTGGACTGTTCCCATGGGGCAACAGGGTCAGAGCTGATTTGCATATCGCCATTGTCTAACCCAGGGTGGTGTGGAGTGCAAAAAAACGATGGATTTGGGCCCAGATCTTTTGACTGGGGGAGTGTGTGACATTGATCCACATTCAGTCCATCACTTGTTGTTTTTGCAATTGCCGCCCTAAGTGCGCTGGGGATGCCCAGACGTGGGTCCCAGGCACTCCACACCACTTGGAGTCAAGCTAGCCGGGCTGATGAGAGGTGTTACCTCGAAACCGGTCCGGTCCTCGGATGCTTGATTCCGTTTCTTGGAAGGACATGGCTTTTGTAGTTCGGACTGGACTGTTCCCATGGGGCAACAGGGTCAGAGCTGATTTGCATATTGCCATTGTCTAACCCAGGGTGGAGTGGAGTGCAAAAAAACGATGGATTTGGGCCCAGATCTTTTGACTGGGGGAGTGTGTGACATTGATCCACATTCAGTCCATCACTTGTTGTTTTTGCAATTGCCGCCCTAAGTGCCCTGGGGATGCCCAGACGTGGGTCCCAGGCACTCCAGTCCACTTGGAGTCAAGCTAGCCGGGCTGATGAGAGGTGTTACCTCGAAACCGGTCCGGTCCTCGGATGCTTGATTCCGTTCTGGGAAGGACATGGCTTTTGTAGTTCGGACTGGACTGTTCCCATGGGGCAACAGGGTCAGAGCTGATTTGCATATCGCCATTGTCTAACCCAGGGTGGTGTGGAGTGCAAAAAAACGATGGATTTGGGCCCAGATCTTTTGACTGGGGGAGTGTGTGACATTGATCCACATTCAGTCCATCACTTGTTGTTTTTGCAATTGCCGCCCTAAGTGCGCTGGGGATGCCCAGACGTGGGTCCCAGGCACTCCACACCACTTGGAGTCAAGCTAGCCGGGCTGATGAGAGGTGTTACCTCGAAACCGGTCCGGTCCTCGGATGCTTGATTCCGTTCTGGGAAGGACATGGCTTTTGTAGTTCGGACTGGACTGTTCCCATGGGGCAACAGGGTCAGAGCTGATTTGCATATCGCCATTGTCTAACCCAGGGTGGTGTGGAGTGCAAAAAAACGATGGATTTGGGCCCAGATCTTTTGACTGGGGGAGTGTGTGACATTGATCCACATTCAGTCCATCACTTGTTGTTTTTGCAATTGCCGCCCTAAGTGCGCTGGGGATGCCCAGACGTGGGTCCCAGGCACTCCACACCACTTGGAGTCAAGCTAGCCGGGCTGATGAGAGGTGTTACCTCGAAACCGGTCCGGTCCTCGGATGCTTGATTACGTTCTGGGAAGGACATGGCTTTTGTAGATCGGACTGGACTGTTCCCATTGGGCAACAGGGTCAGAGCTGATTTGCATATCGCCATTGTCTAACCCAGGGTGGTGTGGAGTGCAAAAAAACGATGGATTTGGGCCCAGATCTTTTGACTGGGGGAGTGTGTGACATTGATCCACATTCAGTCCATCACTTGTTGTTTTTGCAATTGCCGCCCTAAGTGCGCTGGGGATGCCCAGACGTGGGTCCCGGGCACTCCACACCACTTGGAGTCAAGCTAGCCGGGCTGATGAGAGGTGTTACCTCGAAACCGGTCCGGTCCTCGGATGCTTGATTCCGTTCTGGGAAGGACATGGCTTTTGTAGTTCGGACTGGACTGTTCCCATGGGGCAACAGGGTCAGAGCTGATTTGCATATCGCCATTGTCTAACCCAGGGTGGTGTGGAGTGCAAAAAAACGATGGATTTGGGCCCAGATCTTTTGACTGGGGGAGTGTGTGACATTGATCCACATTCAGTCCATCACTTGTTGTTTTTGCAATTGCCGCCCTAAGTGCGCTGGGGATGCCCAGACGTGGGTCCCAGGCACTCCACACCACTTGGAGTCAAGCTAGCCGGGCTGATGAGAGGTGTTACCTCTTAACCGGTCCGGTCCTCGGATGCTTGATTCCGTTCTGGGAAGGACATGGCTTTTGTAGTTCGGACTGGACTGTTCCCATGGGGCAACAGGGTCAGAGCTGATTTGCATATCGCCATTGTCTAACCCAGGGTGGTGTGGAGTGCAAAAAAACGATGGATTTGGGCCCAGATCTTTTGACTTGGAGAGTGTGTGACATTGATCCACATTCAGTCCATCACTTGTTGTTTTTGCAATTGCCGCCCTAAGTGCGCTGGGGATGCCCAGACGTGGGTCCCAGGCACTCCACACCACTTGGAGTCAAGCTAGCCGGGCTGATGAGAGGTGTTACCTCGAAACCGGTCCGGTCCTCGCATGCTTGATTCCGTTCTGGGAAGGACATGGCTTTTGTAGTTCGGACTGGACTGTTCCCATGGGGCAACAGGGTCAGAGCTGATTTGCATATCGCCATTGTCTAACCCAGGGTGGTGTGGAGTGCAAAAAAACGATGGATTTGGGCCCAGATCTTTTGACTGGGGGAGTGTGTGACATTGATCCACATTCAGTCCATCACTTGTTGTTTTTGCAATTGCCGCCCTAAGTGCGCTGGGGATGCCCAGACGTGGGTCCCAGGCACTCCACACCACTTGGAGTCATGCTAGCCGGGCTGATGAGAGGTGTTACCTCGAAACCGGTCCGGTTCTCGGATGCTTGATTCCGTTCTGGGAAGGACATGGCTTTTGTAGTTCGGACTGGACTGTTCCCATGGGGCAACAGGGTCAGAGCTGATTTGCATATCGCCATTGTCTAACCCAGGGTGGTGTGGAGTGCAAAAAAACGATGGATTTGGGCCCAGATCTTTTGACTGGGGGAGTGTGTGACATTGATCCACATTCAGTCCATCACTTGTTGTTTTTGCAATTGCCGCCCTAAGTGCGCTGGGGATGCTCAGACGTGGGTCCCAGGCACTCCACACCACTTGGAGTCAAGCTAGCCGGGCTGATGAGAGGTGTTACCTCGAAACCGGTCCGGTCCTCGGATGCTTGATTCCGTTCTGGGAAGGACATGGCTTTTGTAGTTCGGACTGGACTGTTCCCATGGGGCAACAGGGTCAGAGCTGATTTGCATATCGCCATTGTCTAACCCAGGGTGGTGTGGAGTGCAAAAAAACGATGGATTTGGGCCCAGATCTTTTGACTGGGGGAGTGTGTGACATTGATCCACATTCAGTCCATCACTTGTTGTTTTTGCAATTGCCGCCCTAAGTGCGCTGGGGATGCCCAGATGTGGGTCCCAGGCACTCCACACCACTTGGAGTCAAGCTAGCCGGGCTGATGAGAGGTGTTACCTCTTAACCGGTCCGGTCCTCGGATGCTTGATTCCGTTCTGGGAAGGACATGGCTTTTGTAGTTCGGACTGGACTGTTCCCATGGGGCAACAGGGTCAGAGCTGATTTGCATATCGCCATTGTCTAACCCAGGGTGGTGTGGAGTGCAAAAAAACGATGGATTTGGGCCCAGATCTTTTGACTGGGAGAGTGTGTGACATTGATCCACATTCAGTCCATCACTTGTTGTTTTTGCAATTGCCGCCCTAAGTGCGCTGGGGATGCCCAGACGTGGGTCCCAGGCACTCCACACCACTTGGAGTCAAGCTAGCCGGGCTGATGAGAGGTGTTACCTCGAAACCGGTCCGGTCCTCGCATGCTTGATTCCGTTCTGGGAAGGACATGGCTTTTGTAGTTCGGACTGGACTGTTCCCATGGGGCAACAGGGTCAGAGCTGATTTGCATATCGCCATTGTCTAACCCAGGGTGGTGTGGAGTGCAAAAAAACGATGGATTTGGGCCCAGATCTTTTGACTGGGGGAGTGTGTGACATTGATCCACATTCAGTCCATCACTTGTTGTTTTTGCAATTGCCGCCCTAAGTGCGCTGGGGATGCCCAGACGTGGGTCCCAGTCACTCCACACCACTTGGAGTCATGCTAGCCGGGCTGATGAGAGGTGTTACCTCGAAACCGGTCCGGTTCTCGGATGCTTGATTCCGTTCTGGGAAGGACATGGCTTTTGTAGTTCGGACTGGACTGTTCCCATGGGGCAACAGGGTCAGAGCTGATTTGCATATCGTCATTGTCTAACCCAGGGTGGTGTGGAGTGCAAAAAAACGATGGATTTGGGCCCAGATCTTTTGACTGGGGGAGTGTGTGACATTGATCCACATTCAGTCCATCACTTGTTGTTTTTGCAATTGCCGCCCTAAGTGCGCTGGGGATGCTCAGACGTGGGTCCCAGGCACTCCACACCACTTGGAGTCAAGCTAGCCGGGCTGATGAGAGGTGTTACCTCGAAACCGGTCCGGTCCTCGGATGCTTGATTCCGTTCTGGGAAGGACATGGCTTTTGTAGTTCGGACTGGACTGTTCCCATGGGGCAACAGGGTCAGAGCTGATTTGCATATCGCCATTGTCTAACCCAGGGTGGTGTGGAGTGCAAAAAAACGATGGATTTGGGCCCAGATCTTTTGACTGGGGGAGTGTGTGACATTGATCCACATTCAGTCCATCACTTGTTGTTTTTGCAATTGCCGCCCTAAGTGCGCTGGGGATGCCCAGACGTGGGTCCCAGGCACTCCACACCACTTGGAGTCAAGCTAGCCGGGCTGATGAGAGGTGTTACCTCGAAACCGGTCCGGTCCTCGGATGCTTGATTCCGTTCTGGAAAGGACATGGCTTTTGTAGTTCGGACTGGACTGTTCCCATGGGGCAACAGGGTCAGAGCTGATTTACATATCACCATTGTCTAACCCAGGGTGGTGTGGAGTGCAAAAAAACGATGGATTTGGGCCCAGATCTTTTGACTGGGGGAGTGTGTGACATTGATCCACATTCAGTCCATCACTTGTTGTTTTTGCAATTGCCGCCCTAAGTGCGCTGGGGATGCCCAGACGTGGGTCCCAGGCACTCCACACCACTTGGAGTCAAGCTAGCCGGGCTGATGAGAGGTGTTACCTCGAAACCGGTCCGGTCCTCGGATGCTTGATTCCGTTCTGGGAAGGACATGGCTTTTGTAGTTCGGACTGGACTGTTCCCATGGGGCAACAGGGTCAGAGCTGATTTGCATATCGCCATTGTCTAACCCAGGGTGGTGTGGAGTGCAAAAAAACGATGGATTTGGGCCCAGATCTTTTGACTGGGGGAGTGTGTGACATTGATCCACATTCAGTCCATCACTTGTTGTTTTTGCAAGCGGCGGGTCTGATTAGAGCATTCTGCCCATTGAGCAGTAGCAGCTGCTAGTAAACAGGGTGGTGTGGTAGGGGAGGGGGGGAACGGAGGTAGGGTCATGGGAAATAGTTAAAAAAAATACCACTTACCTTTATACCGACGACCTCCAGCCGCCGTCTCTTCTTCCTCCGTCCTGCTGTCTGCACTAGGCAGGAAGCACACAGCCTCCCAGAATCCTCTGACCAATCACAACTCTCCCTTACAGTAGAATTGTGATTGGTTTAAGTGCAGTGGTTTAGTGTCCAGACAGGAGCTGGGAGGCTGTGCATGTTCTCGACTCAGGCTGTAGTGTAGCCGGGTGGAGAACATGCACAATGAGCATGAAGGATTGGCCGTCCCGAGACAGCTGGCCAAACCATCATGAGCACTTTAGGTGCTGCCACCACTTCTCCTCCTGTGATGCAAGGAGCCCAGCCCCCCGCCTGGCTTCAGCTGCAGGCTGAATACAAAAAACAAAATGATAATAATGAACGTTATTATCAGTTTATTTTTTGTATTTAGCTTGAAGTTGTAGCAGTCGGGCGAGGCTCCTCTGCCTTAGTGGAGGAGCCACCACTGCCACTGTGGGCAGAAAGTCCTAATTATAAAACCAATAAGAGCTCGAGGGAGTTGAAATCCCCGTTCTCCGAAGCCTTTGATTCACAGCTATTGCTGTGATTGTTCAACAGCTAGCAGCCAGACGTCGGGCCATGACTGTTAGCTGTTGGTGAATGGGGCTGAAGTCAGCCACTGGTTCTCCCTTGGCTTGGCTCAACTGATTTTTCTCGTTCAGCCGGGCCAGGGAGATTCAAGAGCTGAGCCGTATTCCCCCTCTATCCTTCTGAGGCTCAAATGATTCTGTGACCTATGGGAGTAGAGAGGGGGAAAGCTCTGTTGTGCCCTCCAGGACAGCCTCTGCCTTTGGCTGTCCCCTGCCCACGCCATATATTTTGGAGAGGCAGGGGAAAGAGGAAGGCAAAGGCTGTGTATTAGAACACTGAACTGTTGAAATCAGTTTATATAGGCCTCTGCGGCGCCACTGTCTTCAATGGAGCTCTCCAACATTCCAATGTTCTAATATTAGCCTTTTAGACCACGGCTGAGGGCTATACCAGTTGTAAAAGAGCCTGAACCTGAGTTATAGGCCAGAGCCACAGTCAAGGGCCTATAACAAGAGTGAGGGCCTTTTACCAACAGGTATAGCCAGAAGCAGAAGGCCCATATGGCTGTTAGAACAATCCATCCACTAAAGGTAGAATTATTTTTAATAAAAATGGAGAAACAGAAAGACAATCATTGGAATGTTGGAGCAGACGGCATATACCAGTCTTGTAAGCCCAGAGCCACTCCATTGTCTTTAATGGATCTCCCAATATTCCAATGTTCTGATATATCCTTATAGACTGCTGCTGAGGGCTAAGCCAGTTGTTAAAGGCCCTGAACCCGAGTTATAGGCCAGTGCGCAGGCGACAGCCTATAGCAAGGGAGTGGGCCTTTAACAAACAGTATAGCTGGAGGCAAAAGGGGCTATAAGGCTAATAAAACATTCCACCCACTAGGTGTAGTATGTTTTAAATTAAAAAGGGAGAAACATGAAGTCAAACATTAGAATGTTTGAGATCCGGTCTTATACCTGCCATTATAAGCCCGGAACTACTCCATTGTTTTCAATTGAGCTCTCAACATTCCAATGTTCTAATAAGGAATATGTGAGCAACAATGTGAGGTCACACCAAAGAGCAGCCTGCACATCAGAAAAAGCATGCTGGTGTCCAAAAACAAAATAAGAAACTGCATGAGACAGCCATACAAAAATCAGGCATCAATCTGAGAGTTAATCTTATGTCTAAAAGTGTCACCAGATTTGGCAATAAATATGTAACGGAAGAGAGTTTAAAAAAAATGCAAACATAATGTAGTTAATCTATAGTCATGTGTACAATATTAACCAGCAATATACAGTGAACTGACACATTTAAAATGTGCAAAAGCTTAGTATTTATTAATATTAGGAGCTTGTATAGCGCAGCAGCCACTCAGCACTGGGTTTCCTGGCAATTATGCCACAGGTGAGGCAATTCAGTCCAAAGGATCAAAATAGCCATGTTTTCAGTTGTCTGTGGAAGGTGAGAAAAGAGGTGCAAGACCTCAGATGATCAAGAAGGGTATTCCAGAGCTAGGAGCCTAGGTGCGTATATGCGTGACCTCCCATGGGCTACAGTTTGATTCTGGGAACAGTACGCAATGAGAGGTTGCTAGAGTGCAGGCAACAAGCAGGTTGGTAAGTTGTTATCAAACTAGTGATATGGTGAGGAGCAATGCCTGTCCTTGCTTTAAAAACATACCATAATGTCTTTAACTGAATGCATCTATCCTCCTTTAACCAATGCAGATCATGAAGCAGAGATGTGGCTGATGCGTATTTTGGCAGTCGATAAATGAACCTTGCGGCAGCATTCTGTACCACCTGCATGCGTCTCATGTAGGCTTTATCAGACCCCAGGTACAGAACGTTGCCGTAGTCCAGATGGGATGGAATGAGTGCCTGGATGATAATTCTCTATGGAGATTTTGGAAACAGCCATATAAATTTTGGTAACTATTTCAAGGTTGCCAAACAGGTAGCAGAAACCTGGGCAACCTGAGGCTTCCTAGAAAGCTGAGCATCTAGTGTGAAGCCTAAATTCTTTACTGTGAGACAGGGACAGGAATATCCAGGGCCGGTCCTAGCCATGGGCGGTATGGGCAGCTGCCCAGGGCCTCGCGCTCAGAGGGGCCCCGCCGCCGGCCCGCAGTTGCGGGAATAATGGAATAAATAATCATGGCATGGGGAAAAGCGATGCGCAGTGCGCACAGCACTCTCGTCGCGCTCGCGCAGGGGGCGGGCCGCAGCAGGCAGTAACTAAGGCAGGGAAGGAGCACGCACGTAAACCTGACCGTGATGCCTGCACGCACCCCACCACCTAGCTTGGTGGTGCCTTAGTGGTAGTGACGTGACGCCGGCTTTGCTGACATGATGATGCGGGTGACAGTGGGTCCCAGGGCCGTCAATCTGGTAGGGCGCGAAAGCGTCAACAATGACGGCCCTGGACATGATTTTATGGCCAGCCCCCGCTCAGTGTGACGCACTCAGCATGCGCACGCGCCATGAGCAGTAATTCACTTCTCGGATGAATGGATCGGGCCGCGTGGGCAGGGCTGCAGGCTGGAGTCGGTCGTAGGGGCCCCGGCCTCCTCCTCGTTGAGACTGAGTTCTGTACGTTAAGGTAAGAGACCTACTTCAATCTATACTACTATTATAAAGGAAGAACTTTGAACCTTTGAGGCGGGTAAACTTGGGAACCACAGCGCCAATCCACACACCCGATACATTGTTGAAATTTTCAGGGTGTGCAGATGGACATAGGCTATATAAATTAAAAAAATATGTTATTTAAAAAATTTACTAGGAAAAAAAAGTAGCCCCATGGAAGTAGCGCCGGCCGCGACGTGCGTGCTGACATCAGGAGCGCGGGGAGGAGCGACGTCCAGGAGCACGAGGAGGAGCGGCGGACATGAGCGCGTGGAAGAGTGGCGGACAGGCAGGGAGGAGCGGTGAGGAGCGGCGGACAGGCGGGGAGGAGCGGCGAGGAGCGGCGGACTGGTGAACTGGTGAACTCAGGAGCGCAGGGAGGTGCGGCGGATGAGGTAAGGCTCCGGGGGACCCACGGACAATGTCGGGGCGGGCGGGGGCGCTGAAGCCAAGGTCGGGACGGGCTGATACTTCGGGGGACCCACGGACAATGTCAGGGCGGGCGGGGGCCGGGGCGGGCGGGGGCCATGAAGCCTGATTTCTCCCGGACAAGGTTGGGACGGGCTGCTAGTTATCGTATATATTTATTATACTTAAAATGTTTCAGACACCTATGGCCGGAGGCCAAGCCCCACCCAGGGTGTTACATTCTGCTGAGTCACACTGGACCCTCTTATCTCCCCCGGGGTGGCTCTCTAGCCCCCATCGTTCTGCCCGTTCCGACGTCTTCTTGCAAAAAAATTATGTTTTTGTCACATCCGCACGCCTGGCTTGCAATAAACAACCTTTTAAGGAGACAAGTCTGCGGGTCTGGGGTTAATAAAATCAATTTAGCTCTTACAATAAGAATATGGACGCCAGATGAGCCGATGTCCTGAGACACCATGTACCAGTCCAAGGCCTTCCTTTTACCAATCATTGTTTAAGATTCAATTGTGCTCCTTTCACAAAAGATGAACATCAAATAGATACACAGTCAAAAGATGCAGTCATGCAGAGAACAATGTGTAATCTCCTCCGGCGTCGAGCAGCTCTGACGGGCTGTGGATTTATGGGGCACCGGGCCTCACTGGTTCCTCTGTGTGGGGGTGACAATTATCACCCTGCACAGAAGATTCGGGCGGGGTGGAGGAGACAGCAGCCACAGTGTCTACTGCTCATGAGGGTGCCTCATTTGTTGCCTTGGTCACAATTGCTGCAAGGCCCAAGAGAGAGCCCCCTACCATGGGCATTTCTGGGGTATACCATGGCTCTGTTACAAGGAGAGGGGCACTTCAGCCCTAGGCCTCGCAGTTATGGTATTGTGCTGCGAAGCCCAGGAGAGATGTGAATTCTGCTGGTCCTCTTACCACTAGACCAGGCTGCCACAGGCAGAGAGTGAGGGCCTCCACTTTCGGTTCGGCATGGCTACAGAATGTGTGAGAGGCCAGGGAAAGATTTTTAGTCTGCCTATGTGTGCCACTTCCAGGTTTTCAGTGTTCTCATGTGACATTTTAATTAGTGAAAAATAATTTGCATTCTGGGATATGTAGTTTTGTTTGCCAATTAAAGAAGGGCCTCCAAGCCTTGGGATGTAAGTGACATTGGATAACAGGGCAGATTTGCCAGTGAGCATGTATATATGATCTTATAGTTTAATGATTTAACAATTAGATTAAATAATATAATGTATTTCCACTTAATATACTATTAAAATATTCCAACTTATTTTATCAATGCAATTATTTATATTTCTGTTAATATTGCATCAGTAAAGTTAGTTCATGCAAACTCACTTCAACGACGCCACAGGATTAATAGTCAATGAATAGTATTAATGTGATGTCATGCCATAGGCAAATTAGGGGGGCCTCTCACATTCCCCTTCTGCCCAGGGCCCCAGAAATCCTAGGACCGGCCCTGGGAATATCTCCCAAAGCAATCGGCCAGTGTCTGGGTCCCCAAAGGGATGTATTATTTTCCAGTACCAGCACATCTGTTTTTCCTCCATTCAATTTCACTGAATTGCTGTTCATCCAGAAGGCAACATGAGACAAGCAGGAGTTCAGAGATCCAGAGTCATGATCCTGTGTGGATGATAAGGAGAAGATGATTTGGATATCATCCGCTTAGGAGAAAAGAGTCAGACCGAATGTTCCACCAGGTCGGCCAGGAGATGGACATAGGGATTGGTGTCAGTAAAACGCGGATTTTTACAACGCATTCCGTTACATCGGAATTTTTACAACGCAGGATCCATTACATCGGATGCCATTACAACGCATGGCATTACATAGCAGATGCTATTACAACGCATGGCATTACATCGTAAGTATAGGTAAGCATACCTTTTTTTAAAAAAATGTTATTAAGTTAATTTAATTAATTTAATTTAATTAATTTAATTAAAATACATTTTAAAATAGCCATTAATTTAATTTAATAAAATAATGTCTATTTAAAAAATGTAATTTTAATAAAAAATGGAAATAATTTAATTTAATTAAAATAATGAAATTAATTTAATGTACATATTTTTATAATTGAAATTAAATTAAATTAATTGAAATAATTTATTTAATTTAATTAATTTAATTTAAAAATGTAATCAATGTAATAAAATTAATTTAATTTATTAAATATATTTTAATTAATTTAAAAATGGTAAATATAATTTAATTATCCCTAAACACAAACCTACCCCTGAACCCTACAATACCCCTGTACCCCAAAACCCAAACCCTGCCCTAAAACCTAAAAACACCCCTGTACCCCAAAACCCAAACCCTGCCCTAAAACCTAAAAACACCCCTGTACCCCAAAACCCAAACCCTGCCCTAAAACCTAAAAACACCCCTGTACCCCAAAACACAAAACCCTGCCCTAAAACCTAAAAACACCCCTGTACCCCAAAACCCAAACCCTGCCCTAAAACCTAAAAACACCCCTGTACCCCAAAACCCAAACCCTGCCCTAAAACCTAAAAACACCCCTGTACCCCAAAACCCAAAACCCTGCCCTAAAACCTAAAAACACCCCTGTACCCCAAAACCGAAACCCTGCCCTAAAACCTAAAAACACCCCTGTACCCCAAAACCCAAACCCTGCCCTAAAACCTAAAAACACCCCTGTACCCCAAAACCCAAAACCCTGCCCTAAAACCTAAAAACACCCCTGTACCCCAAAACCCAAACCCTGCCCTAAAACCTAAAAACACCCCTGTACCCCAAAACCCAAACCCTGCCCTAAAACCTAAAAACACCCCTGTACCCCAAAACCCAAACCCTGCCCTAAAAGCTAAAAATACCCAAACACCCCAAAATATATACCTCAGTACCCCAAAACATATACTCCTATACTCATACTTATTTAAAAAATTACTTAAATTAATATATTTAATTTATAATATTTAAAAACATAAATAAATATTTTTATTTATAATTAATAATAATTAAATCAATTATATAATATTAAATAAAATTTAAAAAAATTATATACTTACCAATACTTACGATGTAATGGTATGCGTTGTAATAGCATCTGCTATGTAATGCCATGCGTTGTAATGGCATCCGATGTAATGGATCCTGCGTTGTAATAGCTGCGTTGTAACAGCATTACGACGTAAAAGTTGCGTTGTAAGTGTAACATACCGGACATAGATGTTAAAAAGTACCAGACTAAGCACAGATCCCTGAGGGACCCCAGAGGTCAAAAGGCTGGGTCATGGAAGAGGCATCACCAGACAAAACCAGAAAGGTCTGGTCCTATAGAAAAGAGGATAGCCATGCAAGTGCTGTTCCTTGAATACACAATTGAGACAATCTTAACAAAAGTATATCATTGGACACAGTATCGAAAGCAGCGCAGAAATCGAGTAGGATCAGTGCAGCAGTCTCACCCTCATCAAGGAGCCATCTTAGATGCTCTGTGACCCCGAGGAGTGTGGACTCATTACTGTGCCCAACTCGGAACCTGGATTGAGAATTATGAAAAAATGTTGGCGTTACCCAAAGGCAGAGAGTTTTGCAGACTTGTTTTTCTAATGTTTTTGCTAATATAGATAACAGAAAGATAGGTCGATAGTTGGATCAGATGGTAGCATCCTAATTAGATTTCTTCAAATAGAGAAAGATCATGGTGTGCTTCCAGGTCTGAGGGCTGACTTCCTCTCGTAAGGAGCAGTTGAGGAGGTTCACAGGAGGAAACATAGTGACGGAATCTAGAAGCTGAACTTGGGGATAGGGGATCATAGAGGAAGCCAGAATTTATAGCAGGTGCCAAGTATATAAACAAGGGCAGGTCCAGGACATCCCAACTGTCCTGTGTCTGAGGGACAGAAGGGGAAAATGATGAGCGGGCGTCCTCAGAAACTGAGAATGCCAGATGAGAATCAGGTAAATTGGAACCCCCTTTAGTCTACCTCAAAGAGTGATAAATGTCCTGTACTTGGCTCATAAAGAAGTGTGCTAGTTCCTTGCATTGAGCCTGAGTTAATGTCGAGTTGCGGAATATCTTACGAGGATCCAAGAGCTCCTTAACTATTCTGAAAAGCGTTCTAGGACAGTTTTGGACTAGTAGGATGTCATCAGAATAAAAAGCAGCTTGAGTTGTTCTGCGGAGGCTATGGTAATGTTTCAGTGCCATTTTATATCTAATCTTGGAGGAATCATAGTAATTAAGACTCCGAGCCCTCTCCAGCATCTTATAGCCAGTTTATCAGTCTATAGTCCCTCTGCAAACCACTGGGCCGGAGGATAGGATCTGGAAGGTCAACAGAATTTAAGATGACTGGCTTAAAAGCCAGTCATCTATTATCGACTGATCCAATTTGGTCTCATCCAACAGAACAGGAGCTGTTTTCCTCAGATGACTATTAAGGGCTACATGGTCAAGCCTGGACCACGCCCTCATCTTAGTCAGAAGTCTTTGTGGCTCACTAAAAACATCCGGTGGGGAGGGTATGCAGAATTGTACTACCAAGTGATTACTCCTCCCAAGTGGCAGCGGAGGCAGAGAGAAGAGTCTGTCTATATTAGAAAAGAAGGCATCAAACAAATGTCCTGCTAGATGAGTTAGGGTAAGATTTGTATGTATTCGTAGTATGCAGCTACACTTTTATGTACTAGGCCTACAAATTCCTAAAGCTGCTTTGCTATACAAGGGGCTAAGAGATGCATGAAATGATTAAAATTTGACATTACCCTGACATGCCATTAATGAGAGCTTAACATTACACTGCAGAATGTTTCTGATTAATATAATGGTTTGAAAATGTTTGCTATAAACACACTAGATGAGAATAAAAACTTTTCACACAAGAATACAATGCATGATTAGAAATGTTGACCACAAATGAAAAACTATTGCCTAACAGCACTATACCGACCCTTAAATGTTTGTATAGAGAAGCAACGATATCAGCATAATGATACTTCAAAGAAATAGACCAAAACAACCTCCGACATACATAATAACAGCAACTTTCAGTACTTTACTGGGAGCAGCAATAGCTTAGTAGGTTCAGAAAGAAAAAGTCTGTTCTACGTCTTTTTTTTTTCAGTTTCAATAGCGGCCAACAATTCTTTAGGCGGAAGACAAAGGCAAAAGCATAGGGAGTGGGGTAATACTATATTTACAATGGCCGCTCGGAGACAAGATCTCGGCACTACCGCACTAACCCAAGAGATAATTTAATCCCAGGAACCTTTTCTTCCCAAATGCACCTACAGTGAAATGTGCAAAGTATACAGTACACATGTGCATCACAGTTATGGTCCCACGAATATTTAGCTTTACTCCCTGGCAAGATCTTTCTACTGCGCATGCACCGGTGAATGTTCAGCAAAATAAACAAAGGCATAGGAAGGTTTCACACTCCCAGTTGCTTTTGTGTTGACACAGCTACATATAAGGGCCGCAGATAGCCTCCACGCTGACACATCATACTGTCCACCAGCAATGGCGCTGTCGTGCATTCTTTTAGGCAGATGCGCACATGTGAGCAATAGAAAATGCTGTTACTCACCTCTCAAGGAAGCCAATGGCGGAAGTGGGCGGACCCTTTCACATATGATTAGGGTTTTTGGTTTCCAGTTAAAATGTTAAATGATAAAACACTACCAAAGGGAACATTTGCTTTTTAGTACAAACCGGATACACTGACTTTGCTACATGTCTACAGCTTTTAGGTCACTTATGTCAAAGCAGTATAATTTTAGCCTCTTCCTCTAGGCGTTTTTCTAAAATGGATGCGCCCGCTGTGTCTCGCTTGGGCTTTGGCAAAGCTATTACAATGTCCTTGAGTTCATCAGCAAGGTCCGTGGAGCCCCAGGATCTACTTTCACTCTCATTTTTGGAGTAATGGCTCACGTTGTAATTCTTTATTTCACTGTTCACTTCACATTGCTGTGCAGTGGCCAACGGGTTCACAGCTGAATTCTGTGCAGTGGCCAACGGGTTCACAGCTGAATTCTGGGCAGTGGTCAACGGGTTCACAGCTGAATTCTGTGCGGTGGCCAATGGGTTCACAGCTGAATTCTGGCCAGTGGTCAACGGGTTCACAGCTGAATTCTGTGCGGTGGCCAACGGGTTCACAGCTGAATTCTGTGCGGTGGCCAACGGGTTCACAGCTGAATTCTGTGCAGTGGCCAACGGGTTCACAGCTGAATTTTGTGCAGTGGCCAAACGGGTTCACAGCTGAATTCTGGGCAGTGGCCAACGGGTTCACAGCTTAATTCTGAAGTAGGTCTTGGTCCATGGTAAGCGGCACCACCATAATATCATCCTCCTTCACTCAGATCAGGATGGTTTTACTTTCCTAGAGCTCAGGTATCAGGATTGTGGCAACAAAGATCAATGTGGATACAGATGTGTGCTGAATCAATGTCCTTCCATAAAATTCCACACCAACATTCCTGTTTTACTGTGTGACTTTCGAAAAAGCATGCCTATTAGAAGCCTTGAAACAGGGTTCAGGAAGTCCCTCTATAAGCGTTCCCAATTAACCAGGTGTGCGCATCAATTCAGTACCTGGTGGACTTCTGGAAACCTGCAGCTTATAGAAGGACTTTAAGAGCTACTGACTTACAGGGATCTTAAACTGTCCACCTTGCACTCCTTGGTGCCAATTAGGATTATCCAGGGGTGCCCATGCTACCCTTGGTCACAAAGGCAGTAACAGGAATAGAAAGTAAACAGGGTTGGAAGGGCCTTAATATTCTCGTAGGCCATAACTAGTAAATAGGAGGGTGTTAAAGGGCTACGGGCAAGACAATACATTGACGCTGTGATATCATTAATGAATGAAAGTCACATGAAGTCACTTTTACTACCCCTGGCATTTTCATAAATGTATGTACCTGCATGTCAGGAAAGCTTATTGCTGATGGGGATATTCCTCCATGTACTTGAATGTTGTTCCACAAACGCAGGTTCAACTGTGGTAAATCAGAATCCAGAACCACAGGAACGGTGCAGTCTCCTCCCAGCAGATCTCATGGAGTGTGGGCAAAATCCCAGGCTATGGCTTGATTCCGCTATCTCCTAGACTTTATGGAAACGTCTGGAACAGGGGTCTCCAACATTTTCTGTAGTTAGAGCTACTTCTATCAGTGAAAATTATTGTGAGGTACTGAAGGCTGAACCGCTTGTGCATTTTTACCAGACACCCCAACTCCCAGCTTCATTGACTTTAAGCCTAATGCCTATAGATACAGATACTATTGTTTGAACGAAATACTATGACTAAGGGTACTATGACAGGGTGAGTCAGTGAGAGCACAATCTTTGGGGATGTATCAACATGAGTGTATTTGAATTGGATATATTTGTACAGGTGACTGAGAGCCTGTGTCATATGTACTTGTTGCACAGGACCTACCTTTCACCATAAGTGACACAATTACATATATTACACAAACATACAATCTTTTTTATTAAATAGAAGTAGTTTCAATGTCTCTAAAAAGGTTCATAATGTGAAACATGTTTCTGCACTTAAAATTTTTCTCATGTAAAGAAATGGCTGTAGCCTTCCATTATACTTATAGCACAGTTTCTACTGGGAGTAAGGAGCCTGATGTTTGGAAATTAGACACTTTCAAATGGGAGAAAATGTAAGTGAAGAGTTAACTTCATCATTAAGCTAACTATCCATTTTAATTTTCTTCCATGTAAAAGCATTCTGAAACATCATTCTGTTCACAGCTCCAATATTGAGTTGATACAGACTTTTATTCAAGAGTTAAATACCTCAGTGCTTCAGTTGTTCACATGTGTGACCCAGCCCCGGCCAGGGTCAAAAATCTGACAGAGCACTGCTCATTATCAGGCCCTGCTATCTGCAGCCTGATGATAATAATGTAAAATGAACATAGCCTTTCCTTAACATTAAAAGGAAAATATGACCCTGTGCTTATTTAAATAAAAATGAACTAAAGTCTGTGAGGGCATTCTGCAGGTGTCTGGGAGCTTGGTAGCTCTTGATCCACTAGTTTGGGACACCTGTTATGGAATCTTCTGATTGGATCAGTGATGATTATCCTTGGGGCTCTGAAGAATCTGGACAAAGATGGTGCAAGTGTCTCCTGACAGGCAAGCACTAACACCTACATGGGTCTCCGATTAAAATACTAGGCAGAGTCTGTCAGCCGATAGTGCAATGAAAGGGATGTTGTACAGCTGTAGGAAACCACAACTTGGGTCCTCAGGCATCCAAAAAATGTGTGCTTTTTTGTTTTATTTAAACGGGTTAGGGAGCTCCATAGTCTTCCAGACAATGTGTGAAATAAATGATCTCCATGTTGAGGCGTTCCTTCCACACCGGGCACCTCTCCGCACGTCGCCAGTGTAACATGGTAACGCTCTGAAAGACTACGATTAAGCAGAAAATAGGTGTCTCAATTTATTAACACATCAGCCATCAGTTTTTGCAACTGTCACCTAATAACATTCTATCCCTCAACCAAAATGGAACTTTAGTGATGTAATAGGGATGACAGCAACGCACTGATGCCATATCTATATCATCAGGCATCACATAACGAGCAGAAGCATGTACAGTGAAGTTATTGCTTTTTCAAATAGGAAACTAACAAACTAGGAAGAGATCTATTTTTCTGTTAATGCTTTAATCCTGGTACCGTGCTGTGTTCATCTGTGGTATCTAGCCTGAGAGCAGTGGGAGTGGAGCCAATACTGTTAAATTAGCATTAGCGGGTAATAGGAATGAAGTGTGCAAGGCAGGTTGGACAGGTCTCTTACGGTGACCAGCCCGACATTCGCTCTTCTATCCTCTTGAACCAGGATTAAAGCAGCCCCTTTTCTCCTTGGATTGCTGGATTCACATGCGCTGACCTATCCTTGCATTGCTCTCATGCTGTTTACGACTATAAACAGCGTGAGAGCAATGCAAGGATTGGTTCTGGTCATGTTAGGTTGGCCTGCACAGGGCCTTACAGAGCGAGACCATTGACTGGGTGGCTTTATTCTGAAGCCACACAGTGGTTGGTCGTGTGTCTGTCCCTTGCAGGAGACACATTGCCCCCAGTACCACCAGTGCACGATTGCATTGTGCAGAAGGGGAGAAAAGATTGATTGATGTGGTATCTTGTTCTCCGTGTCCCGGCTTCAGAACAAGTGCATGCAAGTACTGCCTGAGAGACAGTCCAGTCTTGTCCAGAGCAGTCACAGAGATTTACTTCTGTTCCGACCTGGTGCTGATAAAAAAAATAACACTTAATTGGAATGTTTTTTTTCATTGCTTCAGAGGGCCTGACAGGGTAACGTCATACACCCCCTCACATCCTTTATGTAAGCGACGGTTGCTTTTTCTGGGTTGTACGACAGTATAACGCATGTAATTACATTGTGTTCCTTTGTTTCATGTTTTTTTGCATGCATTTTCTTACTGTGAATTTACAACGCATGCCAATACCACGCATTGTTTTTAGATTTAAAAACAATGTATTCGTGGGGGGAGACCCCCCAACTTACCTTAAATGCGTGGTATTGGCATGCATTGTAAATGCATATTTGTGGTAAAAATATGCGTGCTAAAGAATGCGTTGTAAAGGCATAACGAGGTAAAAACCTTGTTGTAAAGGATGGTTCCCCTTTTTCTAGCACCAAGTTCAACTTCACAGTAGAATATGTGTGCGTAGATTTCCAGTTGTCAAAATTGCACGTACCTCCCCATACTGACTACAACGGGCCTGAACAAACCTCTTGCGTGCAAGAATAATAAAATGCAGCAATAGAATTTATACTCCAATCTACCTGCCTGCTATTTAGAACAAGACCGATAGTGGAACCTTCATTACAAATGCACCTAACCAAAATGACCAAACAGTAATTTTCCCTTTAAATTAAGAATAGGGAATTGTGTGCACACCGATGAACACCCACCATCACAGTGCCAGTTCCATGCAGAACTCAACGTAATACCGTAGTTTGCCTCTTGCACCTGGCCAGGTGCTATTCGTACTGGAGGGAGTGGAGACGTGTGTCGAAGGAGACTGATCGGGGCCAAAAAATATTCCGCTGCGATTCGGGTATTGACAGGAGAGGGATACTTTTACACGAAGAATGCTGATATGAGCTACGACTTGTATTTTGGGACCAAGAGGCAAACTACGGATTACTACGTTTTTTGCACCATCCTAAGAAACTACAAGCAATGGGACTGACTGGGATTGCCTACACCCATTTTGGTGCCTAGTCCGTATTCCTCTCCGCATCCTGTTCAAGTGCTCAATCTTCAAAACACCCCGACAAACACACTATACTGAAGGTTTTTGCTTACATTAGCATAGACACACCTGTGACACAAGGACATCAAGGTGCATATTAGCATCCAAGACCACGTCATTCGCCCCTACACGAGCTGCTGTATCATCCAGGAAGTCATACATCACATTGCCTTGAAGAAGTCCCACCAGGGACGAAACGCGTCGGCTGTGCTTTCTTACATATTGGAACAATAAAAAAATAAAAAGACCAAAAACATTGAACGCTATTCTCTGTCATCTTTGTAATAAGTCTTCGATTCAGTTTTGGAGTCTGCTTATGTGGTGCACCTGTGCTTTTATCTTGTACTACCTGCCTGCTATGTATGAAGCTGGGGATAATGGAGTGGGGGCAAAGACACAAAGGATGAACAGGTAAATGCATGGGCTGTAACTGGTATAACTCGGGACCAACGGTGTTCGTACTAGCTAAATTTCTTACAAATGTCTGGCATACTCGCACCCGTATTCTAAAGTCGCAGTTCTCCACCTAATTTTAACACTAAGAATTTTAAATGTATGGTCTTTTATCTGTTCTCACTCTAGTAGTATTTATTTTTTAGGGTGGAATGATTTTACACTGCACAATACGTGCTGCTGCTTATTTTCGATGGTTTTACATTGTTTTATATGTGTTTGTTGCATATCTTTGATGGTCAAATCGGCCGAAATAAAGATTGAATAAATAAAGTAACTGGTATAGACAGAAGTGCTGGTGAGTGTGATTAGGAGAAAAAGGCAGTTATCGGTTGCCATGCTAGCAGTGGGCAGAGCCAGTGGTAATGGGTAATTAACAGTGGATCCTAGAACTTAATTTATTTAGGAAGGAGCAGAAAAGATGAGCTAGGGAGGGAGGAGTGCAGTATGAAATGAGAAGAAATTAAGAGAAGCCAGGCAACAATATGGGTAGAGAAGGAGGAAAACGCAGTAAGACTGAGGGGGTGGGGAAGGTAGGAACAATATAAAGGAGTGATAAGGAAGAAATTGGTCTCCATCACCAAGTGTAGCACAGATCTGGCTGAACGGTGAGCTCAAGAATAGTTCGTTTCACTTCTTGTGCTGTGGATTAAATATGTGCATCAGGAGGAGAGAAACAATCCTGCTTCACATCATGGGAGTTTGTGTAATGTACTGTCTGGGACTGCTTGTGGTCCACATGTTGTTCCAAAGAATGCTGGCGTGCAGCCATTTCTCAAGGAGGCTGTGAATGGCACTGAGATTTAAAAACTAAGCTTGTTCTTCTAAATAAATAACATTCATGGTGCTTGGAGAGTTCTGTTTTCTAATGCCTCTAATCCAAACCTGCACTGCACATCTTGAAAGCACTGTTACTTTCATTGATCTGTACAGATAATCAAGATTTACAATAAACATGTACATGCAGGATGTTTAATTATATGTATTGGTTGCATATGTCAAAGCTTGCTTGAATACACCTTTGCCCATTGTATTGCCCCGTGGAGAGTATGAAGAATGCTGTGCTGTTGTTCTCTAAGTTTTCTCTGAGAGAAAACCCCTCCCAATCATCTCCTTATATTAGTTCAGCTCGCTCGCTTTGCTCACCTACTAAGTCCAACTCATATCCAACTTCTACGCCCCACCACTTTGAAAAGGCAGCAGCCACCACTGGTATTATCATCCTTGGCAAGAGCCCTCATTTGCTTGCTAACATCTTTTGTTACTGGGGACCAATATAGCAGCACTGCTGTAAAACTGGCCCCCACCACTACAAAACCGGCCCCACCCACCTTTCCAGCCTCTCAGTGAAACGCCCGATGCTCGCTACGGCCAGTCCGCCCTGCCTAGTTTTCAGCGCGGCGCAAATTCCTGCACTGTGCTGAACGTTCCATTGGGGCTATGGAACCATGACGGAACGGTTCCGTCATGAGCACAGGCCAACCGACGCTCATGTCGGAACCGTTCCGTCATGAGCATGGAAGGGGAGTCACAAGTAAGGGATTCTCGAAGTGCAGACTCGAGCTCTAAATCATAAGGGAGATGGCTCCATCGAGGGCAAAGATTTAGCATCCCAAGAAAACACAAGCATTGGAAATGCAATAGGTCTCGCATTAGAAAAGTTGGAGCTATTGGTCTTGTAAATGACAATATCTTTTATTTATGTGTTAGTTTTTAAAATAGCTAAATTGATAGCTTTGTCATTTACAATGCCAATAGTTATAACTTTGGCGAATGTGACACCTATAGCATTTTTTATGCAACATGTATTGTATTTACGTGACTTAGATGGCAGCTCTGGTTGTTATGCCACATATGCTAAATTAAACTGGGAGTAATAGAAAGACAAACACTGGGATGTTGGAGCTGAAGGTTTATACCAGCCATTCATTATAAGCCCTGAGCTATTAGTAAGACTATCTTATTTATGTTATCCACCAACATGTTTTGAGCTGTCCACTGAAAACATGTTCATTTGTACGGCGTTTTTATCACCATTCTATAAGGAATGAGATTAAAAATACACTCCACTTTCAGAGCGTGCCACAGAACAGATCAGGAAACAGCCAAAGATGTAGCCAAAAAAGCGTTGCCAGAAGTAGGTTGCTGATGATCCAGGCCTTGGTTAATGGGTTTGCTAGATGCAGAGTCACTCCTGACTAACCTCTGCCGTGCTGCGTGAACGAGGCAAGTTAGAACAACATGCGACTCAAGACCTGGGAGTTTATGACGGTGGTTTGACAAGAGGGCCAATGTGATCGTGAGACTGAACCAAGAATGTGCTTGTTCACCCGACTCGCTCAAACACTGGGACATATATTTATGAGAACAAAACTTTGAGACGTCAGGAAAATCCTTTAAAAACCAGGACTGTCCAGGCGAATTCGGGAATTCTGTTCACTCATGGTTTATGCCATGCAGTTCATTCATGTGTATTTGTTATACACATAGGTATTTATTCAGAAACAGAGCATAAGCTCATTGTTTTGGCCCACAATGTGAGCATTGAAGCTCAATGCCATGATGGTTAAAGGGTGGCATTTTTACAGCACTTAAGTACACGAAACGTCACCATTTCACTTTCATAATGTTTGGCTGAATCTGTGATCGTTACTTGGAGGGCAGTGGTGTGGGTTAATACATCAGGAATCTTTCAAGCCAGGAAAAAGAGGCCGCAAATACTGTGCGCTTTCAAGTTTACACGGTGTTTTTAATTTGGGAAGCTCCCCGAATACTCAATTGCAGTAGCCTATACATGTGATGGACAAAGCAATTAAACGGAAACGCTGTGTTCTCGAGTTTTAGAGGGGCTATTCCACGAAGGTAAAGTAGGTGGAAACCCAGTGTCGAGGGGACTGACAATTCTGGTGTGCTCTGAAGGGGTGGGAGGAGAACACTGGGAGAAGCTATCTCATGGTGAAAGAAGTCTCCGGTGTCTAAAACCAGACCCTGGTTCCCTTTCCTGGGAACAAATCTATTTTCCAGCAGCTTTCATTTACTAAAACAACAATTAAATCTGTATTACTTGAAGAGTATTATGTCTGCAGTCTACTTACAATGTGTACTTCAACATACATGAAGAACACACTAGCTGTGCTTTTTCGCTTCAAACGTTTTTAACGTGTTTATTTACAACTGGAAACTCCAGTAAAACGTAGTAAAAGCACATGAAAATAGTTTATGCGCAGTCACGCTCACAGTAGAGAAGCCGTCATTTAATAATTCCACTGGCAGTTTTCGGCCTCCTTCACCTACTTGTTTATCAGAAGAATGTGCGAATGCTTGATAATGGGGCTGTCACGGTCGCCTGCATCTCGAGACAACACCACCCATAATTTGCTGAGAGAAAAGCCTGAGCTAAATTTAAACCCTTCTTGCGTGTGCCACTGTGATGGCTGGCAGCACAAAGCGGGCACTTCCTGTCTCGGATCCGACAGGAGCTGCTGTCTGCGTGATTACAGCCTGGAATGTGGCCGTTTACAAATCCTGGAGCCAGGCTGGGCCTGCCCGGAGGCGCGCTGTCTGCTCGAAGCCGCACTCCGGCTTTGTCTGGGGCAGTCTGTCAGGGAGCGAGCAGTCTCTCGCGCAGCATAGCGATTACCGGCACGAGCACAATGCAGGTCATAAACACGCATCCGGGATTAATGGACTTTTAACGAAAATATAGGCTCTCCTCGAAGGGAAGGGCGGGAGATAAAGGCAACGGCACCAGTTTCTTTCTCGTCAAGTAACGCGGTGGACCGTGATTCGATATGGCTGGGGAGAGCAGGGGAGGGGGCGGAGAGGGGAGAGGTGCGACACGGCAGGCAGGCAGGGGAGGAGAGTAGGAGGAGGAGGGGGGAGGAGAGTAGGGGAGGCACGGCCTAGCGGCCGTGCAATCAAGAAGTGAGGGGGCGGAGCTGGGGGAGGCTGTGAGAGAGAGTAGGCAAGGCAGGCGGCTGGGGGCATGTGCACGTGCATTTAAGCTCAATGCGCATGCGCATTGAGCTTAAATTTCTCGTGCACTGCAAGGAATCGCCACGATTCCTTGCAGTGTGGATAAAGAGTGGATAAGTCCCAATACTCTCGCTTGCTCGATGCGCATGCGCATCGACAGGCGAGACCTAATAAAAGGGTTTCCTTTACCTTTTCCTGCAGCGTATATTATTACCAGCCTATAGTCAGTCTTTAGTAGACTCTGATTAGGGACGAGGGTTTGCGAAGTAAGGCTGTCAGTGGAAATGATAGGAAAATATATATTGCCCAAAATTTACAGATTTATTTTCTAATCCTAAAACGTTACAGCCTTTAGTTTGTACCGTGGAAAATTCCATAATTTTGTTAAACCGGTTTAATGTGGTTTTCCTTAATATAATTGTGCTTGCTTTTTTTATTAATTAAAAAAAATGAGACATTTGTTAAATATAACATGGTTTACTGTTGGATTAAAGTTAAATATATCATCCCAATTATTTCTCAGTTTTGGGCACCACTTTTTGCAGTCATTACATTCCAACAGAGTCGCATCATTTTCATTTTCAAAGATTGCAGGAAACAGACTTCAGCCAAATGATTCCTTTATCCCATTTACAGCGCTTTGTGGCTGTAGGGCAGACTTTAGAAGCTCTCAAGCCCTGACAGATAATCATGCCCGCGTGCCATTTTTCCGAAATGGAATTATCCATTGAGTTAACGCCAGTCATTAAAACCACTTTCCACGAATGCCTGCCATGTTCCATGAAATCACTATGCAAGTTAGAGCTGATGCCTGACGTGCATTACTGTGTGATCACTTAGCTTCGTGTTATTGATTTGTGTCTCCTGTGGTGAAATTCGACACATCCTTCCTTTTTCTATCAGAGGAAACTTAGCATGCAATATTGCGGTAAACTGTTGGGGAAGTGGAAAAAAACATGTCTGGTGAGTTTGCAACCAGCCATTAAGTGCAAGAGGGGTATGTACATCTATCAATAGTGCAGTAGGTGCAGTGGCACCTGGGAACCACTCAGGGGCGGCTCCTCCCTTAGGGCGGAGGAGCGTTGCCCCACTGCTTTCTCACAGTAGGAGAAGCAGAAACATAAAATGGTAAAACCATTTTATGTTTCTGCATCTCACACTGCGGGAAAGCAAAAGGGTTTGGTTGGGGGCGGGTGAGTCCGGTCTGCTCGAGGGCAGGAGAGGAGTGGCTTGCCCAATGCTGCAGACCCTGACTGTTTGGTCGGCCCTATAGGGCCGACCAAACCAGTCATGCGCACTCTCCCTTTTCTCCATGTAGGCTGCATGCAGCCTACATGAAGAAATGGCCTCCCCATAGACGCCTGGCTGGTCGGCGTCCCCACCAATCACAACGCTGTCATTGCAGCGTTGTGATTGGCATAGGGGAGGTGAGGGAGGCTGTCTGCTTCTCTGTTCGCGGGACACGGCCAGGAGCTGAGGCGGCGCGGGACCCGGAAAGGTGCTTATTTTTTTTCATTACCCTCCGCGCGAACCCCCGTGCTACCCCCCTACCCGCCCCCCCACCCACGAGTCATGCCAGCCACCACTGGAACCACTTCAGTCCAATTAATACCTGTTTTTGTAACTAACACACCAATGTGAGGCATCCAATTTCCTTGCTCCCCTTGGAACCCCTGCAACCCACTGAAGTGCACTCACTCAGTTCATAGTACAAACAACAATATAATAGCAGAAGAATCTGACCTGAATATTTCTGCTCTCTTGGTAAGAAAGACAAACCCTGTAGTATGCATTTTCGAACACTTGATCCTGCTAATAGCTCAGCTCTTGTGCACTCTGATGCCCACATACAGAAATTCTGGCCCAGTACTTTGCCTGTGTAGGTTTTGTTTCATAGCTCGCTCCCAAGCCCTTTTAGGTCTCGACTACAGACAGCTGTAGGTTCCTCTTGTAGACCTCATATTACCAGTACACATACTTATACATACATACAGTACAGAAGATGAGACATTGACTTGGTGGGCCATCCTTAAAGCCATGGCATTTTGTGTAAGGTTACATGGGACTTGGAGTAATCCTCTGTTTTGACCTCTCCACTCTTCCGCTTTCCCCTCACTGTCTCTTTGCTGCATCACCCTCTAACTACCTCTCCTCCAGTGCAGGATGTAGTTTTGACACTATCCTCGGATCACCCGGGCCTGATATCTGGCGTGTGCACACTCATACGTTAGGTTTTGCTATTGCTTGTTGAATTGCTTTGTAAGGATTGACAAAGCCAAATATTCCTAAATAACCACCATGCATGCATGCACATACGTGATGGCCTTCTTACAATTGAGTTTCTTATGTTTTTCGTAAATCCATTACAAGATGGACATCATACTAGAGTTTGTTGCCTGCAGATGCATCCCGAGGAAAGCAGAGTTTTGTGGGCACCTAGAAGGGCATTTTTTCTATTCTAATTCCAGCACTAAAATGTTCAGAGAAAGCCCAAGTTCCCCAAAATACTCAAAGAGGTTTATTTGCTATTCTAACTCCAGTCCTGGAATATTTTGAAGAAAGTTAAACATTTCCAAAATATTACGAAATAGGTTAAATGTTATTATTTAGTATTCCAGCCAAGAGATGAATAGTGACCATCTTGTAGTGGATTTTCAAATAATCATAAACAACTTCTGCTACAAGAGGAACACCATGGATGCACACATGCACACAACCATCTGGTAATGTAATCACCCTGCTTGACCCACTGTTGGACCCGGCCCTTTTTGCAGGGTTATTCCCAACATTTTTTGCTTCTTCCTCCTACTTTTCTTTACCTGTTTTTTTGCTGCCTGTAAGACTCTGTACACTTTACCACTGCTGATCAGTGACAAAGTGGATATGCTCTCTGTGTAAATTGTGATTTTGATTGATTATCCGCGATTGACATATTTGATTTACTGGTAACTCCCTAGTAAAGAGCACAGAATGTGCAAGGGCCAGTAAATCCAATGCTACTAGTGGACCTGCTATTGTCAAAAAAGGAGGGGTTTGGCCCAAAGGATTAGAGGGTAGGTAGGGCCAGTTATACTACATAAGAAAAAAATTACCTAAGCCTCTAGTGACTTCACAACACTTATTCATATGAAGTAAGATGAACGAAAACTAATATGTTTACCTTAGCAGTAATTTCTGCCTTTTATTTCATTATTTTTTTAATTAATATCTTTGATCACAAAAAGAACACATAGTCAACTAAACGAAATACCACATTAGTACTTACACAGTGAAAATGAACAACGTGAAAATGTGTTTTGACATACAATTACAAATAAACTCATAATAATCAAATATCAATACAAACGAATGAAATGTCACAAAGAACAATCAATATAGACACAATACGAAATACAAAGTTGTCATCCACAATCTGGCAGACAAAGGAACTCAACTCCTTGGTTAAATATTGCAAATACACCCCCTTGTGTCCCTGATATTTCAGAGGCCTTGATTTATCCCAAATATAAGGGTGCTAGCTGTCTAATTTATCATTGTGGATGACAACTTTGTATTTCGTATTGTGTATATATTGGTGCTAACCAAACTACTGCATTTCATGACCTGATGTCAGGATATATGTCGTTTTTGCCCTGCACTGACAGGATAACATTTATGATATCAGAAAGTTGCATTGATGTGTGCAGTGATGATGTTTTTATGACGGTTGCAATCTATAAGTCGTGATCATATTGCCCTAACTGTGATGTTTTGACCATTGCCTAGTTGGCAAAGTGCTATTGTGATATATGTATGTTAGATTTTTGTTGTTTTGGTCTTATTTGGTTTAGATAAAGACACTTTATTTTTCTAAACTGGTGTGATGTCCTTTTGTAGTTTTTTGTCTCTGTCACTGTGTGTTTGTGTACAAATGCTTTACACATTGCCTCTGAGATAAGCCTGTCTGCTTGTACCAAGCTACCAAAGGGTTGTGCAGGGGTTATCTCGGTGTGTAGCTCCCTTATACTGAATAGAAGTGAGGGTCCCTACTTGGACAGGGTGCATACCACTGCCAACTAGAGACCCCCATTTCTAACACCCACTCTAAAGAGATTATATGCGTGGATCTGAGGAGAGAAGAATTCTCCCTCTTTGCCATACTGAGGTATTTCTGCCTGCCAGAGGTCATTGGAGAGAGGTGTTGTCTGCACCATTAGATGTGCTTCCAGCAGTTTTCATTAAATGTTACTAAACAGTTGGAAATTGACGTTTCATGTCGATCTGACAACAGCTGAAGCACAGGCTCCTAGAATCTGATGGCGTGTCTTCAATGTGTTACTGCTACCAGTACTTTTGGAACATCTTTAAATTTTGTTAAAAAAAGGGGAAAAAACTTTACGAGGAGCAAAGGTGTAGTCCTTGCTTTTGATGTCACATATACAAAACTCAACCACACTCCATATTTCATATGGAAGGTGTTTGTGAATGGTGGCCTGCAGTAAAGTCAAATCAACAGCCCATCTCTGTGTCATGGTGAAGGATACAACATGCTTACACTCTTTTTAAGCTACCTGGGACTCCATAATCTGGGTAATTACAGCAATGGAGACACCTGGGAAGACCTTCGAATCCATCAGCAGATATCTACTACTACATGTGTGGGTGATATTTTGGTGACTCTGACAGGTGAGAACAACAATCACTGCACCAAATGTTCTTATTTACATCCAGTTTGTTGATCCCTTTATGACATGCAGCAGGTGGTGATCCAGTACTTGGGAGGCTAGCCAGAAAGCCTGATAGAGAAAGATTTATTGTTCATTTGTGAACGCCACATTCTCCTTGGCTGATGCTCCTGAGTAAATCATAACACCCCCAAATCTGACGTTTGTCCACCAGGCCTTCACATTCAGAGACAACCCTTTCATCGAAGGTACAATCAACACTATAGTTGCCGTTATATTTTGCTCTACTTCAGGTTGTTTTAGATGTCCCAGAAGCTTTACCATTGCAAACCTTAATTAATTGAAAACCCCCCCTTTTGGCAGGAAGATGACAATTATTAATTTTAGCCTCATTAACCGTTTAAAGCTTCATGAGCATTGACTCCTTTCCAACTTTGTGTGTCCATATCTATATTGCATTGGTGGTACCCCATGGCAATATCATTCTCATTGTGAGATTTTCATTCATTGAAACATAAGAAAAGTTAAACCACTGCTCATGAAAGTTTATTGCAATTGCAACAACTGATTATTAGGTGGTCCTAAGAATTCCCTGGGCCAAAAGGGGGAATAATAATACTCACATTAAGAGCACTCAAACGGAAAAGTCTTCCAATTTTTTTTAAATTAATCGATTTTCAGCAAAGCAGTTAACATAAATTCCAAGTTGATTTTCTCGATTTCATTCAAAACAATCATGTAATAATACAATTGATATCCTCATACCACATATTTCAGGTAATCAATAAAGTCCATTCCACCCTTCTTGCACCAATAGATCAGCAGCTAATATTATTTGCGCAGCAGAACAGTTTCCCCAATGTAGTCATTTTTTAAACGGATGCATAAAGCATTGATATTGGTTCCTTCTGCTGTGTTCTTATTAGCAAAAATTAAACGTCCTGATGGAGAGGAGCAAACAGTAATTCCCATCGCTTACCTCTGAGTACACAAAAGGCACATCGTACTGGAAACAGGCGTGACCATGCTTTATAGCTTGAACCGAGGCAGGCCCGCATCTAAACATACCTACAAAAACACAAACAGAAATCAAACATAAATACCCTTACTGACCTTCCCTGGGGAACCCTGATTTGGGTGCAAACGTTTGTGCCTAAGTCAAAATTCAAAATTTCACAGATATTGCTGCATCGGCTTATTTCCTTCATAAATTTCAGCAGGGAAAAACTAGCAACATTTAAGAGATGGGTGGTGCTGCAGTTTCAAAATTTTGCACCACACAACAAAAGAAAACACGCAATATTGCAAAATGATTAACCATTCCGAGGTATGCTGCTCAGAATGGTGCAGTAATACCACACCCACTAAATACAACTTCCAGAGGTATCGGTACTAACCAGCTGCCACATGCATCAACAGAAGGAATTGCGATTCCTAAATAGCAATTTTTAAGGAATCGCTATTTAGGAATCGCAAAAGCCTATGCATGTAGGAATCGCTATAAAAATAGCAATTCCTACACATTCCTTAATTGCTACTCGCAAATTGCTAGTCGCAATTAAGGAATGCTGTCTCATTCATTCCTATGGGCCTCCAGGCCCGTAGGAATGAATTGGAGATTGCATGAGCAATTTGCGAGTACCAGTAGGTACTCGCAAATTGCTCATGCAATTTCAAGGGTACAAGGGTGTCAAAATGACACCGTGTTGCACCCCTGAAATTGATCTGTGCACATATGTTGCAAACACACATGCCCTAAGGGCATGTGTGTGTGCAACATGAAACTTTGAAAAATGCACAAAAGTGCATTTTTCAAAGTTTTTGCAAATTACCATGAAGTTCAACTTCATGGTAATTTGCTTCTCCTATTAGCGAAATCGCACATTTTTAAACTTTCATGCATTGCATTTAAGGAATCTCAATTTGGGATTCCGTAAATGCAATCGCAATTTAAGGAATCGCAATTTAGAGATTCCTTAAATTGCGATTTTTGCATTTGGGATGATGCATCCCAAATGAAAAATACCGGTCGCAAAGGGGCAGATTCTGAGAATCTGCCCCTTTGCGACCGGTTTTTCCTTTGATGCATGTGCCTGCAGATGAATTATTAGCACCTCGAATACAGCTGAAATTGTGGCCCCCGATTCAATGGTTTCTCACTCTTCTAAGCAAGAAATTAATCGGGCTAACAAATTATGCAGAGGGAAATGTGCACCCTTGATGTTTCAAGCTTGTGAGAGAAGAGGAGATTTCACATGGAAAACAAACATTAAAAGAAATGTGCAACTTTCTAAATCATACGCAGATTTTCTGCAGTGCAAGAGTGTTTGCACACTTTGGCCCACATGCATCAATCTCGGCTTTTGCAATTTCTAAATTGCGATAAATAGGGATTCGCAATTTAGAAATCGCAAAAGCCTATGCATGATTATTTTTTCCATTTTTATGCAATTCGGTAGAAATCGCTATTTTTACCGAATCGCATAAAAAATGCAATTTTCAAATTGCGAGTTCGCAATTCCCATTCATTCCTATGGGCCAAAAGGCCCATAGGAATGAATGGGAATTGCGAATTCGTAATTTGAAAATCGCAATTCCTCAATCCATTTCAAGGGTGGAGAGGGGGGTCTAAATGACCCCCCCATGCACCCCTGAAATGTATTTTTCGCATCATGTTGCACACACACATGCATTTTCTGCATTATTTACAGTTTTTGCAAATTTACCGAGTAGTTCAACTACTCAGTAAATTTGTCCCTCTAATTGCGAATGCACATTTTAAAAGGTATTCATGCATTGCTTTTAGGAAATCGCAAATTTGCGATCTCTTAAAAGCAATCGCATTTTTAGAAATCGCAAAAATGTTAAGATTTCTAAAAATGCTTGATGCATTCCAAAATGCATTTTTGGAATCGCAAACGGCCGATTTTAAGGAATCGCACCGTTTGCGACTCCAAAAATGCTTGATGCATGTGGGCCTTAGGGCCTGAGAATTGGCCACAATTCTATGCAGAACTCAGCAATGAAAACCTGTGTTTTTCTCTTTATTTAATATCCGTCACTGTGCTTCCCCCTTGGTCAATTTAACCCTAACAATATCGTGCTCTGCCCTGTGAGGAACTCTCAACCCAAACACTAGCACATTCTATGTTCTTCTGTACATTTATGAGGCACTGAGGACATCCTTATTATTGCTTGTACTCAAAAACATTGGCTTCTGTCAGTATAGACTAGCTTCATATTTCCTACGGATGCTCCTGAATCCCTATGTGACCCATTTGATGGGCACATTGCTGAAACATGCACCTTATTGGCACAATTATATTGCCTTTTAGGCTGTTCAGACCGTTTTAAAAAACATTTTAATGCACTATTATGTATTTCTATTCACCATTTTTACTGTGTCTGTGTAAATTAATTTTTTGTGTTTTTAGTTAAATTTAATGATGAATGTAACCTGGTGTTTTAAAATATGAAGCACTTTTATGATTATATTGCATAATCCGAATAAAGTATTATTGATTGTTTGACTTGAGTTAAAGAAACGGTAGGTTTTCTAAAGAAGGGAAAATAGCTGCAAATGTATTGCGGTTTAGGCTCATCTACAATGCTAATATTGTCAGATTAGTATATTGCATTATATGGAGGGAAAACCTGTTAGCGTTCAAGCGAGTGTAATTTTATTGGTTAAATAAATATGGAATTATACTAATGGTAGCACAATTTTTGCACTAAACACTAAAAGAATATGAATAAATATGGATAAAATAAGCAAAAAATAAATATGCATAAATACAGATGAAAATGTTAAAACAATACCATAATGTCAGGGTTGTTAATTAAAAACTATGGGCCTGATTCGCATAGATAAAGTTTACTATGGCTTGTTATTCACAAAGAAATGTTATTAGTAGTATCTTTACGCGAGGTCTCCACAAAAAAAAGGTTAGGATAGTTCTATATTTTTCTGATTGGAGGCTCCGCAGTCATAAAGAAAACTACATGTAGAATACCTATGAATAACAGACAATCATAAACTTACAGAAAAGAGTAAGTTTACCTTTCTAAATCAGGCCCAGAGTTTGAGAAAAGGAGTCAATACCGCGTCTGTACAAAGCAGTGAATGTATGAAGAAAAGAAAAAGAACCCCTAAAATTCGACTCATGTGCTGAGTATCCATGACAAAATACCATAACTACTTCTTTAGTGAGATGATAGGATGAGATGCAGGTGACTTCACACTAGGGGCCAGATGTACGACCATTGCATTTCGCGACTGGCAAATTGCGAATCGATTCAATGTACAACAGTGTCTCAGACACTGTTTGCAATACCCAATGGGGTTGCAAGTGCATGCCTCTTCAATATTCATGAGGCAAGCACAATTTGCGAACCCATTGGGAATGGCTAGCACTCCCAGGGATGGTGGCCTGCTGGGGTTGGCAGAGCACCATGTCTGGGACTGCTTTTTAAATAAAGCAGGTCTTTTTTTTAAATGCATCCCGATGCATTTAAAAAACAAAAATGAAACTTTTCAGTTTCATGTTTTAAGGGCAGGCAGTGGTCGCTCTTAAAAAATATTTACGCACACACTCACAAAGGAAAGGCGTCCCCTGGGGACCCCTTCCTTTTTGCGAGTGGTTTACCACCTACTCAAAGTAGGTGGTAAACTGCGAGTGTTTTGCGACACATTCTGCATGGATTGCCAAGAGTAAAATGCTCTTGCTGTTTCCACTCCATGCAATATTTTAGTCCTGATACCCCATGCCATCAAAGTTCCCATATGTTACTCATTTTCTGTGCTCAATCTGCTGCCTTGCTTGCATTTGTCTTCTAAACAGAGAACAGGATGTGTTCTTGACTCAGTTTAATGTGTCTTAATAAACTATTAATCTCCCTCTTGTAGGATGCTTTGTGACCTAACTCTAAAGATGCTGGATCTGTTGCATATATATCATAGTTAGAGTAAATCGATAATGAAAATTGAAGGTGCCTTATAAGCAAACAGTAAAGGGTAACATACTGCAGTGTTACCTTCGCTTGTTTCTTGAGGTGTGGCGTCTACAGCCTGCCATCCTCCAAATCCCACTGGAAGATCACCACGAGACATCCAAGCTTCATTCCAACAATGATAGTTCCTGTGAGAAAGAAATCCATTACAACAATGACTCTCTCATAAGAAATATTTGCAAATACAATTAGAACTTTCCAAATAGCTGTTTATCAGCCGGTATGCCCAAGAAATGGAGCAACTTATAAAAGAAAGAGAGGATGATGAGCAGGAAGGGAGGCAATGGCGTAGCTAGGGGGAGTTGTCCGCGGCACTGTTTTTCAGGGTGGCGGAGGTGAGCACGTCATGTCTGTCAACTACCACCATCCCCCGCCCCCGAGAACAAGTCGTCCGTCGGCCGCCATCCCACCACCTCCCCAAAGAATTCATCTGTCGGCTGCCAAGTCCCCCCCCACCCCCCAGTGCTCTTACCTGCACTGGGTGGCAAACTGAGGGGGCGCCCCAGGTGGCAGTAGGTCTAGCTGTGCCACTGAGGGGAGGGAAAGTAATGGTGGCAAAGGGATGATGGTAGAGCAAAATGAATGAAATGAGAGAGAGCAAGGTGTAAATTCCAACTAATTCCAGATGCTTTTTGGAACTGAGATCTAACGTCATTGTTACTATTTATTATTGGAAGCTACCTGTGTCCATTGATTTCAATCAACCCTTGTCCATATCCCTGATTTGTTTCTGTGGTCTTTAGTCACACTTCCATAAACCTGTAAGCCATCACTGAAACCAGTAGAAATAAAGTAATGTAGGAAGTACACATTTTTATCATGTTTCCCCCACTTCTTCAGCTCTCGTGCTCTGTTGTTTTCACCAGTAGAGCAGCAGATACCTTCTAACTAGGCATCAGGTACATATGCTTTGCTTTAAAAAGACAAACATTTTGACCAAAAGGATGTCATATTTGCAGCTCGTTATAGCTACTGTATTTGTGGTCAAAGGTATTGCACATTTGGACAAAGTTCAGTTATGAGTTGAAGAAGTGAAGTTAAAGTTGATCACACTCGCACATAATAGATGACATAAGTTTTTATGAGTGCATGGTACTTAAAGCAAGGCTTAAGAGACCATTTATACTGTAAAATAGTGACAAAAACTCTATTTTGCTAAGATAACATCTGATGGGAAAAATGTAAATCACATTCACACCATAAACGTGGGCCACTATGGGAAAAAAATAGAATGAACATATTTTCATTATCTACTCTGCTTAATCATGTTTTGAATGATTAAATATAGACTTTCTGCAGCTCTGCTGAAGTATTTAGCACAAGGGCATCTACTGTTGTGGCTCGCCTCCTGTTTTGCATTCAAATATCCTTGTGGGTTAAAGGGCGAGCACTTGGTATTACATGGATCTCCAGTTGCTCGAACAGGTAGACATCTCTTCTCCCTGAAACTAAAGGGTGGAAACATTTAAGACAGCCTTTGGGAGTGTGAAGTTACTACTGTTGTAGAAATCTTCCTATGGTAAAATATAGAGAAACATAGTAAAGTTTAGTAATCCCCCCAAAAAATATGCAAATGTTTTCATGAAAAGTTTTGATATAAAATGATTTTAAATATTTTCTTTCGGCCTAGGGAAAAAGTTACATGTTACAGCACATTAATTTAAATGTGTCTTAAATATGTAAGTTATTAAATCACATTAAAAGTAGAAATAATTTCTTTTAAAGTCATTTTATTTTTAAAAAAGCACAGCTAGAGTACATTTTTATTTTATATGTATTAAAATTAACTAACATGTATGTATAGAATGAATGTAAAATATTTTTTTTTAAGTTTAAACATTAAATTGAATTGTCAATTACCAAAAGTGTACTATTATATTGCATATTAACATAATTATTTATTGATTATACATACTTTTCAACATAAAATATTATATATGAGTCAAAAGTCAAAACAATTTTATTTAAATATCATCATTTACAATGGGATTCTATTTTAAGCGCCTGCCTCCATTATTTTCGAAGGGCGTGCATTGCAATACCCCTGAGTGACCATGTGTGCAGATGGACTTACTCCAAGGCTGAGCTGGAGAACATTTACTCTTATTTTGGGACTCTTTTGGCTGTCGTAACATGAGAAGTGTAGTTTGTAAATAGCAATGGGATTACTTTTTTTGTGGGCAGGTATCTGTCCCTCCCAAAACTCCACTTTATCCCTCCTGAAACCGCTTCCACATAAGTGTAAATAGTTTCAATTTTTTAGCTGCTTCCACCATTCTCTCCCACATTTACTATTAAAACGTTTTAGTGCAAAGAGATCAGTATAGGAAATATAGGCAATGTGGACGTCTCTGCCATTAGGTTTGTTTATAGCATTTTGTAGTGCATGAGTGGGGCTATTGTAGTACTTCATGTACTACAAAGAGCTGTTGGCGAATAGGCCTCAGCTTTTGTAGCCCATTACTGCATTAATCACCAACAATAGGCATTCTGGAATGTTGCTTTGTTTAATGATGTCGCTTGTGTTTTGAGATCTATTGTGACTTCATTCACAGGATGGTCCCTTTAAAGAACATCATGCCAAAGAAGGGTGAGAACAAAACCAACCAACTTATTCATTCATATTTATTCATATCTTCTGACACACACATGCTTAATATATGTCATCTTTTATAAGATGTCTGGTTCTCAAAAGTAGAGTCAGTCCTAAATTATAAAGAGCACATCTCGCCAAGATTTCCAACAGTACAATTTGGCCAGATTTTCAGGATAACCATCCAAAATTTTAAGAGGACCTTTCCATTTGAAAGAGGATCAGTATTTATCATTCTGAAAACCTGACAATTCAGTGGTTGGATGAACCATGACATAATTCCAGGCATTTTTGACTGTTAGAGCCATAAAATCACAAGAAGTCACTTTGAATTGCTCTAAATAATTGTCTTGCTTAAGAAAAGGATTTTTCTATAGCATTCTGTGAATATTGTAATTCCAGTGTAAATATATGAATGAATGTGTGAAGTCTGTGGTTGCATGAGAGGGTATGTTTAAATGAGTTATGATTGGAAAATGTATATAAGGTAATGTGTTGAAATGTATATTTTTTATGAGAATGTATAAGTTGTGTACAGAAGGTCTTGTAAATTGTGAAAATTGGTGAAATAATAACCAAAGCTATGAAGTAAAGAATGTTTGCAAAATAAAAAAAAGATTTAATCGAACATAAACATGAAAACAAAGCATATTGTTTAATTTGTATGTTTTGAGTTGATTGAGAGGTAACTCATAGTACAGTATTGGCAATTCTTTTTGTTTAATATATAATTCCAGGCAAGTCAAGGAATGGTGGGAAAAGATATTATATTAAGAACTGCATTTAAGGACTTTCAGCCTTGAGGGTCAATTTTGAGCTCAAAGCTGTAGGTGAAAAATTTTTTTGTTCTTGAGGGAGCCATGACCTAGAACCTCGGTTTAGGCATATTGTGCTATGGCTGCCTACACAGGTGATTGCAGCATGTATCGCACTTTAAGGGCTGATCACAGGTTGCCTGGTAACATTTGGGTGATAACGCTCACCTGGACTTAGCAGTAGTGTGAAGTATCACCACACTATTAATGTGTAATTCCAAGTTAATGAACCAGCAACATGCGTTTATAGTCTGTGGATAACACATTTCACATTAGATCAGACCCTTGCCGATGTTAGATGATTTATTTTTACTGGAACCCACTGTTGCCAGCACTTTTTGTGCCTATTATTTAAAATCTGTACTCACGTAATTCCATGTCTTAAAGGTGCATTAACGTAAGAAGAATTAATGAGTCACAGATTCAAAAGAGCAGTAGAGATTATCTGGCAAACCATTTTGGAGCCATCTCAGTAAGCACAGGCAACACCCCAATATGTAGCATTTTATAGAGAGGCTTCCAATGAGTATCACATGTATTCATAAAACAAAGGTAGTTCACAGGTGCCCAGGTCTGAGATCATGAGAAATGAAAGACAAGACCTTCGCACGTAATACAAATGTACCCTTTTTTGGCCGAGCAAAGTAATCAACACTTTCTCGTCTTGGGAGTCAAGAAGTGAAAGGCAGGCTCAAAACATCTTAGATGGCACTTCCTTTACACTTGTTTAGCATGAGCAAGGATAAGTGTCTGCATCGGTAAATTATGCAAAAGCAATAATTTGCAATTCAACTGCCACAGGAGGGTGGCATTTAAAAAACTCCCACCAATCATAAGTGCCACCAATCAGAACTCCCACCAATCAGAAGTGCCAGAAGTGTTCTTCATATGGCCATTTCTAGACCTTCTTTACAGTTTGATTATTCCAGAGCAATTTTATCTTCCAATAAACATTATTGGTTTAAAGAGATATCAAATAGAAAGTACATATTGTAAGAAGTCCATCTCTAGTATTCCAACATCCTGCAGCCCCCTTTAACAGCCACATAGCACACTTACTAATGCATATGCAGTGATTATAGTTAAACCCAATACAAGAGAATGCAAATGCAATACAATTCCTCAAGTGTAAGGTCTATGGGAGCCGTTAGTATGCCATGTGATCAGGAAAATCGGCCTCACCGAAAATACCATCACACAAGAGGAAAGGCATATTCAACAATAAATGTAATTCTCAAAGCCAATACACAACGATTGAACCCCCCACCACCTGCTTTCATGTAAGGCCTATACAACAAATAGAACAACAAAACATGTCACTTGGGGGCAGATGTATCAAACGATTTTTTTGTCGCAAACGCTGCGATTTGGTAAAAAGCAGCGTTTGCGACAAAACAATCGGAAAATGGAATGTATCATTTAACCCGTTCAGCGCGGCGCAAATTCCTGCGCTGTGCTGAACGTTCCATTGGGCCTATGGAACCATGACGGAACGGTTCCGTCATGAGCACAGGCCAACCGACGCTCATGATGGAACGGTTCCGTCATGAGCATGGAAGGGGTTAAAACGCATCGCAATATTAAGGAATCGCTAATTTTGCGATTCCTTAATATTGCGTAAGCATTTAAGGAATCGCATATTGCGGTTCCTTAAATGCTATGTAGGAAGCAATTAAATTTTGCGAATTTACACTAAGAAATCGCAAATTACCACCAACTTGTAGTTGGTGGTAATTTGAGAATTCTTTTACAAATGCACTTTTTGGCATTTGTAAAGATGCCATGTGGCGCTCATACATGCCCTTAGGGCATGTATGTGCGCCATATGCGCACACATGTTAATTTCAGGGGTGCAGCAGGGTGTCCTTAAGACACCCTTAAAATTATTCTCAATTTGCGATTAACAAATTGCGAATCGCAAATTGAGAATAACTTCCCATTCCTTCCTATGGGCCTCCTGGCCCATAGAAAGGAATGGGAAATTATTCCTTAATTGCAATTAGCAATTTGCTAATCACAATTACGGAATTTTAAGAAATCGCTAAAAAATAGCGAATTTTTATATACATACCATTTTGCAATTCTCAAATAGCGATTCTCAAAAAATCGCTATTTGCGAATCGCATATAGGTATTTTGATACATCTGCCCCTTGATCCTTAGTAGCCTGCGGGACTCTCAGCCTTTACCCATTATCATTTCCCCCTTGCACTCATACCTCTCAAAATTAGAGATGTTTAACAAGCAGTTTACCCTCTGATCTTGGTGTTCCTGTAAAGCAGACAACATAGTTGGCCAAGCTGTCAAGTTATCTTCAAGTTTGTCATCCCTTCGAACAAGACTCATCTGTCCATGCTCCACAGTTGTCCAATCACAAACATCCCTCAACCAGGCCATATAAGTGGAGGGCATCGGACTGAGCCAGCCTATGGCAATATACCTCTCCATCGGGACATCCCAGCCCGGGGCTTCATTAATATTGTCAAGAATTTCTTGCCAATAAGAGGCCATGGATGGGCAAATCCACACCATGTGTTGAAAGTCCACCGTTGGGGCTCCGCATCATGGACAGCCATCCGGGCAGGTATCATAAATAGCATGTAGTGTCTATAGAGTGAGGTAAGTCTGTTGCACAAAATTGTATTGCAGGAGCTTAAAGCGTGCATTAGAACTGACTGTCCATACTTACTCATGAGTGCTCACCCAGTCTTTATCCGGCAGGGGTTCCCCCAACAGGGTGTCTCACGGCACCAGGTTTTGGCAGGGCTCTGTGCACCTGTTAGATTGTAAAAAATTTTGCGAGTTTCTTACGTGCCAGATTGGTAGTGATCTAGTCTTCCAAGAAGAGTTCAGTGGATGGCCCTTCCACTCTCTCCAGGAACCTCACAAACTGCAGATTATTTCTGCAATATTTCCCCTCAGAGTCTTCCATCGGATCATCTAAACAGATTGCTTGTTTCTGTCGATGGCTGACAGTGTCGCGGAGAGCACCAACCTCCTTCTGCAGGGTGCTCACGTTTTATTTTGTGGTAGTCATGCACTCCGATACCCTATGCAAATTTGTCTGCAACAGATTAAAGTCAATAGTGGCAGAGTTAATCATATGGGACGCCGCTAACATATCTGCAAGAGAGGGAGCTACCGCTGCCTAATGTACTAGTGACTCCTCTCCTTCAGCCTGGGTCACTCTTTGGAGTTGGCTCTCCTGAGGAACTGGCTGTGCATAATTGAGTACTTTTTTACTCTGGGCCACCCTACTCCCCTTCTCCTTCACCATCATGGGGCTCGGTAGATCAGTGACCACAAGAGACCAACACCAGCCAGGGAGGACCCGTGCAACAAAGGGCACTACAGAATCTTGGCACAACACTGGAGTCCCAGAAGCACAAAGGACATGCAGCCCCCAATCTCAGGTCTTTTTGAACTGTCACATAGGCCCCTGAGCCGCAGGAAGGTGTGTCACAGCGATCCTCAGGAGGTCCAGTAGTACCACCATGGCCAACCACGCACGTACACATTTGCATGCAGGGGTGAGATACAATCAGCATACCCTTCTCATTGCAGCCTGCGAGTCACTTTCACTAAGCCCTGGGGCGGTCGCCCCAAAGACCCTGAGCTGGAATGGCACCGCCCACAGGACTCGGGGGAATCGGCAACCGGGTATAACCATTGTTGCTTGGGAGGGGGCACCTGTCTCGTGCCTACCCTCTCTCACACACAAGTCTCCTCACCTCCAAATGCTGTGCAGTTCGGGGCAACAGTCTCTCCCCCTCGGGCACACCTTCAGGGTCCCTTTCCAGGGGCCCAATTTGGTGGATCATAAAGTTCTTGCAAGCAGGGCTCCCCAATAAGCCACCTCTGCTGCTCAGATCAGGACGACCACACTCCCCTTGCGGTGCTCGTCTCCCTAGACACAGACCTCCACCTTGCTGCTCTCAAGGCAACACCACCAGCTGCTCCACTGCACCTCTAGAGCTCTCCCCGCATCAGTTGGGGCCTGCAGAGTCCGCACCATGCCCTTCAAGCAGGCCTCCTCACCTCAAATGGGGGTGTGGACACCACACTTGCACCATTAGCGACCTCGCCAGTCGGCCTCCCCATCTACTGTTCATGGACCGATGCAGGAAGTCTCCTTCCGCAGCCCTGCTTTGGTAGCCTCTCACAAGGACTTACCAGGGGGCCGCCGATGTCACTGTCTCCCCCTGCATAAGGACAAGCGCACCTCACCCACTTCTCCTGCCTCCTCGCTAGCAGGTCTTCCCACTGCTTCGGCTGTCCTGGGGAGCTGCCCGCCTCTCCAGCACCCCTCCAGGGACACTCCCCAGAGGCTCAAACCAGCCAAGGCTCCCAATCATCTTGTCGGATTCCGCCGGAGCCTCAACTTTGTCACTTATTGGGCCTGGTCGGCTCCCGGCAGGGAAATGGCACCGGCCCGCGTCGTCAGGGCCGCGTCCGCTCCCTCATCTCTGAGTAACCCAGAGCCTCAGCAGGGAGCTCAGGGCACACCCCAGCAAAGGGCTGGTGCAAAAGGAAGCTGTTTGAAAAAAGTCCCTTCAAAATTCTGCAGGATGCGGGCAGGATTGTGCCTATGGTAGCGGGTGCGCCAAGAGGAACGTCTACTTGGCCATCTTGCCTGACCACGCCCCCACTCCAGAGCAAATTATGTCTCTAGGTGCATTCACTTATTTTTTTCTCAATTACATGTAACAATCAGTAGAAAAGGGTCAATCCAGTCATGTGACATATATGTCAGGCATCAGGAGCGCAACTAGAGTCACATTTCAGGGGGGGCTGAGAAAAAATTTCGGGGGGGCTGATTCTTCAAGCAAAAGGCTGAGTGGAGCTGCAGGGGCTCTAAGCAGGGGGGGACTTCAAAGCCTCATTAACAATCAAAAGATCTTTAAAAGACCTGTGAGGTACTCGGTGCGCCTGTGTGTGTGCCCAGGAAGCTGTCTCAACCCAGACTGACACACACGACGGGGGGGCTGAAGCCCTTTGAGTCCAATGGGCGTTGCGCGCCTGCCAGGCATATAGTTAAATAAGAAAAGCACAGCCAGACTTTAGTTGGTTATAGAAAACACAGTGAGTGAGGGTCACTCTGCTGTCACACAGTCAGCACTAGAAAAATATGTTCTTCATTCGTTCTAGCCAGATACAATTTTTTAACTTTTACTTCAATGAATTTTAGCACCGTAATAGGTTAACTATTTCTTGCATATTACAAGAAGAGTAGGACAAAGGACAGTAAGTGACAAGCCACATTGTTGGACGTATAGCCCTTTCTGCAGGGCCATCCCCAAAGTTTGTGCGTTTACCATCCTGTTTTCTGAACCCATTCTGCTGGCCTTTATGACTTGGTGCACTTTACCACTGCTAACCAGTGCTAAAGTGTTTGTGCTATCTCCTCTAAGCATGGTAAAATTGACTACACCCAATTGGCTCATTTAATTTACTTGTAAGTCCCTGGTAAAGTGGTAACACATGTACCCAGGGCCTGTAAATTAAATGCTACTATTGAGACTGCAACACTTATTGTGTCACCCACTTAGATAGCCCTTTTAAATATGTCTCAGCCCTGCCATTGCAGCCTGTGTGTGCAGTTTTAAACTGACATTTCAACATTGCCCTAAACAGCCTATGGGGCAGGGCGCAGTGTGTTTTAAAGGTGTGACCTGTACTTTTAACACGTTTTACATGTCCAGGTAGTGAAAACCCTTACATTAGTTTTTCACTACTGTGAGGGCTACCTCTCCCACAGGATAACATGAGTTACCTTTTTACATCTAATAAGGGTTAGCTTTCAACTGAGAACAGGTGGGAATGTTGATGTTGGTGTCTAAAAGTTTTAATTTAAAAATCTCTTTAATGGAAATGTCGGATTTTAAGTCACAATTCCGAAAATGCCACTTTTAGAAAGTTTCAGCCTGTAAACTAGGTCACATGACTAGGTGTGAATGGCAGTTGGTCTTTCTGCATTACGCTCACACAGTGAGACAACGGGGGGATATGTGTTGGCAGGATTGGCCAACTGTCAGAATAAGGGGGAGGAACGGTCCCTACCACACTTGCACATCACAATGACTCTGACTCAGCACACTCACAAAGGGTTCACACATTCACAGTCTTTTGTGTCCCCCGACAAGCTAGGGCCAGGGCTGGGCGTAAGGAAATTCCAGACACCTCTCTAGAGGAAATTCTCTAGAAGCTTCTCCCACTTCAAAGTGAGCATCAGTGTAAGTAGTGGACCCTCAGACCTGGGCCAGTGGATAGTATAGAAGTAGGATACCCTGCTGCTTGATGCCTGCCATACTTGCTGAGACAGAACCTTCATCTCAGGCTGAAGAGTCTCCCACGTTCAGCTGTCTGACCTCCTTTAAGAGCTACAGGGACATAACAAGCTCTAGGGGGCTCCCTGGATCTGCCCAGCTTACCCACTGCCTGGTCCTGCAACTAGACCTGCCTGAGCCCTGCTTGGAGTGGGTTCCTGATCACCAAGAGGTGACCCTCAGGCCTTGAACCCTTGGTGTGGCATCAGTTCAACTCCTCCTGGAAGACAGAAAAAAATCCTGGCTTTTTGGGCTCTTCGCCTCTGCAAACAGGCATGTTCGTTTCAAGATCGGGCCGCCTATGCTGCCCGCCAACACTCTGGTGAACCCAACTCTTTCCACTACAGCGATCACCAGTGACGACTGGCAATGAAAAACCTGCAATTTGCGCTACAGCATTAGTATCTCCAGCAACGACTCTCCGTGATGCTCAGAGGGATCTTCGTGCTACAGTGACGACAGTCTGCGACACCCAGTCTGCTCTTTGTTCTTCGCTATAGCGACAACCATCAGCGACGCTCTCTCTGCTGAAAGCGACATTCTTCCATGTGAATGGAACTTTTCGTGCTGGACTTGAGGAGGCAACTTTTTCAGTAGGACTAACTTGGTTCCTGTGTCCGGCCTGTACTCCTTCGCGGTCAGCCTGAACTTGTGATCTTCACCCAGTTTCATACGATCAGAATATTGCAAGTGTGCATTTAGGCACTATACCTACCTTATATCTTTGACGTTGCATTTATCTGGTTCTATTAATTGGATTTTTGTCATTTTGGTTGTCAAATAATTTATTAAAATGTACTTTAATTGTTTTTTATTTGGTGTGGGATTGTATCTGTGCTGTGTATTCACTTTATTACTGTTTGTGTGCTGCATACATACTTTACACGTTGCCTTTAAATTAATCCTGACTGCTTTTGTGCCACGCTACCAGAGTGCTGAGCAAGGTTAATTTAGGGGTGTGTTCGTGTTTTACCTTCAGAATAATTTTGGTTGCTGCTTCATTAGGGTTTCACCCACCTCAACCAGTAACCCAATTTCCAGTATATGACCTGCTTCTGTTAAATAGCTGTGCAAAATGATTTGAGGTGCTTGCTTGGGGCATTGATCATTTTATACACATTGGTTCTTAATACAACCTGAACAACTTTGTTCTGGCATTCTTATTAAGTAGATTATTTTCAGAAAAAGGCCCATCTACATATGAAGGCACATTTTCGCAACCATACAAAAATGTACTTACAAACTGCATTTGCAAATGGACAATAGGAAAATATGCACACAAAATTAGATGAATGAACTAACAAAACTACGACCAATGTATAACTTCCAGAGTTAGAAAGTCAAAGACTTTAAAATTCCAAAAGCAACTTCTTAGACTAGACATGACTTCTGCATCTTTCCTACAGCAATTTATTGTTTTGTTTTGTGGAGAGGGATGTATTGGCTTAATGGTACACCATTGGTTTATACCTGTCTTCTTGAGCTGTACAGCACATCATTACGAGTGAACTTGGGGCATGTCAGAGCTGGAGAGTTTGGGAATGAATCTCTCTCCCAACTAGCACATGTGTCTCATAATAATCACTAGTGTCAGTTTAACACACTGGCCACCAGAACTAGATTTGGCACTCTACCTGTCGTACCGCCTTACATTCCCCATCCATGCTGCTCCTTACACTGCCCATTGTGCCAGATCTTTACTGTCCACCAAATCAAGTGCTTCATACTAGCTTGTGTAAGCTCCACACTGCCTTCTAGTGCCTGCTTTACACTGTCAACAAGACACTGAGTCTTACACCTACTTCTTAATACCTGTCAGAATCAACCACATATGGTCCCAACTTCTCACACAGCCCAAACGTACCTGCTTTTCAAACTAATCGCCATTGCCTGTATGTCATACAGATCGCTAGTGTCGCTAGTGCCTGATGCTCGTATTCTACACAACAGTGTTACCTATTAGTATACATTTCTTTCACAACCTACCAGTGTCTCTTCTGAAAATACTCTGCACCTCTGCTTGAAACTGACATACTGGATTGATATTAGATGCAACCAGAGCCTAAGACGGCCACCGTAGAAAACGCCCCACGCTGCTCACCAGCTAAGGCTTCCCACCAATGTTAGTTCCTCACACTGCTTACTGGTGTTAGGCCCTCACACTGTTCACCAGGACCATATTCTGACACTGATCACCAATTTGAACATCTCATAATTTTCACCATTGCTGCCTTCTCATACTGCCTTCCAGTGACAACGTTGTCCAGTGTTGAAAAGCACCAGCTGCTCAAACTGCCCACAAATGCACATTGCTCATACTGTCACTGCATCCTAGTCCCTCACACTGCCAACCAATTTAAGTTTCTCAATTATCCAACAACTGCCAACTTATGCTATTGTCCCCTTGTGGCAACTTCTCCAAGTTCCTCCATGTTAGATGCTACCACTGTAATCAAGAGCGTTCTCCCTACTCTTGCCTCTTGTGTCTATGAAACCTGACCTGGAAGCTGGTGGGGAAGGTAAGGTGCCTTAACCATTCATTATCTTTGTCTTTTCTCTGGGATGGCAGTCATCTTGTTGATGATAGATTTCTTTGTAAGCAAAAGCATATTCATATCCCTGCTCTTAATTTCCCTTTTCTCTGACATTATCCCCATTCCTCTTCTGCTCAAACGTTTACTTTATTCTTTCACTCTTGCTCAGTTGTTCTCTCTATCTCCCACTCCTTCTTCCACTCCTACACTCTTGCAAACTCAATGGAATTGGCACTAGCACCGCCCATGCCAAAGGGCCTAAAAGGCCCAATTTGTACTTTAAAACCTTCTTATGTGATTTCCTAAATTTTTGACTCAGAAAGCGTTTTTGCTCATCAAGTCGGCATCCTCGTTGTATGACTCTTCAATTTTCTCATTTCTTTTTTCTTCTCATTGTTATTGAGGTATCCCTCATCGAGTAACTTACTGATGTATCAATGGTGGTATACCCTCAGTATCTATCGAAATATTGACCAATTTCTAGGCCTCATTAGTTCAGTCAAATTCTGGATAAAGAAAGTAATCATTCACCTTCAAGAATATATGGAGGATAATTGTCCACTATGGAACCAGCCATGAGGGTTTAGGCCATGGTCGTCATTTAGGGGTCACCAGGGGTCGCAACTGCGACCTCTGACTTTCTCCTTGTGATCCCTGGCACTGCCTTTGCAACCCGTGGCCTTAGAGGTTGCGAAATCAGTGCTAGGGGCACAAAGGCAGCTTCACTTTTGGCAATTATGTATTACACTAATAGTGAATAATAATTTATTATTCACAATTAGTGTAATAAAGAATGAATTACAATTTGCTGGAATATGACCCTCCCTGGCAGCTGAGGTAAGCAAAAAACGATGTTAAATGTATGTTATATGCAAGCTTGCGGTAAGAGTGTGTTTATGCAAGAACAAGTGTTTGTCTGTGTAAATGTGTGTCTATGTTAGCTGCCCCCGTGCTAAGGACTCAGTGCCCTTTTTTCGGGTACTGAATCTGAATGCCAGATCGGTGGTGAAACACCATCAAGACATCCATGACCTTATTGAGGACGAAGCCCCTGACGTCTTTGCCATCACAGAAACCTGGCTTCAGGACGCGGATGTGGCCATCATCAATCTAGCTTGCCCTCCTGATTATTCTATGTATACTCTGAATAGATCGACGAGAGGTGGTGGCATAGCCCTTATAGTCAGGTCCTGTTTTGCCTGTAAGTGGAGTGGCCTTAACATCGCCGGCTGTGAAAGCGCCTCCTTTAAGATCTCAGTCAGCCCCCAGTTTACGTTCTCTGGGATGGTTGTCTACCGTCCTCCGGGTAGTGATGTAGTGTTCAGAAATACTTTTCCCGAAGCTGTTAGTACGTTAGCCATGGGATGTGCTAACTATTCCATCTTGGGCGATCTGAACCTACATTTTGATACCCCGACCAACCCAACGGTATGCAGTATCCTTGCTGACTTAGAGGCTCTCCAGCTCTCCCAGCAGGTATCCCAGTCCACCCATGAAGGGGGCCATATTTTGGACCCCTTCTTTACCAACTTGGCCGAGACTAAGATTATATCCATTTCCCCTCTAGGGTGGACAGATCATTCTCTGGTGACCATCCAATGCCCTTTACCTGAGACCCTCCCCACTCCTCCGGCTAGAAGGGTCTCTAGGCGGCATTGGAATAAACTTAGGTTGGACGACCTTCATCGCCTCCTAGCGGTAGAGCCGCTGGGTCCATTGAATGATGTGGAAACGGGCTATGATCACTTCTGCACTTGGATTTCCAGGGCCTTGGACTCTCTGATTCCTATTGTTTCGAGGAAAGTCAGTACTAGAGAGTCGAGCCCCTGGTATGACAGTGCACTACGGACCTGGAAGGGTATTTGTAGACGGGTGGAAAGAGCCTGGCGGAAGTCTTATGGGGCTGATCTGAAAGTCGCATATGTTACCTCCGTCAAGATCTACCACCGGGCCATTTGTCGAGCCCGTGCGGCATTTTACGCCGCTGAATTTCGCAACAGCTCAAACCCATCCAAGACTATATTCAAGGCCGTGAAAGATCTCCTGGCGAAGAGGACTTCCTCTGCGACTGTGGGGTCTATCTCCCACTGTGACTCCCTGGCCTCTTTCTTTTTGGGAAAGGTCCAGGCTATTTACCGGGCCTTCCCTAGTACGGGAACTGACCTGGAAATCTCAGAGGGGGTTCAAAGTCACCTTACCCTGCATTCTTTTCCCCCTCTACTTTTGGAGGGGTTTGACAAACTTGCCTCGCAGGTTAAATCTGGCTCTCCGTCGGATCCAGTAAGATCCGCTCTTTTTAGAGAACAGGACTTTCTGGGACGCTCTGCAGTACGTTCCCTAGTCAATCTCTCACTGGATTCGGGTGTGGTTCCAACTAAATGAAAGCAGGCTGTGGTTTCACCAATCATCAAGAAGCCTACTTTGGACCCCTCGAAGCCTGAAAGTTACCGCCCCATTTCATTGCTACCCTGGCCGGCAAAGATAGCGGAGGCTCATGTCAATCTGGCTCTGTCAGAACATCTTGTCCGCACCAATGCCCTAGACCCCACGCAGAATGGTTTCCGTGCTGGGCACAGCACGGAAACTGCCCTCCTCGTGATGGTAGAGCATCTACGAGCGGTGTTGGATGCCGGTCAGACGGCGGCGCTGGTATTATTAGACCTCAGCGCCGCCTTTGACACGGTTTCCCACAGCATCCTTCTGCACCGGTTAGAGGAGATTGGCGTTGGGGGTCAGGCCTTGCAGTGGTTCCGCTCCTTCCTCGACAATCGTTCTTTCTGTGTGGCCATCCCTCCCTTCAAGTCCAAATTCCAGCCGCTGGCCATGGGGGTTCCGCAGGGATCTTCGCTGAGTCCCACGTTATTCAATCTGTACGTGAGACCGCTGGCTGAGGTCGCTAGGCAGTGGGGCCTGACTTTGGTCTCATATGCCGACGACACTCAGCTGGCGGTTACTCTCAGCGGGGATGCGGAACAAGATGCCCCCAGGTTTCAGAATGGACTGAAGGTGGTGGCCAGCTGGTTGACGGCGAACTGTCTCCAGCTTAATGCCACCAAGACAGAGATTATGATTGTCGGGAAGAGAGTGGAACTATGGGGTGACCAATGGTGGCCGTCAGAGTTGGGACCGACTCCGACTCCGGTGCCGGAGTTAAAAAATCTGGGAGTCTGGCTGGATGCTGGTCTCTCTTTCGTTGGCCACACCAAGAAAACAGCAGCGTGCTGTTTCGGCCTTCTTCGGGGCCTAAGACCGGTCCTTACATTTTTCGATGCCCCAACCAGGCAGCTGGTAATTCAGGCCACTGTCATCTCTCGCCTGGATTATGCCAGCTCTCTCCTGGTGGGGGCCAATCTGGCAGAAATTACCCACCTACAACGGTTACAAAATGCTGCGGCCAGAGCGATAGTCGGCCTGCCCAGATTTTCTCCTGTTTCAAACGTCCTCCGCTCCTTGCACTGGCTCCCAGTGAGGAAGCGAATCCTTTTTAAGGTCCTTTGCTTGACCTTTAAAATCCTGAAGGGAATCGGCTCCCAGATCATATCTAGCTTCCTGTCTTTTTATGTTCCTTCACGCACTCTACGTTCCCAGGGCCAGTCTCTCGCCGTGGTCCCTAGATTCAGGCTCTGTCGTGCGGGTGGACGCTCTTTTAGTGTCAAAGCTGCAACCATCTGGAATTCTCTCCCAGTTGGAATCCGCCTGCTGGAGGATCTTATGCTTTTTCGGAAAGCGATTAAAACATTCTTGTTTTAGTCATTCCTTTTAGTGGTCTCTCACTGTTTCTGTTCTTGTTGTGTTGAGTCCTACCTTGTCACTGCGCCAGGACGCTCCTTTGCTGGAGCAGCTGTGCGCATAACAAATTCCGATAACATAACATAACATAACATGTGTAAGCATGTAAATGTGCATATATTTATAAAGCGCAAATCACCGACCCAGTATCTAAGCGCTTGCTTAGGGAACCCGTCCTGGTATTCCCCTGTGAGATAACCCCGGCAGGGTATCTGCAAGGTGAAAGCCAGGCATCCCGCCGTGAGGGGCCGTTTTGGAGATTAAGCAAGCTATTGGCCAGAGTCGCAGAGTGTGAACCTGTGAATCGAGTAGGCACCGGAGCGAGAATTGTCGAGTCCATGGACATTTTAGGACTCAAGACCCCGCCGAGCCGGGAATCGAACCCTGGTCCCGGGCTGACCTCTGCTTCCAGGTCTGCCTCCTCTAAATAGTGAGCCACACTTCTCCATACATGTTTGAATTATAGCAGGCGTTAAATGGATTGTGATATACCCCTGGGGCCGTATTACAGAAGTACCACGGGGGCACAACGGGCGTTTGCACACGCTTTGCGCACCCCTAGTGCTCTTTGATATTACAGAAGGGGTTGAAGAGTCTTGTGCATCCCCTTCTGTATTACCAAATGAACTGGTGCACATACAGCTCCAGCGCTTCTTCAAAAGGGCGTTCCGTCATTTGCATGGGGTGTGGCCCCCTGCAAATGAGGGAATTCCTTTGCCTCTGCACCCGCCCCTTATTACAGACGTGGGTGCAGAGGCAAAGAAGCTCTCATGAGGTACACTGACAGTGTGCCATTTAAAAGGTGGTGCACTGCCAACGCGCTCCCTGATTGCAGACCTCCGGGGGGGAAAGGGGGTCCCATGGAGCCCCCTAACATCCCCTTGCAGGGGGGTGCAGCCGCCTGACAGTGAGTAGCTGAAATTCAGAAAATGAGCTGTCTGTAACTTTGGATGGCTCGTTATGCGAGGTACACAAATTGTCATTTCGTAAAGTCTACGAAAACAAGTAATCTAATTAGCCCATGAGGGACTCCGAGGAATGGTTGCCACAAAGAGAGCTCTTTAAAACAGAGTCTGGTTTCCTCATCTCAACCAAAGAGTTGAAAGAGAATTAAAGGTCTGTTGCTTATGCATCTGTCTTTCATCACACATTACTCAGGACCTGTTAAACATGTCAGATTGCCTAACCATGCTTGGGAGAGGATTGTTGTTGATTTATTTGGTCCTCTTGAGAATGGACATCATCTAATGGTCATTGTTGATGAATACTCCCGTTTTTCACTGGTAGATCTTTCATCCATCATTCATGAAAAGGTTATTGAAAGATTAGATGGCATGTTTGCAACATGGGGTATCCCTGTGATCTTAAAAGCTGACAATGGCCTCCCCCTTAATAGTCAAGAGTCCTCTCAACATAAAGCATCAGAAAAGTCCTCCTCTTAGGCCCCAGGCCAGAGGCCTGATAGAACGATTCATGAGTAAGAAAGCTGTGCAGCGTCCCGCATTAGAGAAGCTCAACCTCAAGGTGGTTTTGAATACCACTCTTCGAGCTTACCGATCGACCTGTGTTAAAGTAAGAACATTTAGCTAAAAATAACGCAGTTAGCTTGTGAAACATTAACATGAAATATTTAAAAAAGAAATAGAAAAATGAAAATGTGCCTTTCATTGGACATGAAAGTTAACATGTGATCTGTTTAGCCTGATTTTGTTGTTGTAAGCATCCATTTCTATCAGTCAAGTTAAGCTAAACCTCATTCATTCTTTATTCCTCTTCAATCCATTTTTTTTTGCCTCTCAACGTGTTTAAGCAGAATGTGGCATAGTGCCATATTAAATAAATAAATCATGTTAGCTTTAGACAAAATGTAATTCTTGTAGAGTGTGCCAACTTTGACAAATTATTTGGTTCCCTCCTAAGCTACGTGTCCTCATCTCCTATGGATAGACTATGGCTGTCATTTGTTCTTAATGATGAATAGTCAATAGTTATTAAATAATACATGTATGAATATAAAATGAAGCTTATGATGTAGATCCATAGAAACTGCAATTAATGTTGCAGCTTTAGACTAGTTCATTGTCACGCAGTGTAGTTTTGAATAGCTGATAAAGTGAGCTACAGAGTTCTCGTGGGTACTCAAAGTGAAACCATTATACATAAACGATTGTGAATTAGGGCCTCATTGCGATGTCGGTCGGAAAGCATTCCGACCGTCTTGACTTCGGGGAGTCCGACCGACCAACCGATTACAATGGTTCCAAACACTGTTCGGTCAGACTCCTATTGACTTCAATAGGAACTTGTGTTCCGACCGACAACACAGGCTCCCATTGAAAGGCAGGGTGATTGCTTGGAGAAGTGTGGCTCAATGGTTAGAGCGGCAGACCCTGATGCAGAGATCTAGCCCGGGACCAGGGTTCAATTCCCCGCCTCGGCGGGTCTTGGGCTCAAAAATTCCACGGACCTGATAATTCTCGCCTCGGTGCCTATTCCAATCATGGAGTACCACTCTGCAACTCTGGGCAATAGCTTGCTTAATCTCCACAACGGCCCCCACAATGCTAAGGATGCCTGGCCTCCACCTTGGTGGTGCCCAGGAGTGGACGCCTCACAGGGAAAGCCAGGATGGGTTCCACAGCTGTATTCGTACAAGCGCCTTGAGACCCTTGCGGATGAGTAGTGCGCTATACAAGTATCAATTTACATTTACATTGCTGAAAATCTTGCACCCTGTGGCGGGCACCCCATGGGGCCTGCCACACTGTGCATGATTGGAAAGATGGGATGCATGGGTACCCTCAGGGGCCCCAACCAGAGGACTACTGGTGAAGGGGGGCCTGCTGGGGCTCCCAAAGTCAGTTTGTGACAGCCAATCCGTGTCTGAGAGACCGATTCAGAAAGGCTGTCCAAATCCGACATTGTAATCTGTCGGGCGGAAATGCGGTCAATAGAGCTCTACGATTTGGCTCTGACCGACTTGGACACTCCAAATGCCGGTCGGAGCGGATTTGGAATGACTGACCGGTCGGTCGGTCAGAAACATGGGTTCGGACAAAACGAATGCCATTTGAAGCCTTTTCCGCCCGCATCTTAACCAGGCCCTTAGTATTTTACTTGAAGATAATGATAGTTTCTTTCGTATGTTTCCGTGGGTATGAAGAAGGAAGCAACAGACCATTGGCTGATCTTTTCACCATTCACTGATGATGACCTGACATCTGACAGGATGGATACTTACATTTTTGTGTTTAATATACATGCCCCTAGTTAGAATTCAGTCAGTCAAGCGGAAACTTTCCACCACCCATTCCTTAGAAACGTGCTGAGAGCTTTGTGCTGATTAGACAAGTCCAGGCTAAGGGATTTGTGACTATCTCTTACCTTTACACTATAAGCTACTGCTGATGGTGTTTTCAGAACTTTCTTTAAGTATACAGGAACTGCTGTGACTAATTCCTGATTGCGAGAGGACTCGTATGAGTTTTACAGGACTACTCTTCATGAGAAGTTCACTAAACTTTAATTGCCATTTCTAGGTGCTCCTTAATATTCTCGCTCTTTTCTGACAGGACTCTTTATAGGTTCTGATAGGTTAGGACCTATTAAAGTAGAGTAGGGATTTAGGTAAAATTCCTTTATGGAACTATCTGTTTGCTGTTAACCATTATTTTTCTTGACATATCTTTAAACTGATTTAACTGATTTGAATTTAAACAACTCACACCACTAAAATTAAAAAGATAAATAAAACTTTTAAAACGTAAACACTCATTAATGACTGAACATAAGAAGCAGTGTTGAAATTTGATGTTGATTTATGCTCCATACCAAAACGGTGGCAAAGATTCAGGTGACCTGGGCATGATCAACTTAAGTTAAAAGGGGTGAACTAATTTAAAACTAGCACCCCTCAATCCACTACAGGGGAAAGCCCTGCAGGCTTAATGTTTGGGAGAGCCATGACAACCAAGTTAACTCAATGGACCAAACTAAGATCAAAGACTTAGAAAGACATTTGCACAGAAGATTCTATTTGCAAACGGAAAATGAAAATCTATGTTGACAAGCGACATCATGTAAAAGATATCACTTTCTTCCCCTAACCTAGGGGAAGATGGCGGGATGATCTCACAATGAGGGACTGGCTCCTCCCACTCACCTTTCCGAACATGAGTGGACCTGTAGCGTGGAAGCAGCTCAGCTGCTGTTCGGCACCCAATGCTGAAAAAGAGGGGCAGCTAACAAAATGCTCACATGTGACAAATTTACTTTCTAAGCTGCAGATACAACCCAGCTTTCACTTTACGTTTACCACAGATTGTAAGCGGTGGCTCCTGGCTCTGGTATCAATCTTGGCTACTCAGTTCTAGCACACTCCGTGGGGGGCATGGAGCCCATGGAGCAGCGAGGACGCAGGCTGAATTAAGCCAGCTGAGAGGCTGCCAGCAGTGCACTCTGCTCGTCTTCTGACAACGCCTCTCAAGTGGGGCGGCTGATACTGAAGTTGCTGGAAGGCGATACATCGGCTAGCTTGTTGCAGGCCTGTTCTAGTGAGTCTCAAGCCGCTGGGGTGGAGACCTCTCTGGTAGACGTATTAATGGCAGAAGCTCCCATAGGGAGAATTGTATCACCAGCGGCAACAAACTCAACACAGCATACAGAAGGCAATATTGTTGCAGCTGGCATGCCAGTGATTTCTGCGGTGCAACATTGAAGCAGCGTGTTACAGTCTGTGGTATGTGAGACACAGGAGGTGGAAGTTCAGGCCACTCCTTTGAAGTCTTGTGAACCTGCAGAGGCTTCAGCCCCAGTAGACAAGATGTCCAAGATAGGAAAGCCTAAGACTGTGAGCATACCTGAGATATCTGCAGTGCCGCTGGGGGGTGAGTTTGAGGAAGTAGAGGTTTCAACTATTGATTCTGCTGTTGTGCTCCAAATATTCAATAATAAGGCAACAAGCAATATCCTCCTTTCTCTGGCAGTAGTGGCATCTCCATCTGCTAATGCACACTGCTCTCTAGAGGAGGAGGAGGTAGACTATGTGGGGGACACAAGCCTGGGAACTTTAGAGGAGGCAGAAAGGGTGCTGCCAACTAGGCAACAGTCTTCAACCAGCAGGGGCAACCCTAAAAAAACAGAATGGAAAACTAAAGGGACTGCAGGTCAGTAAAAAACAAAACCGCCCGGGCTAAGAACCGCACTGTCAGTGGTGGTTTTAAAGGCATCCCGCAACAAGACTGGGTGATTTTGAAGGGTAATGTAAAGGCGATTGTGTCTCGCCTATTTCCAACCAGTATAGAGGTCCAGCTGTCAGCTCAAGGAGGGAGGTCCTAAGGTGCAGAGCCGGCACTAGCTGATAGGCCTGGATCAGACGTTGTTCCCTTATAGGGTATACGCCTAAGTTCTGTTGGTAGACACTCCTACAGTTTCTCCGCTTCCGGGGCGCTAGAAGATTCTCCAACCAGAGATGAAACTGAAGAAACTCAAGAGCCATCACTCAGGGTGATTCTACCACTCTTGCAGGTCCCTCGGGCAGAGGTGCATCATCACAATGAACAAGTAAAGCCAGACAATGTGGTAATTCAGCAGTCAATAGCAAAGGTCTTTAATAAGCTAACGGCCCTGTCCACAAAAGTGGTAAAACTAAAGCAGGGTGTCGCAGATGTGGAGGAAGTTGGATCAGCAACTGTTTAATCCTTTGAGCATCATGACCATTGGCTGGCTCTGGTGCAGACGGATATGAGGAGAATGACCCCCAACAGTACACAGTGCAGCTGTTTGGAAAACCCTTTCCTCGCTTTATTTATTTAGGACATGGACGGTCAGGTGCAATGGGCACATCAGCTACCTATAAATCGGGATAGTAAAAAATCCCTTTCTAACTCTCATCCTGTGCATCCACGTCCAATTCCAGCCTATATAGGCAGCTTCCTACTGAGACAGTTGATTTTCATGAAAGCTCGTCCTGGTCTACCATTGGCAGTAGATGCCACGTGAATGTTTGTCCATTCTCATCTTAGAAAAACCAGAATTGACAGGCGATGGAAGCTACGTCAATTGATTGAGCCTCTGAAATCAGCGGGGGCACAAGTCTTCCTGTAGGAACCGGCAAGGCTCAAAGTAATCCATAATGGTTGGACTCGGATGTGCATTACAGAAACAGATGCTAAGATGGCTCTCAGTAACATCAAAGGGACTGCTGATTGATCAAGTGATCAAGATTTTGATAGCTGGAACATTATTAATGGCTTCTTTCTTCTTGAATCTAGCAGAATTATGAATGGCAATATAATGTTTTTCAAATAAAGGATTGGTCACTGCTTGGGTGGCTGGTTGGGCTTGAGCAGGGATCTCTTTCTTTTTTCTTACCTTTTTTCTTTCTTTCTTGTAGGGCAAAATTGGTGCTAGTGGGTGCTCTCTCTAGTGGCTGTGCCAACCATCTACAGCTCATAAAGATATTGAAGGTTTCCCTAGCAAGACACAGGGGTTATTGTGCCAGGGAGGGGTTAGTTTGGGGTGGGGCTGTGCTTTTTTCTAATGTGAGCGAGTTAAAATATTTGCATTTGGCAGCCAGAGGTAGAAGAATCACAGACAGTATTGTTAAATAGGGATATAACTGCTGGGGAGCTAGAGGCTGCAATTACTGTCTTGCCCTCAGGTAAGGCAGCAGGTGATGATTTAATCCCCTTGGAATTTTACGAAGTATTTAAGGATATTATAATTCCATCACTTATAAAGGTAACACAGTATATAGGTGAAGATAGCAAAGCTCCAGATACTTGGAATATGACCAAGATACCAATATTTGTAAAGAAGGGCAAACTGGCAGAGGATATGGGTTTGTATGGATCCATTTCTCTTAATAATGCCGATGTGAAGATCTTTGCTAACGTCTTGGCTATGCAGCTTGCCCAGATTCTACCAAAATTAGTATCCAAGGAACAACACAGCTTTATTCCAGGCAAGGGCACTAAATGCCATTTTAACACTGCAATTGGTGTTTTTGACATAGCGGACAGAAGGAGCACAACATTTGCTATGAATTTATTTGATGCTGAGAAGGCTTTTGATTGAGTTACCTGGGAATTTTTATGCAGGACGATGGAGGAATTTGGGCTTGGCAAACAATTTTGGAAATGGCTACAGGCTTTGTATAAGTCCCCTTTTGCTATATTGGTATATGCCGGCATATCTTCATCACCTTTTAAGATAGAGTGAGGCACACTGCATGTGTGCCTGCTCTCTCCTCTGCTATTTGTATTGTATTTAGAACATTGTTTCTTGTCATTACAGAGGAATGTTGGGATCAGACCCATGTTATCCGGCAAATGTGAATTAAAGATCAGTGCATATACAGACGATGTGGCAATGTACTCTGATGAACCAGGAAAGGCTATGAATGGGATAGTGAAGCAGAATGGGAAATTCGGGCTAGTTTCTGATTATAAATTGAATATAGCTAAAACTCAGTTACTGCTCTACTACGAGCTAGCCATGTCAATACCAGGGATAGTAAATACAGCTGCTTATTAAGGAGTTTAAACCAGATAGACAAGATTCTTAAATTGAATTTTGATCCCCAGTTAAAGTCTGTGATTCAAAAATGGTGATTTTGGAATAAGCTTCCAATAAGCAATATAGGTTGTTGTAATGTTATAAAAATGAATATCCTTCCAAACTTCCTGTATCTTTTTTGGACTATACCACTAAGGGTGCCAAATGTGTTTTTTTAAGAAGTTATAAGGGGCTATAAGCAGGTTTATTTAGGAGTATAGGTGGGTAAACGTTCTAAAAGTCTATTAAAACTACCATACCAACAGAGAGGCTTGCATTTACTGGATTTTAAGTTATATATCCAGGCAACTGTTGCCGTTCGTCATTGTAATCTGAGTGCTCCATTGGAACCAGATATATCCCTTTTTCGTTACTATTTGGCATTGGGTGCTGACAGGAGGCTTTTTTCTATAGAATAGCGGACCCTAACTATTACAAACAGGTAAAGTTCAAGTTTGCTAAGGACAATGTTACTGTCAGAGGAGAGATCTGTGCTAAATACTCTATAAAAGTAATGCATGGGGACACATGGCTCTTGGATAACCTGGTTTTTCCTAGGGTGTTTCATGATTTGGTTTGTGAAGTATGGCATATAAAGTATAAAGTTAAATGTACCCATTGGATTTCCAATTGGGTGTTTGATCTGATTAATACTGACTTAATTAAAAAAATATCACTTTCAAGTCAGGAGATCGACTCCTAGTTCGACAATCCAGAAAACGAAAATCCTATGCTTCTTTCAGGGCTAAGCTCTTTACCATTCACGATCACCAAAGGGCACATGGTGTCTGCCCAACGTCCTGCGAAGTCCCTTTCCAGAGATTGTTCTCATTTCAGATATGTGGTGCATCACTAACCAAACATCGGTATCACCATAGAGACTGGGTCCAGACAGACAGTTAATGATTCTGTAACTGCTGTTTCTTCTACCTCACCTATCCAGATCATTGACACTTTAGCTGCCAGCTGCCTGTTTCCAATGACCAAATCAGGACGTGTGATTCAAGGGCCATGAAGGATCATAAAAGAGGTATAAGTGCATATATATTTGTAAATATTCATGTATTTATTTATTTATGTATTTATTTATTGTAAAAAGCTTTAATTTTTTATTAAACAAATGAGGAGGTGTAGAGTTGTGTAAATAAAGAAAGACAGAACTCTTTTGGTTCCTAATGGACTCTGTAGACCTGTGATGCAGTGTTGGAAGTTAGTGAAGTGAATGCAGGTTTAGAACGTCGAGTTCTTGCTTACACGCTGAAAAATAAAGATGTGAATAACTATTGTCTGCGTGTGATGTAGTCATTGGAGAGTGAGTACCCGGTATTGGTAGGACGCTACAGTTATCTTCTGTCTATAGAAGTACGATACTAAAAAATTGGACTGGAACACAGTCCGAGTAATTACCAGTGGCTGAGATTAATTAAAGCATTATATTAATTAATTTTTCTTTTTCATATTTACATTATTGGAATACTAATCGGGTTTCTCTCCTTGAGCTGATCTTCATTCATGTCTGAAATGCATTTGAGAGCATGCTGAACCAATTTGGTTAAATTAGTCTCATCCAAGCTGGGGTTGGCGTTGTGCTGGAATTCTTTCATAATCGCTCTACTTTCATATGTCAGTCTAAATTTATTACTAATGGTTATCACATAGAATTCCATAGATGACTTACCACTGAACACACAAGGACTATCAAATAACCATCAAATACTTCTCAGTCGGATCACCAAATTAATGTTCCTTTTCACAAAAAATGCAGTGATCTGCAGATATAATTACATTTGTCATATTAAGATAGCCCAATTTTTTTAGTCAATCCGCACACTGAGGTGTCCACCCTGTCATTACTTACTGTTGGCAAATTGCGAAAACCCCCTAAGCTCCTGCTAATAAATCGAAAGAGTCTCTGGTGCCTGAAAATAGCCCGAAACACTTTAATCACATAATACAAAATAGCTTTTTCCTTGGCCTACATCAAGTTGGTATGCATTGCTGTGCAGTGCGTGTGTGTTGTATGTATGTGCTGCTTGTATGTGTGCCTGTAAATGGTACAATGCATGGAAGATTCTGGGTTCCCTTTCAGAGACCCTGGGCTGACTGGAGATAGAGGTATCCCCTGAGATGGATTTGTGAAGTCTCTGGTGCCTGAAAATAGCCCGAAACACTTTAATCACATAATACAAAAGAGCTTTTTTCCATTGGCCCAATTTCAATAATGGTTTACAAGTGCTTAGAAGAAGACGGAATAAGTACAGTATGAATGGTGATCACAAACACAAAGAACAACACTCTATCCACATGCACTTCACACTGAAACAACCTAAACGCTCACTAGTGTCCGATTTAGTACTTGAGTATTCTGACAAAAAATAGTTTCAAAAATATTCTTGTCTCAACAATGTACAAAATTGCATCTGAATATTGTCCAGTAGCCATACTCCTTTTCCTGTTCCTGGAGTAGTGCCTGAATTCCTTTCACAAATACAACACCCATTCCAGTGTCTCACAATATAATCTCTTAGCAAAAAGCCAACAATGCAACTAGGATTCCAGGAGCGGCACATAAGTGGTTTCAACACAACTCATGTAAAGTCTCAGAAGATTCTTCACATGATTGTGCACTATGAACACAATTATGCTATTTGGACGGAAAGGTCAATCAGATGTGTACCTCTGCACTGAGTGCAACAGCGGCAATGATGTCTGGATCCTTGGTGCTGATTTTTGTTGTCATACGTGAACATGAATTGTGTGTGTGCCATCACCTAGGTCTGTCTTACAGATTGTGGTCTTGTTGGACTGGGAGGGGCATTGAAAGCACTACCCTCTTATTGCTGAAAAGCTTCTGCCTTAGCCCGGAGTTAAGTAGTACCAGCGCGGCGAGTGGGGGTGGCAGAATACGGTGTGGTGATGAGTAGCAGTGAAAAGACCCATTATACCTTTGTCACTAGAGTAAGGCCTACAGGCTAACTAATGTAAAGTCCAGCTGATGTTTACTTACCTCACTCTTGGCCTACATCAAGTTGGTATGCATTGCTGTGCAGTGCGTGTGTGTTTTATGTATGTGCTGGGTGTATGTGTGCCTGTAAATGGTACAATGCATGGAAGATTCTGGGTTCCATTTTCAGAGACCCTGGGCTGACTGGAGATAGAGGTATCCCCTGAGATGGATTTGTGGATTTCTGCATTCCTGTAAGCTGGGTGGGTCACACACTGGAGGAAGAAGAGCCAGGCTCTTCAGCACACTTCAAATGATGCTCTTTGATTCAGGCAGAGGTCACTGAAAAGGGACCTGGGGACATCTCAAGAAGGAGATAGGGCTCATAAAGAGTAGTGCAGAGACCCTGGATTAACCTTTTGATACCCATATCACTATGGCTGACATCCAGGTGTGAACCTCTAGTCATTCCCATGGCCTGTGTTGTAGGACTTTCAGATGTGGAGTCACACCTGCTGTTAAAGACTGCTTTCTGGAGGATACGTCCGTATGCCCCATTCTCCTCTGTAAACACTTCCTGACTAAAGGCAACTTACTCATAGTTTTTAGAGTGACTGTTGTTGCATGGGAATCTGCCCACTGGCCTCCCTGTCTCCGCTAAGTTTAGAGGCCTGGGGCAAATGAAGACTCCTTTATATTAATTATTTCTTTGTTTACCGTTCCCTCCATAGTTTGATGACCTAGTGTTCTGCTATAGACCTCAGCTGGGAGGTAGCCAGGCCAAGGAGTCCATAGATGGCATCACAATGCCTTGAATCCCTCCCTACCCCTCAACAGAGAATGAGTGCCCAGGAAACATGCAAATACAATGGCTGCTGAGCTGAGTGATAATTGCTGAATTAGCGCCCTCACTCAGTTGGTTTGCTGCTAGCGTAATCATGAAGGCATGTGTGGCTCTCGAGAAGCCGTTTCTTAGTTTGTATTCATCCTCAGGGTCAGTCCAAGGTATGCTTGCCACCATCGTCCAGCTTGGACCACTCCCAGAGTTTGGGCCACTGACCTTTATGTAGATCCTCAAGGATCGGGTAACTGATACCACTAAGCCTAAATTGAGGAGGTAGGCTTTCTTTCTCTAGGCCAATGACCACACTTTTCGAACTTTGAGATCCTGTTCCTCTTCCTTTGTACATTATCAAGTAGGCTGTCATTTGCCACTGTTTTTGCTTGTTCTTTCCTTGGTTTGGGGGTAAAAGGTAAATGTTACTAACTGGTAAAATAGCAACTGCATTTTAACAGGAGTGCATGTCCTCCATTTTGCTCTAAACTCTAGTGATTTTGATCATTTTATTGTCTACCTACATTGGATAACTTTTCCATCAGTTCTAAAAATTCATTGTTGTGGCATTGTGCACTTAAGGGAAGAATTGTGCTGATCTTCACAATCACACAGTGACCTCAACCATTATAAAGTGTGCATAACCATGTTTAAACGCAATTGTTCATTGTGTTGTGTGTATTGAGTTATGTACTATTGATGGCTTGACTTGTCATTTATACTGTAAGTATATTTAGATATGTCTGAGCAATTATTAATGAATTGGGAACCCACGACTCTGGCTAGACATTGTCATCTTTATTTCACCTAGTTTACACCACCTCCTTTGAGCTAAGTCTTGACTACATGCCTGTGACTACCTGGAGAATAATAAATGCTTAATGAAGCCAACTTTCCATCTCCTATTGAATACCTGGTAGCTTGGTTGGCGGGGGTGCCTCACTTTTTTCGCTTTTAGAGAGTTTACTGATCCCTACAACAACAGGTCACCGCCGGGGATGGGTAATTAGTTAGCAACATGCAGAACCCTTACAGAAGCAAAGTTTTTATGACTTGAGGATCCACGCTACATGAGGCAAGTATAGCATGAGCAAGATCAATGAGAGGAAATAGGCTCCAAAACCTGGAACAGAGGTGGAGAATTTGGCAAAAGGCAAAGGAACTGGGCAACCATGCAAGTTGATACACCCAAAGGACATATATATGGGGAAAAGCAAACCCCTGACTGTAAACCTAAATCCCAGAACAAAGGCAATGGACGTCAGGAGGAAAAAGAAAGACCACAAAAGGTCCTTGGGGAAGATCATCCAGAATGGAAGATGCTCTAATACGCTAGCACCTTTGGTACCTCCAACTAATGTATGGTCCTCGTTACCAGCGAAAAAATCCTCAATATTCAGGGGAGGCAAAAAAAAACGTTTTTTTAAGAATTGTAAAATGAAGATCCCTACCAGAAGCAGAATTCTGGCGATCCTGACACTAAAACTTTCTCTCCAGTGGTGCCTCAGTGAACCTTCACATCATTCAATGTGCACGATTTTCCTTCCAGATGGTATCCACTAGGACCCAAACCTCAAAAGTAAACTTGTTCTAATCCAAACACACTCATAATAACCCTCACAGCCACACTCACAGAAAATCACATTAAGTTTAGACGGAACACTCACCATGACAAAATGTTCTCTTTTTTTCCTCTTCCTTTTATCGAAGAGCGTTTCAGTGGTTCCAGGCCCTCATTGTGAGTGCCTGTTATTTATGATGGGCCTGGTGACAGCAGTTACATTATCTGGCTAGTTTGATTTATACATTCTACGCTCAGTAGGAACACCGCTAATGAGTGGAATTCCACTCAAAGTTATACATTTGGGAGTAAATAGGATTCCCACATGTTATTTCTAGAGTTGCCACCTGGTTGTTTTATTACTGTCATGACTAGTATTTTAATGTCGCAGCCGCTGCAAAACTTAGGACAAGCACCTCAAGTCGATATTTTTTTCCACTTCTCAGTATGTCCTGGAAAAAGTAACTATACGAAGTATACACTTTAAAATGTGTTTTAGAGCCGCCTTGGCGACACTTGACTGGTATTTAAGTAAACAAAGACAGAAAGGCCATTGTAAAATCACAACTGACAATTTTATTTAAAAGTGTTATTTAAGCCTCATGGCTGAGCCTTTGCGGAAACTTACAACCTAAATAAATGGTCAGTATTTTTCTCTAGGAAAGGCGGCAACCCTAGTTATTCCCCAAAATGTATAACCCATGTTATCTCCACTCCCCAACTTTACCAGAATAACGGTAACTCCCATGTCGGAAGTGGGGATGCCAGGGAATAACATGCCTCTCACAGTGAGGGCCTCAGTACACACATGAGCACTTCCGGTATGAGTCTACAGGAGCACACAACCAGAGTTATCTACTGCTCACGAGTTTGAGGTCATGAGTTATTCCAGTAGCACGCTGGTGCTCAATTGGAAAACGCCATAGGCCCCCTTTCAGGTGACAGAGAGCTAATTCCATTCATGTATCCACTTATGAAGTCCTGATACATGAAACCGTATCCCTAATAAAAATGTCAATGAAAAGTGTGAATGCTAAAGCCCGTGCACTTCATTAATAATAGCTGAAATCAGTAAGTGAAAGGGGCCCGCGCCAGCCGAGGCTTGTCTAACAAGGCCTTTCAAAGTAGAAATGAAAGCTTAGATCAGTGGCAACTTGTCAGCGAGGAAAGAAAGCTAATGAGGCCAAGCCGCAGAGAACGAATAACTCCAGAGCAGTGACGCAGGCTTTACATCTTTTATGCGAAGGAGAGCTCTGTGGACGCCCGGCTCGGAAGTGTGGGTCGACGGAGAACCGCACGCAGGTTCGGCGTGCTTCCATTAGCCAATCCGCGGCCAGTGGCGTAGCACGGTGCCAACACTGGCGTTGCAAAAGTGCCCCAGGCCCTACTGCAAGCCAGGAATTTAGGCACAAATACCCGGGTTCGGTAGCAAAAAACAGCCACGAATTGGAGTGAAGCCAGTCCCTCAAAGGCGTGGACCCCGGTGCCACTGCACCAGCGCCATAGCTACCCCCTGGCATCCCTACTTTCAATTCATAAATTATATATTCATATGGCGTTTGCACTCCTTAATCAAATACTCTTTACGAAGGTTTGTTAGCGTTATTGCCTTGTACATTATACCTCTTCGTACCAGCAAGGGCTGATTTGATAACTTAATAAGTACTTTAATAAAAAGATCGTCACTCATGAGCCCCCAGACCCAGTATTAGAACAACTAAAACATTGTCAAGTAAGATAAATGGGCACTTCAGACTCTGCACAGTTGAGAGCACCGACAGACTATCAGTATCGCGCATTCAAGACAAACAATCCAGCCACAAATACTAGGACTTTGTGGTTCTTGACTTACATGCACATTATTCAGTATACTTATTGTAGTGCTCTAGTGTTTCACGGGTCTCGGCCGAGACCCGGAAACACCCACACACAATGTAGCACCTTCTGGCCAGGCGTGGCCAGAAGGATATAAATAAACAACAGGAGGTCGCTCGTGGCTTCCGGTCCCAGAGACTATCCTAGAGTGTGGTGTCATTAATTATATTCTCTGCGTAGGCTCTCACTGCGAGTTACTCTCCTCCCTTACACTGGCGATGAGGGTGGTGCAATTATTTCCCCTCGGAAGCAACCCAAGAATAGTTGGAGAGGTGAGGAGGCATTATCGACGCCGCTATACTGCGTGGCCACCGGCGTAAAGGTGAAGCCGAATGAAGATAGTGTTACCTTCTCTGGAAGTGGACGCGCTGCTCTGGAGGTGGTCGCAGTAACTGCAAGTGCCGGTAAGCAGCGTGCGGTGAGCTGCGTGAGGGACCGGCAGGCAAGAGGCCCCTGGAGAGTGGGAGACGCGGTGTTCGACGAGCCGAGTGAGCTACAGGCCCGAGTGAACGGCATCACGTGCGCATGCCCAGTGCATGCGCACTGGCCCAGACTGTGGAGACGCGTGTGGAGGTTTTCAACGTGGCGCAGAGGCAGCGGCTCCGATGACTGGAGCAAAGGCACTTTAGGCATGCAGAGATTGGCGTGTGAAGCCAGTGAAGAGCGGAACGTTTATTAAAGGGGTCAAGCGGCCGTAGGGGCCGAGATACAAGAGTGAGGTCGCCTGGAAGAAAAAAAAAGAAAAAAACATTGGTAAATGCAAATGTGAAATTGCCCATAAGAAGATAAACAAGCACTGGCAAATGGAAGCGTGAGACATGAATGTTGCACCGCAGTGTGAATAGCAGTGACTGGCAGTAAAGCCAAAAGGGGAATAAGCATTGGCACATGAGACACAGCCACAGTGTGAAAGCAGCAAGAAAGCGAGTGGACAACTGCGTGTAGGGGTGGAAAGAAAAGTGTGGAAGAAACCCCCAACTAGTCCTTGTCATGATGTCTGTTGTCCAGGACAACGCAGCGCAAGAAGGAGCACCGCAGGTAGCAGCCCCAGCACAGGTGGCAGGGCCGGCAGGACAGCAGGCAGCGGGACCAATGATCCAACAGTCACCACACTCACAGATCAACCCCATACCGCCGTTCAGTGCACTAATTGATCCAAGGACGGCAGCACCAAGGTGGACGGTGTGGCTAAGCCGACTGAACAATTACTTCCCTGCCACTAGAGAAAAAGACAACGAAGTGAAGAGATCTTTGCTCCTGCATTTTGGTGGGGATGAGCTCTACAAATTGTTCACGCACTTGCCGAATACTGGGCTAGCAACGGACTATGATGCGGCTGTACAAGCGTTGAATGCACACTTTGACCCTCAGTTGAATCCACATTATGAACGTTTCAAGTTCAGGCAGTCCAGGCAGCGGGAAGGAGAAACGATGGACGCTTTCCATGCGAGGTTGAGAGAGCTCATAAGTACATGTCCTGATGATGATCAAACAAAGGAGGTAACAGCTCAATTGATTCAAGGGTGCAAGAACAAACACCTTAGGACACTAATACTGAGACAACCCAGAATAACACTGGATGAAATATTAATGCTAGCCAGGTCACACGAGCTATCCGATGCGCGAGCCACAACAATGGAGGCGGCCATAAACCGGACAGCGAACGCAGAAGTCACAGTAAAGACAGAAAGGGTGGATGCAGTGCGGAGCAGTGACCGAGGAGGACAAGGAAGATGGCCGACCAGAACGCCGCACCGCACACCTTGCGGCTCCTGTGGGTATGAAGAGCACAACCAAGATGGCTGCCCAGCACGTGGCAAGGCATGTGCAAAGTGCGGAGGACTGAACCATTTTGCCAATGTCTGCAGGAGTAGTGCGAGAGGAAACTTTTGAGGGTCCGGAACAGCGGGCAGGAAACCATCGACGAAACCGGTGAGACAACTAGCCCTAGAAGAGACCCACCACTCGAAACGTGCGAGAACACAGGCCCGCTACCCACAGCAGTTGGATGATTCGTCGACCGAGGATGAAGAAGGGTGCTGCTACGTCTCGTTCGTGAGCGAACTCAAGAGACGACGGAGACCACAACCAAAGTGTCAGATTCAAACTGACGGCTCGACAGTCACTGGAGTCATAGACACAGGAGCCACGATCAACGTAATGGGCATTCAGCACTACAAGGCGCTACAACCCAGGCCACAATTGATGCCATCAAAAGCTCGAATCTTGACGTATGGTAGCAAGACGCGCTACCATTACGAGGAAAAATGACTGTACAAGTCAGAGCAGAGGATCAGGAGCTGACAACCACGTTCCATGTCATCGACAGGGAAGCAGACTTGCTGATCGGAAGTCACACAGCAGAAGACCTCAAGCTAATCGCTTTTGCCAATGCAGTGAATGCACTGCATGCAGAGGAAATCCTACAGATGTTTCCATCGTTGTTTCGAGGGCTGGGAACAATCAAAAGACCGCCAGTCAAACTACACATTGACAAAGCCATCCAGCCCATAGCATTGAGGCATCGGAGAATCCCGTTTCATCTTCGATCAGCAGTGGAGCAAGAACTGAGAAAATTAGATGACCAAGGTGTCATAGAGAAGGTAACGGGACCGACGCCATGGGTTTCGCCGATGGTGATTGCTGAGAAACCCAGACAACCAGGCCAAATACGGATATGCATCGACATGCGGATGCCCAATAAGGCGATCAAAAGGGAGAGGCATCTCACACCCACGGTAGATGACATATTGACAGACCTGAATGGAGCCCAGTGGTTCTACAAACTAGACTTAAATGCAGGCTACCATCAGCTAAAGTTGGCCGAAGAAAGTCGCTATATCACGACATTTTCTACACACTTAGGTATAAGAGATATAAGAGACTGAACTTTGGAATCACCTCGGCTGCGGAAATTTTTCAGAACGCAATCAAGGAGATTTTGTCAGGACTTCCGGGAGTACTAAATGTCAGTGATGACATTCTGATCCATGCCAAAACAAGTGAGGAGCACCATCGAAGATTGAGAGCCACACTTAGGAGACTGTCAGACTTTGGAGTCATACTCCACAAAGAGAAATGCCAGTTCTTCAAGCAGTCCATAGAGTTTTTCGGATACGTCTTTGACTCGGAAGGTGTTAAGGTGGACCCCCGAAAGTCTTCGGCCATAAAGTGTGCTCCAGCTCCGACTTCAGCGTCAGAAGTGCGAAGCTTCATGGGCATGGCTCAGTACTGTGCCCGTTTCATCCCTCAGCTAGCCACCATAGCAGAACCTCTGAGGAATCTGACGAAGAAAGAGAATCCCTGGCGGTGGTCCAAGGCGGAAGCCGAGGCGTTCGACAAGGTGAAGGCAGCGCTACTGGACAGTACAACAATGGCGTATTTTGACACAGCGAGGCAGACAGAAATACTGGTGGACGCCAGCCCAGTAGGTCTGGGGGCACTTCTAACGCAGGAGGCGGAACCAGGAGTGTGGGTTCCCTTAGCGTTCGCCAGCAAGGCCCTTACAGCTACAGAGGCCAGATACTCACAAATCGAGAGGGAGGCGTTGGCAGTGAAATGGGCCTGCAATCACTTCCACCTGTACATAACGGGTCATCCGTTTCGGATGGTCACCGATCATCAGCCACTAATACCGTTGTTCAAAGGGACGGCTCCACATCCCCCGCCTCGGATTGAGAGATGGGCCATTCAGGTCCAACACTATCAAATGGACCTCGTCTATAGGCCCGGGGCGAAAAACCCGGCGGACTTCCTGTCAAGACATCCCCCGGGTGAAACCAGTGTAATGATGGATCAGGAAGCATTGACAGAAGAATTCGTGGACATGGTTTCTCAACTGTCGTGCCCTCAAGCGCTAGCAGCATATGTCATTGTAGCCCAATATGACAATGATGCCGTAATAACGAGAGTAAAGGAAGCAGTAGAAACTGGATCATGGGAGAACTTCTTGCGTAACGTTAGTGGCTGGAATGAAGCAGATCGTGCCCGCCTGTCGCAATTTTGGAAGATAACCAACGAGCTCAGCAGAGTTGGTAACGGATTAATTCTTCGAGGATCAAGAGTAGTTATCCCTATCAGCTTACAGGATCAGGCGACCGTGCAAGCCCATGAGGGTCATCAAGGAACGAGAAGAATGAAAGCACGGATGCGGGAGAAAGTGTGGTTTCCCAACATGGGTGAGAAAGTCGACAGTGTGGTACGGAACTGCCGAGCGTATCAGCTCACTAGTCTACCGGAGACACCAGCACCGATTATCACGGAAGACCCGTCTCTGCCACCCTGGACATGGCTCAGCCTGGATTTTGGCAGCTTCCCGGATGGGAGAGTGACAGTAGTCCTAATAGACAGCTATATGAAATACCCGGTGGTGGAAATAGCACAGTCCACCAGTTTTGTGAATGTACAACCAATACTTAGCAAAGTCTTCGCAATGTTTAGAATTCCCCAGTTGATCAAAACGGACAATGGGCCGCTGTTCCAAGGTAGTAACTTCAGGGACTTCCTACACAGCCTGGGAGTAAAACATCACCGTGTCACGCCTCAATGGCCTCAAGCTAACGGTGAGGCAGAAAGGTTCATGAGGACTGTCAACAAGACCCTAAGAATAGCCATGGCCGAAGGGGCAGACCCGGAAAGGCACTGCAGCATTTCCTGAGGGAGTATAGAAGCACTCCGCACAGTACCACACAAAGATCCCCCTGGTCTTTAATGTTTGCAGGACCCCGACGAGATCTGCTGCCGATGGCGGATAGTTGGACGCCTGAACCATATGTGCCCGAGGCCACCCAGGAAAGGAGAAAATGGACCAATGAACGAGCGAGCCGGCGGAGACGAGCAAAGGAAAGGAAACTAGGCCCTGGAGATGCTGTGTTGATACGAACATGGAGGTCAGGAGGGAAATTCCGGACCCGGTATGAACCGGAACCCTGGACCTTCAAAGCAACCAAAGGCACAGCGGTGACCGCACAGAGAAATGGAGAAGAGGTGACCAGGAACGTGTCTTGGTTCAAACGCATCCCTCCTGAGACAGATCCCATTGGAGTTAACGCCAGGTCAACTATTGAAGCGGCAAGCCAGCCTGAAGACACAGGTGACCCCGCCACTGATGGTGGACCAGAGATCACTCCACCGTCTCCGGCCAGAGAAGAACCGGACCCCTGGATGGCCCGGGGTCGAGGTTGCCACAACCTTAGGCCGAACCCAAGGTCAAGTCAGAGACTGGCCGATTTTGCATGTTGACTGTGTAAAAGCCCCCGAACATTTACCAACTTGGAAAGGGATGTAGCGCTCTAGTGTTTCACGGGTCTCGCCGAGACCCGGAAAAACCCACACACAATGTAGCACCTTCTGGCCAGGCGTGGCCAGAAGGATATAAATAAACGACCGGAGGTCGCTCGTGGCTTCCGGTCCCAGCGACTATCCTAGAGTGCGGTGTCATTAATTATATTCTCTGCGTAGGCCCTCACTGCGAGTTACCCTCCTCCATTACACTTATGAATTTTATGGCCTCATTACGAATACGCCAGTAAAATGGAGTGGTATTACCGTAGGGTATTTCAAATCCATTTACTGGTCATTTTCTGCTTACAAATTCCACTTGCTGAGAGCAGGTGGAATTTGTGATCGAAAAAGCATGTGGTAAAGCTATTGCATCTCTAAAAGTCAATTGTAAGGGGGAGCACATTGGGCCACAGACAAAAATGACATCTCGCTCTCTCTTTCTCTCTCTCTCTCTCTCTAGATATATATATATATATATATATATATATATATATATAATATACATATTTATATATATATTCACTAAAAAACAGATTTCAGGAACGTTAGAGTTCGAAATTAGCATTTTAAAAATCTTAAATATTCACTCAAAACACAACAGGTTTAAGGCACTTTATAAATAGGAATTAGCATTTTAAAAACCAAAAGTTAGAGGGACGTTATAGTTAGTCTGACATTTCACTCGTCCAAAACCAGAGAAACTCAGCTGTTATAGTTAGCTGAGCTAACTACAACTTGCGTCTCATATTACACCACTCATGACTTGGCCAGTGACATCACTGATGACATTTCAAATGACATCACTGATAACGCCATCCCCATATTCTGATGCACCTACTCACACCCCAATATAACCTTTTTTACACCCCATCCAAATTTCAGACTTCCATTCTCGAAGCCATAGACACACCAATACCCGTATGTACATACCCACTCACTGATTCATAGGTCTACACACACATCCACTCACTCACCCTTATAGAAACTCATACACCCAGTCATTCACCAATGCAGCCACTGATATATGCACTCATACACCTATAGAGACACTCACACACTGCCACTCACCCATAGTGTTTCTCACACACTTAGTCAGGCACCTAAAGAGTCAATCACACTGGCATTTTGTTGTATCTAAGGTTTTATACTATGCATCTTCCCTGTTTCTCTGCCTCTGCTGCTCAGCCAGTGTGAATGTGTTGGGTAGAATGTTGGTGTGGATGGTGATGTCAATGGAATGTTTGGATTGCTGTGGGGTAGAGTGTCAGTTAGATCCTGGGCTGAGCAGCCGATAGGCTGCTCCTGGTGGGGCCTTATCTACATCTTTACTGGAAAACCTACTTATCATCTAAGAACAATAAACATATTCATCTGTAACCTAACCACATCTACTGAAACTCCTTCCTACAATACAACATAAATTGGCAACGAGTTGGATTAAAACAACACGTGAAGACTTACTTCAGGCTTCAAAAGGAACTTTATTTCAAGAGTATACTTGTCAAGAACCCTCTCAAGGATTTTGTGTCCTGTTGCCCCACCAGTGTCCAGATTCACCGGGCCCATTGGCAGGACGTATGTTTCCTGCTGCCATTGACATCTGCTGCCATTGACAACGTGTATGCTTCATTACATCTGCTGCCTGTATCATGCTGCCTTTGATACCCTGTTGCCATTTACTAGGCGTGTGTTTCCTGCTGCCACTGTCAATGTGTCTGTTTCCTGCTGCCATTGACACCCTACTGCAATTGAAAGGGCGTATATTTCTACTACTTACTGGGTGAATTTTTCCTACTGCTATTTACAGGGCGTATGTTGCCTACTTCTTCCACATCCACTACAAGTCAAGAGGCAAACCTTTTACAGCAAGTGCAGCTGCGCTTTTACAGCAGCGAGTTCAGATGGGAGGTAGACTAACTTTATGTGCTGGGCACCTTGCACCTCACATGATTATTGACTTGAACCTGTGTCATTTTGACCTGGTGCATTCACCCTTGATCTGGAATGTGTTTTATTTTGAGGAACCTTTCTCTCCAGCACACTTCTTACGGATTTGGCTTCTAATGTGCTGCCACTGGTTTGGGAGCGAGAGAGAGGTGCTCCTACTCTTTTCCAGCCAGAGCGGATTTGTATTTGCATCTTTATTTGAGAATTTACAAGTCTGGGGTCAACATGCGTCATTTGAATCTACTGGCTCAGCGCACGCGCACTTACTGGCACTAACGTGCGCCATCCAGAAGGAGTCTTCAGCTGCTCTTGTGCATTGTTCAAATTGCCCACAAGGACTTCATGGACACTGTACACGCTGCCTTCCTTGTGAGTGAGCTCTCCAATGTCCTTTCTTCTTTCACCTCCCGTCCTAGAATCCTGGGAGTTTCGCTGTTTGCGACGCTTTTACACCCTTGCTCGCCTTGAGCAATCCGGCGTGCGTCTTATCTACGTGCCACCATTGTATATGGGGCGATCCTTCATGCTTCAGTCCGGATCTTCCCCTGCTCTTGCCTTTTCGATGTCTGTGGAGCCTTATGTATGTAAAGTACTTAGGGGCATTTTACTTTCCTGACTTCAGCCCTATCGCCGTCTGAACAGAGATGCCCTGCAGAGTTCTTCGCTGTGTCTCTCTCCTCGTCTGTTTATGTGGAATATCAGGTTATGCTTCGTAACTGAAGCAACAGCGCCTTGTTGTCATCATTTGGCTCCTCTAGCTAAGGCGTCTTAATTTATTTTCTTTCTTCTATTTGCACCTGCATTCATTTAATTGCTTTCCAAGTACACTATGCTATGTCCCGCTTCCTTTATTATAGAATGTGTTTTTACTTTCTTATTTTGTTTAGTGTAGTACTGCCATTATATTTCAAATATTCCTGCTCCAACTTATTACATGATAGTGTGTTTTTACTACTTTGACGTTTACACATGACAGTACTCTTAACATGTATCGCTCCTGAATTGCAGGCTTTTAGTTTTGCTTTCTCTTTGTTTGCTCCTTTACTTGATCTACTTTTACTATGCATTTTTGCTCTTGTGTACTTCTGGTTGTGTGTGCATTTCTCTTCATTTTCTTTCATGTGGGGTCTCATTTTGAGATGTGTCTGCACCATTTATCTTCTGTAGGGTGCGGTCCATCTAGATCACTCTCTTGCTTATTCTGTTTGGAGATTTCCCTTACTTGCGTAGATTTCCCTTACTTTATTGTTGGGTGTATGCCACCCGTTGCACGCTTTCTTAATGGGTGTCAGTCACCCGTTACTTGCTTTCTGTTTGGGTGTCAGTCACCCGTTACTTGCTTTCTTGTTAGGTGTCAGTCACCTATCGTCTGCTTTCTGTTTGGGTATCAGACACCCTTTGCTTGCTTACGTGGTTGGGTGTCATTCACCTGTTGCTTGCTTTCTGTTTGGGTGTCAGCCACCCATTGCTTACTTATGATTGCTTTCTGTTTGGGTGCCAGTCACCCTGTGCTTACTTTCTGGTTGGGTGTATGTCACCCTTTACTAGCTTTCTGCTTGGGTGTATTCTCATCCTGTTGGGTGTAATTCACTCCTTGCTTGCCTTCTGTATGGGTGCTAGCCACCCGTTGTTCACTTTTGTTTGGTTGTAAGTCTTTGTCCTTTCTCCTTCCTTTTGCTGTGTTCGTGTTGCCCCTTTTCTTTGTCTGGCCAGCAAGTGTGGTTGTGGTGGTAATTTGGAGCACTCTTTCCTTGTTTGTTTTCGTGGTATACTTATTTTTTATTTATATAACTAGCTGTACCCGGCCACGCGTTGCTGTGGCTCCGTCTGGTTAAATGGAAGAGAAAGAAAAGAGTAAGGGCACATTTCTAAAATGTTTAATTTCACAATGCTTGTGGGCATACAATATGTTTTTGTCCATACTGACATATGTAGACTGTTGTCTATATGCGGCCCTTGTATTTGTTGCGCAGCAACCAAATCGATAGGGTGTGTTCGGGTTGCAAAGTGAACCAAATCCTCCCCCCTCCCTCCACCCACTTCCCGGTCTGCCATCCTGACACCAACTGTCCATCCTAATATATGTAGACTATTGTCTATTTGCGTCCCTTGTATTTGTTGCGCAGCAACCAAATCGATAGGGTCTGTTCGGCCTTTCAATTAAAAACACGCGGGTATTGGATACGCGCGTATTCGAATCCAACATTGTGTATATATAAACACACACTAATGTTGGAAAGTGAACCAACTCCTCCCCCCTCCCTCCACCCACTTCCCGGTCTGCCATCCTGACACCAACTGTCCATCCTAATAAATGTAGACTATTGTCTCTATGCGTCCTTTCTTAATGTTGCCAAGTGAACCAACTCCTCCCCCCTCCCTCAACCCACTTCCCGGTCTGACGCGCTAATGTTGCAAAGTGAACCAACTCCTCCCCCCTTACTCCACCCACTTCCCGGTCTGCCATCCTGACAACAACTGTCCATCCTAATATATGTAGACTATTGTCTATATGCATCCCTTGTATTTGTTGCGCAGCAACCAAATCGATAGGGTCTGTTCGGGTTGCAAAGGGTACCAACTCCTCCCCCCTCCCTCCACCCACTCCCCGGTCTGCCATCTTGACACCAACTGTCCATCCTAATGTATGCAGACTATTGTCTACATGCGTCCCTTGTATTTGTTGCGCAGCAACCAAATCAATAGGGTTTGTTCGGCCTTTCGATTAAAAACACGCACGTATTGGACACGCACGTATTTGAAACCAAGGTTGTGTATATATAAACATGTGCTAATGTTGCAAAGTGAACCAACTCCTCCCCCCTACCTCCACCCACTTCCTGGTCTGCCATCCTGACACCAACTGTTCATCCTAATATATGTAGACTATTGTCTCTATGCGTCCTTTCTTAATGTTGCCAAGTGAACCAACTCCTCCCCCCTCCCTCCACCCACTTCCTGGTCTGCCATCCTGACACCAACTGTCCATCCTAATATATGTAGACTATTGTCTCTATGCGCCTATTGTAGTTGTTGCGCAGCAACCCAATCGATAGGGTCTGTTCGTCCTTTAGATTAAAAACACGCGCGTATTTGACACGCAAGTATTCGAATCAAAACGTAGTGAATATAAAAACACGCGCTTATTCGAATTCAACGTTGTGTCGAAATTTCAAATCAATCGGTGAAGAACTTTCGTAGATTTAAGATTTTTAACAAACAAAGTTAGATTTTTATTTATATAGATGTATGTCTTTTTCTTCTTTTGCTTTTGTGTTTTTGGACAGTTCCTTCTTTTTGAAATTACCTGGTTTAAATTTTCTCTGCCAAGGAAGGAGATGTGTGTCTCATCATGTATTCCTTTTTCTCCTTGCATCTTGCTGCATTTTATGGATAGTCGCAGCTTAAGTGCCTTGTGTATTTCACAAAATGCTGTTTGCATTTTTGCATTTGCGATATCTTCTCATGCAAATTTCTTTTTGTAACTGTCATTTTCTACTTATATTCCAGTATTTTGGATTTCTTATGTTAGGCTGTTTTCAACTTGTATTTTGCGACATTTTCCTTTGCAAGTTTCAATTATATCATTGTGATCTTTCTTCTTATATTTGCTATGTTTTAGTGTATTATATAAAGGGGAAAGGTATGTTATATCTAAGTCTTATACTATGCATCTTCCCTGTTTCTCTGCCTCCGCTGCTCAGCCAGTGTGAATGTGTTGGGTAGAATTCCAGCAAGCCAGCCGCCATTACGCGTTTCGCTTTACCACAAAGCTTGATCACATGGCAAGTTGCTCAAAGCTGGTGCCGTTATTTAAAGTGCCAGTGCGCGGCAAAATGCAAGGTACATTTAAACAACATAGAAAAGATACTTTCATTTCTAGTTGTATGTAAACAAGTAAAAGGCATCAATGCACATGTACACACCTGAACAATTTTCTAAAATATATAAATAATTTAAATATATTTTTTTATAAAAAGAGTCCACTGTAAATTCATGTATAAATACAAACTTTTCCGTCAAGTTTTTCCTTACCCTGCGGGACCAACCATCTTATATTTCCGCTCAAGACAGATGACATTTCCTGTCTAAATTCAAATTTGTTATATTTTGGGTAAAGAATAACCAAAAATAATTTTTCATCACCCTTTCAGATGTGTGTTTCAACATTATACAGAAAATGAAGCCCCAGTGGGCCTATATCCTCTAGTAATGTTTTGATTGCTGGCACAAAAAAATGGCATATAAGAGGTGAAAACATATTTGTATATTATGTGCAAAAACTTTAAAGAGAAAGTGCTAGTGCTAGTGCAAGAAATAAACCAATCTAAACCAAAATCGGTTACCCCAGGAAGCCTCCTGGTTCAACCCTCTTAAAATAGCTCTGATTTCATAACTCAATTGAGTTGAGAGGAGGTTTAAGCCCCCTAAATAAACAAACAGAAACACATTCTGTAAGTAGCGGTATTGAACAGATCACCACATATTATAAATGCCATGCTAATTCTACTGAATCCTCATTCAGCATGTGTAACCCTAATTCTAATGACCAGTATTCAGATTTATTGTAAACAGTTAGGTCCCTGACTGGCAAAAAATATTGTTATGGGGCATGTCCGACTACTGTGTAGGATACCTGAGATCATTCTGACTACAGACTGTGAAGTGCATTAAAGGCAGGTATAGAGATCTTCCGTTGCATTCAAGCCATTTGGCTGTTTACTGTCTAACTTAAGAATGTAACGGGTTTCAAGAAGATTTAGCCTCGCATCTCGATCACCTCCTCTTTTCATGGGCCATACCGAATCAATGGCAAAATAAGATAAAAATAAAGGATTGGAATTATGTTCCATCTCAAAGTGCCTAGCAGCGGGATAGGCCTGGTCTTTATTGATGATAGCCCTAATGTGCTGGAGTGCATGCTTGTGGACAGGTAGGCGGGTGCTCCCCACATACCTAAGCCCACAGGTGCACTCCAGCACATAGACCGCGTAGTCAGTTTTACAAGTCAATCTTTTAGTGATCTCACAGGACTCCTGTGAAAATGGACCTATATAAGTAGTCTTATTTATACCATGTTTGCATGCCTTGCATTGGGCACATTTCTTAAACCCTCTGCCCAATGCCTTCCATGTACTAGATATCTGGGGTTCAAAGGTATTTTTGACCAAAGCTTTGGCCATGGAATTGGATTTCCTGAATGTTAACAGAGGTTTGACCGGAACCCTATTACCAATTGTTGGATCTCCCTGTATAAGATTCCAGTTGCGGTAGAATATTCTTCTGATAGCCAGGTGCTGTCTACAGTAAGTCAGAATCATTCTCGGCTCAATCTTATCCCCCTGAATGGTTGTGGGAGAATCCTGTATTCTGGGAGTCAAAGCAAGTGCACGGGGCATTAATTGTGTCTTTTTCAAAGCAGCTTCAATAACACTGCTAGAATAGCCCCTTGCCTGGAATCTACACTTGCTGGACTCCTGTGCGACTCTGCATTCCTCATCATTGCTGCAAATACGCTTAATTCGCAGCATCTCCCCATAAGGGATGCTGCGAATAAGATGCTGAGGATGGTGGCTTGCAGCATGCAGGATGGTGTTACCTGCCGTAGGCTTTCTGAACAATTTTGTTTCAATACAGTTGTTTTTGACATATATCTCCATGTCCAGAAAGCTAACTGATTCTGCATGTACATATGAAGTAAACTGTAGATTTAAATTATTCAGTTATTGAGTTTGCTGAAAAAACTCCATTGCCGCTTCCTCTGTCCCTCTCCCCAAAAAAATAAATCATCTATATACCTGAGATAGGTGACTACATGCTGCTCCATGATAACCCAGAGTTCGCCCCCCAGGACCTGTTCCTCCCACAGCCCCATGTGCAGACATGCGTAACTGGGGGAGAAACAGGCCCCCATGGCAACTCCTCGTACTTGCTGATAAATCTGGTTATTGAAAACAAAATAATTTTGTGACAAACATAATTTAGTCATGGCTAACAGCATTTTGTTATGCACCCCACAGTGTATTGGACGCTTGTCTAAAAAATGTTCTATTGCTTTTAATCCGTCCGATGTTTAATCGAAGTGTAGAGAGAGGACACATCCATGGTCATAAGCAAAAATTCTGAACACCACTGCAATTCAACAGAACTCAAACCTTTAACCCAGTCCTGTAAAAAATAATCAATGTACTTGGACATTTTCTCCAAAGAACTGTCAATGGCTGAGATAATTGGGCGCCCTGGCGGTATTTCACAGTTCTTGTGGATCTTGGGGATGAGGTAAAATGAGGGAACTACCGGGTACTCCTTCCTTAAGAATTTAAATTCATCCTCGGAAATGATACCCCCACTTTTCCAGGCCTGGAGTTTAGCCTTTTGATCATCCCAGGCTAATTTTAAGGTTGGCAAGTTACTTTTTTTGTAACATAGAGGTTCGCCAAGTTGCTTTTCTGCTTCGGCCAGATATAATTCACGTGGCCAGAGCACCACATTGCCGCCCTTGTCAGCTTGTCGTATCAGAATGTTATTATCTGCGTCCAACTTTTTAATTAATTGTGCGTAGCTCCAATTTTGTTTAGTCATTTTCTGACGTTTGCCATTGGTGACAGCATAAAGCTTTTTCAAGTCTTTCACCACCAAGTCATGGTAGACATCAATGTTGTCATGAGGCATTATGGGCTGAAAAGTGGACTTCGGTTTAAATGGAGATTGACAAGCTCTTGAGCCTCCCCAGATCATACTCGCATCTTGTGTTTGACTGCCATCTGTTTCTTTTTGGAGGGACCAGATTTCATCTAAAGCCCCCTGATCTCCTACCACCAATAGAGAGGGGCTCCTTATCTCGGCTGGTTTTTTTCTTTTGGATTGAAGACTGTAAAATTTACTGAGGTTAAGCTTACATACAAATCTATATGTGTCCATGCGTGCATCCGCATAATTAAAATCGCATGGTGGGCAGAAAGATAAACCCAACGCTAGCACTGCTTCTTCCTGTTGGGTTAGTACTGCACTGGTAAGATTAATCACTGAGTTGGGGCTGACGTTTGGGCTGCATTCCGGTTCTGGTATCGGTTCCACCTGCCTCTCGGTAGGCCCTTTGGCTTGCCTCTTGTGCCTGCACATATGCTGTCTTCAAAACACATACAAACAGTGAGTCAGTCATTGATGCATCTATGTGCTAAGTAATACCCCCACCAAACCATACAGACACTCATACTGATACTAAAAAATATAAAACAACAAAAAAGAATAAAAAAAACAGTGAGACCATCCTTGTGACCGAGTGACAGACCTCCTTTCAGTGTAATGTAACCCTTAAAACACATATTCAAAAATAGAAACTAAAATATAAAACATATTGATTTTTCAGAAAGACACACATTCCCTGGATGGTGTCATCAGTGATGTCATGAGTGATGTCACTGACCATGTCATGAGTGATGTACTATGTGACGTCATCAGCAGTGCATTGCAGGCGCGCAAGTTATAGTGAGTCCAACTAACTATAACGTGGGAATTTCAATGGTTTTATGTCAGTAAAATTTCCAGCTAACTATAACTGGTGTGAAACCTATGTTTTTTTCAGTGAATTTAATAGGTTTTTTAAATGCTAATTCCTAACTATAACTAGTGTGAAACCTATGGTTTTTTCAGTGAATTTCAAAGGTTTTTTAAATGCTAATTCCTAACTATAACGTGTGTGAAACCTATGGTTTTTTCAGTGAATTTCATAGGTTTTTTAATAGCAAATTTTTGGGCTACATCTGGCTGATATTTGGGCTACATTTGTTTTTTTTGTCTCTGGTGGCCATCTTTGGGCTACATTGGGCCACATTTGGGCTCTAACATATATTTAGCCCAATGTAGCCCAATATATATTTTTTCAAAGTTAATTTTCATAAAAACCACTGGAGCATATATCTTGAGACATAGTAAAGGCACATCGGGGTACCAGTCCCTACAATTTTGCCAAGTTTGGTGGAAATCCATTCAGTCGTTCGGGCTAAAAGTGAGTTTGACCGCCCATGGAAATTAACATGGGGAAAACACGTTTTGGGACCCCCCTTTTATCTCGGCCCCCGCTTGATGAATCCCCCCCACATTTTCAGGGAAGGAGCGGAGCGGGCCACGAAATTTGAGAAATTCGCGAAGATTCGTCCACCGGCGCCAAAGTTATTCCCAATAGAATGTTGCGGATTTCCTATGTAAAGTAGATCCTAACTATAACTACCTACTGGCGACCGCCAGTAGGTAATATATATATATATATATATATATATATATATATATATATATTCAATGAAAAAACCATAGGTTATAGGCCATATATAGTTAGGAATTAGCATTTACAAAACCTTATTTTACTCGCATAAAACCATTGAAATTCCATATATAGTTAGCTAACTATAAGCGCTAACTATATATCGCGCACCCGCAATCCACTGCTGATGATGTCACATATTACATCATTCATGACATGGTCAGTGACATCACTGATGACATCACTGATGACATCTCAAATGACATCACTGATGACATCACTGATCACAACATCCAGTGATTGTATGTGTCTGTAAAGTTTAAATATGTTTCACATATTGAAGAATGAGTGGATGTATAAGTGCCTGGATGAAGAATTTAGTAGGTGCATGACAGACTGTATGAGTGAGTGATTAAATGTGTCTCACTGAGTACATGGGTTAGTGACTAAACTGTCTTAATTCGTGCATCAGTATGTTTGTTGTTGTGTAAGCTGCTGCATGTGTTGATCAGTAGCTATAAGAGTGGCCATATGGGTTATTGATTGGTTGCCCAAGTATTTGAATGGGAGGCTGAGTGTGTGTGTGGGTGGCTGGGAGGTGCGTGACTCTGTGCATAGATGTGTAAGCAGTTGATTCACTAGGAGTATGAGTTCAAGAGTGCATGTGGAAACAGCTATATGGGCGGTTGACTGTGCATGGGTGTGTTGGTGAGTGAATGGATTTCTCATTGCTACATGTGCAAGTAAGTACGTATGTAAAACACAATACATGTGAGAGTTGAGATATATAATTAACTGAACATAAGAGCCAGTGAATGTGTGAGTGGCTGTATCGATCACTGTGAGCTTGTATCAGGGATTATATAAGAGAGTAAATATGTGTTATTATATGTTTGAATAAGTAAGATGTGTATAACTGTATAGTTGAGGAAATGGAGGTGTGATTGATTCTTTGCATGACTGACTAGGTGTGTGAGTAACTCCATGGATGAGTGACAGTCTGTGAGTGTCTGTTTATACTGAGTGTATGTAAGGTTATATTAGAGTCTGAAGAGGTTCATTGTATTATCACATGAGTGATGTGATCAGTGATGACAAATGAGATGTCATCGGTGATGTCATTTGAGTTGTCATCAGTGATGTCATCAGTGATGTCATTTGAGATGTCATCATTGATATCATTTGAGTTGTCATCAGTGATGTCATTTGAGATGTCATCAGTGATGTCATCAGTGATGTCACTGACCATGTCATGAATGATGTAATATGTGACATCATCAGCAGTGGATTGCGGGTGCGCGATATATAGTTAGCGCTTATAGTTAGCTAACTATATATGGAATTTCAATGGTTTTATGCGAGTAAAATAAGGTTTTGTAAATGCTAATTCCTAACTATATATGGCCTATAACCTATGGTTTTTTCATTGAATTTTCAAGGTTTTGTAAATGCAAATTCCTAACTATATATCCACTATAACCTATGGTTTTTTCTGTGAATTTCATTGGTTTTTTAATAGCAAATATGAAAAGCTTTAAAATGTCAAGTACGTGATAGATAAAAACATTTTCGTATTTATGCACGCTGATGTGCTTTGAACGCTGCCCCCCCCCCCTCCCCTCTTTTGCCTTAGTAGTACTCTCTCTTTGCAGATACAGAAGGGTAGTTAACGCAGGCCTTTACCCCCGTTGTAATCCGTCGTACCTCCTTGTCTCTCCATTTGATTAATTGTTGTCCAAGCATTTACTGTTTTAGAATTGGTTCTCTTTGGATCATTCTCTATTTACAAACAAGCACAAAGTCGCAATACTCTGTTTAGTCTTTGCAGATAGTGAAAAATCGTGTAAAAAAATAAAAGTAATCGAGCAAAATCAGTAGGCCACTAATTGGATCTCTTTTTGACCTCGCTAAAATAGAAATATTAGGAACAACCCTTCTTGAGAAATACGAAAATAGTGAGATGAACTGAGCTCCACACCATGAGGGCTGCAAGACAGCTCGGCTCCATCACCCATCCCGCACAAAATAATGACAAACCCTATGCAAATATTAAAAATATAGACAACACACCAGCAAAGAAACAGGGTAAAACATTTTATTAAAAAACTATTTACATAACGTTGGTTTATAAGATGATGTCAGTAGTGGACCGATGTGTGAATAGATCGAAAACAGCACAAGGCTCCAAGATCCGGATAGCAAGCTCCTGGATGTTGGGTGCCATAGTTTAGAGTTCTAAATTTCAGCCTTTTTCAATGCCTGTGCTTTGTTGAATCAAAATGGCGGCTTGACACAAAGCTGACTCAAGCGTTGTTACTGATGCTATGCAGACAAAAACTGGTTTTCAGTTTGTACATTTTTCTAGATTTTTCAATCCAAGTTTGGTTGACTTTGTAGAACGATGGCTTCAGATTTTCAACATACGGTGTGGTGGCGCTGACTGGGAGGGGGCGCTTCGCTCCTGCCCCCTCCCCAAGTAAGATTTTCATACGTGAAAGTACGTTAATGGTTTTGGTCCCTGAGATGCTTCGATGTCACTACCATTCTCAAATAGCATAAGTTCTGGATGTTGGGTGCCATAGTTAAGAGTTCTGAGCAGCGCTTGTAACACTGTCTGAAGCTTATTTCCACCTACTGCAGCTTCACTATTCTCAAAGTAAGTGAGTGTCGTTTGTGGACCTGACTGCATTAGAAAACAATGTGATATGTTACCTTCCTAAACAGCTTGACGGAGGCCCCTGAGGGGCGCTGTGATGGCCATGGACTCGGAGAAGACGCTTGGCTCCGACACCCTCCCCAAGTCTTATAGCACTGGTGTAGCCTGAGATCGCCCCCGACATAGGCGGCCGGCTCCCGGGGTCCGGCGGTACTTTTTGCCTTTTGATGACTCTTCAATTCTGGACCTTGTCCCACAATCCGTTTGACCTGAAGACAAGCTGTAGTGAGGCGCCCCTTTATCGTTTTAGTTGCCATTCCGCCCGCTTTTGCTACACTGTGCCTCTTCCGCCATTCAGCTGTTTTCCGCCCGCTCTTGCGACTACAGCGTCTCGCTCACCATGTAGTTGAGATGCGCCCGCTCTTGCGGTGCAGCGATAGGCGGCTGCCACAGGACTCTCAAAATGGCGGCCGGCTCTTCGGTTTTGGGCCTGGTCCACTAAAATGGCCCTGGGACACCTTGGAACTCGGACGCTTGTCTGCTAGGGCTTGGGTCCCATTCTCGAAAAGCGTCCCCTCAGCCGTGAAGATTCTACAAAAGTCTTGGGGGCCTCCGACTCCCGCAGGCTTCTGGTGGGGAGCGGCTGCCATGATTGCTCGTGGAATGGCCACGACGGAGCTACGAGATGGTAGTGGTCTCATGCTGACGCCAGCTTTAGTCTGAAACATCCAGAAACACTGTAGACTACCAATTCGATCAGTTCCGGTAGCGCCCCAACATGACCCGGAAGAGAAGAACTTGCCCTCCCCTCTTTGACTGATGGTTCTTGTTGCCTGTCCCCTCTGTTGTCATTTAACAGAACTTTTTGGACTGCTGAAAGGGGTTGTGTTCTGAACGCTGGTTGGTGGAGACATTTAGACTATATTCTTGACCTACGTTGTCGCGTAATGCGTTTTATGACACGCCGCGTTAGCGCACCCGGAAGTGATCCGAGGCGCGGCGCGCAGCGCGTAACGTAAGCATAACAGGTCATGTGACTTGTTAATAAAACTTTTCATTGGTTCATTTTACTTTTGTTAATTTAATGATGAAAAGCTTGGTCATATGACCTAAAAATTACGCTTTTTATTATTTTCGAACAATATATTTTTTTCAAACATATGTTATAATATTCCAGGCTAATGTACTTTCCCGGAAAATTTACAACTGTCTTGCAAGTAAAATATATTCCTTTTTCGAGAAAAAGGGCGTTTCTTCCTTCCATGACGGAGCCGTTGAGTAAAAGAGATTCGGCCTGCTGTCTTAGTCGCCGATACGCCTGATTATCAGATTCTTATCGATCACTTTATGTTGCAGACATGAAAAACACAACTGCCCTTGACCATTTATCTTTACTGCGTTCCTACATATTATACCTTTTATCCGTCATGTAATTGGACTGCTTTATTTCACTTGCCTTTTACTGATTCGAAAACAGTCACTAAAAGTAAAAACTTTACAAATGAAAATACTACTACCGTGTTTTGTTTTAAAAACCTTTATTGTGAAAATGTCAGTATACAAATACGGGCCTATAACCACGTGGGCCGGCCACGGAGCAAACTCAAATCGTATATGATGAGGAGACATTTACACTGTAGAAGAACGTAACGAGCGGGCCATTAGGTGACAAGAACAAAGGTGTCTAACAGTTGCGGAATCGGTGGACGTACATTTTGTAATTAAAATACGGCAGGGCCACTTACAATAACATTTTCTAGATATACATTTGCGGGCAAAGAGTTACGAGTCCCATTTATACCGGCGCCATTTTGGGCGAGGCCGGGCAGGTCCAAGATATAGTCAAAATGTCTCCACCAACCATCGGCCAGACCAGAACCCCTTTCGGCCCTTTATGTTACAAGATGGTGTCTTCCATTCAGAAAATATTGGTGGCAGCATTTTGAAAGGAAACAGAAACAGCCGTTCTCCTAGTGAGTTTCACATTGTTACATTTAGGAAGAATGTTGAAGAGTAGTATGTGGAAAATCTGAAGCCATTTTTCTACAAACTCTCAATCAGACTTGGATGGAAAAAAAAACCTGAAGAATGTACAAACTGAAAACCAATTTTTGTCTGTATAGCACCAACAGTAACGCTTGAGTCAGCTTTGTGTCAAGCCGCCATTTTCATTCAATCAATAGCGTCCCCCTGCACACATTCAGGGACCTGGTCGTGTCTTCAGATGAAACGCATTGTAGGAAAAGAAGCAGAAAGGAAAAGGAAAAAAGTTCCGCCGGACCTAGTGAAGCTGCAGCAGGTGCAAATAAGCTTCAGACAGTCTTACAAGCACTGCTCAGAACTCTCAACTGAGGCACTCAACATCCAGGACTTGCCATTCGGATCTTGGCGCCTTGTATTTTTGTTTTGTTTTTGATGGAGGGGAAAGAACAAAAAACAGACATTGAAAAAGGCTCAACAGTGCAGGGCGCCTTGTGCTGGTTCCGACCTATTCACACATCGGTCCGCTACTGACATCACCTCATAAACCAACGGGGCACCCCACGCCGACTTTCGGCGCAGCATTGTAGGATGGCCACACCAGTGCGGCAATTTGCTGGACACCACCTCGGTGCCATCCAGATCTCGGCGCGTTCATTCATTCAATAGCGTCCCCCTGCACACATTCAGGGACCTGGTCGTGTCTTCAGAAGAAACGCATTGTAGGAAAAGAAGCAGAAAGGAAAAGGCAACAAGTTCCGCCGGACCTAGTGAAGCTGCAGCAGGTGCAAATAAGCTTCAGACAGTTCTACAAGCACTGCTCAGAAATCTCAACTGAGGCACTCAACATCCAGGACTTGCCATTCGGATCTTGGCGCCTTGTGCTGGTTCCGACCTATTCACACATCAGTCCACTACTGACATCACCTCATAAGCCAACGGGGCACCCCACGCCGACTTCCGGCGCAGCATTGTAGGATGGCCACACCAGTGCGGCAACTTGCTGGACACGACCTCGGCGCCATCCGGATCTCGGCGCGTTCGAGTCACTGTACCGCAACAGTGACCGCAATTCAGCTGGACACGCCGTCTTTCGGCGCAGCATTGTAGGATGGCCACACCAGTGCGGCAATTTGCTGGACACCACCTCGGTGCCATCCGGATCTCGGCGCGTTCGAGTCACTGTACCGCAACAGTGACCGCAACTCAGCTGGACACGCCGTCTTTCGGCGCAGCATTGTAGGATGGCCACACCAGTGCGGCAATTTGCTGGACACCACCTCGGTGCCATCCGGATCTCGGCGCGTTGTGCTGCCTTCGGCCTATTCGCACATCGGTCCGCTACTGACGCCGCCTCACGTGCCAACGGATTTTCTACGCTTTTTGTAGCCCTATGTCGCATAACAGGTCATGTGACTTGTTTATAAAACTTTTCATTGGTTCATTTTACTTTTGGTTTCCTAAAGATGGAAGGCTTGGTCATATGACCTAAAAATAACACTTTTCATTGGTTTAGAACATTTTTTTTTCCCAAACGATGAAAGCCCCACCTTGTTTCTGGATCATTCAGACTGAAGCTGGCGTCAGCATGAGAGCACCACCATCTCGTGGCTCCGTCGTGGTCATTCCGCGAGCAATCATGGCAGCCGCTCCCCACCGGAAGCCTGCGGGAGTCGGGGGCCCCCAAGACTTTTATACAATCTTCACGGCTGAGGGGACGCTTTTCGAGAATGGAGCCCAAGCCCTAGCAGGCAAGCGTCCGACTTCCAAGGTGTCCCAGGGCCATTTCAGTGGACCAGGCCCAAAACCGAAGAGCCGTCCGCCATTTTGACAGCCATGTGGCAGCCGCCTATCGCTGCACTGCAAGAGTGGGAGCAACTCCACAACATGGTGAGCGAGACGCTGTGGCCGCAAGAGCGAGCGCAACTCAGCTAGATGGCCGCCACCTGGGGAGGCCTGTTCACGCCGCCTCCCCCCCCCCCCCCCCCCCTCCCCGGGCCGCCGCACGCCAATTTTCGGAGCAGCATTGTAGGATACCAAAACCAGTGCGGCAGTTTGCTGGACATCACCTGGGTGCCTGTCGTACATGTTGTGTCAGCCATGTGACACTGGACACAGACCGCTACTGACGAGGCCTCCCCCCGCACCACCCGGGACGCCCCACGCTGTTTTTCTGTGCTGCATTGTAGGATCCCTAAACCAGTGCGGCACCCAGGCGACATCACCTGGGTGCCGTCCAGAACTCTGCACGTTGTGCTGCCTTGGGACTATTCGCACAACAGACCGCTACTGACGAGGCCTCCCCCCGCCCCACCCGGGACGCCCCACGCCAATTTTCGGAGCAGCATTGTAGGATCCCTAAACCAGTGCGGCACCCAGGCGACATCACCTGGGTGCCGTCCAGAACTCTGCACGTTGTGCTGCCTTGGGACTATTCGCACAAAAGACAGCTTCTAACCATTGTTGCTTTTTGTGTTAATAAATGTTTAAATGTTTTTAGTTTTTGTTCTGTTCATTATCGTTAAAAGTTAATAAAGTTTTATAACCTTACTTTGTTGGAGTGTTATCTATTTTTTTAAAAACGGGTGAATGGGGCTTTGAATCGGGTTATTGTCATGTGTGGGCTTTGGAAGTGTGCTGCTGCAGGATCGGACATTTCAAACTCAAATGCACATTCTTTTTCTTACCTTTCCGAAGCATGGAGCGCAATAGCAGACAGAGAAAGGGTGATGCACGTGTTGAACACTACCTGACCTGGCAAGTTGCTGGCAGTGCCCCCCCGCCCGCTCCTGAAAGAGGGCACACACACACCGCCGCCCCGAGTACTTCACAAATCTTTAAAAGACCATGCGCTTGTTCATGAGGCTTAAATGGTTTATCACCTCTTCTAGAACCCCTGCATCGACCCTCTGACGTTTCCTGGAAAAATTACCATGTAACACAATACCAAGCCCTGTCAGCTGAAACCCCCAAGGAATCGTGGGGCATATTATCAAGGGGGTTTATCTCCACTTTTTTGGCTTTAAAAACCATGAAAGCGGAGATAAAATTATTTCCCTATTATCAAGCTGTCGCTAACACCAGTTAGTGACAGCTAAAAGGAGATAGCGACCATCTTGGGCCCCGCTTTGCATGTCAGTGATACTTATCACTAATGACATGCAAAGTGGCGTGCCAAGATGTTAGCGACTAGAAACAGTCCCTAACATCGCTACCTTCTATTACCAACTTTTGGAGATATTCGCGCTAAGCGCGAATATCTCCAAAATCTAACACCTGCCCTGAGCAGTTCTTAGCCATGTTATCCAATGGGAGGTGGATAACATGGCTAAGAGCATTTGCTCGATAATACATGAATATCGCTGACTTTTCTGCGATAATAGCAAGGTTTATCTGCGATAAAAATCGCCGATGTGCGGCGATAATTTTTGTCTCTAAACAAGTTAGAGACAAAAATTATCGCTAGTTGTTCGTAATATGCCCCCGGGTTTTTGCTTGCAGAAATCGGGAGGCGGGAGACTAGCACTGAAATCAGTACTCACACGCCTGAATCAGGAGGATTGGCATGTCTGAATTCTCTACAGCTGGGGCCATAAACTACATCCGCAGGGGTAGGTGATAGCCTGGGACCAGCCTGGCATCTAAAATGGCTGCCGTGCACGACAAAATTGTGGCATTCGAAAAAAGGCAAGATGGCGCAGCCGCTGGAAGAGATATATCAACATATATCAGCCTCCTCAGCCACCCTCAGGAAACATAGGGGATTAGGATATGTCTCCCGCACCCCCTTATACCTACTACTTTAATTAACGAAGCACAAAATGGCGAATTCCCGTTTCGCTACCAGTTTGCGGCCCAGTTCGCGGCCCGTGAAGCGCTTCTACCGTGAAAAATCATTTTTTTTTTATTTTCCCCATGGGACCCTTTAATAACCCCAACAACATTCCTAGGGGGTCAAGAGGGGGATACCTTGCCCCCTTTCATTAAATTCCCCCTTAGTTTTTCACCTTTTCTTCTCTCTCGATCCTACCGAGAGACAAGATGGCGGCCGCTCCGGACTGTCACGCAGCAAAAAAAAAAAAAAAGCTCACGCACAGCCGCTGGAAGAGATGTATCAACATATATCAGCCTCCTCACCCACCCTCAGGAAACATAGGGGATTAGGATACGTCTCCCGCACCCACTTATAACTAGTAATTTAATTTACGAAGCACAAAATGGCGAATTCCCGTTTCGCTACCAGTTCGCGGCCGCGCTTCTACCGTGAAAAATCATTTTTTTTTTATTTTCCCCACGGGACCCTTTAATAACCCCAACAACATTCCTAGGGGGTCAAGAGGGGGATACCTTGCCCCCTTTCATTAAATTCCCCCTTCGTTTTCCACCTCTTCTTCTCTCTCGATCCTACCGAGAGACAAGATGGCGTCCGCTCCGGACTGTTTAGAATGTTGACAGACACCGGAGAGCCAATCAGCTTTCTGCGCGCAAAGTTCCGATAAGCGAAAAGTAAGCGGACCGGATCGCTGCCCAGAGCGCTGTTACAGATATATATCTTGGTTTGAACGTTAATTTCTCAAAAACTACTGGAGCACATATATTGAGACCTAGCAAAGGCACATCGGGCTAACAGTCCCTACAATTTTGCCAAGTTTCGTGCAAATCCATTCAGCCGTTCGAGCTAAAAGTGAGTCCAACCGCCCTATGGAAAACTCAATGCAAAAAACGCGTTTTGGGACCCCCCTTTTTTCTCAGCCCCCCCTTGACGAAACCCCACCAAATTTTCAGGGGCTGCTCAGAAACAAAATGTGCCATTTTCCTGAAAATTTCAGCCGATTCCGTCCACAAACGCCAAAGTTATTAGACATAGAATTTTCAAAAGTCCCATAGGGAAAAAATCCTAACTATATATACCTACTGGCGATAGCCAGTAGGTAATATATATATATATATATATATATATATATATATATATATATATTTTTTTTTTTTTCTTTTTTTTTTTTAAAGCAAAAAACTGTACGCCGCACTCAGGAACTGTAATAACTCAGTTTATTTAGCAAACTCCACAGCAAATTTAGTCTGACTAAATTTGCTGTGGAGTTTGCTAAATAAATGGAGTTATTACAGTTCCTGAGTGCGGCGTACAGTTTTTTGCTTTAAAAGATTTACTGGACTTGTGGTTGGTCCCACGCACGCACCCGCTGAAGAGCGCTCTAGCTTCAACCGCCATTGTTTGAAAATATATATATCTATTCCAAATATACACGCTCCAAATTGGAAAGCCACACACAGCGTGATTCAGCTTCTTTATTGGCAGATTGCAGAATACAGACTCAGCAGTTCCAGCGTCTCTGTGCCATAACAACCATACGCGTTTCTGGAATACAATCCCTTGATCACTGGTTAGGCAGTCACGGAAACAGGAAGGCGAGAAGTAACGCAGCGTGATTTTAAATCTAGCCGAAGTGGGCGTGGTCTCTTAAAGCATTCTGGTCTTTGTAGTTCGATTTATCCATAGTGGAAGCCTCCCCATGTTATTTGATACTAGTATTACCACAGTGGGTTCGCTAGATGCCTGCCAGGTGAGTAGACTGCCTTTTGTACATCCGTCAATTCGCATCACGTTGCTCTGCTGGCACCTCTTCCCTCGTCGGTGCTTTAGACTCGCATTGTCAGCGGGGGGTTTTCCGCGACCAGAGCCGGCCACAACATAATCCAAATTCACACGCTCCAAATTGGAAAGCCACACACAGCGTGATTCAGCTTCTTTATTGGCAAATCGCAGAATACAGACTCAGCAGTTCCAGCATCTCTGTGCCATAATAAACCATATGCGTTTCTGGAATACAATCCCTTGATCACTGGTTAGGCAGTCACGAGAACAGGAAGGCGAGAAGTAATGCTGCACTCGCAGCGTGATTTTAAATCTAGCCGAAGTGGGCGTGGTCTCGTAAAGCATTCTGGTCTTGGTAGTTCGATTTATCCATAGTGGAAACCTCCCCACGTTCCTCGATACTAGTATTACCACAGTGGGTTCGACAGAAGCCTGCCAGGTGAGTAGACTGCCTTTTGTACATCCGTCAATTCGCATCACGTTGCTCTGCTGGCACCTCTTCCCTCGTCGGTGCTTTAGACTCGCATTGTCAGCGAGGGGCTTTCCACAACCAGAGCCGGCCGCAACATAATCCAAATACACACGCTCCAAATTGGAAAGCCACACACAGCGTGATTCCGCTTCTTTATTGGCAGATTGCAGAATACAGACTCAGCAGTTCCAGCGTCTCTGTGCCATAATAACCATACGCGTTTCTGGAATACAATCCCTTGAACACTGATTAGGCAGTCATGGGAACAGGAAAGCGAGAAGTAACGCTGCACACAGCATCAACTACTAAAGTGATTATACTGAAGAAAACTACATTTACCAGCGTGCAATTGATGGCGATCCGCCTTGTGGAGGCAAGACTATAAAACAACGATGCAAACATGAGCAGCTGTTCCTTCCCCGAAAGCCAGACAGTGATCAAGGGAAAAGACTTCCTGAAACGCGTATTGCAAAGACGGCTCTAAAGAAACTTTTGAAAGAAATTTGCACTTGGGAAAGCATTATCTGTTTTGCTGCTGCCATCCTTAATGAAGACGGTGAAATCAACTTCGTGTCTGGCACCTTACTGTGAGAGCAGTTTTTTTGTGGATGTTATGTCGCCCGCTCCGGCCACGAGGATGCCCCACTGCGCATGCAGGTCCGGTACTTTACTACGTGAGCAACGCTAGGAACGAAGTTACCGGTTCAGGACAGCACAAGTTTAGCAGCAAGTTGGTTCTGCGTGGAACGAGCGACCCAATGGATTTTAATATGCAACCAATGGGGTAAAAATCGGAGCTACAGCATCAACTACTAAAGTGATTATACTGAAGAAAACTACATTTACCAGTGTGCAATTGATGCTGATCCGCCTTGTGGAGGCGGGACTATAAAAAAACAATGCAAACATGAGCAGCTGTTCCTTCCCCGAAAGCCAGCCAGTGATCAAGGGAAAAGACTTCCTGAAACGCGTATGGCAAAGACGGCTCTAAAGAAACTTTTGAAAGAAATTTGCACTTGGGAAAGCATTATCTGTTTTGCTGCTGCCATCCTTAATGAAGACGGTGAAATCAACTTCGTGTGTGGCACCTTACTGTGAGAGCAGTTTTTTGTGGATGTTATGTGTCCTGCTCCGGCCACGAGGATGCCCCACTGCGCATGCAGGTCCGGTACTTTACTATGTGAACACCGTTAGGAACGAAGTTACCGGTTCAGGACAGCACAAGTTTAGCAGGAAGGGGGTTCTCGTGGAACAAGCGACCCGATGGATTTTAATATGCAACCAATGGGGTAGAAATCGGAGGTACAGCATCAACTACTAAAGTGATTATACTGAAGAAAACTACATTTACCAGCGTGCAATTGATGCCGATCCGCCTTGTGGAGGCAAGACTATAAAACAACGATGCAAACATGAGCAGCTGTTCCTTCCCCGAAAGCCAGACAGTGATCAAGGGAAAAGACTTCCTGAAACGCGTATTGCAAAGACGGCTCTAAAGAAACTTTTGAAAGAAATTTGCACTTGGGAAAGCATTATCTGTTTTGCTGCTGCCATCCTTAATGAAGACGGTGAAATCAACTTCGTGTGTGGCACCTTACTGTGAGAGCAGTTTTTTTGTGGATGTTATGTCGCCCGCTCCGGCCACGAGGATGCCCCACTGCGCATGCAGGTCCGGTACTTTACTATGTGAGCAACGCTAGGAACGAAGTTACCGGTTCAGGACAGCACAAGTTTAGCAGCAAGTTGGTTCTGCGTGGAACGAGCGACCCAATGGATTTTAATATGCAACAATGGGGTAAAAATCGGAGCTACAGCATCAACTACTAAAGTGATTATACTGAAGAAAACTACATTTACCAGCATGCAATTGATGCCGATCCGCCTTGTGGAGAAGGGACTATAAAACAACGATGCAAACATGAGCAGCTGTTCCTTCCCCGAAAGCCAGACAGTGATCAAGAGAAAAGACTTCCTGAAACGCGTATTGCAAAGACGGCTCTAAAGAAACTTTTCAAAGAAATTTTCACTTGGGAAAGCATTACCTGTTTTGCTGCTGCCATCCTGAATGAAGACGGTGAAATCAACTTTGTGTGTGGCACCTTACTGTGAGAGCAGTTTTTTTGTGGATGTTATGTCGCCCACTCCAGCCACGAGGATGCCCCACTGCGCATGCAGGTCCGTTACTTTACTATGTGAGCACCGTTAGGAACGAAGTTACCGGTTCAGGACAGCACAAGTTTAGCAGCAAGGGGGTTCTGCGTGGAACAAGCGACCCGATGGATTTTAATATGCAACCAATGGGGTAAAAATCGGAGGTACAGCATCAACTACTAAAGTGATTCTACTGAAGAAAACTACATTTACCAGCGTGCAATTGATGGCGATCCGCCTTGTGGAGGCGGGACTATAAAACAACGATGCAAACATGAGCAGCTGTTCCTTCCCCAAAAGCCAGCCAGTGATCAAGGGAAAAGACTTCCTGAAACGCGTATCGCAAAGACGGCTCTAAAGAAACTTTTGAAAGAAATTTGCGCTTGGGAAAGCATTACCTGTTTTGCTGCTGCCATCCTGTATAAAGACGGTGAAATCAACTTCGTGTGTGGCACCTTACTGTGAGAGCTTAGCAGCAAGGGGGTTCTGCGTGGAACAAGCGACCCGATGGATGTTAATATGGAACTAATCGGGTAAAAATCGGAGGTACAGCATCAACTACTAAACCTTACTGCGAGAGCAGTTTTTTGTGGGTATAGATATATATATATATATATATATATATATATATATATATATATATATATCTATATATATATATATATATATATATATATATATATATATATATATATATATATATATATATATATATATATATATATATATATATATATATATATTTTCACCAATCCTGTTGTCTACACTTTGTAAACAGGCGCTGACTCCGTGGGGTCTTGTTTCAGAAACAAGTTTATTACACCAAGTGTTAGGTTTGACGCGTTTCGACGGATAAAACCGTCTTGCTCACAACAGAGAATTTCAGTGAGTGAGTGCATTTTAAACATACCAAGTGCTCATTGGTCTGTGAAGCGGCTTCGAGGTTGTCATAGTAACCATTGCTCCATGGCCACGGAAAAGTTACAACACTATCTTAGTTTTTTTTTTTTTTTTTAAATGCGTTGTACATATTATATTATTTACATGCTGAATAATTGCAAAGCACAGTTGACATAAGCTACACATTTACAACACTTGTTAATTACATTGTCACAGTGTTTTAAATTGAATCTGCCGAATTCAGTATTTGTGAACATGTGTAGCTGCCACCTTTAAGTTCAAGATGGCTCAGCGCGATGTGTGCATCATCATTGCTAACAAAATGTTCATATATATATATTTCTGGTATCTCACATATATATACATTACACTCTTATTTCGATCTGTACATAGATGCCTCTTAAAACATTAGGTTTTTACAGTTGTTACTGCGATACTCTCAGTGTCTTGTGCTGGAGTTGGGAACTGGCTTAAGGGTCTAGTGCCCGTTTAACCACCTTTTCTAATAATTTAAAGATCCTCCTTATTGTGGATTGTTCTTTAATAGAGCCCATGTGGGCAAATAAGTAATTATCCAATTTGCTAATTAGACCTAATAATATTGGTTTCCCTGATGTACAGTTACTCTACTGGGTATCTTTGCATGAAAGCAATGATTACACCGGCCTTACCATTTTGAAGCCACCACTAAAATCATTATGATCATGTTTTTGTTCAAGTGTGTTACTTGCAGCCTATGCCGAAAGTAATAATGATACTAAGTTTTACTATTCTCTTACGAAAGAGTGGGTTTGGAATTGCTCAGAAGTCTATTGACTTTATTTAAGTTATACTTGCTATAAGTGCACACTCAGTGCTTCATCTGCATTCAATCCCTGTGGGGCCTTAGTATCTAGGAGAATGATGTACCGTGACTCTAGTCTCCGGAGGGCTAGTTGTCTATTCCCCCCTCTGATGTTTTTCTTTACATGGTCAATAACGAAGTACTTAATGTTCTCCGCTTTTCCCCCATGTTTAGCATTGATGTGCCTTGCCACTGGATATGAGGGGTCATTATTTGTAATAGCCCTTAAGTGTTGTAACACCCTCACGTGGGCAGGAAGAATAGTACTGCCCACGTATCTTTTATTGCAGCTACATTGCAAGACATAGACTGCAAAGTCCGTCTTGCATGTGTAGTTTGCACGTATTTCCAGTTGTTTTTTCCTGTATGGAACATCAACTTTGGTAACATTTACTCCATACTGACAAGCCTTGCACTTAGTGCACTTATAGAAGCCATTCTTTGTTTTCAACCATGGTGATTCTTTTTTCTTTAGGACTGAGACATTCGCTACCAATTCTTCCTTCATACTTTTAGTTTTTAGAAAGGTAAACTGGGGGATTTTGTTGCAATTCTTCCCTATCACTGGGTCGTTTCTGACTATGGGCCAGTGCCTATAAATGATGTTTCTAAGCTGCTTCTGATAGGCATTGTACCCTGTGATACATATATATATATTTTTATTAGTGCTTTTGCCATATATATATATATATATATATATATATATATATATATATATATATATATATATATATATATATATATATATATATATATGTCACACCAGGATCCCAGCGGTACAACCTTCCAAAGGAGTGGCACAGTACCGGGAAACAGACTCCGTAGGCAAGGCTTGTTGCTTAATGATGTTTATTTACAGCATCAGATGTCCATTAAAAAAAAAAAATTACAAAATATATATATATATATATATATATATATATAACATTCTTACACTTTTTAAAAAAAATTTTTATTGCAAGACTTTATTAAAATTTCCAGCACAGTACATGTATGCGCCTACATCCCTGGGGCCGGCTTAAAAGGTTTGCTTATAAATGTTACATATGCAGGCGTCTGGGTCACCTCCGGTTGTTTGTAGTCTACGGCTCCGTCGACTTGCTGGGTCTCTAAAACCAATCCTTACACGGATGTAGTAACATCTTGCTTTTTGTATTTTTTTTATGAACAAAACTCAAATTGTGACTCATCAGTAGCACATACAATATTTCTTTCTCTTTTCGTCATTAACACTACCCTACTAATTTGTAATATACTCCTGCTGCCCCCCTGCGTCCTATCTAGCCACGCCAGGAGCTTACGAGCCTTGTCCCCTATGTCATAGACTCTATGTTTGGTGGTTGCAATGTCTGCCATGGTCTGTCGCCTCAGATGGTCATCATAGAGGCGTTGATGTAGTTGTAGGGAATGGAGTGTGTCGTCCGACGGGTCTGCCATATGGGCTGTGTTTGCTCTTTCAAGTTCTAATTCCAGCTCCAAAACCTCCCTCCCCTGAGTTCGCTTATAGTTTGCGATCACTGCAATGGCTTGTCCCCTGAGGACCGCTTTATATGCTTCCCACATACCGAAGGGGACTCGACCGAGGTCAGATTTTCCTCAAAGTAATGTCGGGTCGCCTTCTTTAAGTCTTTACTAATGGATGGTATTTTAAGATACCCTGGATAGATCGGGTATAGCCTCCTACGAGTCTTCTCTTGACTTGACAGTGTTAAAGTAAGCGGTGAATGATCCGAAATACCCCTCGGTTTTATCTGCGCATCATCTATGGTGAGGAGACCATTCCCTAATGTGAGGAAATAATCTATCCTAGACAGACTGTTGTGCGTTGCGGAGTAGTAGGTGCATTGCTGTTGTTCTGGGTGCATTTGGTGCCATACATCCACCAAACCTTGTGCCTCCAGGAAGCCACTGAGTCTGTTGGGGCCGTCTACGTGTGCTCGCGCAGGGAACCGATCACGTGTGCTGTGTAGTACTGCATTAAAATCTCCCCCTATGATTAAATCCCCTTCCGGGAGCTCCAAGAGGAACCTACCGAGGTCCGGCAACGCCACGGCATGGAGTGCCGGTGGGATGTAGACCGAGACCACGTTCAATGGCTTGCCTTCCCATTGTCCATGAACCACCGCGAAGCGGCCCTGATCGTCTATCTTAGTGGATTGTATTATGAATTGGGAGGATTTTCGTAACAGTATGCTTGTGCCACGTGACCCTGATGTGAACTCCGCATGTGCTATCATGTGGTAGCCCCGTCTATCCATTGCTTGTCTAGCAGCGCCAGTTAGATGTATCTCCTGAAGAAGGACCAGGGCTGGTCCCAATCTCTTAATCCCCTGAAGAACCAACCCCCTTTTAATCTTATCGCCCAACCCCCTGACGTTCCAGGACATGATCTGCAGTGGGGCCGTCGGGGTAGTCTGATCTATAGTGGCCATGGCGTTGGCTTGTTTTGGGGTCCCCCTATTGCATCCGGAGTCATTATATCTCTCACCCTATGGATGGACCGTACCTGGGGGCGAACCCACTGTCCCCCATGCGAGGCAGTGCGTCTGACCAGAGGTGAGGTAGGTGTATTTTTAACAGCCAAACATTCGCGCGGCAGTGCGTGTGGCTTGAGAGGCTGCGCAGTGATAGTGCTGTGCTGTGCCGTGATGTCATGAGTCAAACCTGTAACCTTTTCGATCAAGCAGTCCATAACAATAACCACCCCCTCCCCGTAACTGCCCCCCTGCTATATGGACTCAGAACTGCCCGCCCCCCCAACTTAGCAGAGTGCTTGCCCCCTCCCCAAAACAGTGTACTTGCGCGCCAGGGTGAAGGACTCTCTGGAGTCAGCGGCCCCTCATTCCTCTCCCCGGAGGCCCATCGCCCAGTGTCCATTGGCGGTCCCTAGGCATGCATCACAGTAGTCCCATTAGCACTGCACCGGGAGATCATTGTTCCTCGTTATCCTCGTAGCCTACACTCTCTCTCAAAGGCGATCCGTCCTCCAGCCCTCCTCCTGATGCTTGGGAGTTCGGTGACGTCCGTTGTTACGACCCTTCTGTGACCGGTTGGATCTTCGAGGTTGGGTGTTCGTTCTCCATCCCTCCAGCAAGTCCTGTGCGGATTCCGGGGTGTCGAAGAACCACGTTTTGTTATCTGCTACTATCCGCAGTCTGGCCGGAAAGAGCATCGAGTAAGGGATCTCTCTTCCTCTAAGTTCTTTCTTCACCTCGAAGAACGTTCTTCTCCTGCGTGCGACCTCCGCCGTATAGTCTGGAAAGAAGGCCAGTGTAGAGTTTTGGATTCTGACAGGGGGGGAGACTCGGGCTGCCTGTAAGATGGCGTCTCTATCCCGGAAGTTGAATAGCCGGGCAACTATGGGCCGCGGGGCCGCCCCCGGTTTCGGTTGGCCTCCCGGGACACGGTGGGCCCTCTCCACGGAGAAGAACGAGGACAGGCCTTTCGTCTTTAGTTCAGTTTTGATCAGATTTTCCACATATAAGTCCATAGCTCTCGTACCTTCAGACTCTGGCACACCAATTATACGGATGTTGTTCCGTCTAGAGCGTCCTTCTTGCTCATCGAGCTTCCCCCGCAGTACCTTATTGTCTGTTGAGAGTCTTTCCACAGCCAACTGCAGCTCCAACACATCCTCCACTAATGATTTCGTCACAATCTCCATTGCATTGACCTTCTCCGTCATTTTATGGAAGTCGGCTCTGATTAACGTGATTTCGGTCGAGATCGAACCCACAGTCGCCTGTACTTGTGCCAATGCTTGCATCACATCATCCAGTGTAGCCTTCTTGCCCCCTGGTGCATCCACGGATTTGCCAGCTGGCTCCCTTCCGACTGTCGGGGAGGTGGTAGGCTTGTCGCACGCGTATCTATCTATTCGGGTCTGCGTGGTACCACTCTTCGGGCCTTTCCCCGCCATGCCTGCGGTCTCCATGGCACACGGGCACACCTGAGTTGGAGAACTGCGTCCGTCCCTCTTGAGTTCAACGTTGGGCTCTGTTATTCGCGCCGGTATAATTAGCCGGGTGGGATGCTTCTCCCCCGCCCTGGGTTGAATGTGGTCGAAGAGCTGCGCAACTGCACCTCCCCACGTTGATGGGACGGGTCTATATGAAGAGACCTATATTTTACCGCTGGTTGTTCCCCAGTTCTTGGGCCTAGGATTTAGTCTGCCATTCAGTTCCAAGGCATAAATTAGAATGTCATTGATCGCATAGGGGCACAGTGTGGGGGTGCCAGACGTCCTTGTGCTCCTTCTTTCACCAACGGTGCGCACTGGATGAGTGTGGTCGGACCCACCTGCGATGTTTGACCCTTTCTGTGCGCGGCGCCTTTGTGTGGTATCCCAAAAGCTAGAGTTTCCTCCACCATACGTTTACCACATCTGTGCGGGTCACTTAGCCTCTCCTCGTCAACAACAGCGCCCCGCAATCACCAAACGGAGCTAATGTCAGAAGTGCACCACAGTCTTTGCTCACCCCAAATGAACGTGGCACCGTGAACTCGATATAAGCCCAGGTACTGCAGTGGCCAAGTTACAATTCCATCTGTATTTTTTGGCGCCAGGAGCTTATAAACACTGTCTCAGCAGGCGGGGGGTCACGATGTGGGTCGGGCGGTCGCCCCGGTATTGCGGCGGTCTCCTACGCCAGTTGTGCTAATTGTCACTGCTGCAGCCGAGGGTGCACGCTGAGAACGGGTTGGCCCCTCCGGCAGCCGCTACCCGCAGCCGCCGCGCCTCCTGGGTCCGAGCACAGTGTAGGCACCCCAGGGAGAAGTCAGCGCACCATCCGCATATTCCCGTCCGCCCCATGCAATATGGCGGCTCACCTCCTCACTCCTCGTCTCCCCGGCAGCCCGCGATGTTTAGTCCAATTGTTGAGGAGAGGACGTACCGGTCCGCTGCGTCTTCCCCACCGCCAATCTCCAGCATTACCCGCTCCGGCCGGCGTGTTCTCCGGAGATCAATGCACTTTCGCTGACCACAGTCTCCGGCCGGGCGCTTCCGGTGCACTTCGCCCGTTGCAGCTCCACTTCCTGTCGGGCTGTGCTGGAAGGACAGTCCCTGGCTTCTCTTCACAGTGTAGGTCACGTCGCGGCTCCCTCAGAACTCCGCTCCCGGTAGCCGGATTTTCTTGCAGCTTGCCGCCGCTGGTCCCGCCCGGTCCTGGGCTTTGGTTCCCTCCTGCAGGGATGAAATAGAATGCCGGATCACTGGTCGGATTGTAGGAGAGGCCGCCTTAACTACGGAGCCTGTCCTTTATGCTGCCACCATCATCGGCTGCTAGCCACGCCCCCCCATTCTTACACTTTTTAGAAACCCTCACAGTCACTGTATGAGGTCAACAGTGATGTCATCAGTGAAGTAATTTGAGATTTCATCAGTGATGTCACTGACCATGTCATGAGTGATGCAATATGTCATGTCATCAGCAGTGCATTGCGGGGGAAGTTAACTATAACGGCTTAAATTCTCTGGTTTTGTACGAGTAAAATGTCAGACTATCTATACCATCCCTCGAACCTTTGTTTTTTTCTGTGAATTTCTAGGGTTTCTAAAATGCTAATTCCTAATTATAACGTTCCTGAAATTTAAATTTCTAACTATATCGTCCCTGAAACCTGTTTTTTAGTGACTTTCTATGGTTTTTTAACTAGCAGTCATTGTTGCAGAGTGGGAGAGAAAGTGGACTGGGCCTCCAACCAGAACTCAGGAATTCTGCTGCATAGGACTTACAGGAGGTACCAGGAGGGCTTCTTGGCCTCCAAGGTCCATCAGGAGTAAAGTGGACTTCCTCCCCCAACCAGTGGTGTGCCAGGGAGGTGCATTTGCAGAGTGGTGGAAAAAGTGGGGCGTGGCCTCTTAGCAATCCCACTGTCTGGAATTACTGGAGGTAACAGGAGGGGTAGTTGGACCCCAATGACGTCTTTGTTACCTCCAGTAAGTCCCACACATCAGGATTGTTGAGTTCTGATACCAGGCCACACCCCTTTTGTCCACCCCTCTACAAACGTGTCTCCTGGTGCGCTCTTGGGGCCTGATTACGATGTCAGTCGGAAAGGCTCGAAATGGCATTTGGATTTTCCTGAACCGTTTAGGAACCCCGTTTCCGACCGACCAATTATGATGGTAAGGTAACTGTTCCATCATTCCGAATTGGTTCCGCCGGTATTCAGAAACTCTGAGTCGTTCGAAGGTGAATCGTACAGCTCTACGGACCACATTCCCGACCGATGTATTACGATGTCAGATTCGGACAGCCTTTCTGACTCAGACCGACCAACATGAAAAGGCTGTTGTAAACTGACCTTGGGGGCCCCTAGCAGGCCCCCCTTCATCCTACGGCCTCCGGTTGGAGGCCAGTTGGGGGCCATGGGGGTACCCAAGTAACCCCCCTGTAGAACCATACACAGTGTGACAGGCACCATGGGGTCCCCTCCACAGGGTGCAAGGTTTTCCGAAACCCCACCTTTTTTCAATGGGAGCTTGTGTTGTCGGTCGGAACACAGGCTCCCATTGAAGTCAATGGGAGACTTTCTGAACAGTGTTCGGAAGCCTTATAATCGTTCGGTCAGAACCTCTGACTGCGAGATGCAGATTCAGAGTCAAGAGGTTTAGTTTCCAACTGACATCGTAATCAGGCCCTATGTTGGGGGATGAAGTCCGCTTTGCTCCTGGGGTTGCCTAGGGGCCAACTAGCCTACCTGTTACCTCCAGTAAGTGCCACACAGTGGGATTGCTGAGAGGTGGTCACAGGCCAAGCCCCCTTTCTCCACCACTCTGCAAACATGCCTCCTGGCGCGCTCTTGGTTGGCGGATTTTAGGAAAGGGGAAGTATGGCCCCCATTACCTTGCACTTTTTTGGACCCTTGGGACCCCATCCCCCAGGGCCTGCCCCATTTTCTAAAAAAATAAATTATTATATATATTTTGTTTCAGTGCCAAGCTCACTGTGTTTTCACTGTTTTTATATTTGTATAAATAGGTGTGCACGTATACTAAATTACAAAAACGTGTTTTTTTATGTTTACACCATGTGACTCACAGAAATGGGTGGAGCATCACTTCAAAAAAAATGGTATAAATTTGTTGCTGACCTGGTGCGCGGTGTGTGACCAAGAGCACAAGCTGCTCGAAACGCGTAACCAGAGAGGTTTCCAATAAAATCTCCTTTACTGCAGCCATTGGGTCCGTGTCTTCGTTTCCACAGCGGGAGTGTGCTGTTTGAAGATTCGTGTTTTCTATGTTATACGGGGATCAGCTGTCCTCGTTTACGGAACCCGCTCATCAGCAAGAGGTCAGGATTTCAACAGCTGAAACCAACGTTTGTTTCCGCGGAGGAAAACTTTACCTGACCCCCTGAGCCGAAGCAATAGCCTCCGTGGCGGTGGATGACAACCAACTAACGGCTGGTCTATCTGGCTGGCTGTCGGTGAGTGGCGTCCAACCACAGCGGGGCTGTCATTCCGGGATTCTCAGGTGGTGAGAATTGGCGTGCGGTAAAGAGACCGGCAGCGGCGCGAGCCGCCGGGTTACATGTTTTTATAGTTAAACCTCTCCAGTCGCACAATGTCAGCAAGTTTGGAGAGAGAGAGGGAGGATGCCGCTGAGACGCTTTTCAACAATATACGGAAAAGTGCTCCCAATACCAACACGGTAAACAGTCAATCTAACGGTGCACAACAGGACGCTAAACAACTGCTGAAAGTCCTTGAGAAGAAAACCAAGTCGGAAATCACCAAATGGTGGGAGCACAAGTCGCTCACCAAATATGTTGAAGCTGGTCGGGTTCCGCGTGGTCGGCGGATCATGCTGGCACCCAGTTTCGAGGACCCCAACCCGGCGATGTTAAAGGAGTGGGGTGAGTTAAACTTGGACGCTTCGATGAACTTAGTAAGAGTGCTCATTAAATATGCGGTCATAGATCGTGAAAAACTGCTGGAGGAAATCAAGGGTATTAATGAGCAGCTGGATGCTATTACAGACCTGGACACCAAATTACTGGTAACCAACACTCGCAAGGAAATCAGCGAGAGACTGCACAAACATGAAGAGCGCATCAAGATAAGAAAAGTGCACAAATTCGCAAGGGACTTAAAAGATTATGAGACTGGGCAGATTTATACGTTTGCCAGAAAGTACGACCGAGCAAAGCAAGTCAAGTTGACCAAGCAAGCTGCAGCGAGCGGAGGTGGAGGCAGCATGGTTAGAACCAATCAACAGGAGGAGTTGATTGAAAACTCGGATCCTGATACAGTCTCTCTGGCAAGCACATCCAGCACGTCCCTTTCGGAAATCAGTAACATAGAAGGCCAACCAGGAACAATTTTAGAAATCGGTGAAGAGATCGATTTTTTAGTAGAGGACCGGCTGCAAACATTGCGTCCCAGACTCAAAAAGAATCACAACGCAAGAGGCGCAACGCAAGACGCCATGCAAGACGCAAAAAGAGGAAAGCCACAGCAGCCGCAACAGCAGCAAAAGAAAAAGAAACAATGGTTCAACAAGAAGAAACAATAAAGGATTGTACCATTACAAATCTTTCCGATGTAACCCTAACCACAGCAGAAGAGCAATTACTAGCATTAGGACTCAATTTTTGTCCTGAAAGTTCTTTTAATTACACCAACACGAGAGCGGATGTCTTCAAGTTTATCCGTAAACTAAAACTCAGAAAGTTTTTCGCCTCTAAAACTGCGACCAAAACAAAGGAGCGTAATGCTAATGTGACCATCAACAGCAGTACTACCGTCACAGCCCCAGCAGCAAGAGATGCCAGACTTCTGCTTACCCTGTGTGATCTAGGGGAGGCTGTGGATTCGACATCTAGTGATGGAGGTGTTCCGAACACTCAGAGAGAATTGATGAATGTGGACATTTGCCAAAAAGGAGCTGGAGAAAGTCCTTTCAAGCCGGTAAGCACATTTTTGCCTGTCATGCCAAAAGATGCGGTAGATATATATCACGAATGCGTGACGGAAGATCTGAAAAAGTTAAACCGCAATGTGCAGGCGCAAACACATAAGAACAATGCTAGGATCATACAGTACAATACCTTAATGAAGAAATTGAGTCAAAATCAGGAAGTTGTTATTAATAAGTCTGACAAGGGGGGTAATATAGTCTTGTGGAAAAAGGATGAATACACGGCTGAAGCCATGAGACAGTTAAATGACCCCGCATGTTACGAAAGATCAAATGGGATGGCATACAAACGAGCCAAAGACAATTTGAAAAAAATGCTAATGTCCTACAAAAGAAACAATTTGATCTCTCAAACTGAATTTGACTATCTGCACATAGAACACCCTGTGATACCGATACTATATTTGATCCCTAAAATACATAAGCAGAAAATTCCTACACCGGGTCGTCCCATAATAGCGGCCATTAACAGCGTGGGAGAAAACATCTCACGTTATATAGATTTCTTTCTGCAGGACATTGTCAAAGACTTGCCCAGTTATCTCAAAGATACGGGGGACTTTCTTAACAAACTGAATTCCATCCAGTGGCAAGATAATTGGTGTTTACTGACTTTAGACATCGAGTCATTGTACACTTCCATAGATCACTCTAAAGGTTTGGACGCCATCAAACACTATCTTGGGTCACGATCATGTGAATACTATGCACACAACAAGATGTTATGTGAGTTAGTGCATTGGTGCCTGCATAACAATTATTTCATGTTTGCAAAGAATGTATGGAGACAAGTGCGAGGCGTGGCGATGGGATCGTGCTTCTCCCCCAGCTGCGCATGTTTACATGTGGGCTGGTGGGAGGAGCGCGGTCTCATCAACACTCCCGGATTTCATAAGGTTCAATACTGGAAACGGTTTATTGATGACGTGTTTTGCATTTGGGAGGGGGATGAGGAAAGTGCTCGATCCTTTGTGGATGCACTCAATTTGAATAATGACAATCTGTTCTTCACGGCCAACATCAGCAGAGTGCAAGCAGATTTCCTAGACGTCCATGTCACCGTTGCAAATAATACTGTTACTACATCATTATACCGTAAACCTACGGCTGGTAACAGTATATTACACGCTAGCAGCAAGCATCCCCAACACGTAATAGCCAATATTCCGTATGGGGAGCTGTTGAGAGTTAAAAGGATCAGCAGCACTCCGGAAATTTTTGAACAAGAGGCACAAAACACTATGAATAGATTGAAAGCAAGGGGCTACAAAGATAAAATTTTAAACAGCGCCCTTAGGCGTTGTCGAGCTAAACCAAGGGAATCACTCCTGACATCTGAAATGGTAGAATTGGAGTCAGACAACCCTGCCCCTCGCCTCATACTGGCATTCAGCAAACAAGAAAGACAAATAAGGTCCATTGTTAGGAAGCACTGGCCTATCCTTCAAACTGATAGTGTCCTGGGCGATATCATTCCCTGTGCTCCTACCATAACCTACAAAAGAGCACCTAGCATGCATAACTGTCTAGTTAAGAACAGTCCAGAACTGGGTAGTGGCAGTGCCTGGTTGAAACAAAAAGGTTTCTACAAATGTTCCTCTTGTAGGGCTTGTAAATTCGGTGTCAACACGTCTCATTACTATACACCGTTTAGTTCTAGGAGGAAAGCTATCCGAGGATACTATAACTGTCACAGTGAGTTTGCAATATATGTCCTGACGTGCACCTGTGGCCTTCGTTATGTGGGCAGTACCAAGCTACAGGTGCACGCCAGGATCTTGCAACACTTACGTGCCATAGTTAATAGTGACAGTACTTACCCGGTAGCACGTCATTTCAAGTCCACACATAACAATGATTTGTCTAACTTAACATACTATGTTATTGATGTGGTAGCACCCCTCACCCGAGGAGGTGACAGAGAAAAATTGTTACGAAAAAAAGAAACCGAATATATAATTGAACTAGACAGCAAATACCCGAATGGGTTAAACACCACTGAAGACTTACACCATCTGTTGTAATTTTGTCTATCACTGCATCCTTTCTGGTTATCTGATAACAACTTCTAGTATTATATCCAGAGAATATTCACATGTGGTCTTTTTCATACTTTCTTTTCAAGGTCTCTCTGAACGTAACAACTGACACTTGATGGCGCCGACGTGGCACCGTATAGAAGTCCAGTCAAGATTCTCTAGTTGTATAGATCTTGATATACATTTGCTCCCTGTAAATAGTTATCTCTCTGTACCAACTTTATGTAGGAATTGTTGATTAATGAATTTTTGAAATCAACCAGTTTTCTGTTTTTAGCTCACATTATTTTCACTTCAGTTCTTATTGGTAGGAATCACAATTGGGTTTTGGTATATGAGTGATGGCACGCATAATGTACATGTATATATCTTAGTCGTGATTAATTCATACTAGTATGATTCATGTATCTAGGATAAGTCCCTAAGATTATGATATTGATACAAGGAGTCATGATTTTGTATATAACATATGTAGAATTGTATATAGAGATAGAGTATATATTTGTATATATATATATTTTTTCACACACTCTGAACAATGTATATAGATAGTATATTTTTCTAGGTGTATATAAAGTACTTTGTATATTGACTCTCAGATAAATCATACATAGGACTTCTATGCTGTACATGTTAATTATGTTATATATTAGGGTATTTGCATTCATGCAGTTATTTTGTTTCAGTGCCAAGCTCACTGTTTTTATATTTGTATAAATAGGTGTGCACGTATACTAAATTACAAAAACGTGTTTTTTTATGTTTACACCATGCGACTCACAGAAATGGGTGGAGCATCACTTCAAAAAAAATGGTATAAATTTGTTGCTGACCTGGTGCGCGGTGTGTGACCAAGAGCACAAGCTGCTCGAAACGCGTAACCAGAGAGGTTTCCAATAAAATCTCCTTTACTGCAGCCATTGGGTCCGTGTCTTCGTTTCCACAGCGGGAGTGTGCTGTTTGAAGATTCGTGTTATATATATATATATATATATATATATATATATATATATATATATATATATATATATATCGAATTTCAAAGATGCCCTCAGCATTGAAAGAGCACACGACCGTGTCCCACGCCATCTGGCATTTATCACCTCGCTGCAGCTTGCCTTTCACATCCCAACAGTTTCCTTCATGTTCCGACGTGTTTCGAGGCAAACGCCTCTTAATCATGGACTGGAAGGACACACATTGAGGCACAACTCTTTTCCGGGATTTATTTCATTTGCCTAATTGGCTATTGCTCCGTGCATCATAACTATTGCATTATGGATGTTACAGTCCGTGAAAAAAGAGTCTTATTAATCTTCCTGTAGTAGGTTCAATGTTGTGTTCAAATAAAAGTCTGTGAATACCTTTGTAGGTTTGGGACACTCAAGGCAGGCTCAATTAGTTGCTGGAACACGGTGCTGCACGGAGACTAACATTCAGCTCCCCAGCCTTCCAAGGAACAATGAACTCCGGTCGGGACTGGAAATCCCAGCATACACTGTACTACACGGAAGCACTATGCAAAGGTCAAAGCATGAAATAAAAGCCGATTGGAGCCATCTGTGTGCAATTCCAAGCTGCCCAGGAAGAAGAGGAGAAAGTCCTTGAAACGCGCCGGCAAAGCACCTCATCTGAAGTATTAATGCTGGCTTTTCCTTGAATAAATGAGTCTGGTGACTTCAGCTGCTGTGAGTGCGTCTTCTAAAGCTTTTGGGCTCCTTTGTTGTGACATATATATATATATATATATATATATATATATATATATATATATATATATATATATATATATATATATATATATATATATATATATATATATATACACACATTGTTTTTTTATTTAAGGAAGGGGGACTGGCAGCAGTTCCCCCTCCTGAAGCCAATATTGACCCGAGGACCCCATCCCCGGGACATGACCACATCATTTCTTTTTTTTAATAAAATACACATGGGTAAGGACCATTTTCAGCCCGGCGGACCACATTCCCTGTGGCCTGCCCTTTATTATTATTATTTTTGTTTTTTTGGAGAGGGGCTATGTGGCTTCCCCTCCTGAAGCCAATTTTGCCCCGGGGACCGCATCCCCCGGGGCATGGCAACATTGTTTTTTTTTTTAAATAAAGAAAAATGGCTGAGGGGGCTGGCGCAGCCCCCCTACCCGGGAACATTTTCAGCCCCAGGGACCACATCCCCCAGGGCCTGCCTTTTATCATTATTTTTTGGGGGGGAGTGGGCCACAATGGCTCCCCTGAAGCCGATATTGCCCCAGGGACCCCATCCACAGGCATGGCCACATTGTTGGGGACTGCGGGGGGAGCCTGAAGGATCCTGTGGTCCTTGCCAACTCCTTGCCTCCTGCAGGAGCCGAGATTGCTTTTGGGTAGAGGGAGCTGCTAACATGCAGCTCCCTCTGCCCTAAAGCAGTTCTGCTTTGCTTCATGTAAGCAAGAGCATTTTCAATGCTCTTGCTTCAATGAAGCGAAGCAGAGTTTGCTATGGCTTGGCGAGAGTAGTGCTCCCGCTGTGCAATAGCAAACTGCATTGTCCCGGGGTGGGCACCCGGGACATTGCTGGAGCCGGCCCTGAGGGTTGGCTATCCCCAGGGCCATGAAGGACTCCTAAAGGCTCCCTACCATCTTCTCTGTAACCCCAAAGAGGTGGTAGCCGAAGGAGGCCATAACGAGCTCTAGCTTTTACTTGATTTGTGCCCTGGGGAGGTAGAGGTCCCCAGGGCAGTGGGGGGCATGTGGCCCCCTGCATTTTATTGAAAATAGCCCCGGGGAGCTGGCGGTTTCGGGGGCTTCGTTGGGGGGCAGGAGCCACCCCCACATTAATTTTAGAAAGAAAGCCCTGGGAAGGTGGTGGTCCCTGGGGCATGCGGGGCCCACGTGGGCCCCTGCATTTAATTTGTCCTTGCCCCCCGTACCTGGCCCACCAGGGAGCTCAAAGAAAACAAAGCGCTAGAGACTGCGCTTCATTTTTTTAAAACATTTTCAGCGGGATTCACAGACCCACAGCGACTCCCGCCCAAATTTTATTTTGCCCTGGGGGTCCCTGTGGGACCCCATGAGCAGGCCTAAGGGGGACAAGGTGTTTCTACTCTGCCCCCTTTCCTTAATTTTTTAATATTTTTCAACCTTTTTCCTTGTGACTCGGTTCAATCGAGTTACAAGATGGCTATCAACACTTCCTGGTTGGAACTGTTGGCAGCCAAGCAGATCGCTCGAGATTGGGATGGTTCGCGGATTCTTCGGTCGATATATGGATATCTGAGAAATGTTTACATTTCTCAGGAACTACTGAACGGGTTTACACCATTTAACAAAAAGAGTGCTTTCTGAACCAAGAGCTAACTTTTTGCCAAATTTAGTGTAATTCGGTTCAGCATTTCGGGCGGTGTCTAAAGTTTTCTACGGAAATTCCATTGAGAAAACACGTTTTTCTCAACCCCTGCTTGATGAACCAGCCCAAACCTTTCAACACAACAGCTAAAGTGAGTGGGCCATTAGGTTTGAAAATTTTGTCAAACTAGTGCAAACAAATTGACAAAAGAAAAAGTTATTTTTGAATAGAAACAAGGTCCTAACTATAACTACCTACTGGCGACTGCCAGTAGGTAATATATATATATGAATACTGCACCACCCCATGAAGGTTGGGGGCCACCATGCAAGGAATCCTACCTGTCTCCTCGATGGAACACAGATCTTGGATTAATGAGGTATCTGTATGCGGAGGCCCTTTGAGGGCTTTTCATTGACTGCCAAACACAGCAACAATAAGGTGCACCCATTCAAGGTAAAAGGATCATGAAGCACTACGTGACCCAGAATTCTTAGCCCATCTAAGGGCGTAGCATTGTTTAAAGCAGGGTGTGTCTGGGGAAGCACGCCATGTCAAGCCTCTGAGGAAGGAGTATTTTAGACTCTGAAACATGTAAGGCTATATTGACTGCAGCTGTGGGCACATTTGGCATATAAGATACATCTTTACCATTAAAGGTTTTTGGACCTGTTCAGTGTGGAGTGAGTTTCTGCCTAGGGGCAACTTTGGAACATATATATATATATATATATATATATATATATATATATATTACCTACTGGCGGTCGCCAGTAGGTAGTTATAGTTAGGATAATTTTCAATGTTAAATCTCAACATTCTATTTTGAATAACTTTGGCGCCGGTTGACGAATCTGCCTGAAATTTTCAGGAAAATGGTCTCATGGCGGTCCGGTCCTTCCCTGAAAGTTTGGGGGGGATTCGTCAAGCGGGGGCCGAGATAAAAGGGGGGTCCCAAAACGCGTTTTCCCCATGTTAATTTCCATAGGGCGGTCGATTTCACTTTTAGCCCGAACGGCTGAATGGATTTCCACCAAACTTGGCAAAATTGTAGGGACTGGTAGCCCGATGTGCCTTTGCTATGTCTCAAGATATGTGCTGCAGTGGATTTTGAGTAATTAAGGTTCAAAAAAATATATATATCTATAGCAGCGCACCGGTACGCGCACGGGTGCGCGTACCGTGCGCGCCACGCGACTTGCGCGAGGAAAGCTGATTGGCTCTCGGGTGTCTGTAAACATTCTAAACAGTCCGGAGCGGCCGCCATCTTGTGTCTCGGTAAAATCGAGACACAAGAGGTGGCCAAAACAAAGAGGGAAATGAACATAAGGGGGCAGAGTAGACCCCCCCTGACCCCCTAGGTTTGATGTGGGGGCCATAAAAGGGCCCCGCAAGGCAAAAAAAAAAATTTTTTTTTTTTTGATTTTCGCGGGGGGAGCGCCCGGTACGCGCACGGGTGCGCGTACCGGGGAGCGTACCATGGGAAAAAAGAATGACAGTTTTAAAAGTAGCTGTTTCGAAAAAAAAATGTTTAGTTGTTTTTTTTATACATACACATACATATATATAAATGCATATGCACATATATATATGCATATATGTCTATATGTGTGCGTGTAGAGAGAGGTAGAGAGGTAGAGGTGTAGAGGTAGAGAGGTAGAGAGGTAGCGGTAGAGAGGTAGAGATTAGTAGAGAGAGAAGAAGAGAGAGGTAGAGAGGTAGAGAGTAGAGAGTGAGTAATAGAGAGTAGAGAGTGAGTAGTAGAGAGTAGTAGAGAGCAGTAGAGAGAGTAGCAGAGTGAGTAGTAGAGAGTAGTAGAGTGAATAGTAGAGTGAGTAGTAGAGAGTAGTAGAGAGTGAGTAGTAGAGAGTAGTAGAGAGTAAGTAGTAGAGTGAGTAGTAGAGAGCAGTAGAGAGTGAGTAGTAGAGAGTAGGAGAGAGTAAGTAGTAGAGAGTAGTGGAGAATATTCCAAAGTTTGGCACAGCACCACTTTCACAATGAGTCCAATCAAATCATATCACTTAGAGTACTTATTGAAGCGCTGAATCTTGGTGTATATTCAAATGCTTTTATTTTCCTTAAGTTTATGTACCACAGCCAGCCGAAACGTTTCGTTCTGTACAACAGAACTTCTTCAGGGCGTTCTTATTTCCTTCAAGTTATGTCGGTATCCCGTTGTCATATAACTAGATATTTCTTCCAAATGTTAGACGAGACATAAGTATATTCTTATTAAAAGTGACTAGGTATCAATTTTACCCACACAATTCGGGCAGACTTGAGTAATTTATAGCATCCTCAAAGTCAGTCTTTCAAAAATTCCAAAGTATAGGACATGATAATCCAAATCCAAATGTTTCTCAAGAAAAGTCATTTACTATCGTTCGGAATATCGGTGTTTGGGCAGATATGATCCAGGGACCCCCAGTATGCAAGGGGAATTAGTCCCCCCTCTACAAACATGCACGGGGGCTGCGTTGCAGAGAGGTGTAAAAAGGGTTGTGGCTTCATTACACCTCTCTGCAATGCAGTCCCCTGGCGCATACTGGAGATTCCTGGTGGGCTTTCAGGTCTTATATAGTTAGGAATTAGCATTAAAAAAACCTTTGAAATTCACTGAAAAAACCAAAGGTTTCACACCAGTTATAGTTAGGAATTAGCATTTAAAAAACCTTTGAAATTCACTGAAAAAACCATAGGTTTCACACCAGTTATAGTTAGGAATTAGCATTTAAAAAACCTATTAAATTCACTGACAAAACCAGTTATAGTTAGCTGGAAATTTTACTGACATAAAACCATTGAAATTCCCACGTTATAGTTAGTTGGACTCACTATAACTTGCGCGCCTGCAATGCACTGCTGATGACGTCACATATTACATCACTCATGACATGGTCAGTGACATCACTCATGACATCACTGATGACACCATCCAGTGAATGTGTGTCTTTCTGAAAAATAAATTTGTTTTATATATGTATTTGTAAAGGTCGATGGAAGAATAAATGTTTAAATAAGTGTGTAAATGGATGTTTTTTTTAAAAAAAATTGGTTGGTTAACTGGCTTATTAAGTGTATCTTAGTGAATACATATATTAGCGAGTATTGTTTAAATATTTAAATGTTTGTATCAGTGTTTCTCTTTGTGTATAAGTGGCTGCAGGGGTTGGTGACTGACTCACTGTTTGTATGTGTTTTGAAGACAGAATATGTGCAGGACTGTATGGGTGGACGAGTGTGTATATGTGTGTGTTAGTGAGTGAATGACTGTCTCACTAGTGTCTTCATTACTAACGACATATGTTTTAATCTAGTATATGTGAGTATTGATGTATATAAGTGAGTATAGTATATATAGTGAGAGATTGTAGGAGTTCCTGTTTAAATAAGTATGTGTTTCTATAAGTGATTGTTTAAGAGAGTAAGTATGTGTAAGTTTCCTTAGAAGTAAGGTGGTAGTGTGTGTATAAATGTATATGCAAATAAATGGATGTTCAATAGTTTATGTGCATGTGTGAGTATGTGTGTGAGTAACTTTTGGATGACTGCTGATGTGTAACAGGATGTATAGGTGTATCACTACATATGATGAGTGAGTATATATATGAGTGACTATATAGAACTGTTGGTGAATGAGTGGATGAGTATATAGATGGTGGAATTACTGAATTGGTTGTTGTTACTGGTTTGGGTATCTCCATTTTTTTGAAAATGTTTGTTTCTATTTTTGAATATTTGTTTCAAGCGTTACATTACACTGAAATTAGGTCTGTCACTCTGTCACAAGGATGGTGTCATCAGTGATGTCATGAGTGATGTCACTGACCATGTCATGAGTGATGTAATATGTGACGTCATCAGCAGTGCATTGCAGGCGCGCAAGTTATAGTGAGTCCAACTAACTATAACGTGGGAATTTCAATGGTTTTATGTCAGTAAAATTTCCAGCTAACTATAACTGGTTTTGTCAGTGAATTTAATAGGTTTTTTAAATGCTAATTCCTAACTATAACTGGTGTGAAACCTATGGTTTTTTCAGTGAATATATATATATATATATATATATATATATATATATATATATATATATATATACACACACCCACACACCCACACGCCCACACACACACACACACACACCCACACACACACACTTTTGCTTTAAGTGTTAAGACAAGACTCCCTTCCAAACATCAAGGGTCAGGGCCACTTTAATGATTTTGGGGGCCCTGGCCAATCGGATCTATGGGCCCCTGTTCGGAACAACTTTGAATTCATTATCACACGTTCCAGGGGAACAAACAAATGGGAAACCCATGCTGAAAAACCTGATGAAGAGAATGATCAAGGGGTTTCAATTTTGCCTTTGGAAAAAAGACTCTTTCTTGTCAAAAAATCTCAATTGTCATGATTGTTATGAATTTTTGAAAAAAACGTTTTTGAAAAAAAATGCTGCGTGCAGCTCAAAATGGGTGCATGGCAGGTGTGGAAGAGCTGTTTTTTAAACCTTAAACACAAACACACACGGGGGACAACCATAACATCGCGGTCATCACACCACGATGCCATTACAACAAGATCGTTACAACGACAACGTTGTTACCACGCAAACCTTCTTTGCTCGGTTTGTTTCCTGCTTTTGGAAAAAGATGGATACAGACCCAATGTAGCTGGTGCGATATATTTTATTGCTGTTTGTCCACCATAACGCGTTTCGGCCTAGACTGGCCTTGATCACATGACATGATATACATATATATATATATATTTATATGAAAAAACCACTTCACTTCAAGAAGAAAAGCGCGGAGGCCAGAGGGGGGTCCATTGAAGGCGCTTTGTTTCACAGGTGCAGCAATCGGTACGGCAAATGCATTTCGGCTTGCTCAGAAGCCTTCCTCAGTGCCCATGCATCGATAACGAGTCACGCAGTGTTTCATCAGGGCTGCTTCGCTTAATGATGCGGGTGACATCAGACTCCTCCCCTTATAGCGTAGGCTCACCTGTGGGAGATCTCATGAGAGTAAGAGAACTCCAACTCCCAGCATGCAGAGTGTCCATAATGCCGGGCCAGTGGTATGGGGGGGCGGGGTAATTGAAAAAATCCATTCTATTGTCATTTGCAGCTCTGTGTGGTGTGAACCCAATGGCAACGCCTGCGTCCCAAAATGCCTCCTCAGGTCCCCTCGGGCTGCTGGACCAGGTAACATGGAATGGGGCTTGTGCGGGGACAGCCGCGTAGCAACTCAGCGTCCTAACGGGGTTAGTACCACCAGCCTCACTCCTCCTCCTGTTACTCCGGTGGACAACAAACTTCTAGATCCCTCGAGTGCCAAATCACTGCAAGCAGCGCAATGCCAGTAAGGTTTGTGTCTCTTTTCAGCAGGGCCATCCGTTATGCGCTTCTGGCTTGGCACAATACATGAAAAAACCACTTCACTTCAAGAAGAAAAGCGCGGAGGCCAGAGGGGGGTCCATTGAAAGCGCTTTATTTCACAGGTGCAGCAATCGGTACGGCGAATGCATTTCGGCTTGCTCAGAAGCCTTCCTCAGTGCCCATGCACCGATAACTAGTCATGCAGTGTTTCATCAGGGCTGCTTCGCTTAATGATACGGGTGACATCAGACTCCTCCCCTTATAGCGTAGGCTCACCTGTGGGAGATCTCATGAGAGTAAGAGAACTCCAACTCCCAGCATGCAGAGTGTCCATGATGCCGGGCCTGTGGTATGGGGGGGCGGGGTAATTGAAAAAATCCATTCTATTGTCATTTGCAGCTCTGTGTGGTGTGAACCCAATGGCAACGCCTGCCTCCCAAAACGCCTCCTCAGGTCCCCTCGGGCTGCTGGACCAGGTAACACGGAATGGGGCTTGTGTGGGGACAGCCGCGTAGCAACTCAGCGTCCTAACGGGGTAAGTACCACCAGCCGCACTCCTCCTCCTGTTAGTCCGGTGGACAACAAACTTCTCGATCCCTCGAGTGCCAAATCACTGCAAGCAGCTCAATGCCACTAAGGTTTGTGTCTCTTTTCAGCAGGGCCATCCATTGTGCGCCTCTGGCTTGGCGCAATACATGAAAAAACCACTTCACTTCAAGAAGAAAAGCGCGGAGGCCAGAGGGGGGTCCATTGAAAGCGCTTTATTTCACAGGTGCAGCAATCGGTACGGCAAATGCATTTCGGCTTGCTCAGAAGCCTTCCTCAGTGCCTATGCACAGATAACCAGTCATGCAGTGTTTCATCAGGGCTGCTTCGCTTAATGATGCGGGTGACATCAGACTCCTCCCCTTATAGCGTAGGTTCACCTGTGGGAGATCTCATGAGAGTAAGAGAACTCCAACTCCCAGCATGCAGAGTGTCCATGATGCCGGGCCGGTGGTATGGGGGGGCGGGGTAATTGAAAAAATCCATTCTATTGTCATTTGCAGCTCTGTGTGGTGTGAACCCAATGGCAACGCCTGCGTCCCAAAACGCCTCCTCAGGTCCCCTCGGGCTGCTGGACCAGGTAATACGGAATGGGGCTTGTGCGGGGACAGCCGCGTAGCAACTCAGCATCCTAAAGGGGTAAGTACCACCAGCCGCACTCCTCCTCCTGTTAGTCCGGTGGACAACAAACTTCTCGATCCCTAGAGTGCCAAATCATTGCAAGCAGCGCAATCCCAGTAAGGTTTGTGTCTCTTTTCAGCAGGGCCATCCGTTATGCGCTTCTGGCTTGGCGCAATACATGAAAAAACCACTTCACTTCAAGAAGAAAAGCGCGGAGGCCAGAGGCGGGTTCATTGAAAGCGCTTTATTTCACAGGTGCAGCAATAGGTACGGCAAATGCATTTCGGCTTGCTCAGAAGCCTTCCTCAGTGCCAATGCACTGATAACGAGTCACGCAGTGTTTCATCAGGGCTGCTTCGCTTAATGATGCGGGTGACATCAGACTCCTCCCCTTATAGCGTAGGCTCACCTGTGGGAGATCTCATGAGAGTAAGAGAACTCCAACTCCCAGCATGCAGAGTGTCCATAATGCCGGGCCAGTGGTATGGGGGGGCGGGGTAATTGAAAAAATCCATTCTATTGTCATTTGCAGCTCTGTGTGGTGTGAACCCAATGGCAACGCCTGCGTCCCAAAATGCCTCCTCAGGTCCCCTCGGGCTGCTGGACCAGGTAACATGGAATGGGGCTTGTGCGGGGACAGCCGCGTAGCAACTCAGCGTCCTAACGGGGTTAGTACCACCAGCCTCACTCCTCCTCCTGTTACTCCGGTGGACAACAAACTTCTAGATCCCTCGAGTGCCAAATCACTGCAAGCAGCGCAATGCCAGTAAGGTTTGTGTTTCTTTTCAGCAGGGCCATCCGTTATGCGCTTCTGGCTTGGCACAATACATGAAAAAACCACTTCACTTCAAGAAGAAAAGCGCGGAGGCCAGAGGGGGGTCCATTGAAAGCGCTTTATTTCACAGGTGCAGCAATCGGTACGGCGAATGCATTTCGGCTTGCTCAGAAGCCTTCCTCAGTGCCCATGCACCGATAACTAGTCATGCAGTGTTTCATCAGGGCTGCTTCGCTTAATGATACGGGTGACATCAGACTCCTCCCCTTATAGCGTAGGCTCACCTGTGGGAGATCTCATGAGAGTAAGAGAACTCCAACTCCCAGCATGCAGAGTGTCCATGATGCCGGGCCGGTGGTATGGGGGGGCGGGGTAATTGAAAAAATCCATTCTATTGTCATTTGCAGCTCTGTGTGGTGTGAACCCAATGGCAACGCCTGCCTCCCAAAACGCCTCCTCAGGTCCCCTCGGGCTGCTGGACCAGGTAACACGGAATGGGGCTTGTGTGGGGACAGCCGCGTAGCAACTCAGCGTCCTAACGGGGTAAGTACCACCAGCCGCACTCCTCCTCCTGTTAGTCCGGTGGACAACAAACTTCTCGATCCCTCGAGTGCCAAATCACTGCAAGCAGCTCAATGCCACTAAGGTTTGTGTCTCTTTTCAGCAGGGCCATCCATTGTGCGCCTCTGGCTTGGCGCAATACATGAAAAAACCACTTCACTTCAAGAAGAAAAGCGCGGAGGCCAGAGGGGGGTCCATTGAAAGCGCTTTATTTCACAGGTGCAGCAATCGGTACGGCAAATGCATTTCGGCTTGCTCAGAAGCCTTCCTCAGTGCCTATGCACAGATAACCAGTCATGCAGTGTTTCATCAGGGCTGCTTCGCTTAATGATGCGGGTGACATCAGACTCCTCCCCTTATAGCGTAGGTTCACCTGTGGGAGATCTCATGAGAGTAAGAGAACTCCAACTCCCAGCATGCAGAGTGTCCATGATGCCGGGCCGGTGGTATGGGGGGGGCGGGGTAATTGAAAAAATCCATTCTATTGTCATTTGCAGCTCTGTGTGGTGTGAACCCAATGGCAACGCCTGCGTCCCAAAATGCCTCCTCAGGTCCCCTCGGGCTGCTGGACCAGGTAATACGGAATGGGGCTTGTGCGGGGACAGCCGCATAGCAACTCAGCATCCTAAAGGGGTAAGTACCACCAGCCGCACTCCTCCTCCTGTTAGTCCGGTGGACAACAAACTTCTCGATCCCTAGAGTGCCAAATCATTGCAAGCAGCGCAATCCCAGTAAGGTTTGTGTCTCTTTTCAGCAGGGCCATCCGTTATGCGCTTCTGGCTTGGCGCAATACATGAAAAAACCACTTCACTTCAAGAAGAAAAGCGCGGAGGCCAGAGGGGGGTTCATTGAAAGCGCTTTATTTCACAGGTGCAGCAATAGGTACGGCAAATGCATTTCGGCTTGCTCAGAAGCCTTCCTCAGTGCCAATGCACTGATAACGAGTCACGCAGTGTTTCATCAGGGCTGCTTCGCTTAATGATGCGGGTGACATCAGACTCCTCCCCTTATAGCGTAGGCTCACCTGTGGGAGATCTCATGAGAGTAAGAGAACTCCAACTCCCAGCATGCAGAGTGTCCATGATGCCGGGCCGGTGGTATGGGGGGGGCGGGGTAATTGAAAAAATCCATTCTATTGTCATTTGCAGCTCTGTGTGGTGTGAACCCAATGGCAACGCCTGCGTCCCAAAATGCCGCCTCAGGTCCCCTCGGGCTGCTGGACCAGGTAACACGGAATGGGGCTTGTGCGGGGACAGCCGCGTAGCAACTCAGCGTCCTAACGGGGTAAATACCACCAGCCGCACTCCTCCTCCTGTTAGTCTGGTGGACAACAAACTTCTCGATCCCTCGAGTGCCAAATCACTGCAAGCAGCGCAATGCCAGTAAGGTTTGTGTCTCTTTTCAGCAGGGCCATCTGTTATGCGCTTCTGGCTTGGTGCAATACATGAAAAAACCACTTCACTTCAAGAAGAAAAGCACGGAGGACAGAGGGGGGTCTATTGAAAGCGCTTTATTTCACAGGGCCAGCAATCGGTACGGCAAATGCATTTCGGCTTGCTCAGAAGCCTTCCTCAGTGCCCATGCACCGATAACGAGTCACGCAGTGTTTCATCAGGGTTGCTTCGCTTAAAGATGCGGGTGACATCAGACTCCTCCCCTTATAGCGTAGGCTCACCTGTGGGAGATCTCATGAGAGTAAGAGAACTCCAACTCCCAGCATGCAGAGTGTCCATGATGCCGGGTCGGTGGTATGGGGGGGCGGGGTAATTGAAAAAATCCATTCTATTGTCATTTGCCGCTCTGTGAGGTGTGACCCCAATGGCAACGCCTGTGTCCCAAAACGCCTCCTCAGGTCCCCTCGGGCTGCTGGACCAGGTAACACGGAATATATATTTATAGACACATTAACAAAAAAAGCCAAAGGTTACAGGGTCGTTATAGTTAGGTTCAGAATTTACATGCGAACAAACTAGAAATTCAAATTCAGCAGTTATAGTTTGAGTTATCTCAAGAAACTTTAACTCGTACCCAAAGGTAACTTTAACTCGTGCCCCGCCTAATAAAGCAGAGTGTAGCACACATAGAAAGAAGAAGTATCGAGCAGAAAGAATGAATATTTCTCCACATTATGCCTCCCCTGAGAAGGCGCTTCTTTTTTACTTATTGTGAGAAGTTGGCCTGGTATATAATGCTCACTAATTCTAGTGATCACTTTGTACCATGCCAGGCAACCCTTATGATGATTGGTTGTAAGTCAACCTTATAGACCAGTTATCCTAGTGGTAATGTGGACAAAGCAGTCTTAGGCTAAACTCTGAAAGGCATGTGAAGCCAGCTGTTATACCATACACAACCCCCTTGAATACCAAATGAAAGGACACCACACAGATATATATTGAAAATATATATTGATTTATTAACTATAAAATCCCCTGGACTCTTTATGAGCACAGAAGCACAAGCGTTAAATCACAAGACAGTTTAAAATACACAAAAGTTGCACAATATGGATGAGCCCTAGGGGCCACCTAAACCATATACTAAGAAAGTGGTATAAGAGATACCAAAGAGAACGGGAACAGGCCTAGGGCCTTGGGAATCGCTGGAGCTATTCGAGACTAGCAATGATTAAGTCGGGAAAGGCCCGCGGGACTTGGGTGCAGTGTCTAAAGTGCACGCACTTCTCAATGTAAAGTCTATGGTGCGTAAAAAGTACAAAGTTAGTTAGTTCGGAACCTTCCGAGGAGTGACCTAGAGCTCTGAAACTTAAGACACAGGCCCTTGAGATGTGTACCAGTGCAGGAGCACCGGCAGAGCTGAGTTACCTCACCCACAGGAAGCGGGTGCACAGGGTCGAAGTAGTGTCGGGTTTCGTCACGCAGGTCGATGGTGCTTGGAGCTGAAGATGCTGCAGGCGGCTCGATGTGAAGAGTTCTGGTGGATTCAAGGGTGGATCTGAAGTTGTGAAGACCTGAAAGCAGAGGGGACAATGTTCAAAGTCACTAGCCAGTGACTACCGTGGAACCAGATTGGAACCAGGCGATGTTGGGTGCAAACAGGCGTTGTCGTGTAGCTTCTCTCTGCAGCCACGTGGACACCGGGGGTCGAGGACATCCAGGAGTCGATCATGAGCTGTCCCACGCAGGCTTCTCGCTGTTGGCGGTGTTGGCAACTTGATCGGAGCAAACAGGCCTTGGCTAATGCAAGCCACGCAGGAATCAAGAAATGCTTATCACTCGGACCAGCAAGGTCAGAGCGGGTGCTCCTTTTTACAGGAGCGAGGGCAAATCTGGAGCAACCAGACCCGCAGTGTAAATTGTAGTTGTAGTCGCCAAGATGGCCGCTGACCACGTGGCTAGTGGCCGGGATGACGCATCGAGTGGCACAATGCAAAAGGGTCCCACGCAGATCGTGGAGATGCTGGAGGGCTCTTCTTTGGTGCAGGGGCTGCTCGGTGGTGGGGGTTCTCAGTCCCCAAAGCACAACGTCGAGGATGCCTCAGATGCTGCGCAGTCAGCTTTTCGGGTGTCTTCCAAGAGGTCCGGTCCCACGTCACTCGGTGCCTCCATGGGTCCCTTCTTTGCAGGGACTGTGGATCGGGCTGTGAGAGGTCTGGGAGTCTGGTTCTTGTCAGGCTCTGGGCTCGGGCTCCGGCGGGAGGCGGCGGCAAAGCAGACGTCGAGTTGCTGGTTGGTGCCTGTGTTCACAGGGTGGCCACTCCTAGGCCACAAGGGAGATTCTCTTCAGTCTTCTGTGCAGCAGAATGTCGAAGTCCAGTCTTCTTCTTAGTGTTAAGTTGATTCAGGATGATCTGCTGTGCAATGGCACTGCTCCCACTCTTATTCCCAATCTGAGGGGTGGATCACCTACTAGGTCCCTCCTCTGGGAGGAACCAGGAAGGGGGGCGGTTACACCCCCTTTCCTTTGTCCAGCTCCTCGCCAGGCCTGGGTCTGGAAAGTCCCAGGACCGGTTTGGACTGGCTTATGCACGGGGACACCTTGTGTGCCCCGGGCATGTCTGATTCTATTCAGCCCTGTCCTACCCAATACACAAAACCCTGTCTGGGGTGGTGCTCGCACCTCCCAAGGCAGGAAACCCTTTGTCCAGGCCACCATCTGCCGAGTTTTGGTCAGCAGCAGGAGGCCAGACTCGTGTCTGTGGTGGCAGCATCCATTTTGTGATGCTGAGGCTCTGTTTAACTTTAACCGGGGTTAAGGCTACACACATGTCGTGTCCCTCTAGAAGGGTGGAATGCTATCCCCGTCGACAGAACTGTAGAGGGGATAGTATTCCAATTCGTATGACACCTTACTCGACATGTTTTGATAAAGCCAAACCAAAGATAGCAAATAACCGCGAGGATTATAATGCACTTAAGAGTATATGGTATGGCATTATCCCGGAACAGCTTAGGGAGTGGTTCCCGACAGCTGCAGACAGGCTCAGCTCATGCTAGAGCACCATGTTACATATTTCCAAGCACTCTGCCTCCAGGATTGATGAGGCCTTCCATATGAGTGGCTGATAGGAACATATGTGTCCAGTTTAAGGTTAGATATAGGGATACTATATCTAAGTAAGAGGTGATTACACCAACTTACCCCAGCTGAGTGATCAGCCAGTTGTGTCAAATATGGAGGCCAGGCCAGGGGTGGCATAATACATGCTGCAGCCCCTGGTAGGCCTTGGATACACCTATGCCCTGGGCACCTATGGTGCACTGTTACAGGGGCCTATAAGGTGAACCAGTATCCAATTCGTAATGCACCTAGAGTGCACTGGCAGTAATTTAGAGAGAGAACAGCAGGCTGTGGGTCTGATTAGCAGGCCCACAGCCACATTAAGTCATAAACCAGTGAAGCAAAAAGCAAAAAATTTGGGGTGACCATAGGATAGCAGACCCTACTCTCCTACACAACCCCCCCAAACGCAGGGACATTAGACTAACCTTGACCAGTTGTGTCTTCATGTTCTAAGTGGAAGTACCTGGAGAGACCATCTGTGTTGCCATGGTCAGTCCCTGGGCGGTGCTCCACTGTAAAGTCCATCCCCTGTAGGGAAATGGACCACCTGAGTAGTTTGGGGTTTTCACCCTTCATCTGATTAAGCCATAAGAGGGGCTTATGGTCGGTCTGAATCTTGAAGTGAGTGCCAAATAAGTATGGTCTCAACTTCTTCAGGGCCCACACCACAGCAAAGGCCTCCCTCTCAATAGCTGACCAACGTTTCTCTCTGGGGGTCAGCCTTCTGCTAATAAAAGCAATGGGCTGGTCCTGGCCATCTACATTAAGCTGTGAAAGCACTGCTCCCACTCCCAACTCAGAAGCATCTGTTTGGACAATGAACTCTCTTGAGTAGTCAAGACTCTTCAGGATAGGTGCAGAGCACATGGCCTTCTTCAGGTCATCAAATGCCTTTTGACAGACTTCTGTCCACTGAACCTTTTTGGGCATCTTCTTTGATGTCAGATCATTAAGAGGAGTCACAATGGACCCATAGTTCTTTACAAACGTCCTGTAGTACCCAGTCAGGCCCAAGAAAGCTCTGACCTGAGTCTGGGTAGTTGGAGGGGACCAGTCCTTGATGGCCTGGATCTTACTCTCCAGTGGTTGAACTTGGCCTCCACCTTCAAGGTGGCCCAGGTATACAACCTTGCTCTGCCCTATCTGGCACTTTGTTGCCTTGATAGTGAGGCCTGCCTTCTGCAGAGCCTCAAGCACTTCCTTCAGGTGGACCAGGTGATCCTCCCAGGTGGAGCTAAAGACAGCAATATCATCCAGATATGCTGCACAAAAGTCATCCAACCCAGTAAGGACTTGATTCACCAACCTTTGGAAGGTGGCAGGTGCATTCTTCAAACCAAAGGGCATCACCACAAATTGATAATGCCCACTGGGGGTAGAAAATGCAGTTTTGGCTTTAGACTCCTCAGCTAACCTGATTTGCCAGTAGCCAGCTGTCAAGTCAAATGTGCTCAAATATTTGGCAGAAGCCAACTTGTGAATGAGCTCATCTGCCCTTGGAATAGGGTGTGCATCTGTCCTGGTGACAGCATTGAGTCCTCTGTAATCCACAAAGAACCTCATCTCTCTCTTGCCATCTTTGGTGTGAGGTTTGGGGACCAGAAACACTGGGCTAGCCCAGGGGCTCTCTGAAGGCTCAATGACACCTAATTCCAGCATCTTTTGCACCTCAGCCTTTATACAGTCCCTGACGTGGTCAGGTTGCCTGTAAATCTTGCTCTTTACAGGAAGACTGTCACCAGTGTCCACCACATGGGTACACCAGTTAGTCTGACTGGGTGTCAATGAGAACATATGTCTGTATGCCTGCAGAACTTGTCTACAGTCATGTTGCTGATGTTCAGTGAGGCTGCCATCTAAGGCCACACCATCAACTGAACCATCCTCAGGGTTCTGAGTGAGCAGGTCTGGGAGAGGGTCACTCTCTTCCTCCTGTCCCTCATCTGTAGCCATGAGCAAGCCCATGTCTTCCCTGTTGACATATGCCTTTAGTCTGTTAACATGGAGCACCCTGTGGGGGCTCCTGGGAGTTCCTAGGTCCACCAAGTAGGTAACCTCTCCCTTCTTTTCCAGAACTGTATGGGGTCCAGACCATTTGTCTTGGAGTGCTGCTGGGGCCACTGGCTCCAACACCCATACCTTCTGTCCTGGCTGAAACTCAACCATGACAGCCTTTTGGTCATGCCAAGCTTTTTGTAATTCTTGGCTAGCCTCAAGGTTTTTGGATGCCTTTTCCATGTATTCAGCCATCCGGGAGCGGAGACCAAGTACATAGTCAACTATGTCCTGTTTAGGCTTTTTGAGAGGTAACTCCCATCCTTCCTTCACTAGACATAGGGGTCCTCTTACAGGGTGCCCAAACAACAATTCAAAGGGGCTGAAGCCAACCCCCTTTTGAGGGACTTCTCTGTAAGCAAACAAAAGGCAGGGCAGTAGGATGTCCCATCTTCGCCTGAGCTTTTCAGGTAATCCTTTGATCATGCCCTCTAGGGTCTTGTTAAATCTTTCAACAAGCCCATTACATTGTGGATGGTAAGGAGTGGTGAACTTGTAGTTGACACCACATTCCTTCCACATAGCTGTTAAATATCCAGACATGAAGTTGGCACCTCTGTCAGATATTACCTCCTTAGGAAACCCCACTCTGGAGAAAACTCCAAGTAAGGGCCTGGCCACAACAGGAGCTGTTGTGGTCCGAAGTGGAATTGCCTCTGGGTACCTGGTGGCATGGTCCACCACCACCAGTATGAATCTGTGCCCAGATGCTGTAGGGGGGTCCATTGGACCAACAATATCAATCCCCACTCTTTCAAAGGGAACCCCCACCACAGGTAGTGGTATCAGGGGGGCCTTTGTGGTGCTACCTGCTTTACCACTGGCTTGGCAGGTTACACAGGAGCGACAAAACTCCTTGGTGTCTTCAGACATGTGAGGCCAGTGAAAGTGAGGGACAAGCCTGTCCCAGGTCTTATTCTGGCCTAAGTGTCCTGCTAAAGGAATATCATGGGCCAAGGTGAGAAGGAAACCCCTAAATTGCAGAGGTATAACCAACCTCCTGGTTGTACCAGGCTTGGGGTCTCTACCCTCTGTGTAAAGGAGTCCTTCATCCCAATAAACTTTATGGGCACCTTGCGCATTCCCAGCAGCCTCAGCAGCAGCCTGCTGTCTGAGGGGTTCAAGAGAAGGACAGGTTAACTGAGCCTGCCCCAAGTCTGCCCTAGAAGGTCCCCCTGTCCCCAGAAACTCAACCTGATCAGGTTCAAGTTCTTCAGAGACAGTTCCTTCAGGGGTCTCAAGATCAGTTTCCTGTGAAGTCTGATCCTCACTTGTAGGCAGTTGGGAAGGCACAGCCTTTACCCTCCTGTTCTTCTTCTTGGAAGGTGCTTGGTCCATTGTTCCAGGATCCAAGACCTGAGGTTCAGAGAGGCACTTTTTGGCCTGTGACCTAGTCACAGCAAGGACATGTGATGATATCCCTAACATCTCTGCATGAGTCCTGTACTCAACTTCTGACCATAGAGAGTTCTCCAGGTCATTGTCCAACAAACATTCAACTGGGAGATCAGCACTAACCACAACTCTTTTTAGGCCAGTTACCCCTCCCCAGGAAAAGTTCACAAGTGCCACACTATGTGTAGTAGTGACATTGCTGGCATTGGTCACCAGGTAATTATCACCTGGCATGTACTGTCCAGGGTCCACAAAGTTAGGTGTCACCATAGTGACACTGGCACATGTGTCCCTATAAGCTTGAGCCACTTTGTTGTTAATCAAAGGCGTCTGTCTGTATTTGCCCAGGTTACTGGGACTCATGTCAGGGGTCAAATCCATGTCCCCTTCACAAACCAGAACAGCCTGTGTAAGGGTTCTGACTAGGTCAGAATCTCCTTCAGTTCCCAAAGTGGTTCCCACTACCCCCTTGGTTTGTGGACCAGCACTGCTAGCTGTACTAGTGGGTGCAGGTGCCTTAGGGGCAGTAGTGCTGGGGGCTCCACCCTTTGTACACTCACTTGTCCAGTGAGAGGTGTTTTTACAAGTTTTACACCAGGGTTTCTTCTGACCTTCTTTCTTCTTCTTCTTGGAAGTTTGGGACCCACCCTCTGTTTCAGTTTGGGGCCCTGTTGAAGACGTCTGGTCTTTAGATTTCTGCTCCCCACCCTTCTGGTCTGTTTTCTTCTGGTCACCACCCTGGTTCCGGTTCTGGTTCTTTTGCTTAACTCTGGTTCTTACCCATTTATCTGCCCTCTTTCCCAATTCTTGGGGAGAGGTCAAATCTGAGTCAACCAAATGTTGATGCAACTGCTGGTTCTGACAATTATTTAAAATTTGTTCTCTCATCAGCAAATTATACAATCCTTCATAGTCTGTAACCTTGCTTCCCAGCAACCATCCCTTCAGAGCCTTAGTGGCACACTCAACAAATTCAGACCCGTCCTGAGTCTGTGTCTTCTGGGTATCTCTGAACATTAACCTGTACTGTTCAGTGGTTAAGCCTAACCCATCAATCAGAGCACTCTTCAGGACCAGGTAGTTTCTAGAATCCCCATCACTAACTGTGAGGAGTCTGTCTCGGCCTCTACCTTCAAAGGAGAGCCACAAGATTGCTGCCCACTGCTCCTGAGGGATCTGCTGTACTCTGCAGGCTCTCTCCATTGCAGTTATCCATTTATGGATGTCATCCCCAGCTTTGTAGGGGGCACAATCTTACTCAGGTTTCTGTTATCAAAAGACCTGTCTTTATCCTTGTGGATAATGCTGCCACCAGTGGGTTCTATTACCCCACTCTCTCTAGGCTGTCTTGCTCTAGCAAGTTTCTCTTGGGCCAGGGCAACCTCTAACTCTTGTCTCTGGATCCTCAATGCAGCCTCTCTCATTTTGGCCTCATGTTCCCTCCTCTGAGGGCTAGTCATCTCCCTTCTTGAGTGACCATGAGAACCTCTAGAAGCATGGGAGTGGTTAGAGTCACCTGAGTGAGTCCTTCTCCTCCTAGGCTTCTGGTTAAGTCCACCTGGGGGTCTGAATGGGTTTGTCCCAGAGTCAGTCCCAAATAGGCTTAAGTTAGCCTGGTTCAGTCTACTGACCAGCACCTGACTATCTCTGCCATCGTCAGACTCACTGCTCCCCCCTTCTGTCCCTTCTTCCTCTTCCTCCTCCTCATCTACCTGAGGAGCTCCAGTGATGGGGGCTTCCTCATCTGCCAGGACTATAGGGACAGGGGCTTCTGCAGTGTCATCCTCAGTAGGAGAGCCTCCTTCAGCATTCCCTGTGGGGTCTGCCTTAGAGGACTTTAGAGTCTCAGACTGGTCTAAGATCTCTCTTAGGTGGTCTGTAGTAGGGGAAGGCCCTGTCTTCAGACCCCTTAAGACACAAAGCTGTCTTAGTTCCTTAAAGGAGAAAATAGCAAATTTGGATGGTGCCCTTGGAGGGTCACTCTCAACAGAGACATTCCCAGTGGAACCCTCTGCTCCAGACATTGCTCTAGTGTGGGTGGATATGTTGCAATCTACCTACACTGGTGTTTACCTACTAAACCTATCTAGTAGTTGTAGTCAGGGTGTGCTACTCCCTTTGCTCTACAACAACTAAGTTCAGTAGAACTTAAGTATACTAGTCTTGTTTTATATGTACCTAGCAGGTACCTGTATGATCTTTCAAATGATAATCTCAAAGATTGTAATGGTAAAACAACAGCAAGCTCAGATCCCAATCCGCTGCTCACCAATGTGAGAAGTTGGCCTGGTATATAATGCTCACTAATTCTAGTGATCACTTTGTACCATGCCAAGCAACCCTTATGATGATTGGTTGTAAGTCAACCTTATAGACCAGTTATCCTAGTGGTAACGTGGACAAAGCAGTCTTAGGCTAAACTCTGAAAGGCATGTGAAGCCAGCTGTTATACCATACACAACCCCCTTGAATACCAAATGAAAGGACACCACACAGATATATATTGAAAATATATATCGATTTATTAACTATAAAATCCCCTGGACTCTTTATGAGCACAGAAGCACAAGCGTTAAATCACAAGACAGTTTAAAATACACAAAAGTTGCACAATATGGATGAGCCCTAGGGGCCACCTAAACCATATACTAAGAAAGTGGTATAAGAGATACCAAAGAGAACGGGAACAAGCCTAGGGCCTTGGGAATCGCTGGAGCTATTCGAGACTAGCAATGATTAAGTCGGGAAAGGCCCGCGGGACTCGGTTGCAGTGTCTAAAGTGCACGCACTTCTCAATGTAAAGTCTATGGTGCGTAAAAAGTACAAAGTTAGTTAGTTCGGAACCTTCCGAGTGACCTAGAGCTCTGAAACTTAAGACACAGGCCCTTGAGATGTGTACCAGTGCAGAAGCACCGGCGGAGCTGAGTTACCTCACCCACAGGAAGCGGGTGCACAGGGTCGAAGTAGTGTCGGGTTTCGTCACGCAGGTCGATGGTGCTTGGAGCTGAAGATGCTGCAGGCGGCTCGATGTGAAGAGTTCTGGTGGATTCAAGGGTGGATCTGAAGTTGTGAAGACCTGAAAGCAGAGGGGACAATGTTCAAAGTCACTAGCCAGTGACTACCGTGGAACCAGATTGGAACCAGGCGATGTCGGGTGCAAACAGGCGTTGTTGTGTAGCTTCTCTCTGCAGCCACGTGGACACCGGGGGTTGAGGACGTCTAGGAGTCGGTCACGAGCTGTCCCACGCAAGCTTCTCGCTGTTGGCGGTGTCGGCAACTTGATCGGAGCAAACAGGCCTTGGCTAATGCAAGCCACACAGGAATCAAGAAAGGCTTATCACTCGGACCAGCAAGGTCAGAGCGGGTGCTCCTTTTTACAGGAGCGAGGGCAAGTCTGGAGCAACCAGACCCGTAGTGTAAATCGTAGTTGTAGTTGCCAAGATGGCCGCTGACCACGTGGCTAGTGGCCGGGATGGCGCGTCGAATGGCACAATGCAAAAGGGCCCCACGCAGATCGTGGAGATGCTGGAGGGCTCTTCTTCGGTGCAGGGGCTGCTCGGTGGTGGGGGTTCTCAGTCCCCAAAGCACAACGTCGAGGATGCCTCAGATGCTGCGCAGTCAGCTTTTCGGGTGTCTTCCAAGAGGTCCGGTCCCACGTCACTCGGTGCCTCCACGTGTCCCTTCTTTGCAGGGACTGTGGATCCGGCTGTGAGAGGTCTAGGAGTCTGGTTCTTGTCAGGCTCTGGGCTTGGGCTCCGGCGGGAGGCGGCGGCAAATCAGACGTCGAGTTGCTGGTTGGGGCCTGTGTTCACAGGGTGGCCACTCCTAGGCCACAAGGGAGATTCTCTTCAGTCTTCTGTGCAGCAGAATGTCGAAGTCCAGTCTTCTTCTTAGTGTTAAGTTGATTCAGGATGATCTGCTGTGCAATGGCACTGCTCCCACTCTTATTCCCAATCTGAGGGGTGGATCACCTACTAGGTCCCTCCTCTGGGAGGAACCAGGAAGGGGGGCGGTTACACCCCCTTTCCTTTGTCCAGCTCCTCGCCAGGCCTGGGTCTGGAAAGTCCCAGGACCGGTTTGGACTGGCTTATGCACGGGGACACCTTGTGTGCCCCGGGCATGTCTGATTCTATTCAGCCCTGTCCTACCCAATACACAAAACCCTGTCTGGGGTGGTGCTCACACCTCCCAAGGCAGGAAACCCTTTGTCCAGGCCACCATCTGCCGAGTTTCGGTCAGCAGCAGGAGGCCAGACTCGTGTCTGTGGTGGCAGCATCCATTTTGTGATGCTGAGGCTCTGTTTAACTTTAACATGGGGTTAAGGCTACACACATGTCGTGTCCCTCTAGAAGGGTGGAATGCTATCCCCGTCGACAGAACTGTCGAGGGGATAGTATTCCAATTCGTATGACACCTTACTCGACATGTTTTGATAAAGCCAAACCAAAGATAGCAAATAACCGCGAGGATTATAATGCACTTAAGAGTATATGGTATGGCATTATCCCGGAACAGCTTAGGGAGTGGTTCCCGACAGCTGCAGACAGGCTCAGCTCATGCTAGAGCACCATCTCACATATTTCCAAGCACTCTGCCTCCAGAATTGATGAGGCCTTCCATAGGAGTGGCTGATAGGAACATATGTGTCCAGTTTAAGGTTAGATATATGGATACTATATCTAAGTAAGAGGTGATTACACCAACTTACCCCAGCTGAGTGATCAGCCAGTTGTGTCAAATATGGAGGCCAGGCCAGGGGTGGCACAATACATGCTGCAGGCCCTGGTAGGCCTTGGATACACCTATGCCCTGGGCACCTATGGTGCACTGTTACAGGGGCCTATAAGGTGAACCAGTATCCAATTCGTAATGCACCTAGAGTGCACTGGCAGTAATTTAGAGAGAGAACAGCAGGCTGTGGGTCTGATTAGCAGGCCCACAGCCACATTAAGTCATAAACCAGTGAAGCAAAAAGCAATAAATTTGGGGTGACCATAGGATAGCAGACCCTACTCTCCTACACTTATTTCCAGATGTACCACTTTTAGTAAATATGGGAATGCATCAGAAAACCATGGGAGTTTCATGGGAACACCCAGGCAGTGGCTTCCAGGGCAGAGTAATGCAATGCAGTGATTTGCGCTGTGTTCCATTACTCCAGATTTATGGAGCCACTCAGGTTCACGCAAAAGGTGCCTTGCTTGGCTTCATAAATCGCATTTTGGGCTTTTGTTGCTCTTGCACCCCGTTGCATGGTGCAAGCTCAGTGCAGCTCCCCTCATAAATATGTCTCATAGCACCTAGGTGAAGTTGCAAATAAACGTAAGGACCTTTTCACAAAAGTATTTCGTAGTATGTGAAGTAGTCTTCAGTAGTACTCTTTTGCATAGTCTCACTTGCCTTTACGAATTGGCCCGATGTCTGAAATGGGAATGAAATATAAATATTCCTACAGAATTAGTAGAAATAGAAAAGGAGTGTGCTCATGTTGCATTTTTACTTGTCGAGAGTTGGAACTTTCGGGCATGTAAGAGTATGTAACAGAGTACTCCTGTAGCACTACCTCTCTTATTTATAAATACTTTTCTGCTCTACCCTTCAGTTTACAGGCTACCTGTTCACAGGTAGGAGTGGGTGTATCTTGTACAATTCTGTGTAGCATAATCACATGGAATTAGCTAGGACTTCCACAAGATTGTACTTGAATTACGCAAGAAGAGTAATTCTGCATTTAGCACTATTTCATAGTGCAAAAATACCCCTCGTATTAAAAATGGATACATTTTGTGCTAATAAATGCAGCTAAATGCAACAGAACATGAATATCGAGTGCGAGCAGCTCCCAGCGCTTGCTAAATGTGCTCTCAGGGTATGAATATTCCCCAATTTATTACTGGCATTTAGCGCTAGTTTCTTACCATATAATGCATCTTTACGTCCAAAATGGATGCGAGGATGTATTTTGCTCTAAGAAACAGTGCTAAATACAACAGAACACGAATAGTGAGAGCTAGCTGCTGCTCGTGCTTGCTAAATATGCTCTTGCTGTAGGAATTTTTTCCCCGAAATTACTGAAAATTACACGAGCAGGTGTAATCACGTAATTATCTGTAATTCTGCATTATTGAGTAACACGGAATTACCATAATGATTCCCATTATTCCAGCGTAATCAAAAATCTGCCCAGACCTATTTAAAGGCAGTATGTAAAGTTAATTTTGAGGACGTACATCCTTCTTCAAAGTTGTATTACATATCAAAAACTCCTGGTCTACCATTTGTGATCATCTATTTAACTACTTGAGAAAATATGTGCAATTTTGATTTAGTGCAGGGTTATCAACATGAATAAATGCAATAACAATTAGTCATAAAAAGTACGGCATTTCCCCACAAGTTAGTGGACTACTGCTCCAAATTAATTTTGACCAGACCCACATTTTCCTTAAAAAGTTACAGATCTGTATTTAATATCAAACTTCTAGTATTGATTGCTTGTGATCATGATATTGAAGACCTGCAGTACAAAATAGACCATGCAGCTCTATACATAGATGACAAGTGCTAAAAGGTATTGGAACCATGTGCACCACTCAAGCTGTCTGAACTCACCAGATAGAGTCCTTTGTCAGTTTGGGGTTTGGTCTCCCCTCTTCATCAAGGTACACGTCAGTTTGCAAATTAGCGTCATTGTCATGGGCTGAGAAATAATTGGTGACCACTCGAGCTGGAATGCCAATGCAACGCAAAACTGTAGTAAAGAAAAAAGACAAACCTGAGCCTTAACTCATGCAAGAAGAATAGCTCTAGAGATACCAAGTGACTATAAATTTCATATGGCTCCCTATAAGGATTATCACACATGGAAAACAGTATGAAAAAATATGGAGCATGCAAGAAAAGTGCCCACTTTATTAGCCCACAATGGCTGCCAAAGTTGGTGGCGTTTTAAATGTTCATTACATATATATGTATATATATATATATATATATATATATATATATATATATATATATATATATATATATATATATATATATATATATATATATATATTTATATGTATATATATATTCACTGAAAAAAAACAGGTTTCAGGGGTGTTATAGTTAGCAGGACATTTCATTTCATTTCAAAACAGTATGAAAGAATATGGAGCATGCAAGAAAAGTGCCCACTTTATTAGCCCACAATGGCTGCCAAAGAAGGTGGCGTTTTAAATGTTCATTACATAGGTTTCAGGGGTGTTATAGTTAGCAGGACATTTCATGCATACAAAACCATTGAAATTCCTCCTTTATAGTTAGTTTTACTAACTATAACTCGCGCGCCCGCAATCCACTGCTGATGATGTCACATATGACATCATTCATGACATGGTCAGTGACATCACGGATGACATCTCAAATGACATCACTGATGACATCCCTGATGAAATCATCCAGTGAATGTGGTTAGGTTCAATATTTAAATATATATTATATATATATAGCAATCTGTATTGAAGACTGACTGGATGTATAAGTGTCTGGATGGAGGATTTAGTAGCACTGTCATTGACTGTCTAAGTGACTAATTTAAAGTGTCTCACTAAATATATGGGATAGTGACTAAACTGTGTGAATATCTGTTTCACTGTATCTCTTGTTGTGTAAACTATTACATAAATTGTTTAATAGCTATGTAAAGTCTATATTAGTATTAATTAATTAAGTGAGTATTTGTATAGGATAGTGAATGTGTGTGTGGTTGGATGGGAGGTGTGTGACTGTCCAAAGATGTATAAATAGTTGATTTAGTAGGTATATGAGTTAAGACTGCATGTGGAAACACTTGTCCGGTGAGTAAATCTCTTTATGGGTGTGGTGATGAGTAAATATATTTCTCAATGATACATGTCTAACAAAGTAGAAATATAAAACTCAGTGTATGTGACAGTTGTTTATAAATAAGTATACTTAACACTCAGTAATTGTATGAGTGTATCGAAAACTTTATACATCTAATAGTGATTTCATAACACACTAAGTATGAGTTACTATCTATATGAATGAATGAAGTGGTGTTTGTATAAGTGTGTAGCTTAGTAAATGTAAGTATGATCAATTGTTTGCATACGTGAGTAGGATGACTGCATAAGTGAATAGGATGTGTGCTGGTGTGTAATGTCGATGTAAGTGTATAAGTATATTTAATAATGTTCTATTGATCTTTGTTAGCATGTATGAGTGAATCTTTAGGTAAGTGTTTAGATGTGTGTGTAGATGTAGGAATCACTCAGTGGGTTTTTAGAAACTTGTATTGGTGTGTCAATGGTTTCAAATATGGTACTCCATATTTTAGAATGAGTGTTGAAAGGTTATACTAGTGTATGATGAGTTGTATCAGATTGCCACATGGATGATGTCATCAGTGATGCCATCTGTGATGCCATTTGAGATGTCATCAGTGATGTCACTGACCATGTCATGAATGATGTAATATGTGACATCAGCAGCAGTGGATTGCATGCGCGCGAGTTATAGTTATAACGGAGGAATTTCAATGGTTTTGTATGCATGAAATGTCCTGCTAACTGTAACACCCCTGAAACCTATGTTTTTTCAGTGAATTTCTAAGGTTTTTTAAATGGAAATTCCTAACTATAACTTGTCTGAAACCTATGTTTTTTTCAGTGAATTTCAAAGGTTTTTTAAATGCTAATTCCTCACTATAACATGTCTGAAATCTATGGTTTTTTCAGTAAATTTCAAAGGTTTTGTAAATGACAATTTTTAAATGTATTAATTGTTATTTTTATTTTTTTATACTTATTTACTATTTTTTTTTAAACAATTTATTTTTAGATATTTTATTTTTTGAATTACATTATACATTACATTACAAAATATACTTTCTCAGAATGAATTACTTTAGTTTAAATACTTTGCAAATAGGCAATAGACTTTTAAGTGCAGTAGTTACAATTGTAATGCGCAACACAATTTCAGACACAATGCAACATTGAGCTCAATGTGAATTTCTAGTTAAATTCAATTAGTTACTTTTTGGATTACTTTTCTAACCACAGGACTGGATCCTAGACGCAGTCCTGGGACATCTCCTGTAAACAGTTGAGTAAAAGCGTTTTGGTTACAGTAGTGATTTTTAAGGAATATTTTTGTATTTTAAAAGTTGACACAGAAACGTTTTCACATAGAATCACCAATGTTGTCCATAGGAGGAAATTCACTTAACAGGTAAGTAGTGTTAACGTTACTTTTTCTTACTCAGTGGTGGATCCTGGATCCAGCACGTGTGCATCTCCTGTAAACAGTCGAAATAATGCATTTAAGTCATACAGGCAATTTTTAAGCAATATTTTTAGTTTGTGAAAATAGACACTTAGAAACTTTTCTGGTGAAAACCACACAATGGATTCCTATGGAAGGAAATACAAGTCACTGGTAAGTACGCGTAGAATTACTTTTCAAGGTCAGTGCTGGGCTAAAAGATGCAGCACTGGGTTCTCTCCTGATAACAGGTGAGTAAATCGGAAATCATAGTTCGGCTGATTTAGAGGAATATTTGTACGTTTAAAAAATCGACACTTAGAAACTTTTCTGCTGAAAACCACACAATGGATTCCTATGGAAGGAAATACAAGTTACTGGTAAGTACGCTTAGAATTACTTTTCAGGGTCAGCGCTGGGCTAAAAGATGCCGCACTGGGTTCTCTCCTGATAACAGGTGAGTAAATCAGAATTCGTATTTCGGCTGATTTTAGAGGAATATTTGTACAATGGTGAAGGAAGGGGGCGGGGCCTGAGGTGACTGTGGCGCGTTTTAAGTTGAGGAATTAATTCCTCTTCAATCCTGCGGTCCCCTGGGGGCCAACTAGCCCACAAGGTACCTCCAGAATGCGCCAGGTAGCTGCATTGCAGAGTGGTGTTCAGAGGCCACGCCCCTTTTTACAACACTCCACAACACAGCTCTGTGGGGCTTACTGGAGGTACCTGGTGGGCAAGTTGGCTCCTAGGGGACCTCTGGATTGAAGAGGAATTAATTCCCCAAATTAAAACGCGCCACTGGGCGTGTTTGCACACATATCACCTCAGCCCCACCCCCTACCTTCACCACTGTGCAAACGTGCCCGTGGTGTGTTTTTTACGTTGGAGGATTAAGTCCCCTTGAATCCTGAGGTCCCCTGGCAGCCAACTAGCCCACCAGGTACCTCCAGTATGAGCCAGGGAGCTACGTCGCAGAGAGGTGTTCAGAGGCCACGCCCCTTTTTACAACACTCTGCAACGCAGCTCTGTGGCGCTTAGTGGAGATACCTGGTGGGCTAGTTGGCCCCCAGGGGACCTCTGGATTGAAGAAGAATTAATTTCCCAACTTAAAACGCGCCACAGGGCATGTTTGCAAACATATCACCTCAGGCCCCGCCCCCTACATTCACTACTGTGCAAACGCACCCGTGGCGCGTTTTAAGTTGGGGTATTAAGTCCCCTTGAATCCTGAGGTCCTCTGGTGGCCAACTAGCCCACCAGGTACCGCCAGTAAGCGCCACAGAGCTGCGTTGCAGAGAGGTGTGAAAAGGGGCATGGCCTCAGAAGACCTCTCTGCAACACAGCCCCCTGGCACATACTGGAGGTTCCTGGTGGGCTAGTTGGCCCCCAGGGACCGCCAGTTTCCAAGGGGAATTTGTTTCCCCTATGCAAACGCGCCAGGGGGCGCATTTGCAGAGTGGTACAAGGAGGGGCGTAGCCTCCGGCCCAATCCCGTTTTTTTCTTTTTTAAAGAAGGGGGGCTGTGTAGCCCCCCTTCTTTTTCTAATTTATTGGCCCTGGGGACCCCATCCCCCAGTGCCTGCCCCCAATTTTTAATTTAAAAAAAATCGGGAAGGGGGCCGCGTGGCACCCCTCCCGAGGCCATAATTTGCCCCGGGGACCCAATCCCCCGGGGCATGGCCCTTCATTTTTTTAATTGTTATTTTGGAGGGGACTGCCTTGCCCCCCTCCTGTGGCCAGTTCTGGCCCCGGGGACCCCATCCCCCGGGGCCGTTTCTTTTTTTTAATGGTTTATTTTGGGGGGAGGGAGGCCGCGTGGCCCCCCTCCCGGGCAACTACTAGCCCCAGGGACCCCATCACCCTGGGCTGGCCCACTTTGTTGGGGGCCATGGGGGGTCCCCAATCCCCCCAAGGTCCCAGCCGGCTCCCCGGGCCCTGCGGGAGCCGGCATTGCTTTTCCGCATGGGGAGCAGCTAACATGCTGCTCCCCCTGTGGAAAAGCAATCTGCTTCCCTATTTGGAAGATCTTCCAAATAGGAAAGCAGTTTGCAATGACAGGGTGGGAGCCGCGAGGCTCCTGCCCTGTCATTGCAAACCACAGTGCAAACCCATTGCAAACCACAGTGTTCCGGGGTGGGCACCCCGGGACACTGCAGGAGCCGGCCCTGGGGGGTGGCGGTCCCCAGGGCCATCTTGGACTCCAGGAGGGGGGCACGTGGCCCCCCTCCCACACTTTGAAGAAGCCCTGGGGTGGCGGTCTCCGGGGCTGGGGGGCTTCAGAGCCCCCCTCACTTAATGTTTTGAAGCCCTGGGTGGTGGCAGTCCCCAGGGCTGAGGGGGCCTGAGAGCCCCCCACCCAATTCAAGAAGCACCGGGGTTGGCGGTCCCCGGGGCTGCGGTGTGAGCAGTGAGGCCCCCGCCTATAATATGTTGAAATGTTGAAGCCCCGGGAGTGGCGGTCCCCGGGGCTGGGGGGGCCTGAGAGCTCCCCCACCCACTTTAAACAAGTCCCGGGGGGTGGCGGTCCCTGTGGCTGCGGGGGGGGGTGAGTCCCTTCGCATATATTAAGTTAGAGCCCCAGGGAGTGGCGGTCCCCGGGGCAGTGTTGGGACCCCCACACTATTTGATGATGCCCCTGGGATTTGGCCTCCCCGGGGGCAAATTAGCATATTTAGCGCAGGAGACAGAGTTTCTTTTTTTTATCAGCAGGATGCACGTATCCTGTGCACATCCTCCTATTTTTTTTTTAAAGAATTTTTGGGGCCTTGGGGGTCCTTGTGGGACCCTCTGAGCAGGCCTAGGTGGTCAGGGTGTTTCTACCCTGCCCCCTTTTCGCGTTTCGGGACGTTTGTTTTTGGTTTTCTTGTGCCTCGGTTCTATACAGATATAGATCTATATATCTATTTAGATAGATATATAGATATATATATAGATATATAGATAGATAGATATATAGATATGTACAAACAGTGCGCATGAGCGTTCACCTAAATATATAGAAATATGTATATTTTTGCCATGACCTTATGCCCTTAAAATATATATTTTTTTTTGCTATCATGCATAGGTCACATTCAAGTTTATTACCACAGTGGAGTGAAACTAACATGAGAACAAGCATTGGCAAAGCCAATAGGTCTCACCTATGGAAGAGCTATTGAATTTTCCAATGTGTTTTAGCCATGTTGTACACCAGCATGGCTGCTGCTCAGCATGGCTAAAAGCTAATGGCATAGAGGAGAGTGCCTTGGAGCGGCGTGTCGTAGCGTGGAATGGAGTGGTGTAGAGAAGAATGGAATGCCGTAGAGTAGAGTGTCATTGAATGTAGTGAAGTGTTGTAGAGTGGAGGGGCGTAGATTGGAGGGGCGTAGAATGAGGGGCATAGAGTGGAGGAGCGTAGAGTGGAGAAGCATGGAGTAGAGTGTAGTAGAGCAGAGTAGAGTGGTGTAGAGTTGAATGGAGTAGTGTTCAGGCCCTGGGGACCCCATCTCCTGGGGCTATTATAATTTGTAAGTGGAGGGGGCATGCAACCTCCCTCCCCAAGTCTTAAAGGTCCTGGGAACCCCATACCCAGCAGCTGTATTTTTTTTTTAACGGGGAGGAGGGTGCATGCCCCCCCTCCCTGTACCTGCTCAGGCCCCGGGAACCCCATCCCAAGGGCCAACTTTATTTTAAAAGGGTAGGGAACTAGGCACCCTCTCCCAGAGGCGATATCATCTCCGGGGACCCCAAACCCGTTACCCGAAACTTAAGTGTCCTCGGGAACACTGTGGTTCCCTGCCCGGTAGAGTGCGGTCATACACAGAAGGAAAGTAACGCATGATACTCGCCTCCATGTCGTTAATAGAATTAGACCTTTCCATCATTAACACTTGAAAATCCACATTGTTTCCAAAAAAGCAGCAGTCAGAAATCAATGTACAGCATACACTATAGGCACACTATTGATACAGCACTCAACATTGGGACACATAGAGCTCTCTATTTCTATGACTTATTGTGAAGAAGTTTCCTAATGAAGATGTAATATGTATTGTTGGCAATGCAGGAGTTGCCTTTCATTGTACTGTGAAGCTGGATTAAAAGGTCCTTGCAGTGCACACACATAACAGAAGAGAGAAGAAGAAAGTTTTAGCACTGCAAACGCCTCTCCATTGTTAAAAGACAAATTACCTGGATGGGCCTGGCGGCATATGTATGTATTGATTAAGCTTAATTCAAATGCTTTCATAGGCTTTCAGCGCGTGAGCCATCAGGGCCCTTTGAAAATAATTAGACTGACAATTCCAAGATGGACGACTCCGCTCACTTTTTCACATGACGTTTTAGCATTTATAACTGATGACTAGTGGCACTATTCAATATCACAACCTTGGAAGGCCTTATCTGATGGAGTCATTAAGTACTGGAAGATTAATGGCTGGCAATTAAAGGAAAAGCAGACAGTCCTCTGCAGTGAATGCTACTTTCCAGCCAGCACCACTCAAATGCTGCCCTGGCAGAGGTCTGTGATGCTACCTCTTGGTAGAAGAGGAAGTGGGAAAGTGGAAAACTGAAATTAATAACTATTGCAAATCTAACTGCACACAGGAGATACAAATACATGTGCATATGCAGAAACACACATTTTGTGGGCAGCAGCAGTGAGTGAATCAGTTGTGACAAGACCAAAGGACTTTCTGGCATTAAATAGGTGTAGGCATGGCTTGCGTAACTTAGTGTAGTGTAGTCACATGGAATTACCTAGAAATTCAGCGACATTACGTTTGAATTATGCACGAGTAATTCCACATTTAGAGCTATTTCTCAGCACAAAAATACCCCCTCTCATCCTAAATGGATGCAAGGAAGCTTTTTGCGCTAAGACATAGTGGTAAATGCAACAGAACATGAATAGCGAGCACTAGGTGCCACTTGCACTTGCTTAATGTGGTCTTGGAATAGGATTTTCCCCCAATTTACTACTGACACTAAACACTACTTTCATAGTGCAAAAAGCACCATTGCATCTAAAATGGGTGCAAGGATACATTTTGCACAAAGAAACATTGCTAAATGTAGCAGAACACAAATAGCGAGCACAAGCAGCCGCTTGCACTCGCTAGATATGCTCTCGCATTAGGAATTTTTCCCTCAAATTACTCTTAATTATGTGGGGAGGAGTAATCGTGTAATTATCAGTAATTCCACATCAAAGAGTAATGCAGAATTACCAAAATTACCTCAATTACTCTGACATTATTGAAATTCCGCCCAGTCCTAGCTTTAAGGTGGTTCATAAAAAGAAAACTGATTTTTAAAATACTTATGAAAATTAATGATACAAGGTCCAATTCACAAATGTATGAGTAAAAAAATAAAAATAAGATTGAAAAAGAAAAATAGATATCTGCTTTTAAAAACAGAAAGCTTGATTCACAAAATGTGTATTTTGGGTTGAAAATTAACTTATGTACTCATGCAGAATATGTTGTCAACATAAGGCTTACAGCCTACATAGCAAGCAATGTGTCACTCACAGTTAGAAATGATGAAGGAGGAAGACAGGGACAGTTAAGGGCAGCGACATGTTTGCTTCTGACAACAAACTCAGAACTTCACAGTCAGCCAGCCCCCCAAAAATTGTAGGGGGTTTTCGTCTTTGGACATGCTTAGCTTAGTTATGTTTCCAAGGTCCTTTTTAGGAAAAATACCATAAAGAACTCATATCCCGATTGTTCATAACAAAAGTATTTAGCTATCTCTCCAGAACCAGATGCTCTTGAGAGGCTGAGAGTACTCTGATACTTAAAAAGACCTTGAAGCTCTTCTCTTTGAATGACACCTGGCCTAACACCACTCCTACCCTGTTATGCTCCTGCCAAGTGCATATGAACCTCAACCAGCATGAACAAATCATGATCATCTCTTGGTGCTGTACCACCTGCTTTCAAGGGAATTTGTTTAAGCAACTATTAATGATTCAAGTTTAACTAGAAAGGATAAATCAATGATCCTTATAAGAATTCAATTCCACAAAATGAGTTAATAATTATAAAAGAACACAATTCATCAAAACACAAAAGGAATACATGGATAACAAACACAAACACAAAAGGTGTATAGGAAAAATAGAATTTATCAAGTGGTAAAACAGTTAATTTCATATACAGATATAGTTGATTTGAAATTGATTAGGTCTGCAGGTATACAAACAATATGTTAATGGGTAACTCTACAGAACCTAAAAACACCTATCCAAAATCCAAATACGTAACATAAAGTAAGGATGAGGCGGAGGCCGACGTTTTGGTCTCCTAGAGAGAACTTTGTGAGACCATCTTCAGGACTGGTGTCAATTGGGAACTGTATATTAACCAAGTGTAATCTCAATTTAGATGCTGGACAACGTTATTTTTCGAGTTGCTAATCCAAAAAGCGGGTGTGGTTACTCCCAGTATCAAAGATGGGCCTCACCGATACACATTCAGTTTCAGTGGCAACGGAGGTCAAAAGCCGAGCACATCCAATCTAGGGGTCGGTGTTAAAATCGTAAAGACAAACAGAGTAAGTAGCGTTGTTCGCTTAACCCACGGAATAAAGAGGAGCGATTCCAAATCTCTCAGTCCAATAGTGATTTAGTTGTGCCAAGAGGTGTGTCGCATTATTGGCGTGGTAAACCGAGTGGAAATCTCGGTTACGAGCTGGACTCCTTTTTGCCGACCACAGAGAGAGTTTGAAGAATTATATTAATTATTCTGAAGATCTACATGATCCATTTTGCCTCTCTGGGATCGATATTTCCACTCGGTTGAAGATATAATAGCTTATAAAACTCATTAAATGCTGCCAATATATCCCCCTTAAAGGTTTTCACTTCCCCACTAAGATCTCGAATTTTAAAAATCTCATTAGCCATTGCCCTTTGACGTAGACTTTGCGCTAACACTTTCCCTGTTTGTTCACTCAGTTCATAGCTTTCTAACCTGTGCTGGTTATGTTGTAGGGCGACCTGATCTGCAATATGAGAATAAACTAGGCTGTGTTTAATGGACAACTCGAGTTGAGATTCCTCTATATGTTCATTCGCTTTGATACTTTCAGCTAAACGTATTTCTGCCTTTAAGACCATATCACAATCTTTCTTAAATTTATTGCGTTTATTCTTCAATTGGAAATTTGAATGCTTTAGAGTCTCTCCTCTTATTATAGATTTAAATGTATCCCAAACTATTGGAACGGAGGCCGTCTCATTATTAATCTGAAAAAACTCTTGAATTATTTTAGTCATATGCTGTATATAGTCTTGTTCCAATAGCAAATTCTTCTGAAACGACCAGGCCGTTTTTATACCTGGCCCACCTAATATTAAACAAAGGTCTAAACGCAAAGGATTATGGTCTGATAACAATTTAGGTAGGACTTCTAGCCTTATTTTGTCCATAAAAAATTGAGATAAAAAAAATTATCAAGACGGACAAATTTCCTATGCGACGCAGAAAAAAAACTAAAGCCAGGATCCTTCGCATGAAGAGTGTGCCAAGAGTCCAAAAGACCATTATCTCATACCAGGGTCCTCAGAGCATTAAAAGTCTGTGGTTTAAATCCTGTGTATCTCTCACTTTGTCTGATAATAAAACTGGCTCCCATATGAGTATTTAATTTGCCACAAAAGATAATAGAGATATTACACAGGGTGAGCTCCAAATTTAGAAAATTGAACAGCTCAAAGTCATCCAAATTAAGACCATAAACAGTATAAATCATGATCCTATTCTGAAATAATAATAGTTCAGCTGAAGCCCACCTCCCCCACTTATCAGCTGATGTTTTAAGAGAGACACCTAAATTCTGACGCATGAGTATAGCCACCCCTCGTTTAATACTGGTCTGTTTGGAACAAACTAACAATTCTAACCCCAAATTCCTTAAAAGTCCCCTCTTTTCCCAAGCAACATGCGTTTCTTGAAGACATAGAATGTCTATTTGGAACAGATGTATCATTTTAGCCAACACTCCTCTCTTTTTACCATCATTGAGGCCATTAACATTGAATGTACAAACTCTAATTTCCCTACCCATCAGAAAAACAAAAATGTCTCAGAGCTATCCAGACGTTCTTTATTTCGATACATATTTTTTTTCTCGCGTCTAGAATGGAACCTTAAAGTAGATCTCACTTCTTTACCATGATTAGGTCCTCTAGTAGAAAAATTCAACCAACAGTTCATATACCAATTACTATCAGTCAAATACATATCTTGCTCAACTCAGACTGTTGTTGATTTACACCCCCACCACCACTTCCAACCCCTCCCCAACACACCCCTCCCACCTCCCTTCCTAGCCTCCTCCCTCCCCTACCCAACTTATGAGGCACTTTGGCCAGAAATTGGGCACTTAGGTAAATATCACAAAGTTTTTCGGCCATGCTGATTTAAGGAAGAAGGAACATGTTTTTAGCTGAATGGCTAATGTGGTGTTCTGTATTTCTATTCTGTATTTGAATTTGAATTTAAAAACTTTTCTATAGCGCACTTTTACCATGCGGTTTCATGGCGCTGCGTCCATTTTATGATGCAGTGATCTAGAATATAAGGCGATTGTTACATGTGGAATGTGGTATGAATTGATTCCATGTCAGTTGCTCCTTTACCTGGATGTGGATGGGGTCTCTGCAGACTTCTCTCCTAATAAAGTGGATTGCATTTACCTGAAAATTGTGTGCTCGCTTCTTTGGTGATGTGCAACGTGCTGGACCACTTGCCATCTCTTTGTGATTGTTTGGACTTCGCGTGAACGTTAAAGCAAAGACCTCAACACTACGTCTTGTGTGTTGATGCCTTGCGCACTTAAAAGGTACTCATCAGGAAGAAACAGTACTGCATCGCACCAGCCTGATGTTGGGCTGATTTTGTATTGGATTCGACTGTCTGGAGCTCCTGGGCTGCGTCCGAGAAATGCTCAATGGAAAGTGGAAAAGCAGGCTGCATTACATTTTCAGGCTAGAATGGTATCACGCAGTGTCGGCCGGCTAGTGTGATACCCTGCAGTGGGTCTCTGGAAGACTTCGACACATTTCTGTGCTATTGAGGTATGGATGACAGCTCATGACCCGGGGTTGTCCGTTGCAAGCACGAGTGGTGCCTGCACCTATGGCTCGTGTCGGGTTCTGTGACACACTTCTTTGGTTTGGAAGGAGGAATTTCTATTGCGCTGACTCAGCTATCGGTGCGCTCCCCTATGCCTCGTGTCACCTGACAATATGTCATTTCGCAGAGCATACTAGGATTAAAGTGTGATGATGTCACACTCAAGGTGGCCATCTTGTATTGGGAGACAATAATTGTTTCTATGGATGTAGTCTTCTCAGTTTGTTTAAACGTTCGCTCTGACTTTTTCCCAGTTCAATGGCTGATGCTGCATTGGGAGGTTTCCTCTTTCTTTGGAGGCTTGAAATTTCATAATACCCCAGCGGTGATACACTCACCAGTAGGTTTTACAGTGACACACTCACCTACTTTCCATGCGAATTGTGTCACAGAGTATATCTTCAGTGATACGCTCACTATTTGTGAACTGTAAGTTGTTTGGAGACGTGCTTACCTATTATTCGCATATCGTGTTTTTGGCATATACTGAAAGAAACTTAAGTTGCCATTATTTTTTAAAGTCTGTTGGTTAATTTCTCTGTCTATGAACATAGTGTAACATTGCTATTTTCTATTGGCACTGTGCCAATCATTTTAGGTGTGTGTACTTTCTTTGGTTTTCAGAAATTATGCCCGGGTGTGTGGGACTTCTCTCAGTGCTAAGATGACGTAATCTTTGCTTATGGATTGCTTTGGTACGGAAGGGCAGAAAGTCTTCGAACACCTCCCTGATCTTTCTGATGGGGATGCTGCAAGTTTGAATGAGTATGAGCTTTGTCTCAAAACTCTGGATTTGCATTATTTTCCAGAGTTCAGTACTGTTCTGGAATGGTATCACTTTGTGAGGAGAATGCAATGGCAAGGTGAGACAGTAGAACAATACATCACTGGATTACGTAAATTGGCTGCTACCTATAATTTTGGGGAGTCTCTGTTAGAAGTGCCTGAGGGAGCAACTGATGCTGAGATGTGTGTTGGACAAAGCTCAAGAGAGCATGTGGCAAAAAGATAATCCACTCTTACAAGAGGTTCTTACTATTGCTAAAACTATTGAACACTGTAAAGCCTGTGTAGATGTCATACGCAAGGATGCTGCCGTTGTAGAAAAAGATGGCTGTAAAAGTTGTTAAGGAGAAAAGTGGGAAAAAGAAGCTCTCCACTAGTATGAAGCCTTTTGCAAAGTCGTTTCAGGACAAGTGCTTTCGGTGTGACACTTCTGGGCATGTCTCAAATTACAAGGATTGTCCAGGCTGGAAGGTCACGTGTAATAATTGAGGATGCAAGGGTCACATTACTAGGTGCTGTAAGTTGGACAAAAGATTTAAAGAAAGTGAGGGAAGTTGAATTCACTGATGAGGATGTGAAGATATCAACATTCTCCAAGTGAATGAGCTATCTGCGGAAGGTTCATTGGAAGTGGTCATGGTCAACAATCAGTAAAGATGCTGTGTGATTCTGGTGATTGAATAACTCTCATACCGAAAGTTTCTTTTCAGCAGCACCTGCTTGGCAAAGTGAGGCTGATGAAGTCCGATATAAAACCTAATAGGTATGGGGAAAACTCATTGATTTGCTGGAGTACTCCTGGGGTACAATTGAATTCCGAGGTAGAATTATCCCAGGAAATTCTATATTTTAGTGAAAGGTGACTCCCTGTTTAGATGATTTCACCAGTGTGATCTGTATGTATACTTGGATCCTAATTAGAGTCCATCTGTGTGTGTTAAAGGAAACGCCAACATTCAGTTCTGTGTCAGTTGGAGGCAAGATTTAGAGAAAAGATTTTCTGAAGTATTTGCTAATACGCTTGGTTGTTTGAAAGATCATTATCATTTTATGAAACTAAAACCCAATATTCAAACACATTGACTGATACAGGTATCATACAAGAAGTGGATGCTACAGAATGGTCATCTCCAGTCATCATGGCTCAGAAAGCCAATAGGGAGGCCAGGCTGTGTATGGACTTAAGAGAACTCAGCAAATCTATGGTGGGGGCTCACTATCCACTTCCCAACATAAGTGAAATATTGAGTTATCTTCATTTTGCTGGATACTTCTCGTCCTTGTACTTAACCTCAGCATACAACCAAATAAGGTTACGCTCTTTGTCCCAAGAAAACCCTTTGCTGTTCTCTAAGCATGGGCGAATTTTGCGAATCTCGCGTGCGCGAATTTTGCGGATTTGCGAACTCGCAATTCGCAAAATCCCCGAATTCTCGCGAATTTGCGGATTTTTTTTGTGTTCGCGCGGGTTTCTGCCAGTTCGCGAGGGTTTTGTACAATTTCGCAAACGCGAACTTACCTGTCGGGTCGCAAGTTTTGCGAACTTGTTGTTTCTACGTGTCCAGCCTGTTTGGGACACTCTTCTTCATCACTGCCACTCTCTGTCACCACTGCCACGCGCTGACTACTCATGCCACCCTCTGGCCCACCCATGCCACCCTCTGTTTCATCACAGCACCCTCTGGTTGTCCAGTCAGTGTACATTATTGTGGCAAAGCAAAGCACACCTTCCCTGCCTCAAGTGACCTGAATTAATTTGGGGCTGATTAATGTGTCACAGAATATTTTTTTAGCTGGCACCTGCTTCCTTAGTGCTTCCTGATTAGTGATCTTTTGCACTTGCTAAGTGCTTTCATTGTTGCAAAATTAGTTACAACACCTGCCCTGCCCTGCCCCAACTGACAATAATGAATTAGGGGCTGATTAATGGATTTGAACTTCCAGCCTGGCTCCTGCTTGTCTCCCTTAGCTGTAATTCAGGACCTTTGTGGCATATGTGTAACTATTCTGAGGTTCAGAGCAGGGTCACATAATAGTTGCAAGTAGGCAACTGAACTCTGGAGGGGCCCCTCAGGAAGCACTACAGGAAATGGCTACTAATGATGAGCCTGAACTTTTGAACCTGGTAAGTAGTTTAAGTTTTGCTAAGATCGTATTTCTGCAATTTAGCGCTTATTCGCGGGGCGCGAAGTTGTACTGGGAAGCCGCGAACTCACGCGAACAGTGCGAGCAAGCCATAAAATCCGCTGCTCGCGGATTTGGCGGGAGATTCACGAATCTCGCGGATTGCGAATTTACCGAAAATCCGCAAAATCCGCGAGCGAAACGGATTTTCCGCCCATACTTACTGTTCTCTCAATTCTTAGGGAATTGAGGGTGTCAAGGTATATCAGGCTAATGGTCTGATTTTTGTGTTGATCCGAAGGAACATGATGGCAAGCTAAGAAAAGTCCTGTCAAGGCTATGTAACGCTGGCGTAGTATTGAGAGCTGACAAGTGTAAGCTTGATGTCCAGAAAATTGAACATTTGGTAATAAAATCTGGAATAAAAGTGGGCTCTGATGGACACTATTTGTAGACTTCATGCAGCTCAAAATAAGGATGAACAGGTGAAATTCCTTGGGATGGCTCATTTATAACAAATTTGTGCAACCATCTGCAGAGAAAACAGGCTGCATGAAGCATTTGCTAAAAAATGGAAATAATTCATCTGGAGTCAGGAAAACTGTGCTAGCTCGAAGGGACAAGTAGCTGTCCTTATGAAGAAGGTGAATGGGAAGGAAAGTATAATATTCATTTCTAGGTCTTTGAAAGGTGTGGAGATTAATTATTCGGTTGTGGAAAAACAGACACCGGGTGTGTTCTGGGCTGTGCATAAATTGAAGAAGATTCTGTAGGGAAGGAAGTTTTGAAATCAAAACTGATCATAAGCCTCTGAAGGAAGTGTTTGTGAGGGAAGGATAGACTTTGCCTCACACAGAATACGCAAGTGGGTTGTAGTCTTGTAAGAATTTGAGTTTTTTCTTTCCTACTTGCCGGAATCCAACAATCTCTTGGGGGACTGTTTATCCAGAATGGGAGACAGGGAGAGTGAGGTTTTGGAGGAAGGTGATTGGTTTGATGGAGAGGACTTTGATGAAGAGCTCAAAGTGTGTGAAGGAATTGTTTCAGAAGATTGGAGAGGTTTGATGATCGATGGGGTATTACAGAAAGTCATGAAGATGGTTTCTACTGGATGGTGTGAGAAAAAGCTTGTGATGACGATAAGGAGGGTACTGGCAGGTCAAAGACAAGTTGGTTGTTGAGGATGGTTTGCTGATGAGGGGTAGAAAGTTAGATCCCCCAGGTAGTCTTAGGAAGAGGTTGGCTGATATTGCCCACGCTAGCCACATGGGCCTTGTCAAAACAAAGGAGAAGGTCAGAGAAGGCTATTGGTGGTGGGCAATCAACCTGAGTAATGAGAGCAAGGTAAGTGGAGTGCTCACACAGCGATAGAGTACTGCAGTGTAGGACACAACCCATGCCGTTGAGGGAGTAGGCGAGTGGTCCCTGGTCTGATATCACAATTGACATTCTGGGTCCAGTGAGGATAAAGTCATATGATCGCTATGTGCTTGTGTGCGTGGACATGTTTTCACGCTGGCCAGAAATTAAGGTGGTACGTTAGGTTGAGTCAGAAGGGGTCATAAACTTTTTGGAGGAGTTGTTTGAGAAGGAATGTTTCCTTTGACTCGACCCTCAGACAATAGTGTGCAACTCACCTCTGGAGTGGTTGAGGAGTTTCTGAAAGCTAGAGGAATAAAACATAAGAAGGTAGCTTAGTACCACCCAGAGAGCAATGGTGTGGTGGAAAGATTTATAAAGGTGCCAACAGAAACCCTACAACAAGCTTTGGTAACTGGTGTAAAATGGGAAACAGTGATGAGGAAAAAGGTGAGTGAGTATCGCTTCACACCCCATTCTTCTCCATGAGTAGCCCCTTTCCAGTTATTCAAAGGCAGAAATGCTAACAGAGAGGTGATCCCCATGTGGGTTTCTAGGAAAAGGATGGTGGTGGATGACCAAGTTGGGAAAACTGAAGGATGAAAGACGAAGGAAAGAGAGATTATGTTGAAGAGTAAGAAGCGGTATGATGTGAGGAAGGCTGTCAAAAACACTGTGGTTGATGTGGGTGACTGGATGAAGATTAAATCATCCCATAGGGGGAAAGGTAAAGAATGTAAGTTTAGTCAACCAATCAAAGTAATAAAGGTGTTCACAAATGCTGTAAAAACAAGTGACTAAAGAATTTGGAACTTGAACAGGGTGGCTAAGTTCAGATTCAATAATGTGCATTCTCCGTGTCAGGATGAGACATCAAATGAATGGGAGCACAATGTGAGACCTCATTGTGTAAGAAGGGTGCCTCTTTGCCTACAGGATTGTGTAAGGAATGTGTCTTAGATTCACTGGGTTTACATAATATATGTTGCACCTATGTATATTGTGTTTGGTGTCTTACTCACCTAAGAGTTCTCATTTATATTTTGTTGTAATATTGGGTGAGGGAGGTGTTGTGGTGTTCTGTATTTCTATTCTGTATCCATGTCACCATGCAGTGATATAGATGTAAGGTGGTTGCTACCTGTGGAATGTGTTATAAGTTGATTCCATGTCATTTGCTCTTTTACTTGGCTGTAGATGGGGTCTCTGCAGACTTCTCTCCTGATAAAGTGGATTGCATTTGCCTGAACATGGTGTGCCCTCTTCTTTGGACTTCACAACTTACAAACCAAAAATACAATGAAGGCAACACCAAAGCAAAATCTGTTCCATTAGTGTGATGCACATCCTGGGTACACCACCACCATCTAGTATCAAAGCTAATAATCTGAGTGACTCAGTATAATTTATTAAATTGATGACATGTGCCTAAAATAAACAATGTGGTCAAAGGCCCTAACAACCCACTGTCCACACTTTGAAAACGAGTTAGTTGGACAAGGGCACTGGTATTGACACAGCTGGGCAATTGTGATATGATTTACAAAAGCCTTACTGAAAGCTCAGACAGACTAAATCATGTACATATGTATGCATCTATGTTTATTTGTGTATCATGTTTACAGTATTCACAGGTAAATGCCTACACACAGATGCTTTGATGAGCTCTTTTTATTACTTGTTCTCTCTCACCACCTGCTCTTCTAATGCTGGAGGAGCTAATCTTCTCCCATGTTATCCTTCTGAGGCCCTTTGTTGTAATGACCCATTGTTCCCCTAACTTCTGGCTATCCCCATCTCCCCACAGGAAGTGGTGTCCAGTGTCCTACTGGCATCCCTGGCACATCCATGGTCCTAGGGGTTTTTCAACATGACATCTCCCCCCTTGTTAAAGAGAAATAATACATTTACAATATGACATATCCCCTTTCCTTAAAGAAGGGTGACACAATATTTGTCTCCCACTTCAGGAAAAGATGCCTTGATTTCTTTTCAAATTTCAGGTCTTGTCAATTTTGAGTTTGTTGCATCAATCGGGCTGCTCTTGTCGTTGGGGATGCTATAATGTTCTAGTTGTTGTGTGTGTGATGTCGAGTGTCTGCTCATGTAGCTGGTGCTTTTACTGAGTCATCAGAGTCTGTTGGGATGCTCTCAATTTTTAGTGGATCCTTTAACTCAAAAGTTAATTTTGATGGTTGTCTGGATGGTGCAACTATTGATTCAGTTGACCCATGAGAACATGTTGACATGCTTTCTGAGTTTGAAGTGTTTCAGTGTGGTCTCCAATAAGTAAGTTTTCTTGAATTAGGTGTAATTTATGATTTGGTAAGTTTAGCAAATTGTGGTGAAGTCCACCTTGAGTCTTCTGGTGGTTTTCAACTGGCAGGTCTCAGGTGCTTTTCTTCTTGGGATGTTGTTTTGGTACTGGGGAGTTCTGCTCATGTCTGACAAAAGTGTATTTTTCTCTTGTTCCAGTCTGATGATCTGTGTTGGTGTTGTTGAAGTGATTTTGTTGATACATCTCTTCTGGTCGTCTAGGTTTGATGACTAGTAGTGTCTTTTGAAACTGACTATTACCTCTCAGTTCTCTCCCTTTGGTGTTCCCCTTCTTGGGTGCCTTTCTGTTCTAATTTCCAGAGAGGGAGTGCACTGACAATTCTGGGGTGACTTGAGTCTTCTTTTCTCTTCCTGGATCTGTGATTGCCCTTGCATGTTGCCTGGAAGGTGCACTTTGTTGGCACTTCTGCAAATAAATCTGTAAGGCATGACAACCCATTTAGCATGTGACTCCTTGAGATTTCTTTAACTCGCTCAGCTTTATCCCTGGATGACTTGGACTCTGCTTCACTCTCCTCTTTCAGTGTGTGTGTCAGACGAAAACATTGTGTGTCATGCCTTAAGCACTGAGGTTGTTTAGTTGGCAAGTCTGTTCTCTCGAGATTTTTCCTTAGTTTAACGTTCTGTTGCTTCACTGTCAGTCTTTTGAGTCTTTTTATGATCGTACAGGAGATGGCCCCTCTCTTTTGTTCTTATCACTGGCACCACTGGTTAGAGAAGGCAGACCCTGAAGCAGAGATCATACCCGGGACCAGGGTTCAATTCCCGACGCGGCAGGGTCTTGAGCCCAAATCTCCACGGACTCGATAATTCTCGCTTCGGTGCCTACTCGAATCACGGGTTCACACTCTGCAACTCTGGGCATTAGCTTGCTTAATCTCGACTACGGCCCCCCGGCGGCGGGATGCCTGGCTTTCACCTTGGGGATGCCCAGTACGGGTTATCTCACAGGGAAAAAGCCATGACTGGTTCCCAAAGCAAGCGCCGAGATGCCTCACGGTGATTCGAGCGCTATAAAAGAAGACATAACATAAAATAACAGGGTGTGATGCTTTATCTTTGACTAGTGAACCAGTTTTTACCTCTTGAGGATTTCCTTTAGATAAAGTTTATTTTGAAGTGCTTGGGCTGTGTTTTTGACAGGCAGCCCTCAGTGATCCACAGTTGGATAGGATCCTTGTTTATGGAAGTCTTAAAATTGCATTGCTAAGAGCCAGGACCTGTGGCCTTTCAGAAACTGCTGTTAACCTCTTAGCTGCGTCGAACGTTCAGCACCCAGTGCTGAACGTTCGAATAACGAGCGCTGGCCCGTCGGCCAACGGTCGTGCGCAGCACTGGCAAGTTAGTGCTCGCAACGAACGTTGGCTGACGGCAGCGCTTAAGGGGTTAAGGATGTGCCAGACTCCTGACATGCTGAGATGATGATGTGGCTTTCTTTGTAGCTATTTTTCTTGAAGTTGAAATGCATACTTCAAGGCAGGGCATTGAGTTATGTGAATCGCTGTCTTTGGACATGTTGGAGTGATTTTGAGTCTCTCTTCAACTTAGAATATTTAATACTAGTATTTAGCATGCTTTTAAGCACGGTTATATTTAAAAAATATATCTCTCAATAATTATTTGTCTTGTCTTGCTTGCCTGAGATTGACTCCACTTACAATTGGTTATTTTACTGATTTTGACTGAAGAATGCAGCGATTTTCTGCTGCACTTCATCAAATTTCTTGTGCTTTGATGGGGTCTTTGGGCAAAGTTTTTTTTTTGGTGCAATTTCATGTTCCTTCATTAATATATAAGAAGTTCTTACCTTCCCAGGTGTTTTCTTGCTGTTCTGGTTTTTGGTATTTTCTTTCATTCATATTTACTGATGGATTTTGGTCACAAAGCAATGCTTAGTCTTTTTTTTGCCTGACTTAAAATATCCGCCCTGTTCATTCCTAAGTTTGTTTCTGAGACAGTCTCCCAGTTGATTTCAATGACGGACCTCAAGATGGTCGCTCCATTGACTCTATGGACCTGTCTGGCCACAAAATGTCCACTGGCTCGGGCTGAATGGACTGTGCCTGACTCCAAAATGTCTCTCTTCTCACGCAAACTCACGCCTTCTAGGTCTTATGATGTTGCTTCTACCCGCAGTCACGCTGGCCAAAAAAGGAAATGTAAATGCATTTTCTATGTCCCAATTTACCTGCAGGGTCGCTGTGCTGACCGTGTTTTTTTCAGCTCTTTTCCTCCTCTCTTACTTGAGCCGGGAACAACAAGGAGGTCTTCTTTAGTCTTTGCCTTCCTCTGTTTATGTGCAACTTATTGGCATGAGTACCCATTCTGTTGTGGGCGTCATTTATTTATCTTTGCCGTTTTAACGCCACTCCGGCAAATGCTCGCAGATTTGGTGTATTTGGGATTCTCCTGTCCAAATATATGTCAGACCCGCTCACCTCCTCCAATGTCATTGATTTCTTCTGACTGCTGTTGCCGTACACTCATCTTGATCAATTGCACCCACCACATGTGGGTTTGTTTCTTCCCTTCGTCCCCAGTTGTTGTGTTTGCTGGATTTGCGGGTAAATGACCAGACACAGATACTTTGCAGATTGCTTTTCTATTACTTGTTCTCTCTTACCACCTGTTCTTACAATGCTGGAGCAGCTGATATACACCCATGCTGTTCCTATGAAGTACCTTGCTTGAATGACCCTTTGTTCCCCTAACTCCATGTCTTTCTCCATCTCCCCACAATGAAGTGGGATCCAGTGTCTAACAGGCATCCCTGGCAACTCCAAGGTCTGAGTGTTCTCCAGACATGACATTGTGGTTTCAGAAATGGTTTCAGAATTTCTGTTGTGCTTTCTCTAGCTTACTCGAAACACTTGAAAAGTAGGCCAAATACTGTTACTTTGATGGTAAGTTATACTTTATCTAGACTTCAAGAAGAAGTTGTGCTGTTCAAGCAAAAATAGATGATTGCCAAGAACAGGACTATCCATGTTGCTCTTTCCCCTAAAAGGCTAGTACTAAGCCTAGTATGATGGATGTAGCTATACTGTTATAAACTGCCCTCAAAGGGAAAACAAGTTGAACGGGTCAGTCTGCAGAAGAACTGGTCCTTGATAAGAAAACACAACTCAAGGCTAATTAGACTGATGTTCCAATGCTATAGTGTTGTTCTCTGCAACGTTTCAGGATATATCATTTTAGTAATAAGCCATTTGACACATAGAGAGAATATAATTTGAAGTGTGCGTCTAATAAACCAAATAACAGATAAATAACATAGAGCCAGATGTAGGTAATCCCAATTTACCTATTCTTAAATACCGAATTTTACCCATTCGGCATTTAAGAATAGGTAAATGGGATGTAGATAAATGTTTGGTAAAAATTACCGAATCGGTAAGATTCGGTATTTACCGAATAGGTATTTACCGATTCAGTAATTGCCATTCATTCCTATGCATTCCTATGGGCCAAAAGGCCCATAGGAATGCATTAGAAATACCGAATCGGTAAATACCGAATCGGTAAATTTACAGATTCGGTAAATTTACCGATTCAGTATATTTTCCAATTCGGTAACTTACCGATTCGGTAATTTTCCCGATTCGGTATATTTACCGATTCGGTAATTTACCGATTCTGTAAATTTACCGATTCGGACCATTTTCGGACTCCTACATCCCATTTCCTCTATACCGGTCGGTAACGGCCGAAAATACCGATTTTCGGCCGTTACCGACCGGTATTGGGCCACCTACATCTGGCCCCAAATCGGTAAATTACCGAATTTGCAATTTAGGCCACCTACATCCCAAATGCCCAATACCGGTCGGTAACGGCCGAAGTTCGGTAATTTCGGCCGTTACCGACCGGTATTGGGCCACTTACATCTGGCCCTAAATCTGTGAGGGTGCCTTGGAAGAATCCATATTCACTTGTACCATGCCTAGAAACCTGTTTTGAATAAATGACTAACTAAAACAAGGTTGACTGCCTGAGCAACACTTTCCCCATAGAAGCTCTATCAGAGCATACCCCATGCGGAGCATATCTGACCTGTGCATACCCTAATACACATCTCAGTGACCATCACAGGTGAGACTGCGCTCATGATGTTTGGTTTGTGTCATTCAAATATATCTTCCTCAGACCTGCTGGCGTTTCCCTCTCCTATTCTTTGTAGAAATGGCCAAGAACAGATAGCTTGCACTAGCTTGTAAAAATTATGATTTTTTTAAGGTAACTTTCCTTCTCACTGGACTTTTGCCACTGCCCGTTAAGATCTGAATAAGATCTGGTTTATCATGCCCCATCGTGCTTGTATTTGTCCATACGTCTATGGAAGATCTTCAGCACCAGTTTGGACAGACATATGACTAGGAATGTGTGCTAACATTCCCCAAAAGCTGGAATAAGCCTAAACCACTGGATGAGTCCAAGACTCAGCAAACTGGGGTCTCTATTGTGGTAAGGGGGGTGACACTTTGAGTATGAGAACCTACACAGAAGCTACAAGAATGTGCACACCAGTTGGGTACACCAACACTGAAAAATACTGAATAACTTGAGGTTCGAAGTTGTTCTCGGACTATGGAAGAATGGCACGTGCCAGTAAGCTCTCTCTGCTCCCCTTATTTTTGGGAAGGCCTCCGTCACACTTTGCTAAGACTAAGAGGCCCACAAGCATCTCGCTCTTCATCTCAAGCTTTAATGTGCACTTGTTGGCTGAAGCTGTTTGTCTTGATTCTTTTTCTTAAATCCTTTTTTATTGCTGTTTATAAAAAATACACCTAACCCCCTCCCAGCCCCAGCCCCACCCTCCCACCCAAACACGTTACATTCCCAAGTGTATTATACAGAAAATCACACCTATTGAAACACGGCATACATGATTAGGAGAGAATATGGTTTAAAGCATAGCAGCAGTTATATATAACACAGAACGTATCCCTCTATATAAATAAACCCCTTCTAAAGTGACACGTGGCAGATAATATAACCAAAATTCATTGTTTTAATATATAAAAAAATCAATCTCAACAACTAATCTCTTTTACCCATTAATGTTTCTAGTGCTGTGACAACAGGCTACCATATCAAAGATAACAACAAAAATTCTGTCTAGAGACATTCCGACTCCACCTATCACCCTCCATCTTTAAGTGACACTTGACCAATATTAGGGCAGCCTCAATTATCTATCAAAGTGGCTGGTCAATAGCAGCTAAGCCCCATATCAAAGGTACCTTTAAGCATCGATTAACTGGTCACAAGGTTAACCCACTTAGTCAGTCGATCCCAAATTTGCTGCCCCTTCTTGCACACTTGGGGGACCTTTCTTGCAAAAATAGCTTTTTCTAGTTTATACACCAATAATACCCGGGCAAGCCATTGCTGAAAAGTTGGGGGATTGGTATGGAACCATGCTGAGGCAATACACAGTCTCAAAATTGCCATAGAAACACATAACAAAGCAACACCCTCCTCTACTCCCTCTCCATTTAAAACTCCCAACAATATCAGAGAGGGGGTTAATGTCACCCTCGGATTAATTTTTTCTCTAAAAAAGCCAGTAATTTCATTTATCACACTAGAGCGTGCAGGACAAGTAGTAAAAACATGGACAATATCTGCCCCATGTAGAGCGCGCTGGAGGTAACAGGTTCCTCTGCCTTCCCCCCTTTTAGTGATCATATATGGTGTGTAATATAAAAAAAACAGGTTTTATAAAACTGAGCTTGCAGGCTGGCAGCCATTAAAACAGATTGCGCTTGTGAAAAGGCTTGCTGAAATACCGAATCGATTAGACCTAATTTATCTTGCCATTTTAATGCATATTTTTGTAGGTCATCTTTCCTGTAGTGATTTAAAGGAGTATATAGAGCACCAATTCTGAATTTCTCCTGACCTGTCAGTATATCTACCAGCTCAATTAAAAAAAATCCTGTGGGCCCACCCCCTTACTTTGCAAAAAAATCCCATAATTGTAGGTGTGAGAGGTTGGACTGGTATATGCTGTCCACTAATTAAAGTGGCCACTTTGTACCAGTCCAAACAACCCTTATTGATGATTAGGTTAAAGACAACTTTATTGAAAGCTATCCTAGTGGTAGCTATGGAGAGCAGCCTTAAGGCTAAGTCTCAAAGGAATGTAAAGCAGCTTGTTTTACCAGTCTATAACCTCTTGAATGACCAAATGAAAGGAGAACCACACCCGGTATATATAAAATCTATGTATTTATTTCTAAACACTCTTTACTAACCTCTTTATGAGATTAGAGAACAAGGCACAAAATATTACAGTACTAGATATATAGCACAATACACACAGTACAATACAGGGGGAGACCGAAGCATATTCTAAGAATGTGGTATAACAACCACGACTTGACTAGACACAGTGCCTAGAGCACATAGAATTGCTGGGACTCCAAGGAACCACCCAAGGTAGTGACACAGGGAACCCACGGGGGACGCGTTCAGTGTGAGAACACTGCCGCGAGCTCCGTACAATCTTATGGGAAAGTCACAGTTGGAATTTTCAAGTTTAAGGACACTTAGGAGAGGACATTGAGCAAACCCTTTCAGACCTAGAAGGTTCTAAGGCCAGCACCCATGTGAGCACTAGAGTACTCGTGTTACCTAACCCAGGAAGCCGGGTGAATAAGTGTCAAATGGTGTCGGGAATCTTTGTTAATTTCAATGGCGAGACGCTGCAAAGTGCTGCTGCCGTGAAGAGGTAAAGTTTCCGGTGCGATCCAAGCTTGGATCAAAGCTGAGAAGAACCTGAAAGCAGAGGGGACAGAGTCTGGGTCACTTGCCAGTGACCAGGGGCTCGGTAAACGAATGCCCACCGATGTCGGGTGTTTCAGGTAAGAACAGGTGAAGCTTGACTCTGCAGCCACAGGGACCAGGAGACGTCAATGATGACCAAAGTCAGGAGGCGAGCTGTCCCACAAAGGATGTCGAGTTCTGGGGGTGTAGTGCCCAGGTTGAACACCAACAAGCCTTGGCAACTGCAACCCACACGGTCAGAGGAAAGATGCTTTGGTGAGGACCAGCAAGGTCCTGTGAACTCCCCTAGCGATGGGTAGTCAGGGCATGTCTGGAGCAACCAGGTAAGCCCATGGAAAGTTAAAGTTGCCTTCACAGGGACCCACAGGCCAATGGACCATGGATCGCGAAGGGACCTCAAGAAGAATCACCTAATACCAGCCCATGGAACACTTGTGTGGTGTAGGCCAGTAATCTTCAGTGGAATCACTGCTCGGGTCTGGACAACAAGAAGCCCAAAGCACAGCTTATGGGGTTGCCGGAAAGCAGATGCTTCTGCAAATGGACATGGTGCTCAGGGGTTCGGGTTGCACGGTCCCCACGAGGGATACAGGTCTCGGGTTTGCTGAGCACACTAGTTGCCCTCGGGGACACTTGGGAACCCACTTCCTGTATTGCAAAAGTCTTCAGAGTCCTCAGGAGCTTGGGAGTTGCAAACTGGTCATATGCGTCTTTGGTGCCAACTTAGCAGAGTAGTAACTCCGTTACTCCAAGGGAGATTCTTCAGTCGTTCGGCGTGCAGATCATCAAAGTACTTGGTTTTTGTGGCAGAGTTTAGTCCAGGTAATATCTAAAGTCCTGTAGCCAGGGGTTCCTACTTTATACCCAAGGAAGGGGTGGGACAAAATCTGGGAACCCACCTATGGGAAGGTCAGGACAGAGGAGTGGCTACACCCATATCCTTTGTCTAGTTTCGCGCCAGAGCAGGGGCTGATAGCCCCTCCAACCAGTTTGAGCTGGACGATGCACAGGGACACCAAACGTGCCCCCCAGTGCAGACATCAAAGCACTCTTGGAGTGCACCCACCCAGCCCCAATACACTAAAGCCTGTCTGTCTCTAGGAGGGTGGAATCATACCTCCCACGCCAGGTACTGGTGTGGAGGTATGATTCCAAGGTGTTTGACACCAAAGACTGCAGTTTTCTGTGCAGCTCTTTTAAAGTTAGCATTTACCTAGAGGTTATAATGCACCTGTAAGCGTGGGGTGGGAGCGGACCGGAATAACAAGCGTGGAGGCCGTATGTAGTGGGCTATCTCGTAGCCAGTGTTTATTACAGTACAGTTTTCCAAGGGTAGGGTACAAGGGAAAAGAGGGTTCTAAAGGATTGCAGGTTCCGGTTCCGAGGTGATGAGTCTTCCTGCGGTGAAAGTCCAGGGACAGATGTTGGTCTTGACTGGAGTCGTGACTGGTCCTTGAGGCAGCAGTCGGCTCAGCTCCCGGACGGTGGTTCCTCGGAGGGGGGGAAAGGAGAGAGAGAATAGGGGCCGTTAGTTCTGTCGGTCAAACCGAGGGTAGGAGACTGTTTCCTTCACCAGTGTGTTGGGGCTAGAACGAAGGTGAGGAAAGGGAGCGGAAGATAAGAGAGGAGAAGAGACAGCACGGTCAGGGCGGAGGGTGAATTCGTGCCTGGACGTGGGGGAGGTTTTATCTACAGTCGTGATTGTGCCACTCTCACACGAATATACACTCTATTCACAGTGCGCGGTGAAACGTGAGGGGGGGGGACTCTATTTTACAAGGGTTGTATTTACAGCCTACTATTTACAGACACTCTTACAGCCTCCTATCTGCACACACGCGGAACTGGTACTCACTTGGCCCGCCGCAACTCCGTCCTTGATTTGCGGCCGCTCTCCAGCGTCCTCCTCTGGACTCCACCAGTCCTCCGTCCAGACCTCGTCTCCTGGTTCGGGTTCGCCTCTCTTCTCCGGGGGTTCTTCGCACGCCGTCTCCTGCCACGAGTCTTCCTGCTTGAACGCGGTGTTGTCGGTTCTTCCTGCTTTTCTGTGGTCCGCCTCCGGAAAGGGGGAGGGACTTCCGGGGTCGCGGGGATGCACTTCCGGTGTGTTCCGCGTTGGGACTGGTTCCTGCAGGGAAAGAGAAAGGGGTGGAGTCCTGGTTGTGATGGTTGTCCGGGTAACAGGGAATGGTTGTTGTGACCGGGATGGGCGACGTGGTATCAGCGCTGACGGCGCCGTGGTCCCATCACAGCACTTAAAAGAATATGGTATGGCTGCATCACAGAACAAACCCGGAGAATAGATTCCGAAGGCTGCAGAGGGGCCTGCTCATGCATGGGCACCTTCTCACATAACACCCAGCACCCTGCCTTCAAGACTGATAAGGCCTACCATAGGGGTGACTGATAGGTTTACATGTGCAGTGATAAGGTAAATATAGTGAACCTATATCTAGGTATGGGGTGCATGCACCACCTTGCACAGATTGCAGTAGCAGACCTGTGGTGTCAATTTGAGTGGCCTCTCAGGGGTGGCATAATACATGCTGCAGCTCCTGGGAGGCTTCTGGGGTACCTATGCCCTGGGTTTATAGTATACCATTTACTAGGGATGTATAAGGGTATCCCAGAATCCAATCTAGAGTGTACCTAAAGCACATGCAATCAGTATATAAGAGAAAGCAGCTAGCCTTGGGTCCTGAATACCTGGATCCCAGCCAGACTAAGTCAAAAACAGTGAAACATGAGCAAAAAGTGGGGGTAACTAGAAGAAGCAGTTCCTACTCTCCTACAGAAGGTATTTCAAAAAGTCCCTCTGATTAATACCGAATCCTGTTCTAAGTTCATTGAATGGCATTATATCAGTAGAGGAGAAGAAAAACCCAAGTTTATTCAGTCCGGCTGTTATCCACGTAAGTCTGTCTTGATCCTGAAACCATATGAACTTTCATCGTATAATTTATGGTTCCAGAGATTTCGAGTACTGAAGTTCCACTAAACCAAAACATTAAACCTGCATCCCTCACATTTCCAGTAACTTAACGAGTATGGGCCCTACTCACAAAGATTTGACTGTGAGTAGGTGTGTAGGTGGGTATGTCTGACTCACTCTTGCAGTGCTTTGATAATAGATTAGGATTGTATTTGCATTACGCATAGTTGGTGCAAACTCAAGACTCCAATATGTCCTATTGGTTGGACCTTTATCTCAAACTGAGGCTGAATCACAAATTCAGTAACATTGCAATGGCAATCATACAGATTTTGCCCCACAGTAACAACAGAGAGGAGTAAATGTGCAAGTTTTATCAGCAAGCTAGTAAAGTTACAATCTCCAATCAATTCAATTCGACATAAACCGATATTCCGCTGAGTGCATGAGTATAATCCAAGTAATTCAGTTCAGTAATGTGAATATTGTGTTATAAAAGGCAAAATTTGCAAATCAAAGCCAAGTCTCATTTCCAAAAACAAACTCGCTAGGGCTAGGGTTCAGGACAGGTTGGGTAAATTCAGGAGCAGTGAGTGTCAGCAAACATACGTAAAAAAAGAACCAAATAAAGGTACTGATTAGAATGAGAAGGAGTGTGTTTGCTCTCGAGAGTAACTCTAGGATCAGGAAAGTAAAGAGCATTGGTCCCAGGAGAAGGGAAAGTACATCTGCCTGCTATGGTGGGTGGGGGCAATAGACCTAACTAACAAACAGACTTCACACAGTTCAAATGTTAGCTCCATCCAAGGGATACATCAGGTTCCCACCAGGAAGGAAATAATCAAAACAGTGTTCTGCGTACTTGGTTCCCGCCTCCGTCTCACGGATAATACAATGCCAGCTTCTTCGATCATCAAAGCCTTCATGATATCTCGCAAAGAAGTATTCACCTCCTCTCCTCCCAGCCTGCAGGTGCTGGGAATCATTGTCCAAACTAACTAATTGCTACTCTACAACCTTCAAAATGTAAGCTAACAAAGAACATTGGGGCATATTATCAAGACAGGCGATAAAATTATCGCCGCTTTAGCAGCAGAAAACTGCTGCTAAAACGGCGATAACAGGCTTGATAATATGCTCTATGGAATTCCAATTGAAGCTCATGTTAGATGTGAAGGACATCTAGCCTGAGCCTCAATTGGAATACCACAGAGCATATTATCAAGCCCATTATCGCCGTTTTAGCAGCAGTTTTCTGCCGCTAAAGTGGCGATCATTTTATCGCCTGTCTTGATAATATGCCCCAGAATTTGATTTGTAAATGCGAACACAGTGACTCTTGCCTGAAACGGAATAAAAAGTTATGCACATCAAACAGAAATACAACGTTTATTTTAAATGGAGTAGAGCACCTAGGCCTACTGACAAAAATAATAAAATTCACATATGTTGAATAATGTTAATCAAATATTTGATTCATTTAGTTTATGCAACCTAAATGCAAAATAACATATAGGATAAGGTGAGAAATAATGGGTAGATAATTTATAAATCACGTATAAATCATATAAGCTATGGTTAAGTGGATTACAGGTTAATATACCAATAAATGCAAATAAATGATGGTGTCACAGCGTCATCAGTACTCCTGGAATTCAGTAGAAAAACAGGAACACTACTATCTTGCTCCCAAAATTCAAGAGTAACAGAGGAGCACTACAAGAGTAAGTCATGCCTACTCTTAGATACACCCTTGTGAACAGGGCCTGATATTGTTAGACTTGTATAACTGCAGATAGTTTCACATGCTGTATTTTCAGTACAAAGGCAGTGCCATATTGTTCTTATTTTTGGAGCAGCAAACCTTAAAGCAACCCAATGCAGGTTTCCCCGTCAGGACGATAGTATCACTTAACAAGATATTTTTAATGAATCGTGCAAAAGAACAAATCAACGTTTTGAAGCAGGATGTTCGCCCAATAAATTCCCACCAAGCACTGCAGCATAAAGGTCAAGGATGCTTCCAACATTTGTTAATTGATGTCATTGGCCGCAATAAGTTGAGTGATAGCAGGGGCTAGCTTCAGGTGAAAACTATCTCTGTGTGCATTACACACTGGCTTAAAGCAAAGAGTGTGGACTCCTAATGGAAGCTTCCACTGGTGATGAGGGGAAGGCCTGCCTGCAGGCCCACCAATTCCATAGGTGTCCCGCATAAAAATAGGGTCACTCCCTTTCCACTGCTAGTTCAAAAGCTAGACTGGTATTAAAGACCCAGGGTGGTAGGGACCATCCCACCCAGAATCAGACCCCATTTTGCAGGTCTGAATCTTAGTCATTTTGTGTATGCTGGGGCCACCAAATTTCCTCTCAGAGGGTTGCTAGCATCGACGGGACATTATCATTCGAAAGGGTGGGGTCCGTAATTACTCCCCATACCCGAAACTCTCATGGGCATACACCACACAGCCCTTTTTTCACCAGACACCTTTCAACCACATAGGCCAATGGACTGGAGCTGAGAGATGTGTGCAGGGGAAAATATGTACTTTCGTTTTTCAGATCTACCAAGACTAAGGGGACTTTTTGACACCCCCCACCCCCCACTTCTTTCCTTGGCATTTCAACCTAGTTAATATAAATATATTTTTGTGAGCATAAGGTAAAATGGGTTATGAGGATCAATGCGTCAAACGGGTATTGAAACCACATGTGAAGTATTCCGTTTGTGTTGGTCTTAGAAAAATGTAAAAAAGAGAGAGCTGCCAGAGGCAAGTCTAATTTGTGGTATATTTTAATATGGTACACATACAAATAGAACTTTTGCAGTGTTAATGCAAGTTTGGAAAATTACCTTTTTATTGCCTTCTACTCCCACATTTTACAGTTAATGTTTCACTCCTTTATTATGCATTTCAGATCCAAGGCCAAGGTTAAATGCTTGTATGCAGACATTAATAATTTCTCTAGGGGCACCGAAAATGCCTACACACAATGTCTGTGTTCTAATCAAGTGGGCTTGTAAGAAAATTAGATTTTCACAAAGTTTGCAAAAAAGCCTGAACAGTAGATAGTAACAGTCTGGGGATCTTGCTGTTTCTCTGTGTAAATCAGTTTCATTAACCAAAGGCTATCTAAAAAAGCAATTGTACTGCAACGGGGTTTTGATAATGGTTGCAAGACAGACTTCAGAATAAATGGCTGGCCCAAAAAAAAGCACTGCTATGTTTATGTCAAACAGTCGCTCTCATAAAATGGTGCAGATATTGGCCTGTGAAACTGATTCAGATTAGGAGTCAGTGGAGGGCAGTGGGGAAAAAACCTAGCCCAGACCAGCACCAAAACTGGTATTTATGCAGATCAACCTCCAATTTACAATATCAGTGAATTTATCGATGAGTTTGTTTGTGCAGCACCACGTTTAGCTTGATGGGCAGTTCACGGTGCTGGGAAGAGTCTAGTTTTCAAAGGTAAAGAGTAAAGGACACCCTAACTGTAGGAGTTTGCAACAAGCCAGATGCTAGAAGCATTTCCCTATTCGGCATTCCTCTGTCACTCTCCTTGGTGTGACAAGAGATCAGTTAAATGCTGACTATAAGATCTCAGTTTTCAGGATTCTACTGAAGTGGAGGGAGCTAGGTTGTGCTGTGAGACATAGGTGCAAAGCATTCCAGAATGTAGGGCCCTGAAATTCCAAGTCCCGACCTCTGGGCCTGATTTAAATTTTGGTGATCTTGTACTCTGTCACAAATATGATAGATATTCCATCCGACTTATTACAAGTACATTATACTGCCAGGTACTTTTAATAAGGCGGACGGGATATCCATCACATCATGAAAGAGTAACTTGTCTGCCAAACTCTAAAACTAGATCCCCTATGTTCTGATTTTTGAAAGCTTATTGGCGGATTAGGTGTAGAAGGGCATGCCACAGGATTCTGGCAAGGATACTGTAGGGATACAGATTCTGACATTAACCAGGAGCTTTGCAACATCAGGCCTAGTGCATACTACCTACATTTTCTAGGTGGGTGGTAAGGAATTAACATGTGAGTTCGTTTCCAGTTGAAATGTCCTGCAGAGTTCTGTGGACTAAAAAGGAGGTTGTATAGCATGATCTTTTATCAGGACGAGGAGGGACTTTGGCACTAGTGTGATATGGTCATAGTGTTTCAATTTGACCAAGAGACAGTCAGAACAGTTCTAGAGTTTTTGGGGTTATGAAAGTAAATTCTTTGAGACTTCTGGATCGATGCTATTACAATAAACCATATGAATATTACCACTGTAATGACTGGCGTTTTATGTGAAAGAATACGTCATAACAGGAAGCCTCTACCCATGCATAGTAGATGGAAACCTGGTTTAGTGACATAGTAGTATAGAGGAGACCTCATTATCAGATATCAAGCCCAAGATTCAGGCATGCACTATAGAAACGTCCTCAACTAGGGTGTTAACTTCAAAGGTTTTTCAAATAAATGAGACACTGAAGGCACATTTATTGTGCAAGAAAACATCAAAGGTCACATCAGAACAGACAGACAACACAATGTATGGCATCGTGCTTACCTTATAACTATGCTTCCCCCCCCTCTCCACTATTTGAACCTTTAAATAACTTTAGTACAAGAAAAACATTTACAAATAAGTTTAATAAAGGGAACACCTATATTTCTTATTAGAAACACAACCTTCCATATGGGTGAGGTTGCTGATATATGGGCTATGGTAGGCCTTCTACAGCTAAGCTGGAGCTGTGTGCAGGAGTGTAGGTGATGTTTTAAGTGACAGAATCACCGACAACATGAGGTTCTTGAAGATGAAATTGAAATAGCAGATGCTGTAGACCAGTTCTGAGACTGGGGAGGTGTATTCCATTCATACACAAATTCCAGAGATTAAATTGCAATCCTCTATTGATGCTCAGATCACAACTAATAACCAGCTAAGTCTGGCAAGAGGCTCTAATACTTCAGAAAGTTGCCAAAGCTAGTCCAGAATCAATGGTATCCTCCTTGAAAAGTTACATTGTCGATATTATGATGTTGATTCATAAACGTTTTTATGCTCAAACATGGTGCCTAGCACACTCAGGATCCTCTCAAATGCCAGGTCTCTCAAATGCTGAAAAGTCTTTCAAAATAAAAAGAAACCATGTTCAGCAATCTTTTTATTACCATGAGTTTGACACATCCCTGATCTAATCTTGACATCTTGCAGTGAACTGTCAGGAATGAGTTCAGGAGAACAGTGGCCTAAATGGTGGCATTTTTTCTAATACAATGTTTGTTTAACAGGATAGACACTTATGAAAGAGCAGAAGAAAACTTTGTGCTCACTATCATGAGATGAACATCAATGCTGTCTGTGTAACTCTATATGATGAATATGATTATGATTTGTAGTTATACTTGGATTAAATTTGATTCACTTTTGAAAATGAACATATTGAGCGAACAATATCTGTAGTGAATAAATGGGTGAAAACGTATTCTTAATTCTAAAATACAGTGTGAAAGACATAAACCAAGGTAAGAAGAGAAGACCAGAGCTGTAGAAAATGCTGTCAGATGATAATGCTGAGAGCATTTGTTTTTGTTTGCTAATTAACATATTTTAGGTACACAAGGCCATAAAGATGATAGCAATAGTGCTAGTTGATTTAATAGTGTCCTTTTAATACAGTGCCTCGAGTGGTGACAAAGGCAGCGGTAAAAGGCATTATAGGTCAAATAGAACTAAGTACCCCTAACACCCTTAGAATGGGCCATAACAGGACTAACTCTAAACGTGCTGGTCTGGGATTGAACAATGCAAATGCAGGAAAATAAAATTGAAGGGATTAGTTAGAGTTTTGCAGATTCAAGATATTCACGAAAAATTTGCTGATGTCCCTTATACCTTAGCTGTGATGTATACGTAGGTATACACTCTAAATAGGGCAGACTTTACACCCACTGTTTTTTGAAGGATATTCTGAATAATGCCCTAAATTGTTTTATAGATAAAGAACATTTGTGAAATAGTGATAAACTATGTAGGGGTTTTCTGGGCCCCGGGTGGGTGCCTGTTATCAATATATTAATATTGGAGAACAGCCACACCAAAACAGCTAAACCAGCACCAGGGGAGTACTGGACCTTCTCACTTCAAAGGAGGCACATTGTGTTTGCGTGTGAAAGCTATACCCTCAGAATGTACCTTTTCCATCTCAAAGATAAGCATTATTGAGAACTAAAGATCCTGAGCCCAGATTTTACTCAACCAATCCAACGTGAACAGCTTCAACTCCCCTTTACAATGTATGTGTAATTCAATATACTCCTCATATGGAATGTTATTCTTTTTGTTATCATCCATCATGGCTCATCACCACCACTAAATGGACCCAACCAAACTGCTGATGCCCTTATATATTGTATGCTCTGTTCTGAACAGCATTATTGATAGAAACAACGGAAGCTGTAGAATAAATATTCAAATATCGAAACACCTTACATTTGAGTATGGTCACCATATCAAAATTCCCAAGAAGGTGAACCTCTGTGACTTAATGGAGGAGGAGGCTGCTACTACACCATTTTCACTATGAAAGCAGATTTATTTTAAAGGGATAACATCACATCAAGATATTTATTCTACTTGACAAAATTTTGGGATTTCAAGAAATCTGCAGGGTTGTTGTTTTGCAGTTAGGTATTAAAATTACTTTCTTTTTTTATCATGTTGATTGCCACCTCATCTCATATGCTGTTTTTAAGGTTTCAGAAAGTTCTATTATGTCTGGTAAGAAAAGTGTATTGAAGAATATATGGCCATCCAATGGGAGCCTTTCAATAAAGAAGCTATTTCCATGCTCATCATTTAACAGTTCAAATATGCAGAGAAATACCTTCATAGAAGAAACAACTTTAATTAAAGCCTACTATAGCTGTGGATTAATTTTTGCTGGTTGAGAAACTCAAGGTGTGTATTTTTAACTCTAAATACGGTAAGAATCTCAAATAATGGGAGGTAGGGCTCATGTAAAGACTGGCGACTAAATGATAATATCCTATTTAGTTGTTGTCCATATTAAGACCGGACCCTACACCATACACCTACACCAATCATCTAAACCTGCTTACTGTGCCTAGGACTCAAAAGAAGAAATTAAGGAGATAGAGCTTTCTCAATTGCTGCAAGTAGACTCTGGACCTCTCTTCCGCAAATCCTGAGGGCTAACCCACAGTTGTCGCCTTTCAGGAAAGCACTTAAAACCTGGCTTTATGCTATATAGACAACTTTTTTTCAGGTGGATTGACAGTTAGGTTTTAGCTTTGGATGGCCGTCTATAGTGCCTTCTTGCTGAACTATATCACTCTACAAAATCAAATCAAACCAAAGATAGAGTTAGGTAAAGGAAGGCAGTAATGAAAACTGGGAAGAGGAAGTTGCAGGACAGATTGAAATACAGAAAATTATATAATTATTCTTATTCCTAGAGGAAAACAAGTTATTAAGGGCCTGATTACGAAGTCAGTTGCCTCCGACTGACACCGTCACGGGCTCGGTACCCACCGACCGACCTCTAGTCGGAGGTCTCAGCACCGCAATTGCAGTGTGGTTGCATACTCCCATTTCTCTCTGGGAGCTTGTGCTGTGGCCATAAACTGGACATTGCACAAGCTCCCATAGAGAAATGTGAGATTCTGTTTATCCCTGCACCGTGAGGCAGGCACCTCAGGGTGCCTGCCACGTGGTGCAGGGATTAACTGCGGGGCACATAGCCCCAAACCGTAGGCCGCTGCTAGGGTCCCCCAAACTTGCTTTCCATGTCTGAAAGCCCATCATGGAAAGACTGTCCGAACCCAAGCATCGTAATCCTAACTGCGGAAACACTGTCCATTGGGATTACGTGCTGGTCCCCGACTACCCGACGGGTTCCTTGAGCTCATTGGAATCCAGCCAGAATGACCCACCAGTTTCAGTTTTCACCACCTGCATTGTAATGGGGCGATTGGAAATGAAACCGCAATGAGGCAGCTTTCTGAGACTCATCGTAATTGGGCCCTGTCTTAAACAGGTGAACGAACACTGATGTAAATGTGGGTGTACTTGTAAAGCACACTGCGACTCCATGGAGTATCCTGGCACTGAAGACCGCTGGGGAACCCGTCCTTGTTTTTCCCCTGTGAGATGGTCCCTTTCTGGGTATCTCCAAGGTGAAACCAGGCATCCCTGGAGGGCCGTTGTAGAGATGAGGCAAGCTTAATGCCCAGAGTTGCCGAGTGTGTTCCCTGGTTAGGGTAGGCACCGAGGCGAGAATTATCGAGTCCGTTTTGACCCTGGTCCACAAACCTGCCACGTCGGGAATTGAACCCTGGTCCCGGGCAGTTCTCTGCTTACAGGTCTGCCGCCTCTAACCAGTGAGCCACACCACTCCACTGATGGTATGGCATGGTTCGGGCCTGATATTTCTCTCCAAGGTACAATGAAAAAAACTGGTAAATTGCTTATGAATGAAGGCAGGCTTTTCATAAGTTTATAATGTCAGTAACTGATGTCAATAGGTTAGGAAATTTAAAGTCATAAGGATTTTGATTATATGCTAAAAATCTCAATAAAAAGCGATTTAAAACGTAGTGGTAAAAATTGTGACAAAAAGTCGCTGGCAAACATATTTTTGAATTATAAAAATGTAGTTATAAAAAGTATGTTTTCCCATATCAGCCTTTAAAAAAAAAAATAAACCTTAACCTAATAACATATGGCTACTCCACTTAATCCTAACCCTCTAATGCTTACCTCATCCATGAGTTTCACCCTAAGCCACAACCCTGCCTCTAACATATAACATAAACCAGTGGCGTAGTTAGGCACTTTGCCACCCGTGGCGTGCCGTGCCTTTGCCGCCTGCGATGCTGTGCTGAAGAGAGGGGGTGGTGGTGATTATTTTTCAGTTTGCTGCCCCTGCGGCAAACTCATGTAAGAACGCGGGGGAGCCACCGCCTCCAAAACTCGTGCCGCCGGGGCGGACTGCCCCCCCTTTGCTACGCCACTGACATAACCTGGACACATCCCGTACAGTCACTTTGACTTTTACCTCTCCAGTAAGCCAATTTTAGCTCTAATTTTAAATCTCGCCTTTACACTAACCTTTAACCATACCCTTGCTTTCCCCTAACGATTATCCAAACCCAACTTTAACCCTTAGCCCATATTAGTTGGAGGGATAGAGGGAACGGAAGGAAGAGGGTTGCTCATTTGCCCATTTATAAAGGCCATTTAAGTATCTCAGTTTTGAAGTGTGGGGCAAACAATACTTTGAAAAACATGAAAATAATTATGGAGAAAGCCAATGCTTACAAGTATTGAAGACACCAGCGAAAACCCAACACTGCCCATATCGTACTGGCATTCCTGAACTGCGATACTCCAACAGTATGTCCACGCTACCGGTCCAGGCAGATGGCGCTACTCCAGCGGTGTACTCATTCTTCCAGCTCCCCGCAATAACCCCATCATCATCTTTAGCATTTATCTGCAGAGAGAGAAATAAGACCTGCAGCTCTATCATTGGGTCTAACTTTTACAAAATATTGTTAGCATTCAGGATTCCTTCTTAGGGCCTCAGGACATGAATATCCCAAAACAGTGACAAGGACATTGAAACTTGGGAGCACAGATGTTGGAGCTTGGAGGCACAGACAAGACCAGAAGTAATTAGACACTGGATCAAATAATGACACATGCACTGGGACAGGAATTCATGGAATCTGGGGCAGGGACATAGGAAGTCATGGACTCTAAGGCTGGGAGATATAAACTAAGGGACGTGACACATAAACACTGGATCAGATTAAGATGGATGATGCGGCTGGGAGACACAGACATGGGGACAGGAAGGCACAGAACCTGGGGCAGTGAACACAGACACAGAGCAACAAGAGCTCCAGAGGGGAACATCCTTTACAACGCAACTTTTACCACGCATTGCCTTTCCGACGCAACTTTTACAACGCAAACCATTACAACGCATTGCGCTGGGGGGCGCTCTAGGATAGGGAATAGGTTTAATGTACTATCCAACACCTTCCCTACGATCCACGGGGACTGGAGTAGGAATAGTAAATTAAACTATTCACTATCCAGCGCCCCAAAGCACTATGCGTTGTAAAGGCATGCGTTGTAAAAAAACGCGTTGTAAAGGCATGCGTGGTAAAAGCATGCGTTGTAACGTCATACACCCGCTCCAGAACATGTAGACACAGACAGCAGGGCAGGGAGACAAGGGGCGTAGGACAGGGAGGCATTGCCCACAGAGATAGGAGGGCACAGAGACTTGAACTGGGAGACAAATATATGCACACACACTTGGAAAGGATAAAAGTGGCCCTCATTATGAGTGTCCAAGTAATTCGAGTGCTAATTTCCACACCTGGCAATTACTCATACCTGATATGGGGTGTTTACTAAGATAAGCGATTACCTCCTATTAAAGTTGCACCTGGTTGATTGAGGCTTAACATGTACAGTTGCTGTTGACTGTACTCATAGCTGCACAGTTCCCCAATTTATTCAGCCATTTCCCCCTGATACTATTGTGCAACACTTCTTCTGGTGAAGTCTGCCTGGGAAAAATTGTGGGGAATCAGCAATTAACAATAAACTCGTATTTCTGATCCATGTACAACCTCCCATGTGTGCATGGAATGCAGTTTAAATTAGCATGTGTAATATAGCTGAGAGACTGGGACAGAGGGGCTGATTTACATCTCAGCGGACAGTTACTCCTTCACAACGATCACAGATATCCCCTCAACCTAAATATAAATCCCATGATATCCTATGGGATTCATCCCGTCCGCTGAAATATAAATCCCATTTTATCCTATGGGATTCATATTTTGTACAGACTGGATATCCATCACCGTTGTGACGGAGTAACCCGTCTGCCGAGATCTAAATTAGGCCCTGAGTCAAAGATAGGGCATCACAAACATTGTGACAGGGATACATGGGCCTAGGGAGACAAAGACAGCAAAACATACAAACCCTGATACATGGACTTGGGAGGCGCACACTTTCAGGGTGTGTGGCAAAAAAAGCACTGGCAAAGGGAAGCAAGGACTCTTGGACTAGAAGAGATAGACACTAGAAGAGGGGTGGTACATGCACTGCAACAGGAAGGCTATGATACTGACAGAAACGGGGACAACAGTACTTGGAGATAGGTACAAAGGGGAAGAAAACAGGATCAGATGTGAAGCTTGACACTGACATTGAGACAAAGGGAGAGGCACACTGGAACAGGGAGACTTGTGAACTGCAGCCAGGAGACATTCACACTGGACAAGGACACCAAGACATGAAAACACTGACACCAGCACACAGAGGCACAGACAATGTGGTAGCGAGGCACATACACCGAGACAGAGAGACAAGGACATTGGGAAATGGGCCAATTGACTCTAGGCCAAAGAAATGCATGGGGATGCTTGTTGAGGGAGACACAGTCAAGTGTGTGGAGTCTATGACAGGAAGACCAGTTAAGAGAAACACGACACCAAAAAGACATGAACATCAGCAAGAGGAATTGCCATTCAGCAAACTACCATAAACCAGACCACGCTTAGTGCTAAGAGTTAGAGGCATTAAGAGACCTTTACAAAAAGAATCCAGCATTACAGACCATAGTGAATCAACTCTACAGACAAGGAGATTTTGATATGTGTTGCAGTGTTTCCTCTAAAACGGGTACGCCTATGAGTAGCTCGTGAGCTACGGTGCACAGACATAATATCGACTGGACATAATATCGAGTTTTAAATATAGACTGGACAAAATATCGACAGGTAAGTGATGTAATATCGACTGTTAAAAATATAGAAAGTTAAAATATCGAAGTATATAATATAGATAGTAAAAAATATCGAATTTTTATTTATTTCTAATTTTTTATAGTGTATTTTTATGTTATGATATGTGTGAAAAGTGTGTATTTATGTTATAATTAATTTTTATTAATGATTTTTGTTTTTATAATTATTGCGTAATTTAAATCTGTAGCAGGTTGTGGGTTTATAGGGGAATAGGTTGGGAAGTAATTTAATTATAATTAATTAAATATGTAAATTTATTTATTGATAGTAAATTTTAATTAATGGTAAAATAAGGTATAATAGTTAATTAATTAAATCTTAATTGGTAATTAAGTATGATTAATTGGTAATTATGTAAATTTTACTAATTTATTTTCAGTAGCGGGTCGTGAGTTTATAGGGGAATTGGGTGGGAAGTAATTAAATAATAATTATTTAAAAATGTAAAATTATTTATTTAGAATTAATTGTCAATTAAGCATTTATGTTAATTATAAATATTTTATTTGCCAATTGATTAAATGTAATTGATTAATTGTTAATTATGTTAATTTTAATTATTTCTTTTTATGTAGCGGAATGTGGGTTTATAGGGGGATTGGTTGGGAAGTAATTAAATTATAATTAATTAAATAATTAAATGTATTTAAAATTATTTACTTAGAAATAATTGTAAAATAATTTATCATTATAAAATAATTAATTGTAATATTTTTAATTAATTAGTATTAATAGGTGATCAATTGAAATAATTATTGTTAATTAGTATTTTTAATATATTAATTATTATATTGTATACAATTTTTATTATTTTTAATTAATTATTATTAGATATACTTTTATAAATTTTAAAATAATTTATGAAGTATTTACTTTCCCTAATGTTGTATTCTCAGGAGTGGGAATAGTAATGTTAACCGTTACGCTATCCAAAGCTTTCCCTACTGTTGCACTTTTTGGAGTGGGAATAGAAATTTTAACCCCTACGCTATCCAATGCTTTCCCTACTGTTGCACCCACTGGAGTGGGAATAGTAATGTTTATCCCTACGCTATCCAACGCTTTGCCTACTGTTGCACTCTTTGGAGTGGGAATAGTAATTTTAACCCCTACGCTATCCAACGCTTTCCCTACTGTAGCACCCACTGGAGTGGGAATAGTAATTTTAGCCCCTACGCTATCCAACGCTTTCCCTACTGTTGCACCCACTGGAGTGGGAATAGTAATTTTTACCCCTACGCTATCCAACGCTTTCCCTACTGTTGCACTCTTTGGAGTGGGAATAGTAATTTTAACCCCTATGCTATCCAACGCTTTCCCTACTGTAGCACCCACTGGAGTGGGAATAGTAATTTTAACCCCTACTCTATCCAATGCTTTCCCTACTGTTGCACCCACTGGAGTGGGAATAGTAATTTTATCCCCTACGCTATCCAACGCTTTCCATACTGTTGCACTCTTTGGAGTGGGAATAGTAATTTTAACCCCTACGCTATCCAACGCTTTCCCTACTGTTGCACACACAGGAGTGGGAATAGTAATTTTTACCCCTACGCTATCCAACGCTTTCCCTACTGTTGCACCCACTGGAGTGGGAATAATAATTTGTACCCCTACGCTATCTAACACTTTCCCTACTGTAGCACCCACTGGAGTGGGAATAGTAATGTTAACCCCTACGCTATCCAACGCTTTCCCTACTATTGCGCCAACTGGAGTGGGAATAGTAATTTTTACCCCCACGCTATCCAACGCTTTCCCTACTGTTGCACTCTTTGGAGTGGGAATAGTAATTTTAACCCCTACGCTATCCAACGTTTTCTCTACTGTAGCACCCACTGGAGTGGGAATAGTAATTTCAACGCCTACGCTATCCAACACTTTCCCTACTGTTGCACCCACTGGAGTGGGAATAGTAATTTTAACCCCTACGCTATCCAACGCTTTCCCTACTGTTGCACTCTTTGGAGTGGGAATAGTAAGTTTTTACCCCTACGCTATCCAACGCTTTCCCTACTGTTGCACCCACTGGAGTGGGAATAGTAATTTAAACCCCTACGCTATCCAACCCTTTCCCTACTGGTGCACTCACTGGAATGGGAATAGTAATTTTAACCCCTACGCTATCCAAAGCTTTCCCTACTGTTGCACCCACTGGAGTGGGAATAGTAATTTTAACCCTTACGCTACCCAACGCTTTCCTTATGCTTGCACTCTTTGGAGTGGGAATAGTATTTTTTACACTTCTACTATCGTACGGCAATAATATTGTATATTATTTAATTATATTAGGTTACTATATATATATGTTTTAACATATATGATAGTAAAAAATGTTGTTTATTAATTTCATTAATTATTTAATTATTATAAGTTAATTTAAGTATTTTTAAGTATATTTTAGCAGTTAAATTTAAATATTAAATTAATTTAACACTGTTTTTAATAAGGTCGATATTTTGTTTAACTATATTTTTGTAAACGATATTTTGTACTCGATATTTTTGTACTTACCTGTTTGTAGATACAAACTCGATATTCTGGCTGTCGAAATTTTGTCAACGATATTTTTGCAAGTCGATATTCTGTCCCTCGATATTATTTCACTGATCCGTGAGCTACTAGTAGCACTCGGGCTACCTGTGAGTAGCTCCCCTGTGTGCAGCCTAGCCTACTAAATTTCAAGCTTTTGCTTGTTTGAATAAATAAATAAATTCTAAAATTGAACAGGGTGTATTAGAGACAAAAATGTGCGTATACTCAGTAGTCATACCCTGTTGTTTGAAGAAACTTGCTTATTTATTATATTTAAAGCTGATATCGGAATGATAAATCATGAGACACTGGGGCAAATAATTACTAATATTATTATATTAATATAATTGCAGCTATAACCGTTATATATTAACCATGTAGAGGCATTCCTCTCCGCCGCATTCGACACGGTGGACCACACCATCTTACTTTCACGTGTCGAGGCGGCGGGAATCAGAGGAACAGCGCTACTATGGTTATCCTCCTTTCTGAATGGTCGGACTCAAGCGGTTCGTCTGGGAGAGTCCTCTGCAGATTTTCAACCAATTCAGTGTGGTGTTCCCCAGGGCTCCTCTCTGTCCCCCTTATTGTTTAACCTCTACATTGCCCCCCTAATTTTTGCTTTACAGCGTCTGGAGGTCTCTGTGTACAATTACGCCGATGACCTCCAGCTCATTTTTTCCCTTTCCTCCACCCCTGAGTCTATGTCCAATGTCCAGTCCATTATGACCTTCATCCAGGACTGGATGAACTTCAACCACTTGAAGCTCAACCCCGACAAAATGGAGTTGGTGCTAACGGGTGGTTGCTCCAGTCCCTGGACATCTTCTTTTTGGCCCCCTTCACTTGGCCCCCCCCCACCCCCGTACCCTCTGTCAAAACCCTTGGATTTAAAATCAATAATCAACTTTCCTTACACTCTCAAGTGTCTGCTGTGGTTTCCTCAGCGTTCCTTTCACTTAGGACTATTCGCAGAGTCTCTCGATTCTTTGCCCCAGAAGCGCTCAAACTTATTCTGATAGCCATGGTAACATCTCGCCTAGATTATGGTAATATCCTTTACCATGGCATGCCCAACTACCTCTTGAGACGCCTTCAGCTTGTCCAAAACCAGGCTGCTCGGCTGGTTTTTAACCTTTCTAAGTCACATCATGTAACCCCTCTCCTCTCTACCCTGCACTGGCTCCCTGTCCGACAACGCATCTTATTCAAGCTCGGATGCACCATCTTTAAAGCCCGGACAGGTTCTGCCCCTTCTTTCATCAACTCAACCATTCAACCCTACACGCCTTCACGAGATCTTCGATCCGCCTCTCACCACCTTCTCCTGGTTCCCCGTTTTAAACGGAAGAAGTGGGGTGGCTCTAAATTCTCTACCACGGGTCCAGCCTTCTGGAACTCTCTTCCATTGCACCTTAGAACCTGCACCCAGTACCCCCTCTTCCGCCGGGACTTGAAGACTTTCCTCTTCACTCAAGCCTTCCCATCTTAAACGCTTACCTTTCCCTCTCTCCGACCTACCAAGTAGCAATTGTCAGTGAGCGCCAAGAAACCGCCAGGTGTACGAGCGCTATACAAATCCATTAAAATTCAAATTCAAAATTCAAATTCCATATTGATAAACCTTTTTTCGCATTACTGCTGGTAATATTGACTGACGCACCAAGGTGATCACTGCTGGTATTATTGCATGGGGTGCCACTAATGTACTCTTGACTGACCTGCTCACTATTACCAAAGTAAAATCATTAGTAGCTTAGTAGGATTTTCATTGAACATAAGTAGCTCTTATTACAGAAATGGTTGGAGACACCTGCTCTAAAGCCAAATGCATGTGTGATCAAGATTGATGGGTGTAGCTGTTAGGAATTATCATCTGTTGTCATATCAGATATTTATAAACCGTCAAATAGTCCAACGTGGCCTTGATTCTGCTAATATGGCAGATAGCTGTTGGGTAATTGACCAGGGACCTAGGGTATAATTGTATGGCTTTACTCTTTTGTACAAGAATGGAGTATGGGTCAGCAGTTCATGTAGTCTTGATTTTTTGCCAAATTAAATATGATACGGGAGCTTCTACAATGTCCAATTAGTAGTGGTAATTACATCCCTTTAGAACTGAGGAGCATAAGCTTTATCAACTTCATTAGATTAATGATCTTGCCCTGACCATATAATTTGAGATTCAAGAAGCCGTCTCTTTTTATGTGCGCTGTAAGACAGTGCAGTAGATGATCATGAGGAATGTGTAGTTCCACTGCCCTTACGATGGACTATTTGTCATTTTTTTTACTTAGCGTAACATTTAGTTTTTTTATTCAAGTAAGATTAAACACAGCCATCAAAATTAGATAAAGATGCACAATCATTAGTCAGAAAATAAAAAGCTAAAAGAATTATTCCTAACATACAGAAACAAAAGTAGAGTGATGGAAAATAAGACCTACGATCTTTCTATGCAAAAATGGTTGTTTTCAAGATTAGACAAACAATCTTCCTTTTACTTGCATCGGAAAAAGAAATAAAAGGATATTTTCTTAGTGACAATAAAGGGGAGATTTGCAAGTAAAATTCACACTTCTTTCATTTCTATTAAGGGTATGTGAAATTTGTGTGATTTGCTTTTGCATATTCACACAATACGTCTGGAAATGTGGGTGAAATTACACTAAATTGCAAATCTGGCATTTAGCGCTATATTTCAGTGTGAAATATGTTCTTGCATCATTTTATACTCAAAAGCGCATTTTGCCCTAAATTATTAGTGTCAACAACACAAATGTTGAGAAAAATCAGCTGCTCGAGTGCTGTTTGTTTGCGTTGTTCCTGGGCTCCCTGCTAACATTTTGCTATCAATGCAGCGTAATTATGTGATGTTCCATTATGGCGTCATTGTGGGAATTTTATATAACAAGTGTAAAACAAAAGTCCTGAAATGATACTGAAGTAATAGAATTTTTTGTTGGGCCTGATATTAACCACCTCTAGTCCTATTTCTGCAATCATATGATTGAGTAGATTGGTTGAACAAATGCTCACACTACGTGGTCACCATTGCTCTAACCACAGACTCACATAATATTCTAATGCGATGCTGTCCAGCCTAGGTTACGGAGGGCCAAATCCATGCCTCAATTTCAGGATATCCACTAACTACGTAAATGATCTTCATTCATCTCATTTGTAGGTAGATGTATTTTCATTGGACAGTGTGAAAATCTGCTCTGGCTTTGGCCCTCCTAGACCTATGTTGGACACCCCTGTTCTAAAGTCTTTTCTCTATTTCACATGAGACACTGTGGTTACATGCAATGTTCCAACTTCTGCATACCTATGTAACTACAATTGCTCTTTCCAGCAAATCCTCCACACATCTGCTATTCTTCACCCTCCTCCTTGCATCTGATGAAATCATACCCAGTCCAGAGTAATTTGAAATTCCTGCCATACAACATATCATACAAGACTTCGCTGTTGGAAACTAACATGCTTCAAAAGCACCTTAAACAAGGTTCCATCATGCACTTCCATTTTTAGGTCTCGTCTATTCCATCCTGTAGGGATGGTAGGCGAGATTTATAGTGAGCGTTTCGAAAAGTCTACCCACTGCGGATCGTGTAGGTTCATGTGAGCCAGACGGGTGCACAGAAATTCGCTGCCCCTACCCCTCCTACAAAGCAAGACAAGACAAGTACATCAAAGTGATGAGGCCGCTCTGATTCCATTTGCCACCAGCCACTTCACGCGCTCCGCGGGTCATAAACAGGACCATCTGCTTGTGAATCGGAATGCTGGCATGGTTGCTCTCACTTGCTGTCCCTCTTCCCCACTGCCTCGCCCCAAGTCCTGCATTCCATATCCTACTCACTTCTGTCCCTCATGCAGAATTCTCCTTTCTATCCAGCTCTGCTAACTTACTGCTATGCTTAATTTTCTCTAACCACGAATCTGTCTGTTCAGCCTCACCCTGTCTTTCTTAGTCCTCGCCTCTCTGCGCCCCCCATCCCGGCATCTGCTCCCTCCCTTTCTTTCACTCTTTGCTCCCCTTCTCTCTCAAACACACCCCCTCTTCATGTCATATCTTCTGGCTTCGCGTTCTCTCTCGCATCATGTCTTCTCTCTCTCGCTTTCTCTCACACACTCTCCTCTGTCTCTCACTCTGTCTCACACACTCTCTTCTGTCTCTCGTCTGTCTCTCGCTCTCTCTCACACACTCTTTTCTGTCTCTCATACTCTCTTCTGTCTCTCGCTCTCTCTCACACATTCTCTTCTGTTTCTCGCTCTGTCTCACACACTCTTCTGTCTCTCACTCTCTCTCACACACTCTCTTCTGTCTCTTGCTCTCTCTCTCACACTTCAATTTTCTTGTTACCGCTTTGCTTACATTCTTTCACTTGTTTTCATGCGTGAGTAGTGGGCAATTATTACCCGACAGTTTTTTACCCCTCAATTTTAACATAATTTCAGGGTAACACCACCTCAAAACGACAGACCCACACACCAACTATTGCTTGGCGAGTACAAAACCTCAGAGTCAGTAGTCACGTTATGCACAGACACAAACAGAGCCAAGCTATTCCTCTGTGTGTACTTAAGCTCTCAGTCACGCTCTGCACAGCCCAGGCATTCAGAGGGAGCATGCCTTCTGGGCTCTGGGAGTTTAAAGGCTGGGCCCGGGAGGTCCTTGTGGATTAGTGGACCTGCCAGCTCTCATTAATTTTAGAGTAATCCAGTGTTTTTTTTCTGAAGGTTTCCATTTAGCCTATTTTTATCAGACATGCTCCAACGTGTATTAAATATATTTCTTAAAAATGCTTTTTTTTCGCTGCAGGACCTTAACGTTGCTTTTATGTATGTGTACTTTTTAAATCTATAATCTAACACACTGGATACTATGTTCATAACTCTGATACCTGCAGCCAAGATTTACTCTGATAATGGGTAACTGGGGATTTCCACAAGCGATCAGAAACCCTGCCCCCTCCATTGGTCAGTCAAATGAGCTAGTCGAGGAAGCAGGACAGCTTAGATGAACATGGCAGCAAGTAATCTGCCAGTAGAAAATACCCCAAATTTGGTTGAATAACCCCCCTCCTGCTTCCCAACTCCCTCTCCCTGATATACTTACATTTGGTGTCTTACTTGCTCGCATCACATCCTGTTCTTACAATTGTCATGCACATGTAGTTGCATTAGCAAACTAAAAGATATCTTTCAAGTGATTAACTGAAGGGTAATTTTGCAATAAAATATTAAACGTATAGTGAGCCCCTAGAATGCATCCAATTCTGCATGTTGCCTGAGGGAATGCAACACATCTTAATGAAGTGATATCCGAAGGATGGAAAAAAGGTGCAATATGGGAAAATAAATTACATAAAAACTATAGAAAGCTGGCAGAAAGAAATACCAAAAATAAAAGTAAGTACAGGGACGTATTTCAAAGGAAAGATTATCCCACTTCTGATGGAACCACTGTTGTAAGGTTTTTTTCCCCACCTTGTTTTCCCTAAAAAACTGTCTATTTTGCGGACATTCGGAGAACAGTTACTCAGACGAGGGCCTCAAATTCCAATTAAACCAGGACCCGTGCATCTTTCAACTAGACCCTAACAGGCACACAGCACTCGACTGGGTAACCCCTTTTCCAAAGTGAACCCTGATTCAACTTACACCTCAACAATGTCTCTTTAAACTCCCTATCAGCCAAATCAGTTGGGGCGCTCTGGATTCCCTTCATGCCTTCCTGGATGGTTAACACCACACTCTTCTTACCCTTCTGTACTCCACCAGTTTCTCACTTGAAAGGTCACTGCTTTCTATTCTTGCACAGGCTCACAAACACCAGGTTTGCCATATTGGCTCCCCAGCTCAACAATTCTTGGCCCTAGCCACATGCCCTTGTGACCCTCGGCTAAACCTGCCCTTTCTGTTTAGGTTTAAGTATTTTTATTGAAACAACATAAAGAGACCGGACATTCATAGCATATATGATATTAGGTCGCTGCGGCTAGGGTTGCATACACAGCATTAATTGTCCCAGGAGCATCTCAAATTCGAACCCCTCCACAGCAACCCCTCAAGATACACAGTGCCATATTAAATAAACAGTCCCTCTCCCCAAACACCCCCCAAAACCCCCTCCTTAATTCCCCCACCCCCCTCCCCTTTCCCCGTCCAGTGTGCAGGCCCGCCCCTTGCCCTCCGCCTCGATCTCCCTGAACTGAAAAAAGGCTAGTTCAACGGTTATTCAAGAAGGTGACTCTTCAGGCGTCGTAAGCCTCAAAAGGCATAGGTATCTGGGGCTGGTGATTTCTCTAAATTCAGTGAGCAGCATAGACGGGAATGGTTGCCAGAGGTCATCAAATTGCTCTATGTCCCCCGCCACTGTGAGCAATAGTTTCTCCATCCCTAACACATGCCACAGTCTATGAAGCCAGCCCGTGATAGAAGGAAGTGTGGTAGTGCGCCAATGTAGTAAGACGTTCTGTACCGCTGACCCTAATGCAATAGCTATCTGTCTGCCCCTACGGGATTTAAGGGGATACACCAACCTGTTCAGGAGGCCTAGCAATATATATGCCGGGAAGCGCGGCAGCTCGGTGTCAAAATGGGAATCAATCTAATCTATCACTTCCTTCCAATAAGATTCTAGGAGTGAACAATCCCATAAGATGTGTGTCAGTGTGCCCACCTGTCCGCATCCCCTCCAGCAAGCGCTATCCTTACTACGGTCCATCTTGTGTATTCTTACCAGGGTATAATACCAATAGGTTAACCCGGAGGGCCTGCCAGACGTCACACCCCAAACATCTGATCTGATAGCATGAGAAACCCTCCCCAGCTTAACTCTGGTTAGATCACTGCAACCAACATAACGGAATGGCCAGCTCACCTCCGAGGATGGCCCGATCGAGGGCCCACGCCAGCACCCCTGGCGACCCCGACAGACATGTACGGCCCCGCCCTCGGGGTATGTACTCTATCCTCCAACCCCCCCACCCACCGGGCGGCCGCGGAGTCGCCATGGCACCGGGTGGAGAGTTGCAGCTATTTTCACTGGAAGGACACCGGGTCCATACAATTGAAGGGGTGGACGGACCCCTGGAGGTGAGTGCCCCTACCGGAGGGAATGTAAGACATGGTCCTGCCATGGGACTAACCGTCCAGGTCCAGCGACATTGGGGACTCCGACCTGTCTGCGGACATTGACACTGACTCCCGGTGCCCTTATGGCCCAATGCCCGTGGAGGGGAGCCTCCACAGCTCTCTTGGCGTTACGAACTACCTTGTTCTATCCAAGTGCTGTATTTAGTCATCCCCCCATTGAACTCACGGATTGATTGAGCTCGATAGAGCGTTTGGGCGGTGACACGTTTTGTTGTTGCCCTTTTGGTATTATGTTTATGTTCAGGTTCTTCGTTTTGAGACTTGTATTGGCACTGAAATGCAATCGCGTGCATCCTTGGGTCTGTGGGAGTGGGCGGGAGGATAAAATGTTCACTGCTTGCTGCTGCTGTGCGGGTGTGGGCGGGGTGGGTTAGGGCCGGGGGGGGAGGGATGGGCACCCGGGCGCAACAAATACCATGATGGCTACGATTAAATTCTGCACCTGGAATGTTAGGGGCATGCACACACCCTCACGTAGATACCAGGTGTACTCATATCTTAAGAGACATCAGATCCAGATTGCACTACTACAGGAGACACACCTGGTCGCTGCCGAGGTGGCCGCGCTTCGCCGTAGGTGGAGAGGGCAGATAATAGCCACCACCTTCTCAGCATTTGCGCGAGGGACCCTGATCTGGGTTCGGCCCGGAGTTCCGTTTGCACTGACACACAGCACTATTTACACTGAGGGGCGCTATGTCTTCATACAGGGCAGACTAGACGGGCAACAGATTGTCATAGCCTCCATATACGCACCTAATGTAGACCAGGGGAAATTCCTCACGCGGTTGTCGGCGGTAATTGCGACCTGGCCTGACGTACCCCTGCTGATAGGCGGGGATTACAACTGCGTGTTAGATGCCTCCCTTGACCACTCGTCCCCTCCAACGGCACTCGCCCCAGTGCAGACGACCTCCAGGGCCCTGCTTGACTGGGCAACACAATGGAACTTACGAGATGCCTGGCGCGTCAGAAGCCCCACTGCCCGGGTGTACTCCTACTACTCGGGAGCCCACTCCTTACACGTCAGGCTGGACAGATACATGTTGTCCAGTGACCTGATCCCCTCCGTGACAGACACTGACTACCTGGGCCGGACGCACTCGGACCATAACCCACACACGCTGATCTATGGATGGAGACGCCCACATCCGCCCGTACCCACATGGCGCCTGCAACCGGATCTCCTGCTTGACACCACATTCCGAGAGGAGATATCCGGGAAGATCTTACAATATTTCGAGGACAATACTGACTCGACCTCCTCCCCGAGGACCGTGTGGGACGCCTTCAAGGTGGTGACCCGGGGGAACTGCCTGGGTGTACAGGCGGGCCTGCGCAGACAGGTGGAAAGAGAGTTGACGCGGGCGGAGGAGGAACTGTTAGACAGGGAACGGGAGGCAACGGGGGGCGATGATTCCCGGCTGATCTCGGCTAGGGCAGACCACGCTGTATTGATGGAACGCCTGAAGAACGTTAACTTCGCAGCACACTCCGCGCGCACACACAACGCAGGTGACAAGCCCGGCAGGTTACTGTCGTGGTTGGTACGGCAAGACACACAATCCGCGTCAGTCCTATCAGTCCGTACGGCCCAGGGCGTTGAGGTTTATACCCAAACACAGATCCATGAAGCGTTCACATCGCACTACAAATCCTTGTACAGCACACGGTTGCGGGCCACAGTAGTAGAGATCACAGACTACCTGGCGACATTACAGCTCCCGACTGCCACCGCTGCCCAACAAGCGGAACTAGGTGCCGCACTCACCGGCGAGGAGCTGCGGGAGGTGATTTTCTCCCTCTCCAATTGCAAGGCGCCGGGCCCTGACGGACTCCCGGCGGAATTCTTTAAAGCCTACTCGCTAGTGTTGATACCAGAACTGCTGAAAATGTATAAGGCGGCGTCGGAAGACGCTGAACTCCCGGCGTCCCTAAACGCAGCTAACGTGGTCTCCCTGCTGAAACCGGGTAGGGAAGCGAACGAACTCGGTTCATATAGACCGTTAGCGCTCCTCAACACCGATTATAAAATACTCGCAGCGGCGCTGGCCCGGAGGCTTGCACCACTGATCCCCGCTCTGGTACACTCTGATCAGAATGGCTTCGTACCCACCCGGAGCACATCCTACAATCTACGCCGCTTTTTCAGAGTCCAGCGATATGCAATCCCGACCTGGCCACGCTCGGGGTGCATCGTGCTTGACCTGGAAAAGGCGTTCTACTCGGTGGAATGGCCATATCTCCTCCGAGTCCTCGAGAAGTACGAGCTGGGCGACGCCTACGTCCAGATGGTGGGACTCCTCTATCGAGCGCCCGAAGTCCGGGTCCGGACTGGACGGTTGTTCTCCGACAGGATCCGCATCGGGAGAGGTACTAGGCAGGGCTGCCCCCTCTCCCCTATATTATTCGCCTTAGCGATGGAACCACTGGCGGAAATGCTCCGCGTCTCCGGAATAGCCTGGGGCATCCCGCTAGCGGATGGCATCCACTCGGTGTCTCTGTATGTCGACGATTTATTACTTTATGTTAGGGACCTCACGCGCATTCCTACGGCAATCACGGACATCTTTCGGACATTTGGAGACATGTCAGGGCTCCACGTTAACTGGGCCAAGTCAGGCGCCTATGCATTCGATGGCGAGATGCCACGGTGCGATGTGCGCATGATGGGTGAGACGCTCCGATGGCACCCGACGGTATTCCGGTACCTAGGGATCTTAATTTATCGAGACCCAGTGGATCTCCTGGAGGGTAACCTGGTGAGAGCGATATCCTCGCTTACGGCCCAGGTCACGTTTTGGAACTCCCTCCCACTTAATGTGCCGGCAAGAGAGGCTCTAACCAAGATGATAATGCTCCCCCGGCTCCTCTATTATTACACCAACCTGCCAGTGTATGTGCCAGCGCGCATATTTAAGGGATTGGAAACCCTCACCAGACGCCTTATTTGGAATAAGGGGAGACCCCGGGTGGCGCTGAAGACCCTATACGCAGCCACAGACGCCGGAGGCTTAGCGGTCCCAGATCAGGAGCTCTACTACTTAGCAGCACAGCTGCAATGGGTAGCCTACTGGCTGAGCAGTAAGAATCTGATGGACACGGCCACAGCCGACACCATCCTATCTCCTGTACAGGCAATAACACTCTTCCACCCCCTAACACAGGGCCGACCTCCCATGCAGGTGCATGTGGCGGTAGCAAAACGGTGCTTTGCACGGAGCCTCAAGCTCACCAAACACACGGTGCCCTATGCCCCGAACCTACCTCTGCTGGGGACTCCCTTGGGCGCTGCAACGTTGTCCTCAACCGAACTGCGCAGCTGGACCGCGGCAGGCTTGGATGACCTGAGCGGCCTATATAGCGACGGAAAGCTACTGCCCTTCGAGGCCTTGACCGCGGACACGGAACTGCCGGTGGGTCAATTCCTAACTCACGCCAGACTCCTGCATGAGTTGACGAAGACATAGAGTGATCTTAGCCATGAGCCACCCACCCATTTGCTCATCCAGTACTTGCATGTGATGGGCAATGGGTCCCACATTGTGCATTGGCTTGCGCAAGCCCTACACAGTCATACTCAATTCTCCTCTCAACGACTGAGGGAGAAATGGGCGAATGACCGAGGCACGGACTGGACGGACAAGCAGTGGGCCGCTGTATTAGCAGGCGCCAGAGTTGTCCCCCGCAACGCGCGATTTAAAATTATCCAATATTATATCATCCACTGCGCATACCTAACTCCGGATAAGCTGAATCGCTACTTTGGACTCACTTCGTCGGCTTGTCCCAGATGTGGCCTCCTGGACTCCGGCTTCCTACATGCACTCTGGAGCTGCGCTCATCTCACCCCGTACTGGTCGGCGGTCGCGGACATGCTGACGGCGGCAACAGGCGTCACCCTCCCCAAGACATGGGAAGTATGCTTACTGGGACTCTACAAGAGAACCAACCAGACTAAACTACGGGAGCGTTTCTGGGACTTGGGCCTCATTACGGCCAAACGCCTTATCACCAGACGATGGAAAAGTGCTGCCCTGCCGCGCCCTGCGGACTGGCGCCGCTCTCTTAGCAACTGGACTTGTGCGGAGAGTGTGTCTCTACACAGGGAGGAGACCGCTGGCCTATGGAAATACCCGATAACCCAAGAGTGGGATGCTACACTACTCGCTTACCACCGAGCGTGCGCCCAGGCCGGCATTGAGTGCCGTCCCGACACAGAATAGCAAGGGCCCAATCACCTGCTGCCCACGCCTGGCACAGGCTCCGCCACCACACCCCCCCCCCTGGCTCCTTGAGACCCCGCACGACAGAGGTGTCCCCCTGCCGCTTCCCCCCTCCCCCCTCCCCCTGCCCTTCGCCCCCCCTCTCCCCCCCTCGCCCTGCAGCTGCAGCGACACCACCTTTCCAATTGTCCCCGCCCCCGCGCGACCCACATAGGATGCACCACACACAGCTAGAGTTTTAGATACACTACCATACACGCAAATACAAGTCCAACAGTTATTGACAGGTTTCCCCCCTCCCCTTGTATTATGCTCCCCCGTTATATCTTTTGGTTGACACAGAGGCTGTTCATACTGTACTCATGATACTGCTGCCCCCCCCCCCCCTTCCCTGTTCGCGTCTTGCATACAGCAGGCTGGGTGTATCCGTGGTCAGGGAACAGGCACCTGGCGACCTGTACAACAGCAGAGGGTATGGCACCGCCTCTACCCGCTACAGTGCTGATCAGGGAACTCAACTCCGGACAATAACTATTGGCCCCCGAGACCACGCTGGTCTTTCCGCAGTGCTACGACCCACGAGCACTGCGTCATGAGACATTTCCTGGTACCGTCACTTATGGACTAATGCACTTCCATCAGCCAATGTTTATTTTCACTCATGTATAACCGTAATGTCACCATGTACTATTTGCTGTATACAATAAAGCACTGATATGACACTGTATGAATAACTACTGACTTATCTGTGAAACTAAATAAAGTTTGGGACCGTTGGTCTTAAAAAAAAAAAATAATAATAATACCAATAGGTGGAGACTTTAGTCAGAGTGTCGGTGAGTCCCAAATGGTATGCTGAGTGCCGTGCTCTGTATGAAATCTGTTCCCATTCTTTATGTGTCAGTGTCCTGCCCAATTCTCTCTCCCATCGTTCCCTCCCCGGATGATAGAGGTATGAGGAAGGCGGCTGTAATAGTTTGTAAAGGTCCGTGATCAGTTTCGCGTCCGACGAGCGGGTCATAAGCCACCTCTCATAAGGGAGGAACTGCCTATCCGCTGCATCTCGCACCTGTGGGTGCAGAGCCCAGTGGCGTACCTGCATATAGCGGAGTCTCTCGGTCTCTTGGAAGGAGTATTCCTGTCAGAGGCGCAGGAAGGGAATGACACCCTCTGAGTCATATATATGGCACAGGGCCCGGCATTCGGCCGTTCTCCAGTGGGTAAAGACCCCTCTTTCAGTGCCCGGGGTGAAGTCCGGGTTATCTACTATGGGTGTAAGGGGCGAGGGGAACGAGGTGAGATTGTAATTGATGTTTGTCGCATCCCATACCCTCAAGGGGCACTCTGGTAACGAATGAGGCATAGAGATTCGTGGGTCGGTAAGCCCGGCGTAGAAACGGCACTTGCTGTAAAGGCCGGCCTGCCACTGCCTGGTCTTGAAAGAGCCAGTGCTTGTCTGATTCCCACCTGCTCCATTCTACCAGATAGCGCAGTTGTGTAGCTTGAAAATACTTTCGGAGATCTGGAATCCCGAGGCCTCCAGCCTCGGGGGCTAGCATCGTGAGTGCTCTCCTCATTCTGGGCCTCCTACCCTGCCAGATAAACGCGCAAGATCTGCATGCATCTGTTGGATCCACCCAACGGGCGGCTGGAGCGGTAGAGCTCGGAAGAGGTATAGGATCTGTGGTAAGACTGTCATTTTAACCGCAGCTATTCTGCCCAACCAGGAGATGGTGCTACGATTCCATCTCCCGAGCTCCTCCCGAATCTTCTTGCCCAGAACTGCATAGTTAGCTGTTACCATAGCCGGCAAGGTAGGGGCCAGCTGGATCCCCAGGTAAGGCACGAGATCCGACGACCAGAGCATAGGAAACATGCCCTGTAGATGCGCCCTAGTGGCTGGTTCAAGGGACACGTCTAACGCCACCGATTTCCCCGTGTTCATCTTGAAGCCTGCAACGGCTGCAAAGGAGTCTAATTCCCCAATGCATACTGGGAGGGCAGTCAGGGGTTTGTCCAACGGCAATATAATATAGTTGGCGTAGAGGTTTATGGTGTGAATGAAGCCTCCGAACCGTATCCCCGTCGCTGCCGGATTAGTGCGTATCCGTTGGGCAAATGGCTCCATATAAAGGGCGAAGAGCAGGGGCGAGAGTGGACACCCCTGTCTTGTGGGAAACATCACTTACAACGCAACTTTTACAACGACATACCATTACAACGGAACTTTTACAACGCAAAAACGTTTACAACGCATGTATTTACAACGCATTTTTTTACAACGCAGGTACCTTTACAACGCATACCATTACAACGTAAGTATTGGTAAGTATATAAATATATTTTAAATGTTATATGTTTGGGGTAAAGGGGTATTTTTAGGGTTCAGGGTCAGTTTTGGGTTTTTGGGTAAAGGGGTATTTTTGGGGTTCAGGGTCAGTTTTTAGTTTTTGGGTAAAGGGGTATTTTTGGGGTTCAGGGTCAGTTTTTAGTTTTTGGGTAAAGGGGTATTTTTGGGGTTCACGGTCAGTTTTTAGTTTTATGGTAAAGGGGTATTTTTGGGGTTCAGGGTCAGTTTTTAGTTTTTGGGTAAAGGGGTATTTTTAGGGCTCTGGGTCAGTTTTTATTTTTTGGGTAAAGGGGTATTTTTGGGGTTCAGGGTCAGTTTTTAGTTTTTGGGTAAAGGGGTATTTTTAGGGTTCAGGGTCAGTTTTTAGTTTTTGGGTAAAGGGGTATTTTTGGGGTTCAGGGACAGTTTTTAGTTTTTGGGTAAAGGGGTATTTTTGGGGTTCAGGGTCAGTTTTTAGTTTTTGGGTAAAGGGGTATTTTTGGGGTTCAGGGTCAGTTTTTAGTTTTTGGGTAAAGGGGTATTTTTAGGGTTCAGGGTCAGTTTTTAGTTTTTGGGTAAAGGGGTATTTTTGGGGTTCAGGGTCAGTTTTTAGTTTTTGGGTTAAGGGGTATTTTTGGGGTTCAGGGTCAGTTTTTAGTTTTTGGGTAAAGGGGTATTTTTGGGGTTCAGGGTCAGTTTTTAGTTTTTGGGTAAAGGTGTATTTTTAGGGTTCAGGGGCAGTTTTTAGTTTTTGGGTAAAGGGGTATTTTTGGGGTTCAGGGGCAGTTTTTAGTTTTTGGGTAAAGGGGTATTTTTGGGGTTCAGGGGCAGTTTTTAGTTTTTGGGTAAAGGGGTATTTTTAGGGTTCAGGGTCAGTTTTTAGTTTTTGGGTAAAGGGGTATTTTTGGGGTTCAGGGTCAGTTTTTAGTTTTTGGGTAAAAGGGGAATTTTTGGGGTTCAGGGTCAGTTTTTAGTTTTTGGGTAAAGGGGTATTTTTAGGGTTCAGGGTCAGTTTTTAGTTTTTGGGTAAAGGGGTATTTTTGGGGTTCAGGGTCAGTTTTTAGTTTTTGGGTAAAGGGGTATTTTTGGGGTTCAGGGTCAGTTTTTAGTTTTTGGGTAAAGGGGTATTTTTGGGGTTCAGTGTCAGTTTTTAGTTTTTGGGTAAAGGGGTATTTTTGGGGTTCAGGGTCAGTTTTTAGTTTTTGGGTAAAGGGGTATTTTTGGGGTTCAGTGTCAGTTTTTAGTTTTTGGGTAAAGGGGTATTTTTGGGGTTCAGGGTCAGTTTTTAGTTTTTGGGTAAAGGGGTATTTTTGGGGTTCATGGTTAGTTTTGGGTTTTTGGGGTACAGGAGTACAGGGTAAAAATAAATTAAAATTAAAATTAAATTAAATTAAATTAATTAAATGAAATTAAATTAAATTACATTAAATTATATATTTTTTCAATTAATTTATGATTATAAAATTAATATATATTTACCAATACTTACGTTGTAATGGTATGCGTTGTAAAGGTACCTGCGTTGTAAATACATGCGTTGTAAATACATGCGTTGTAAAAGTTTTTGCGTTGTAAAAGTTCCGTTGTAATGGTAGGTCGTTGTAAATGTATGCGTTGTAATGACACCAATCCCTGTCTTGTGCCTCTTTCAATGTCAAAGCTCTGTGAGCTGTAGCCGTTCACCTGCACCACCGCCGTTGGAAGTTTATAGCAATTAAGGACTAAGGAGCGAAATTTCTCTCCAATGCCTGCCTACAGCAGGACCTTTTCTAAATACGGCCAGTGTACCCTGTCAAACGCCTTTTCGGCGTCCACCGCCAACATCATCCTTTCTCCGGGAATTCGAGAGGCCTTCTCAATGAGATGGACGATCCTTTTGGTGTTGTCCACCGTTTGCCTCCCAGGAACGAATCCCGCTTGATCCGGTTCTATAAGGCCTGGCAGGTGGGGGGGCCAGTCGGGCAGCGAGGATCCCTGTGTATAGTTTGAGATCTACGTTTAGGAGAGATATCGGCCTGTAGGAGCCGCATAGCGTCCGGTCTTTCCCTAGCTTTTGGATGACTGTAAGAGAGGCCCGCACGAGGTCCGGTGGGATGGCCCCCGGGTCGCGAACAAGTTAAATAGGCGAGTGAGGAGTGGAGCCAGCAATGCACAGAATGTTTTATAAAATAGTGACGTATATCCGTCCGGACCTGGAGCCTTGCTGTGTTTAAGTTTGGCGATAGCAGAGATCACCTCCTCGATTCGAATATCTCTATCTAAATGTTCGGCCTGCGAGGGACCTAGGGATTGGAGGGTGACGGAGTCCAGGTATGCCGTCATCGCAGGTTCGTTCAGGGGGTCCCCTGCTTAGAGATTAGCGTAAAACCTCCGAAAGGTTTCGGCTATTTGAGCGTCTTCCGAGACCATCGTCCCGGTGGGGTCAGAGACCTCCTGCACCATTTGTCGCTGGCGTTGCACCCGAAGTCTGTTTGCCAATAGGCGACCACAGCGATCCCCCCAGTGTAGTAGGCATGACGCAATCTCAGCGCAGCGTATTCCGCACGGTCCATATCTAGAGCCGTCAGGAGTTTCCTCGCCCCCTTGAGCTGCTTCCATACCCGGGGAGCCCCCGTCCGGCGGTGTATTTGCTCGAGTTCATGGACCCGTTGAGTGAGTTCCTCCCTTTTACTCTGCCTTTCCCTATTTTCAGCCGACGCGATGGCTATAAACTCTCCCCTAAGTACAGCTTTCAGGGCAGCCCACCTTGCCGCCAGTGAGGTTTCGGGGTTATCATTGTGGGACAGATACTCCTGAGTGACCTCTGTTATGCGTTTAACCACCTCTTTCCTGTGCAGTAGTGTATCCCTAAGGCGCCAACCCCTGGGGGAGCAAGTCACCGGTGGCAGGCATAGCGTAGCGAGTACTGGTGCGTGGTCCGATATGGAGATCACCCCCATCTCAGTTGTCGAGGCCAATGCTTTTACCTGGGTTGTTACCAAGAGGTGGTCCAATCTCGCATACGTCTTGTGCACATGGGAGTAGTATGAGTACTCCCTGTCGGTAGGGTGCATACAACGCCAGAGATCCTGGAGGTCCACCTCCGACAGCTGTGCTTTACATCCGGCTGAGAATTCCCCAGTCTGTGGGGTACGTTGTGCTGATGTATCAAGGGCCGAATCGAAGACCATATTAAAGTCGCCTCCGATGATAATGTGCCTGTCCTGCGAAGCAGTGATGTCCACTAACGCCGAACGTAAGAAATGCTCTTGTTGGTCATTAGGGCTATACAGGGATCCAACCGTGAACGGGAGACCCCCAATCTTAAATCTGTAGGCAAGCAATCTGCCTTTGTGTTCTGCCTGTTTATGAAGGACCTCCCCCTTAAAATGTCGCGCCACTAGGATTGCCACCCGCGGTCTTAGTGTTGCTGGAAGAAAAAAATTGTGTCTGGAATTTATGGGAGCGCAGCCTATGGGAGTCGCTAGGTAGTAGGTGGGTCTCTTGAAGAAGACCAATATCTGCTTGTGTGCTCTCTAATAAAGACAGTACTGCCCTCCTCTTAACTGGGTTATTGAGGCCTCTGACATTAAGAGTCACTATCTTAAGAGACGTGGGAGGCATGTGAAGTGTTCAAAGGTAAGCAGGAGACTCCTGCCTGAGCAGGGCAAAGTGTATGTATGCCGTTAGTGCGGCTGAGACCTGCATGATGCACTGGACGAACCCTCCCCTTCTCCTTATTCCCCAAAACCCCTACCCTCAACCAAACTCCCGGACCCCCCTTCCTCTGAAAACAGCCCGCACACCCCTCCGTACCCACCCCTCCCGCCCTCAACAAGTTCCAGAACGGCATAGTCCCAGGCCGGTCCTCAAGGGACAAGTCCGTGGTGAGTCACTGGTGTGGACGTCCAGCCACTACACTCCCGCCCGCCACACCCTTCTCCCAGAACCCCCAAACCTGCAATGCGAAATAAGCTGTGTTGATCTCCCCCCGGAGTCGACTTAGGCTGTCATCGCAACTTCACTTGAGGTAGTGTGACCGGCCGTCTCCCGGAGCGCCCCATCCATTCCGGCCCGAATGGTAGGCGAGTCTGGTCGAGCCGAAGAAGCAGAGGACCGGCGTTCAGAGATCCTCTGCCAACCATCTCTGGTGATGCGCCTTCTACGTGGTGTGTGCGCTTCTTCGTCCATCGCAGTGATTCCCAGCACCTCGCAAGAGTCCTGGAGCGATCGGAGCTGGTGTAGGACGCCATTCCACCGGAAGATGAGACGGAAAGGGTGTCCCCAGGAATACTGTGTCTCATGGGTTCTCAGAAAGTCTGTTGCTATCTGAAATGTTTTGTGTTTTTGCAGCGTGATCACCGATAAGTCTTGGAAAAGTGCAACTGGGTGCCCACAGAATTGGAGTGATTGTTGTTTCCTCGCTTCACACAGGATTCGCTCCTTAAGTGGGAAGTCCGGTAGGAAGGCTAGGATATCCGGCGGGGGCGGCGAGGACCGGCGCGCTATGCCCACTCTATGTGCCCGGTCGATCCTGATAGGAAAGTCCTCCGGCTCGCCCAGTATCTCCCTAAACATGCTCTGCAAGTATCCAGCAGTGTCCTCTCTTTCTTCTTTGGGAGGCACCCCCCGGACTCGGATGTTGTTTCGGCGGGACCGGTTTTCAAGGTCTTCCGTATGGGCCTGGAGGTCCAGCTGTTGCTCTCTCATTCGCAGCACCTCTTGCTGCAGATGCCCGACCTCTTCATCCCTCGAGTGCCCGGTTTCTTCCATGCTGGCCACTCTTTCACCCAGGCTATCAACCTCTCTCCGCACCTCTCGGACTTCTCCGGCCACCTCCTGCTTTAGAGTCTGAAAGTCATCCCGCAGAGAGCTAAAAAGAGATTCTAGGATGGACCTGGTGACCGGCGGTTCTCCCCCTCCTGCCTCTGGCGGGCTTCGCGAGGGGCCCGGCGAGTGTTGTCCTTTATCCTGTTTCGATGAGCCCCTGTTTAGCATCTCTGGTAGTGTCAATTCTCCTTTCTTTCCCCCCTGTTGCCGGCCATCATAGAGGCAGAAGCTGCTGGGGTAAGGCCTGTTGGGTCTTCGGCCCTTGGAGATAGCCAGTAGTATGCCGTGGTCACTGGTAGTCATGGGAGACTGCCCTGCCCTCCACCGAGGTTCAGTCTGACCTCCTTGGTGGGCACCGTGGGGTGTCCGGCTCCGTCTCAGGTCACAAGAGCACTCGAGCACTCGCTGCATGTAGATTCAGTGCGGTGGCCGGTTCTGCCCTCTGACTTGCCACGTGGTGGTCCGTCCTGTCTAGTGCGGCTCAGGTCTGCCCTTCTATGAAATCTGGACCACTTTCGAGATCTCGATGGCCACTAGAAGTGTTCTATAAAGGCGTCTGTTTCGGGACCCCTGCACCTGATTCTTCGTCACACACCGACCTGGTAGCGATCTTCGGGTGGTCTTCACTGTCAGGATCCTGCCTCACTGCGCCTACCTAAACTGTAACAGAAACTACAATTCCCATGAGCCTCTGTTGCAGGAAGTATATGGTCGGTAGAGACAGGAAGGAAGTTGCACGTAATTTTGAGCCCTTTGTTGGTTTTGCCTGTTGTTTGGAGAGAGTCCTGGCTGCTGTGGTGTCGGGCCGCTATATGCGGCTGGAACTATACGGAACCACCATCGCCCGTCCTAACTGAGGTACTGTGTTGTGTACATGAGCCGATGGGAGCCGTTCTGCTCGCGCGCTCCTTTGATTGTTTGTTTTCCCCATGTTTGAACTGCAGGAGACGCATCGGCTGATGCGTACTGGTTTGGGGGACAGCAAAACTAAAATCTGTTCCGCGGAACTGAGCGGCGCCCGCTGCTAGTTGCCGTGAAGTTCGTTTCCTAGATTTGACATTTTTCTCATAAACTGAATTGAAGCGGAGTGTTGTGGGATTCTGTAACCATACCGGGTGCAATATATGATTATAATATCACCGGGGTAGTGTGGTGGTCTCAACTACCTACCACCGGTGTTAAGGGATAATTGGTACCGCATAGAAAGTAGCGGAGCGTGGTCGCAACCACACGTTACCGTTAGTTATTCATGGAAATAGGAGAAAGGTGGACAGAAACCTGTTGTTCTCCCTCTTTAGTGAATGATCCTTCCTTTGTCCTTACAGTAAAATGAAAGTTGCCTAATTTGAGTGCTTACAGAGCTTCCTCTCTTCAACTCTTTTATGGCTTCTGAACTACTGGGGAAGTGAACTCTACTATTGGTTTGAGTAGAGAAATTGCAGTTAATATGGGGTCATGAAAAAGTCTATCTCCACATGATATGGTGTGTACTGGTATGGGCTTTTCTGAGCTGGTTTGGGGGTGTACTGATTAGCGACTAGGTTGATAACAAATGTGTTTCATTGCAGGAAGCTGGACTAAATCTGTCTTATTGTGGTTGGAGGAATGTGTACAGCCTCATAAGGTATTATAGTTTCTAGCGAGATTTATTGAGAGTAGAAGTGTAAGTAGATTGGTGTTATAATTCCTATGCTTTGTCATTTCAGATCCCTTGTCCCTGCTGACCCTTACCCTTCCCCGGTCTATTTTCATTATTTATCCCTTGCCTGATGGTTCGAACCCCCTGTGTTTATATTCAGGGTGTTGGTAACATCGGGAGGTGGACCCCTTTGTTCATCGATCGTACCCTGCGGAGCGGGCCCTGACAGAATTACGTGCCCACGTTAAATGCTTCGTCCGATACAATTGTTGAATAAACATGGCTTGAGGATGTCTTACAAGCTTTTGTGTTAGTTCAGCAGGAGTTGATAGCCTCTAGAGCAGAAACCACTGCTTTAAGAGACAGAGTGGATTGGCTGGCAGGCAATCCCTTTGATGCAGCCACACTTAATCCCCGGATTCAGGTTACTGTGCCTCCGCCCATACCTATGTAACGCCCCGGCAGCGTTCCAATACTTCCTAAACAATGTACTGAGAGATCTGGTGGATATCAGTGTGGTAGTTTACATTGATGACATTTTGATCTATTCTGAGAATGTTGCTATTCATCAGGAACATGTCATACAGGTTTTGCAGAGGCTGAGAGATAACAAATTGTATTGTAAGCTCAGTAAATGTGAGTTTGGAGTGGAGAATGTGGAGTTTTTGGGAGTTATGCTTTGTCCTGAAGGGTTACAGATGGCAGAACGAAAGGTACAAGCAGTCCAATCTTGGCCTATACCAAAAACAGTGAAAGAGGTCCAATGTTTTCTGGGTTTTGCTAACTATTACAGGAGATTCATCAATGGTTTCTCACACATTGCTGCACCTCTTTCTCGCCTTCTTAGAAAAGGGGTGGGTTTTTGTTGGTCACCTGAAGCTAATGCTGCCTTTAGTTGTCTAAAAAGGGCATTTGTTTCCGCTCCCATTCTTGCACATCCACAACCTGATCTGCCATATACTGTGGTGGCCGACGCTTCGGATGAGGCTGTAGGGGCTATCTTGTCTCAAAGGAATCCACAAACAGGTCAACTACATCCAGTGGCATATCTTTCAAAAAAGCTGAGTCAGGCGGAAAAGAACTATACAATAGCAGAAAAAGAACTACTTGCTATAAAAAAGGCATTCCAAGAATGGAGGCAGTATCTTTGGGGGGCCTCATATCCTGTGACCGTGTATTCAGACCATCGCAACTTGCAATATATGAGAACTGCCAGACATCTGTCTCAAAGGCAAATGAGGTGGATGTTGTTTTTTGCTGAATACAACTTTATCATCACCTTCCGTCCAGGGACTGAAAACAGAAAGGCGGACACTTTATCTCGTTTGGGTGACACGGTGTTGGTACAGTCTGATCCTCCAATGGAGGCCATCATTGAACCAAACAAGGTGATATGTGTGCTTACCGCAGATGCATTCATTGAGACAATCAAAGGACAAAAAACTGAGGCTGCATGGAAACTTTGGAGTAGCAAAGAAACCGGTCGTTCTCTTAACCCCATGGCTGCTAGGCGTTTTCCCGTCCTGCGCTGGGTTTTCTTCTTTTTTATTGTTTCATGACGAGCTGGCCTTGTCATCCGCGCACGGCAGGTAAGCGCCATGACGAGGCCAGCTCGTCATTAGCCTCGAAGGGGTTAAACATGGTCTGCCTTTCGTACTGAACAAACTGTTTTTGCCTTCTATGGAAAGCCGGAAAAAGGCCTTTGAGAGGTGTCACTCTTCACCAATGGCAGGTCATCAAGGCATAAAGAAAACAGTGCTTTTAGTACAGAGACAGTTTTGGTGGGACTCACTGTCCAGAGATGTGACTTTGTGGGTGGGACAGTGCGATGTGTGTGCTCGTGCTAAAACCTTACAGTGTCAGAGCAAGGGGAAACTTATGCCATTGCCCACACCAAAGAAACCATGGCAAAGCATCAGCCTGGATTTTATTACAGGGTTGCCTTCTGATCATGGACACACAGCAGTGCTAGTTGTGGTGCATAGCCTCACGAAAATGGGTCATTTCATACCATGCAGAAACCTCCCCACAGCTGGTCAGACTGCACAGCTGCTCTTGTCTAATGTTTTCCGTTACCATGGAATACCGGAAGTCATAATATCTGATAGGGGTCCTCAATTCATTGCCAGCTTTTGGAAATCATGGTGGTTGGTGTTACAAATTAAGGACACATTGTCAACCAGTTTTCATCCCCAGACGGATGGTCAAACTGAACGGCTCAACCTGAAAAAATACCTACGTTGTTATGCTGCGGAAGCCCATGACTCCTGGGTGTCCCTGTTATGGCTAGCTGAATTCGCCTATAATAATGCCTGGCATAGCTTGTTGGGGGTGTCCCCCTTTTGTGCCAATTATGGATTTGATGCTCGTGCATTGCCTATTTCCATTCCTGGAGTCGTGGGCAATCAACCCTCGGTAATGAGTCAGGTTCGGCATTTGCACGCGGTCCAGAGGAAGGTGTCTAAGAATTTGGTCCATGCCAAGGCGGTCTACAAGAAATGGGCAGATAAGCATTGTGGGGATGGTCCGATTTACCAGGTGGGGGACAGAGTATGGTTGTCCACAAAGAACATCCGTTTTAAGCTTCGTTCGGTGTTCCACCCTAGATACATTGGTCCATATGTTGTTCTGAAGCAGATCAATCCTGTGGCGTATAAATTGAAGCTTCCGGCTTCTCTTCGTATCCACCCTGTGTTTCACTGTAGCTTGTTGAAGCCAGCGTTGTCTGCTCGGCGGAAGGCACCTCCACCCGTGCAGTGTGATGGTGGGTTGGAGTATGTGGTTCGTTGCATAAAGGATTTTAAAAGACGCAGAGGCGCACTGTGGTATTTGGTGGCCTGGAAGGGCTACACTGCTGAGTGCTGGGGTCTAGGTTCTGGGGAACTCGCAGAGAGTGCGACCGCTCACCTCGCCATCTTGACCACGCCCCCCTGCCCTTTCTGTTTAAACCCTCTGGTCTCCCAAGGGCTACCGTCAGCTTTTGTTTTTGTTTTGTTTGCCCTCTGAGACATTCCTGCAGCTGTTACTTCTCCAGTGAGACAAAGTCACTTCCTCCTTTCCTGTCCTCCCTGTCTCTTTCCCTGTGTCCACCCTCTGTCGTGCTCCCTTCCTCCGCCCTCTCCTTCTTTCCCTCCCTCCCTAATCTAAACCCTCTCTTTTCTTCCCTCCAATCTCTCTTCCATTCTACTCTTCCCTCCAACACCTCTTTCCTCTATATACCAATTTATTTCATCCGTAGCTGTGTTCCCTTTTCCCCTTCCCCTCTTCATTCCCTCCACTGGTCTCTCCTCTTTTCCACCCATTATTCTTCCTTCAAATCCTTTCTTTTCCAGATTCCTCACTCCCTCCCTCACACTTCTCATCTCCCTCTAAGACTGCCCTGATGTACACCACCCTCCCTGCCCTCCATCGCATCCCTCCATACCCCCCTGCCCTCCCTCTCTCTCCTCCTCTCACACTGCCAGACTCCTGGCCATCGGTGCACTAAGATGCTCCCAGCCAAGCACTGGACCCAATGGAGCCAGTCACAGCCCATCCATCACTCTTATTAGTGGCCATGTGGCAGCTCGGTGGGGCCTGACACCAAGGGGAGGGGGACCGGCGGGGGCCGGGCGGCAGAGGGCTGGTGGAGACAGGGAAAGGTATTAAGGTGATAAGCAGCCATTAAAAACAACAACAACTGTCTAGACTGGTAACTTCAAAGAAACGTTGCATAATGTATGTAGGTCAGGAATGTAAACAGTCAACGATTCAATGCAATGCTATGCAATAATGCTTTATTGGCATTACCGAAGGTCCAAGGATTACCAAAGCAATACCTTAGAAAACTGCACCTAGCCGGGCGGTACGTGTGCGCGCGAGCGGCATCCTCGTCACACGCCTTGTGTCCGTTATTAATGGCTTCGCGCCAGCATTGCTTGAGGGCTGGAAACCCAGCCTGGAGCATTGCATCACTTCTCGAGGTCCTTATTTGGAGCACAGTCTCCTGTTCCGGGGGGCACCTCTATGGGGGAAGCGCTTTCAGTCTGGAGCAACACACACACAACCTCCCACACACACACACACAACCCCACACACACACACACATACCCACACACACACAACCACCCCCCACACACACACCACTCACACTGCCCACTCACACACTGCCCACTCACACACTGCCCACTCACACAGACCACTCACACAGACCACTCACACAGTGCCAGTCACACACTGCCCCCTCACACACAGCCCCCTCACACCCCCCCACACACAAACACACAACCCCACACACAACCCCATACACACAACCCCACACACACACACAACCATACACACACAAGATAGCAAAACATAGCATAGCATAACAAAACACAAAAAACATAGCATAACAAAACACAAACAAACATAGCATAGCAAAACAAAACATAGCATAGCGAGGGGAGGAGCTACGCGCGGATCTAAGATGGACGCGTGAGCACAGGGCTCCCGAGACCCTCTCCACCTCCCGCATCCATTCTGCCACATATCCTGATTTTGACGACGGGCTCTATTAGCTGACGCCCTGCTGGCATAATATCTCTTTTCAGAAATTGATTTGGCCGCTGGGAACCGGACTCTCTGCATCTTGGAACTACGTGTGGCCTACACCGACGAATCTCCGCGGCCTCGAGTCTCTGAAGTACCCAGGTGGTAATTGATCAACAACGGCCACTGAGATCCATCTGTCGCCCCGTGGTACTTTCAGTTTCGTTTTCGGTCATCATCTACTGTGACTCGCTATCTGTTGCGACTGTTGGCCTTGCCCTGCTGCTGGCCCTGCACCTCTTCTTCTCACGCCCTCATCCCTGCTTCTTTCTGGTTGGTGCTGCGGGGAGCCATTCTCACCAGATCTCGAACGGCCCGACTGGGCTCGCTACCCAACATGGCGGGCAGGTCGGATAGTGAGAAGAGAGCCACCAGGGGTGCATTCCGAGGGGGTGTCGCCCAATCCAATACTATTGATCGCTTTGCCCGCCCGAAGGGATCCCCTGGTGGAGTGGGTGAAGTCTCAGATGAGACCGGAGATGGCTCTCCTGTGACGGAGGACTTGACATTGCGGGATGTCATGGGCGCCATTGCCGGTGTGAAGACCTCGATGGGCCAGCAGTATGAGACCCTGGCTTCAAAGATAGGTACAGTTGCAATTGAAGTCAACCTTATCAGAACGGACCTCGCAAAGACCAACGAGCGGGTCAAGTCGCTGGACATTAAGACCGCAAGCCTCACGACAGATGTCTCTGATCTACAGGCAGAGGTTCGTAATCTTCGATCATCAAACGACTTGTTCACCCATCGGCTGGACGACTTCGAAAGCCAGGCCAGGCGCAACAACGTCCGTATTATTGGTGTTCCGGAAAGTTCCTCAGAGCTCTCCACGGATCTTTTGGTGGAAGATCTTGGGCTGCATCATCTCGCGCCTAAGGGACTCTGCAACTTTTTTACTGTGGAGCGTGCCCACAGAGCCCCGGGTGGTAGGCCTAAACTGGGCGCTGCACCAAGACCTATTATTGCCAGGATTTTTTATTTTCGAGATAGAGACGCTATCCTGCAAGCATCGCGCACCAATGGACCCACTACATTTGACAATGCATCGGTTAGCTTTTATCCGGACTTTACGCAAGCGGTGCAAAAACAACGCATGAGCTTTACCGGTGTGAAATGGTGCCTCAGAGACATGGGACTAAAGTACGCCATGCTGTTCCCGGCTCGCTTGAGGATCGAATACGAGGAGCGTGTGCTCTTCTTTGATCGCCCGGAGGTTGCCAGTGACTGGCTCGATACTTTGCCGACACATCGTGATCGGCAGGACCAATCGATGGGAGCTGAAGGTGGCCTGGAGGAACGGGTGGAGTGAGTCCCCACCGGCGTGCCACCTATACGGACTTGCAGCAGGGGTTTGACTATTACTATGTGCATGACCTGTAGATTGCCCGGGGGTGAGAGGGCTCGGGGTTCATCCTCCTCTGAGGGGTCTTTCTCTTTCTTTTCGTAGATTAGTTTAATGGGGCGACAGGCACACTGCAAGTTGGGGTGGCTTTCGGGTCTAACGCAGGGGTGCAGGGTGGGGGTGTGTGTTCTATGGGTTTTCATGGGGGTGGGGGGGCTTTTCGTTTTTTTGTTATCCCGAGGTTCCATTTCACTGCACACTTTGACCACTGTGTCTGTTTCTCTGTGGGGGGAGCACAGCTCATGTTCTTGGAATGGGGGGTAGGGGGCTGCGGGTGCTGAGCTGGAATGTTAACGGTCTGGGGGATAGGATCAAGTGGGGGATTGTTTTACAGTATCTGAAACGTCTTTCACCTGATATAGTGTAACTGCAGGAGACACATCTGATAGGAAATGCTTGCCAGGTGCTGAATAGAAGGGGATACCGTTTGGTGGCACATTCAGGATTCACTACTGGGTCGAGGGGGGCGGGTGTCCTGGTCAGGAGTTCCCTCCCTCCCTCCCCTTGGAGATAGATGATACTGTGTTAGATGATAGAGGCCGATACGCGGCCATTACGGGTCGCTGGGAGCGGAAGACGATCTCTGTTCTTTCTGTATATGTCTCACCGGGTTTACAGTCCGTCACGTTTTCTGATCTGGGTAGGGTGGTGCTTAACTTCCCTCTGGGCATGTTGGTGGTTGGAGGGGATTTTAACTCAGTTGTTTGTGGTAGTGAGGTTCGTCACCCCCCCCCCCCCCCGGACTCCTTTGAGGTCACAGTTATGATTGAGCAATTTCCTGAATACGCTGGGTTTAGTGGATTGCTGGAGGCACCTACACCCTGGGCAGGCACAATATACCTTCTATTCGGGAGCACATGGGAGTCTCTCGAGGCTCGATTATATCCTGGTGCCAGCAGTGCAGATGGTCTCTGTGAGGGAAATTCAACATCTTGCTCTGGGGATTTTGGATCAGTCTCCTCTCTGGCTTACGATTGATGTACAACTGGAAGCCGGGGGCCGGGTTGCCCCAATTAACCGCTGGCACCTACGCAATCCGAAAACCAGGGCTGAGGTAGTTAAATGTATAGACCATTACTTTGTGGAGAATGTTGGGTCTGTGTCCTCTTTGATTTCCCTGTGGGAGGCCTTTAAGACAGTTGTACGGGGTCAAGCCCTTTCCCTGATCGCTAGCGCGAGGAAAAGCAAGAATGAGGAAGTGGTGAGATTGGAGACTGAAATCACGTCTCTGAAAGAAGAGCTGGAATCTGGGGTCACACCCGAGGGTTTGCATGTTTTGGCCCTTAAGCAGGCCGATTACAGAGCGCTGGTGACGGATGTGGCGAGGATGATGAGTCGTGAGCAGCAGGGGCGTTTGTATGATGTTGGTGATAAGGCCGGGAAGTTGATTGCGTGGCTGGATAAGAGAGAAAGGTTGAATCGTGTGGTGCCTGTTGTGGTAAGAGAGGATGGTGAACGGGTCGTGGACCCAGATGGGAAAGTCGCGGTGTTTGCTCAGCACTTTCAGAAGGTCTACGCGCCGGTCTCGGACAGGCCGGAGGAGGATTCGCATATGCTACTTAGGGATATCACGCTGCCTAGCCTTTTGGAGTCAGATAGGGAGCTTATGGAGGTGGATTTTTCTACTGATGAAATAGCGCTTGCTATCCGTTCCCTTCGCTCAGGGAAGGCCTCCGGCCCGAATGGTCTCCCGATAGAGCTGTACAAATTGTGTCCAGACAAGATGGCGCCACACCTTCGCCAAATGTTTTTGGAATCGCAAGATCTCTGGGTTCTTCCCCGGGATCAGAGATTGGCGTCCATTGTAGCCATCCACAGAGATGGGAAGCCTCGTGATCAATGCTCTTCATATAGGCCGATTTCGCTTTTGAACGTCGAGCCCAAAATTTTGGCGAAACTTTTGGCGAATCGTTTGATCACGGTTATCAGTGATTTGATACACCCTGATCAGTCCGGGTTCATTCCTCATCGGAATACGGCTCTCAATCTACGCCGCCTTCAAGGTGTACTGGCAAGGGCGGGGTCACTTCGTGAGTCAGCCATTTTGGTCTCATTGGATGCCTCGATGGCCTTCTACACAATTGAATGGCCGTATTTGTGGGCGGCCCTCGCAAAATTCGGTTTTGGGCCTCATTTCATTGGCTGGGTCAGACTCCTTTATGAACAACCAATGGCCCAGGTGGTTGTCAACGGTAGGGCCTCGGAGCCTTTCGTCCTAGGAGGAGGCACGCGACCGGGCTGTCCGTTATCACCGTTCCTTTTCGTGCTTGCTCTTGAGCCCCTTGCCGCGTGGCTTAGGTGGGCGCCGTCGCTTAAGGGCATTAGATGGTCCTCTGACTTTGAGGACCGTATATCGTTGTACGCCGATGATATTTTGTTATACCTTACTTCTCCTTGTAAGTCACTAGGAGTGTTGTTTGACGTGTTACGTTCCTTTGGAAGGAACTCGGGTTTGGCCATCAATTGGTCTGAGTCCTGCATTTACCCGCTCTCTGCAGAAATGCCACTGTTGCCCCGTGACTGTCCGATACCGGTATCGCGTGACGGCTTTAAATACTTAGGGATTTATATTTCCTTGGACTCAGCCATACGGTATGAGAGGAATCTGCTTCCGCCACTCCGCCGGCTTCGGTCCGACGTTGCAGCGTGGTGCGGTTTGCCGCTGTCCCCGGTTGGGAGAGCGCCCTTGTTTAAGATGATGTCCCTCCCTCGATTTCTGTATGCCCTCCAAAACACGCTTGAGTTGGTGCCTGCTAGTTATTTCCGGGAGATCGAGGGCCTCCAGAGAACGCTGGTGTGGGGCGGGCGACCTCGCATTGCGCTGGCGAAATTGACTTTGCCCTGGTACGACGGTGGTATAGCGTTGCCCGATATAAAACGGTACTATTGGGCATCGCAACTGAGTGCTGTCAACCACGCAATGTATGGTCCGGTCCCCAATCCGGCATTCCAGATGGATAAATGGCAGCTGCCATTTATCCAGACTACAATAGGGCGCTCTACTCTAGGTCGGCGGGGAAAAATCTCACCGGTCCCACTAGGGTGGCGGTACGAGTGTGGGGCGCTGCGACTGCTGCCACGGGATGGACAGACAGGCTGACCAGAGCCACACCGCTTTATGCGGCGGAGAGACTGGGCTGTCTTTGGACAACGAAGGGATTTGACAAATGGGATCTTATTGGCATTAGTAGGGTAGGAGACCTCTGGGTCAAGGATAGGATCAAATCCTACATGGAACTTCAACAAGAGTATAAACTGGGCGATAGAGAGCACTTCCGGTATATGCAGGTTCGTCATGCACTTGAATCCGTCTTCCCGACCGGTACTGCTATCCCAGAGTCCTCTCCCTTGGAAGACAGGGTGCTTGACGGGTATGTCCCTGATAGTACCATCTCCCTCAATTATAAAAAGCTAGTCAATGACCGCTCGGATCTTCTTGTACAGCTTCGTGGGGCCTGGACTGGTGACGGGTTGGAGCTGGATGACGAAGATTGGCAGGCCGCGATATCATCCCCTAAGGAAGTCGCGATTCCGGCGCGTCTCCGGCTGGTGCAATTGAAGATTTTACACCGCGTGTATGTCACGAGTCCACGCCTGATGCGCATGGGTTACTCTATGGATGGGTGTGTAGGCGCGGCTGTGGTATGCTTGCTACTTTTCTTCATATTTTGTGGGAATGTCCGGACATGGTGGTGTATTGGAGACGAGTGCATGAGGTTATGGAAGAGGTTACGGGTGTTTCGTTATTGCCTGAGGCCAGAAGGTGCCTGTTGAACGTGTGGGAGCCGAATGACTATAGCATAGCGCAGACTCAATGGGCCACCCTCGGCAACATGATTGCGAAAAGAGACATAGCCCAGCTGTGGGGGTCTCAGCGGGCACCCCTGGTTTCAACCTGGGAGGAAAACATGGATTGGTGCATGTTCAGAGAAAAAACTGAATACATCGCCTGTGGAAGACCTAAGAAATGGGGGAGGATATGGGGTCAATGGAACTCATATCGTGGAGAGATTTGCACCACCCTTTTGTAGAAACTAATGATATTCCTCTGTCCCCGTGACCGGGCATCCCATGCTCTATATCCTATTGTACTTTACTTGCTTGCCCGCTCCTGACCCCTTCCTTCCCTCCTCGTGTTTCCATATCCTTTTTTACATCTGCCTTTAACTGGGTCGCTCCCCTTGCTATCTGGGACAGTCACATACATTCTAAATGTCACCTCGGAATTATGTTATGTTTGTTTTAAAAAAATATAAAATGTGAAACCTTTCATTAATCCGCCTATCGTTACAAGAACATCGTATGGGCATATTATATCGCTGCCGAACCCCCAGGTGTCGGCTGATGAGCTGTGTACTATTTTTGGTTTTGATATCCACTGCTACTGGCGGGCCCCTGTGGTTGTGGGTCTGTATTTGTATTGCTTTGTCGAAATAAAGGTTTTTAAAAAAAAACAAAAACTTAGCATAGCATAACAAAACATAACATAGCATAACAAAACACAACAAAACATAGCATAGTGTCACAAAACATAGCATAGCATAACAAAACACAACAAAACATAGCATAGCATACCAAAACAAAGCAAAGCATAACAAAACATAGCATAAGAAAGCATAGCATAGCATAACAAAACATAGCATAGCAAAACAAAGCATAGCATAATAAAACACAACAAAACATAGTATAGCATAACAAAACATAGCATAGCCTAACAAAGCGTAGCATAGCATAACAAAACAAAGCATAGCAAAACAAAGCATAGCATAGCAAAACATAGCATAGCATAACAAAACATAGCATAGCATAACAAAACACAGCATAGCATAGCATAACAAATCAAAGCATAGGAGAGCAAAACATAGCATAGCATAACCAAACCAAAACATAGGATAGCAAAACAAAACATAGCATAGCATACAGCACCACTCAGCACCACCACAGCATCACTCAGGGGCACCACAACATCACCTTGCGCTACCACATCATCACCGAACACCACAGCATCAATCGTTCGCCACCACAACATCACTCAGCGCCACCACAGCATCAATCTGTGCAACCATTCAACAACAACTGGTTTAAATATGTCCTCTCAATGTTTCAAGCTTTATTACAAATGTCACAAAAATATGTTAATATTTCACTTCTGTTCTTGGATTTTCGTCACAATAAAATACACTGAACATAATCTTCACAAAAGTTATTTACAAAAGTTTAAGCTATTGCCTTTATAAATTACAATAACTTTTATTTAAGTATTAATTATTAACAAAAAATAAAAGCCATTGTTATTTGTAATATCAATACATCTAAGTCACGTAAATATAACACATATTGCATTACAAATGCTATAGGTGTCAGATTTGCGAAAGTTAAAACTATTGGCATTGTAAATGACAAAGCTACTAATTTAGCTATTTTCAAAACCAACACATAAATACAAAATTTGTCACTTACAATACCAATAGCTCAAACTTTCCTAATGCGAGACCTATTGCATTGCAAATGCTTGTTCTGAATGAGGCACCACACTCTGGACCTCAAGTCCACAATCAGCAGTTAGTCAGATTTCTCAGAATCATATCTGATTCATTATCTTTGCATGAGCCATTTTCTCCAAACCCAATCTCTCTTCCTTCCATCCATCATGTAAAATCAGATTCAAAGTGGGCCTGGAGTTTAGACACTGCTCTCTAAGGACAACCCTCACCTCCTCCATTGCAATTTTGCTCATTTAAGTCCAAGGTAGATGAGTACAAGGAAGATGTTGGCGCTCTTGGCTCTGGACAAGGAGTGAGAATTTCAGCCTCATCAACATTCTGTGGTCACTCACCTTGTTCATTTTGGTGTAGAGGACATGTGGATATTTAAAAACTCTGAACTGGTTGACATACTTGCAAAGGTAAGGATAGTCTTATCTTTTCTGGAAAAGTGCTAGAGTTTCATCATAGTCCTCCATTGAGCCTCCTGAAGCTCTTGGCCAGGAAGAGTTTATTCTCTGGGTTATTTCATGATCTACGGGTGCCTCTCTGAAATTTACGTGGATCCAGGGTTGTAGTGATTGGTTCATGCAAATCAGTCAGAACCCTTCAGACTAGCGTCTCATAACCTAGTTTTAGTACGGAACTAGGTTAGAAGATGGCAATGATTTTCAAAATCCTCAAAAAGACAGAGAGAATGGACAACATTTTTGCTTCTAAAACTGTCCAGTGCATATCTCTGGATTCTCTGTTTCTTATAGACTTCACAACTACCGACCAACAGGTTTCTTTGTACCTGGTGGTCCAATAGCAGGCTAGCATGGAACCAGTAGGAAGCAGAGGTCTATACTGCCATAGGAGCAGATAAGGAAGTTAACTTTCCTGGGAATGATGGGTAGATTCAGTTCAGGAGAGGGCACTGGGGCATTCTACAGCAGTCCTTCTGTGTTTTATTTGTTTGGTGTGTTTGGAGTTTCTTCTTCTTTCAAATCTGTAAGGAGAGTGAGTCGAACTGAGCATTGTATCAGACAAATCCCTAATCCTATTAATAAAAGTTTTCACATTTTAGTGAACTAATCCCAGATTTTGCTTAGGCCGGTCTACACCCCCATTTACCACATTTCCATATGTCCAATATATTTGCTTGGGCAAGGGAAGTTTCACACTAAATGTCCTCACAAATGCAAAATGGATACAGAGCTTCACTTCTAAAGAGGTCTCTGCCCTCTTTGTTTCCCACCCATGCAACAACATTAGATAGTTAATATGTCAGTGAGAGCAGGGAAAAGTACTCACTCATTGGTTACTAAAGCCAGGGGTCTGTTCTGGTCCACATAAAACAATCCCTGTGCCAGCGAGGTTGAATGGTACATTAAAAGGCTGTCTGGGGTCATTTAAACCATAATGTCCTAAAACGTAGACTGCAGCTACTCAAAAAGTAAGGTTAATCAGCTTCTTTAACTAGTCATATTCTTCTTTTCATCAGCCAAGGGAAGGTGTAAGCCGAGTTAGTGCCTTAACCAAAGTACACTTTTAACATCCTAAAAATATAATAGAGGCACACAATCTAACTGAGTTAATTCCAGAGTGATATATTTTAGCTAACAATATACAGACCTCCCCACTGGACTATATGCAGATGCTGCCGTCAGGATATTCTTAGTATAATCTTTTAATTCTCTTCATAGATTAAATTGTCACTGAGGCCGGTAGGCTCTGAGTGCTAAGTTTGGGCAAACGAGCCCAGAGGGAACAAGCATTTGCAACGCAATAGGTCTTGTATTTGCAAAACATCTTAAGCTATTGGCATTGTAAATGACAATGCCTTTTATTTATATGTTTTGATAATTATCACATAAATAAAAGTAATTGTCATTTACAATGTCAATAGCTCAAACTCTTGTAAATGCGAGCCCTATTTCACTTCAAAGAAGCAGCCTCCATTGTCCCAGGCTGCTTGGAAAGTCAAAGCAAACATGGAGCACTGAATGTTGCAGGAAAGCATGTCCTGCTGTCAGTAAGAGAAACTCATTACAGAAAATAGTGCTTACAGACTAAATAAGACGTACTGTGTAACAACAGAAGTAAAAGGGCCAGTCTTCGTGGGAGGTTACAAATCAAGAGAAGGCAGTACTAAGGTGGGACTAACAAGCGTATTAAATAATCAGAAGTCAGCATTTACAAAGTACAATGACACAAGCCAATGAAAAATATGGGTGGAGAGTGGGCGGATTGTCAAGGCCATACTCGAATACATCATGCCCTGGCTCGACCTAAAAATTAACATAGAGGGTAAACATTATCTTCCACAAGTCTTTCAAATGAATTCAATATTTTGGATAGAGTGGTGCCTTGATTCAGTAGAAAAAATAAATCTGCACTTTTACCTCAATGTTCACATTATTGTGCCTGATATGTGCAAGACCTCATCAGGCTTAACAGGAAGATGTGTATTTGGGTGAGTTTTAAACAAGTACAGCTGAGGCAAAAATATAGAACTTGCCCCTCAAAGTATGTCAAAAACGAGGTACAGCAAAAGTATAATATTCACATTTAAAAAATACAGTATGCTTAATAATGTAAGTAAAATTGTGTTTATACCTAGAATATCTAAAAGCAAATGAAAGGCTTGACCTAAAAAATGACCAATCAGACAGCACAAGTTCTCTGGTTATAAAAGACCTATCATGGACTTACCAAGAAGTTACAGTGACTTACACCCCGCCCTTTGCCTATCATTGGCCAACTTTGTCATTATCATTTGCTTGATTCTTATTCAGTGGCTCCCATGTCCATATTGTGTTTTCCCCTACCTTATTTATTAATATTTTGTCCATACAATGTAACATATGAAAATGCATATCTTGACGGGCCTCTGGTTTAGGCATAACACAATTATCGATGCAGTGTGTATACATTTTGTAATCATAGCATATGTAAGATCATCGCAAACAGTCCACTTAGTATATACAATTCCAGTGGTTGAAGCATAATACAGTCAAACAAAAAAAACTTAATCCACTTTTATGCTCAGATTTCAAGGCACTCTTTCGTATCCACAGGAGGTAAGATCTTAATGGGCCCATATATACCATGGACTGGCCTTATGGTGCTGCAAGGCTGTGAAGTCTGATGCCATGGTCTCTCTTGAGGCCACATCTTTTAGCCAGTCCGATACCCTGGGAGCAATGCCCTGCTTTCGACCCATCACCAACGTACACTTCGCTAACAGCAATAGCATAGACACTAACCTGGCCGATGGTGGAATTAATTAAGTGTGTCCTAGCAGCATCACCCTGGGACTACATGTCAGTGATATTTCCACAATGTTGCCTGTAACATTTGCAACCTGCTCTCAAAAGTCTACTACGCGCCACATCTCTCACAGTGCGGGGATCTGGTAGAATCAATCTTGTATTGGAAACTGGAGGAGTAATACAATCTGTTAAGAGATTTCAAACAGATAAGCTTGCGTCTATAGTTAATAAAAAGGGATTTTATTTGAACACAGCTGTATTTCCAGGGACCCCTTTCCATGAGTTCGCCTAGGTCTTCTTCCAGTTTCACTATCTTTGAGTGGGCCAGTATTCCAAGAGAGTGGATGTATGATTTATGGAGTTGGGAAACCCATCCTCTACTGGTGGAAATTGTAAGCATGTGTGTTGGGGGGTGGAATCCTAGCGTTTATCTGGGTAGGTAGGCCAACAACTCTTCTATGTTTGCCATGTTCTGAATTGTGAAACACTGCTGGGGTCAATGATGTCCCTCCCACCCCTAAATTGTTCTAAACTGCAAAATGTATGATCACTGTAGAGCTGGAACCCACCTTGAATAGCCCAGCTTTGTCACTCAAAGTCTGACCCCTTTCATGAGGGCGAGAGTTGAGTTATCAAGCAATACCATTCCTGGGAATATACCCTCTCAATCTCACATGTACGAGCCATTGGCCAAATAGACCAATCAGTACAACAAACTGTTTAGATGTATTGCAATGGTCGACTGGGTTGAGTTGACATACTGGCCTGCAGGCTCCTTCCCTCAATCTGATCCCACTCTATGTGCAAATGCAGCACCCCACTCTGCAGGTCAAACCAGTAAGTGGCATAGTTAGCCTGAGCCGCATTATAGTAGTGCTCCAAGCCAGGAACTGGGAAGCCCCCTTGTTCAAATGATAATGTATGGTTTCTCACTTCAATCTAGGGTTCTTCCTGCCTCAAAAGAGTCTGGAAAAGAGAATCTGTAACTGGTCAAAGAAGGTCTTACAGAAGTGTATGGGGATGTTGTTGAACAAAAGTATGAGAGCCACATGGTCAGCTATGGACAAGGGGATTGCGATTGATCATTATATATGATTGTGCAGCTTTTCCCTGACCGGGCCCTAGTTATCTTTGAATGACCTTTTGTCTGTTTCTGTTAATTATTATCACCGGATACGTAACTGACCCAACACATCATCGCAGTGAGAAGACTAAGTGCAGCCTAGTAGTAACCCCATTTAATGGAAGCATCTCTGATTTAGTCCAGTTTATACGTATCTTTGAGACTTCTCTAAATTATTATTTCTTTGATCGGGTGAGTTCAATTTAAAGCTGAAGGACTAACATAAAGCATACTATCATCCTCATAGAGTGATAATAAGACATCCTGATACAGCAAAGTAATGTCTCTGCGGCTGTGACATTCTCGCCATCAGGAGGCCAAGGGCTCTATAGTGATCGCAAAGGGGTGTGGAGATAGCAGGCAGCACTGCCGCATAGCCCTGTGCATCTGGAAAGTCAGTGAGATGCAACTATTATTGCAGCCCCTCGCAATCAAGGCCACAAACAATAATTGAATTGACTCTATAATGTTAGCACTCACACCCAGCCTACGAAGCAAATACGACCACTCAAGTGTGTTGAATACCTTTTCGTCATCTAAAAAAACATTGAATGCATCAATCTCAGGCCTAATCTGGTGCATGAGTGCAAACAGCTTCCTAAAGTAGTTGCACGTGACAGTGCCACAAATGAGCTCAGAAAGCGCAAGGCTCCACATAAGTGGACCAAGCCGATTTGCTATTATCTTGTTATCTAAATCAATTAATGTTAATGAGTAAGACAATCCACAGTCCTATGGGTCTTTACTTTTTTAAGTTTTAAGATACTGTTACCACAGCTTCTCTAACCAAGGGTGGGAGAACCCCCTGTTGAATTGTTTCCTGATAAAAGTCCACCAGGTGATGGGCAACAAGGTCTTAAGAGTTTTGTAGAACACAGCCATCAGGCCATCTATCCCTGGGCCTTTCTCTCTCTTGAGTCCCTCTATTGCCAGTTACATCTCCTTGGAGTCTATTGGTTCCTGTTGGAAAGTTCTAGCCCCATCTTCTATCCATGCAAGCACAACACCATTAAGGTACTCCTCTATATGCTCGAATGTGGATGCAGATCTGCTAGCATGTAACTGCTCATAGTAATTATCAAATTATTTCATATCCGCTTACTGCCCCCCCCACTATCTCTCCACCTTGACCTTTCATAGGATGGGGTGAGTGAGCTTCCTTTCCCAACCATAATATAGTTCTATTGGGTGTTCTCCCTCCCCATGACTGCATGTCTGGGCATCACGTCCCATGAAGAGGCACTCTCAACAAGCATAACATATCACCTGACTCATTTTGAAACACCATATCCTACTCTGCAGAGGAGTGTCAGGTAGCTCAAACTGCAGTAGTACAGAGGAATGGTCAGATAGCGTGCAGGACTCCCCACCCATTTATCATCGTCGGAGTCAATACCAGTCAAAAGTCAATAAGGGAGTGTGTTTTATGGGCCAATGACTGAAATGAGTATGCCCATTTCCTCCTTTGCCCTTCAGACATCTACGAGCCCCTCCACCTCAATCATCTAATTCAGAATGCACGCTGCCTGTGGGTATTCTACATGAGTAGGGTTATTGCTATCAAGGTCATTGTGTGGCACTAAATTGAAATTCTCACCCCATACAATATTTACAGCCTGAGGTGTCACAATGATAGCTTTGAAAAACTCGGGGAGTCTGGATTGGGCGCATGAACATTTATAAATATGGCTCCTATCACAATAAGGCAACTGCTCTGAGGATTTCTATGTATATGGAGTGGTTTAACGCTTAATTATTTTTTTTAATAAGCATTGCTACACCTCTCATGTAAGTGCTGTAAAAGGTAACATATTTGGACTGACCTCAGTTCTCAGCAAATGTATAGTTCAGTCCACCTCCAAGTTGCTCCCCCCCAGAGCATTACAACCTCTATGCTGTGTCACTCCAGGTACATCCTTATCAATATAACAAGGTCACCTGGGTCTACTTGGAGAGTTAAGAGATGCAAGAATTTGGGATATCCCTTTTACATAATGGTTCCCCTCAACCACCCGAGGGTGACATGCGTCATCACAGGGAAACCTCCTCACATTACAAACCTAGTTGCAATAAGGCTACAACCCCCTCTCTGAGAGAAAGGAGCTCAGGGATGTTTTCAGTATTTTAACTAGAGGTTTCCTAAAACCAATGATGTTTTAACTAGAGGATTCCGAAAAACAATTATGTAGGTTGAGTTTGGTGAGAGAAAAAACAGAAAATGGTGTGTGAGTTAAATTTAACTCTACAGTAGGCCTGAAAATGTTATTAAGGCCTCCATAGGTCAGGACTCCAAATTAAGTACTATAAAAGGAGGGAATTCAACGTGTCATAGATAGGTGTTGGTCAACATGTTTCTGCCTAGAGTCCTCTGTAGAGGTGCAGCGGTTTTTATCAGGACCAAAAGGAAAAATCTGTGAGTAACGAAATAAAAGAAGAAAGGGGAGAAGGATAGTGATGTGAATGTCGCACCACAAATTCTCAACCTTTAAACATACAATACTGCACCTCTAGTTAAAACACTGAAAACATTCCTGAGGTCCCCCCCTTCAGAGAGGTGGTTGTAGACCACATTGCAACTAGGTTTGCGATGTGAGGAGGTGTCCCTATGATGAAGCATCCCACCCTTGGGTGGGTGAGGGGAACCATCCTGTAAAAGGGAAATCCAAGATCCTTACATCTCTTAACTCTCCATGTAGACCCAGGTGGCCTTGTTGTGTTTTGTGATATTGTAATTCGGGGAGTTGGCCCCTGCAGGTCTTTAAACCTACTCAGGCTCTTGTTTGTGTTTTATTACATTCCTATCAATCCCTGCTTCTTATGATTACCCAGCCCTCTGATGTTCCATAATAAGACTTTAAAGGTCACACCAAACTGCAATAGCACTCGGAATGTAGGTCAGTGGGTTGGGCCTTCTGGTGTCATTTCGGGTGCTTAGAGATATGTCTGCCATCACCCGGAATTAGGGTGTGTTGAGCCAGTGTATCCCATACAAAACGAAAAGTCCCTTTTGAACACCCCGACTATAGGAAATAAACATTGTAAAGAGTTTAGCACTATGAGAAACCATCAGCGACCATCCTCAGGTCCCCAACAATAGTACTTACAAAGCAAGGTAAGTGTGTTGCCATGTCCATATTATCTGCCTAGTGCTCTTCAGCCCTAAATCTGTACGAACATGCCCAGGAAGTCTTCCCGTCCCCCCCATGCCAAGAGCCACCATCTGAGAAAAAGAAGAAATCCAAAGTTCCAGGACCTCGCAGATATGGCATCATATATCACAATGTTCATCTTCAGTGTTCTTCTCCGGTTCTCAGTCGCCAGGGGAGAACCTCTGACACCTGTGGTGATACTGCGTGTGGTTGATCTGCACCTTTATTGGTTTTAGAAAATGTCTTAGAGAACTGCAAGGCCTCTTTTGAGTTTAAGAATATTTTTGTTTGGTCCTGATTTTGTACTTTTAGTCGAGCAGGGTATAACATTGCTATTTATTGTTCTGCTCTCTGACCGTCTTCTTGGTGTCTATGAAGGCTCTCCTTGCTTCCTGCAGTGCAATAGTGAAGTCAGGGTAAAATATAATTTGCTGCCTTCCCTTCTCTCTAGCCAGATGCAACACTGTGTCGAGGGCTGGGCTATAATGGGCCATGTGTGGTCCCTGATGAGGGGCCCTGGTCCCAGAGATCTAGGTATCCACTCCACCACCAGCTGGCTCGAGAAACTGCTGCAGTCTAAAAGGTTCATCAAAGAGTATTTCAATAATATTTCTGGTCTGCCCATATTGGTGGATTCCAGGACGATTGTGAGATCTTCTTCATCACGACTCTGCGCAGTTTGCTCGCCATATTGTGTAGCGTATTTTGAAAGTCCATGGTGATATCATCTTCTCACGTATTCAATTCCACAAGAAACTGAAAACTGGGCTTTTTGAGTGGTCCCACCATGCCTTAAGCTTGCCTAGGCTCACACCTGCTCATTGCCAGAATACCCTCTAATACCCTCTTGGGTCATACTGTGTTCTACAAATCTGCACAATCTGCACAACATAGCATATCCTTCAGGCTAGAGATGCGACATTCTGCTTCATCAAGACAGTCCCTATGTTTGTCCAGCTGATCCTTCATGAGATCCATCCGTGCGGTCATATAGTCAGTTTTAGCATTGGTGACCAGTAGGCTGGGCTTCGTGTTGAGGGGGATCACCCCTTAATGTCTGTGTCTGGTTGATCGATAGAGCATGTGTTCGATGGGGAGCTAGGTCTTGAATGTGTGCTGCCTAAATTTTTATGCTCAAATATCAGATTCTCTTTTTTTGATTTCTATCTTCCCCATATGATCACGAACAGAGCCTTGTTACGAGCTACCACCTTGGAGGATACAAAACACAGTAGAAGATGATCAGCAGGTCAGTGAGGTAGTTATTGAAGCTTCAGACGAGTCTCAGAGGGAGCTTCGGACCTCTAGCACCTGAGCCCCAATGTAAAGGATTGGGTATAATTGTGCCACACTTAGTTGATGTAAACATGCCACCGCAGTTATTTAGGATTTCATCAGGCTGCCTGGGGTCTCCAAGGCCTCCCACTACACTCTGTCAGTTTTACTGGCGGCTCTGCCATAAGGCTAACACATCAAGGCATACATGTGGCAGCGGGAAACATTTTCAAGTGATGGCGAAATTACTGTGGATGTGCAGGGAGACCTGCCACTCAGTTGTCCCCCCCCTCACAGCAGGGCTCGGGATCCCACAATCACAGCGACCCACTCTACTCAGCCACCATCTTAGGGGTTCATGTCTCTAAGCCAAAGAAAGGCCTTCTCAGCCAGGCAGATGCTGGTACAGCCACTGTGCTCCCACAAGACAGTGCCCCTCCTTCTTCAGATCTGCTATCCAAGGGCAACAGCTGTTACAGTGTCTGCTCCTGGGGTTAATGGGGCAAGACATGATCAGATGGCAGGCAATTATTGAAATGTCAAGGCTGGGGAGCAAGAGTTGCAGTTGAGCTCAGCCATCTTGATGGGTCGCTAGCCAAACCCCATCCATGTTGTGTTTGATCCTCCCATGGAGCACCACCCCTTCATCATCCACTGTTCACTTTTAGGTAACTATATTTTTCTTTTTGGTTAAGCACTCCATCAGATTGCATGTGTTTTCCAGAACTCTCCTCATTCGTTCCCCTCCCCACTCCTCCGCCAAACACCTGCTTCCCCTCCATGTGTTTGTTTGCTTTCTCTCCCATGCACTTCTTCGCCCCACCCCTGTGATCCATGTTACAGTTTTCCTTGTGTGCTTCTTTCCCACCCCTATTATGCTGTCTCTCTTGTGTGCTTGACCCCATTTTGCTCTCTCCCTCTTCCACCCAGTTTGCTTTCTTCCAACTTCTTCTCGCCACCATATATATATATTTTTTTAAGGGTCAGCCAGTAAATTACTAGCCCTCCACAAAAACACTTTTGTGCACTTACAATTTCTTTTTATTGGCTGATCTGAGTGACCAGATAACCCAGTCAGAAGTTATTTGTTTGAACCATCTGACTTTTTTGCACTCTATTGTTTTTATTGTTGGAAGTGCACAACTCCAGAATAAAATGATATTGCGTACACTATCCAATTTTATCACGAGCACATTTCTTCCTTTACACAAATCACATATGCACTGCTTTCAGTTACAAACAAACACCATCCACCAATCATCCTGGATATTAACATCACCAGAACCAACTATCTCTCTGTAATATCTCTGGAGATGGTTGAATACGGACTACCTACTATGTGAAGTAGACCAAATGATGAATTGGGCGGCACAGGAAAGTAACTGATGGACATTTTTTACATATGGGGTAAATGTCCGGTTGTTTGCTCTAAGTTGGAAGCATACACATAGTCAATCAATCAATCAGTGACACTTATATGGCGCGCTACATACCCGTAGGGTCTCAAGGCGCTGGGGGGGGGGGGCGCCGCTACTGCTCGAACAGCCAGGTCTTCAGCTTCTTCCTGAAGGAGAGGTGGTCTTGGGTCAGGCGCAGGTCGGTCGGGAGGGAGTTCCAGGTCTTGGCGGCCAGGTAGGAGAAGGACCTTCCTCCCGTAGTCGCTCTTCGGATGCGGGGGACGGCGGCGAGGGCGTGGTTGGCTGATCGGAGGTGGCGTTTGGGAGCGTAGAAGTTGATTCGGCTGTTGAGGTAGCTCGGGCCTTGGTCGTGTAGGGCTTTGTGTGCGTGGGTGAGGAGGCGGAAGGTGATTCTTTTGTTGACGGGGAGCCAGTGAAGGTCTCTCAGATGTCCGGTGATGTGGCTGGTTCGTGGGATGTCGAGGATGAGTCTGGCTGAGGCGTTCTGGATCCGCTGGAGTCTCTTCTGGAGCTTGGCGGTGGTACCGGCGTAGAGGGCCTTGCCGTAGTCCAGTCGGCTGGTGACGAGGGCCTGGGTGACGGTCTTCCTGGTCTCGGTGGGGATCCACCAGAAGATCTTCCGTAGCATGCGTAGGATGTTGAAGCACGCCGAGGAGACGTTGTTGACTTGCCTGGTCATGGAGAGGGAGGAGTCCAGGATGAAGCCCAGGTTGCGTGCATGGTCTGTCGGTTTGGGTGCGGTGCCCAGGGCGGGAGGCCACCAGGAGTCGTCCCAGGCGGAGGGTGAAGAGCCCAGGATGAGGACCTCCGTCTTGTCAGAGTTCAGTTTCAGGCGGCTGGTCGTCATCCACTCGGCTACCTCTTTCATCCCTTCGTGCAGTTTGGCTCTGGCGGAGGCGGGGTCGTTGGTCAGGGAGAGGATCAGCTGGGTGTCGTCGGCGTAGGAGATTATGCTGAGGTTGTGTTTGCGTACGATGGCCGCGAGGGGGCTCATGTAGACGTTGAAGAGGGTGGGGCTCAGAGATGACCCTTGAGGGACGCCGCAGATGACTTCGGAGGCCTCTGACTTGTACGGTGGTAGGCGGACTCTCTGTGTTCTTCCGTCGAGGAAGGAGATGATCCATTCCAGCGCCTTGTCCTGGATTCCGACGTTGCTGAGGCGCTGTGCTAGGGTGCGGTGGCAGACAGTGTCGAATGCCGCGGAGAGGTCTAGGAGGATGAGGGCCGCTGTTTCTCCATTGTCCATCAGGGCTCGGATGTCATCGGTGGCGGCGATGAGGGCGGTCTCGGTGCTGTGATTGGCTCGGAAGCCGGACTGTGAGGGGTCGAGGGATCCGTTCGTCTCGAGGAAGGCGGCCATCTGCTTGTTGACGGTCTTCTCGATGACTTTGGCTGGAAACGGGAGGAGCGAGATGGGGCGGTAGTTCTTGAGTTCGGTGGGGTCCGCTGTTGGTTTCTTGAGTAGAGCGCTGAGTTCGGCGTGTTTCCAGCTCTCAGGGAAGGTGGCGGTGTCGAAGGAGGTGTTGATGATGTCCCGCAGGTGGGGTGCGATGACAGAGTCGGCCTTGTTGAAGACGTGGTGAGGGCAGGGGTCGGTCGGTCATCTCTACACACACATAGCCTTCTCGTTGTCAAAGAACCACAGTTACTTTTTGTGTTTTCTGATCTGAGTGACATCCATCATCTTAGATCGATAAATAAAAATAAAAGAAAATCGCTCTTGTATTCTGCTGTAGCTGACGCATGCGTGCGCCTACAAAATGACGCAATCGCTGGCAGTGCTACTGTGCTTTTTTTGTTGGTAATAAACAGCACGGCAAAAAGCATTGCTTTTGACCAATGCTGATCAGCATTGACAAACAATCATTTGCAAAGCCAGTAGACCCCAAAGGCGAGACTAATTCGCATTGCCAATGCTTGTTTTCTTTGCCATGGCGCACACCCAGAACTTTCATAAAGACATATTAGATTCAATGCACAATCTTATTTATAGAAAATAGATCCTACCATTGCAGAAGCTATGCGACTGATTTTGATGGGGTTTCCACGTCCAGAGAGATCCATCTGTGCTCGATCCATCAAATACAGGCAGATATCCAGAATCCCATCTTCGAACTAAGACCCAAAGAAAGATTTTTACAAGTTATGTAACAGCAAATATATGCAGTTGGCTTCATTAAATAAGAATCAAGTGCTCTGTTCCATTTTAGCAATTTGAGCAGTAAGGGGCAAACCTTGTCACGATGAATTATGTAGAGACACCTTAGACTCAATGTGGAAGCGATGTGTGTTTTTTTCAACACTTTGGCAATCCCTGCAGTCCTTACTATGATCTCTTGAAAGAGAATAAATATATATGCTCATCACTTCACTTCACAGGGTTCCAGAACAAAGTGGCCTCTCGAAAAAATATGAAGGTGTGTATTGTTGATCAAGTATGGGAAATGCCATTTATTCTCTTCAGTAATCCTTTTTGACTCTGTCAGCCTCTTTTAGGTGTAAATATGTTTTTTAGTTTTACATCTATATTAAGATTGACAACTTTATATCCACACTAACAAACAGAGAATGAATAGAACAATGCATTTCAAATCGCTATGCTGCAAAAGTACAGCAATATCCTATTACTGATCAACAAATTGGCTCCGGAGTAGCATGCTTCTCGCCAGAAAAGCGCTTCAACAACCCTTCAGGGGTAACAAGCGCTATATATGAATGCAAACCTTTGCCCCCCTTCTATCCCTCTCACTCCAAATAACCGACTAATATCCACCACTCAAATTACTTTCATATTTCACCATACTAATTCCCCACTAATCCTTTATGGGTTTCCAAAGTAGCGTGCTACTGCCCGAAAAGAAAAAAAAAGGCGCTTTAACACCCCATCAGGGGTAACAAGCGTTATATAAATACAAACCTTCTTTCCTCTTCTATCCTTCCACTATCATTCCGAATCCAAATACCTATCCACCACTTTAATTACTTTCATATTTCACTATACTAATTCATCACTAATCCTTTATGGGTCCCGGAGTAGGGTTACAATAAAATACAATATTACAAATTTGGCATATTGCACAGCAGTGGCTTCTCCACTATGGTGAAGGAGCATCATCCCCCCTGCTTCAAAATAGCAGGAAAGGAAAAATAAAACGATAATAAACACGTTTTATTATCGGTTGATTTTCTGCCAAGTCTTGGGGGCGGGGCCAGGGGGGAAGTGATTGGTGCACTGCACTCACTGCGCATGACGGTTTGGCCAGCTGTCTCAGGCCGGCCAAAGCATCAAGCGCAGTTAAGCTCTCTCCAACCCCGCTGCGTTGCTGGGTGGAGAGAGCAGGTACAGGCTCCCAGTCTCTCTGGGAGTGCAAGTTCAAGAGTGCTCAGGCCATTCCTGAGGCTGCTCTCATGGCATGACAGGAGCCTCAGACTTCAAAGGCCGCTGCTCCTCCGCCCCCGAGTGCACATCGCGCACCACCATTTGTCTGTGCCTCGGCATCAGACTTCAGAGGGTGTCGCTCCCCCAACCCCCCCCCCCCGCCCTCCCCGCCACAGCAATGCTGAGAGCTTGTTTCTGGACGAAAGTGAAAGCCTACCGTGCTTGCTTACAGTAGGCTTGGTCCTCAAATGCTGTCACTGTGTTGCCATCTCTCTAGGGATCCCTCGCAGACTGTGCTGACTCTGCCCCTCCTGATTCTGAAACTGACCAACGCGCCGTCACCACGCAGTCTCTTTTCTCTGTCTTATGATGTCTGCCCTGCCACCATTTACTTCGGACCCTCACACCTCCTCACCCTCACACCCCTACACCCTCACCCTCACACACCCTCACCCTCACACACCCTCAGCCTCACACACCCTCACCCTCACACACCCTCACCCCCATCACCCTCACCCCGTCACCCTCACCCTCCCTCACACTCACACACCCTCACCCTCACACACCCTCACACCCTCACAACCCTCTCACCCTCACTCACCCTCACCTCCTCACACCCCCCGCACCCTCACCCTCACACACGATATCACTCTGGAACACCATCACTCAGGGACACCACCACATCACTCAGGGGCACCACTCTGGGGCACCACCACATCACTCAGGGACACCACCACATCACTCAGGGGCACCACCACATCACTCAGGGGCACCATCACATCACTCAGGGGCACCTCTCAGGGGCACCACCACATCGCTCAGGGACACCACCACATCCCTCAGGGACACCACCACATCCCTCTGGGACACCACCACATCACTCTGGGACACCACCACATCACTCTGGGACACCACCACATCACTCAGGAACACCACCACATCACTCGGGGGCACCACCACATCACTTGGGGACACTACTACATCACTCAGGTGCACCACCACATCACTCAGGGACACCACCACATCAATCAGGGGCACCACTCAGGGGCACCACCACATCACTCAGGGACACCACCACATCACTTAGGGACACCACCATATCACTCAGGGACACCACCACATCACTCAGGGACACCACCACATCACTCAGGGACACCACCACATCACTCAGGAACACCACCACATCACTCAGGGACACCACCACATCACTTAGGGGCACCACCACATCACTCAGGGACACCACCACATCACTCGGGGACACCACCACATCACTCGGGGACACCACCACATCACTCGGGAACACCACCACATCACTCAGAAACGCCACCACATCACTCAGGAACAGCACCACATCACTCAGGGACACCACCACATCACTCAGGGACACCACCACATCACTCAGGAACATCACCACATCACTCAGGAACATCACCACATCACTCAGGGACACTCCCACATCACTCGGGGACACCACCACATCACTCAGGGACACCACCACATCACTCGGGGACACCACCACATCACTCAGGGGCACCACCACATCACTCAGGGACACCACCACATCACTCAGGGACACCACCACATCACTCAGAGACACCCCCACATCACTCTAATACACCAGCACATCACTCTAATACACCAGCACTTCACTCTAATACACCACCACATCACTCTATTACACCACCACATCACTCAGCCCAACCACATCATCACTCAGCACTGTCCTTGCTTGCTACCAACAAGCATTGCCATAGCCAATAGGACACACATTAGGAAAGTGTAAGCTATTGGCTTTGTGAATAACAATGCTATTAATTCATATATGCCACCATTTACTTCAGACCCTCCCCCTCACACCCCCTCACCCTCACCCTCACACACCCTCACCCTCACACACCCTCACCCCCATCACCATCACCCCGTCACCCTCACCCTCCCTCATCCTCACACACCCTCACCCTCACACACACTCCCACACCCTCACCCTCACACACAACATCACTCAGGAACACCACCACATCACTCAGGGGCACCACTCAGGGGCACCAGTACATAACTCAGGGACACCACCACATCAATCAGGGAGACCACCACATCACTCAGGGACACCACCACATCACTCAGGGGCACCACCACATCACTCAGGGGCACCACTCAGGGGCACCACCACATCGCTCAGGGACACCACCACATCACTCAGGGACACCACCACATCACTCTGGGACACCATCACATCACTCTGGGACACCACCACATCACTCAGGAACACCACCACATCACTCAGGGACACCACCACATCACTCGGGGACACTACCACATCACTCAGGTGCACCACCACATCACTCAGGGACACCACCACATCACTCAGGGACACCACCACATCAATCAGGGGCACCACTCAGGGGCACCACCACATCACTCAGGAACAGCACCACATCACTCAGGGACACCACCACATCACTCAGGAACATCACCACATCACTCAGGAACACCACCACATCACTCAGGGACACTCACACATCACTCGGGACACCACCAAATCACTCGGGGACACCACCACATCACTCGGGGACACCACCACATCACTCAGGGACACCACCACATCACTCAGGGACACCACCACATCACTCAGGGACACCACCACATCACTGAGGAACACCACCACATCACTCAGGGACACCACCACATCACTCAGGGGCATCACTGCATCACTCAGGTACACCACCCCCTCACTCAGGGATACCACCACATCACTGAGGAACACCACCACATCACTCAGGGACACCACCACATCACTCAGGGGCATCACCACATCACTCAGGGACACCACCGCATCACTCAGGGGCACCACCACATCACTCAGGGACACCACCACATCACTCTAATACACCAGCACATCACTCTAATACAGCACCACATCACTCTAATACACCACCACATCACTCAGCCCAACCACATCATCACTCAGCACTGTCATTGCTTGCTACCAACAAGCATTGCCATAGCCAATAGGACACGCTTTAGGAAAGTGTAAGCTATTGGCTTCGTGAATAACAATGCTATTAATTTATATATTTTCAAAACCAACACACATTAAAAAAAATGTCTAATTTACAATACCAATAGCTCACACTTTCCTAATGCGAGACCTATTGCATTGCAAATGCTTGTTTTATCTTGTTCCCAAAACCCGATCCCCCCGACCCGCCCGCCCTGCCACTCCTCCATAACCTGCTGCTACTGATATTGCTAAGGTGGATTCTGAGGGGTCCAGCGTTTCTGCACTCAAAATTACTGGGTCTGGGGCTACCAAGCTCGATTTTACCGGTTGCAGAAGGACATTCAGCTAAACCGCTGGCGCCACAGGACAGTCAAGTGGAGAAGCTCCTCCTCCAGGATTACTGGAGAAGCATTCAACGCTCAACCCGTGCCTCAAGACCCTTCCCATTGCACAGCCTCTGCACAGCAACGTGTGCACCCTCTTTCCCTTCCCATTCACATGTACCAACTGCTCAGAATTGCTGGGAAGGGCGAGCAATAAAGTTCCAGAAAAGCATTTTCGGGTCTGTATGGCGATTGCCCACCTGGAGAGATTTATACCAGGAATTAAGGGAGAAGATGGCGGACAGAATCCATACCTCCTGCCATGGCATCTCCACCCTTTAATTCTGAGCATCTCGTATTGACAACAGAAAATGTAATATTATTCCACAACTTTTTGTCGAAGGACTTTTCAGCATCGATAGCAGAGTGGTGACTTTAGAAAGTCCGAGCCCAGTTTATTTGCATCAAGAGCAGCGCCAACCTCCCTGGTCCTCGAGGTGCACTGGCTGCTTTGAGCACAGCAATGGGTATAAACAGCTTGGAGCTATAAGATGATTGGTGACCCCAGGTGGCCTTTCATAAAGACCAAAGCCAGGCATTCTGGTATTGCTTTGATGACTAGAGCAAACATTGAATGCAGAGGGCAAAGGTGTCTGAGCAGACACGAATTCATCATCAAGTGAGCTGCACACGGCTAAAATCCAATTTACTTGCAAAAGTTACACAGCACTTGAAAATATCCTCATGACCTACAAGAAGCAAGGAAAGAAAGTGTTTGGTGAAGGACGGTTAAATGAGGAAAACATTGTATGAGAGAAATGGTCACCCTCCTCTTCGGAGTGAAATCGAATTTTGCATGTGCCTTGTAAGAGATTTCAGCTTCATTTCACCAATACACAGCCCAGAAGTTTTTTTTATTGAACAGATGGGGTTGTAAATAAAAATAGTAACACAATGATCAATAGTATTGCATTAGAAGAAATATTGCAGGTAAGAATAACAAAACAAGGGAGAACGCCCAGGGTAGCAGGCCCAATCAAAGGCATGAAAACGTGGTAGTTTTTTCAAGACCAGATGTCATGTAAAAGATTTTCAATATATTCACGAACCGTTTCACAAATATGTTGAATTAATTATACAAATCTAACAATTGAAGGTATGAACCAATGAATTTATGAATTTTAGAGGATTTACAAAAATACCTAAGAACATATCCGGAAATCTATGCAAGTCATATGCATTTCCTAACTTTCTCACTTTACATTTGAGGACTGTCCACAGCACAGACAATTTTCGGAATTTTATAGGAAGGAAATTAGCATTTTTAGGTTTCGCCTGCCGAAAGCTGCGCAGCAGCGTTTCGCGCAGGCGAAATCTTTTGTTTACAGTATGTGGGCTTTGTCCCGCCTCTGTCTTCCATTGGCTAGCTCCATAAATGGAGGCTAGCCAATGGAAGACAGAGGCATCCATCATTCTGCGAGGCGACTCGTGGGCGTTCTGGCAATTTTTTCTCATCCAGCCCCTTTTAGCACGTCATTGCGGCGGTGGGCGTTTTTTTTTTTTTTTTACTGTGTTGTTTTCGTCTTTTTCGAAGTGCCTTTAGACGGAGTGGTGTTGTTTTTATTTGCGATCAGGTAAGCAGCATTTTGTTTATATTTTAAACTGTTTGTTTTACGTCTTTGTGTGTCTCGTTGCTGCCTCGTGTTGTGAATGTTCCCGCCCCCCCTCCAGCTGTCCGTGTGCCTGTTAACCCGCCCCCCTCCCGCTGTCCGTGTGCCCGTTAACCCGCCCCCCGCCCGCTGTCCGTGTGCCCGTTAACCTGCCCCCCTCCCGCTGTCCGTGTGCCGTTAACCCGCCCCCCCCCTCCCGCTGTCCATGCTTAATGCTTGTGATACATTGGTTCTTCCACCCTTTTTTAGGTCTCGCCTGTCGATGCGCATGCGCATCGAGCAAGCGAGACTATTGCGAGTTATCTACTCTTTATCCACACTGCAAGGAATCGTGGCGATTCCTTGCAGTGCCCGTGACTTTTAAGGTCAATGCGCATGCGCATTGAGCTTATGCGCATGCGCATTGACCTTAAAAGCGCGTGCGCGTGCACGTCCGTCTTTGTTTACCCCTCCGCCCCCTCCCGCCGTGTCGCATTTCTCCTCCCCCTCCCCTCTCTTCCTTCCGTCTTCCTGCCGTGTCGCACCTCTCTCCTCTCCGCCCCCTCCCCTGCCCGCCCCCTCCCGCCGTGTCGCATTTCTCCTCCCCCTCCCCTCTCTTCCTTCCGTCTTCCTGTTTTCGAAGCAAGCTTCCCGTCCCTCTGCTGCACTTCATCACAATCTGCCTCCTCGGAACGACCCTCTTGTTTTAAGAGTTGCCCTATGCACAAATTGTATGCACCTGAAAAACCGGATAGTCAGCCTCGTATTTGTTCACACTCCTCGATGTTAAGTTTGAAAGTCCATTAAGGCTCTGGGTTTGCTTTTAAGTGAAGCTGCACTGATATTATCTTTTATTTAAATTGCGTACTTTTTCACTGTTCGTTTACATTCTTGTACGCAGGCTCACTATGCCTTCTGTCTGTAAGTAAAATAAACTAGCGATCAGATGGTATTTGACATTATTATCGCAGAAATGTGCTTAAAAGGACGGAAACTTGGATAATACTTAAAGATGCTTGTCGCACCTCTCCCCTCTCCGCCCCCTCCCGCCGTGTCGCATTTCTCCTCCCCCTCCCCTCTCTTCCTTCCGTCTTCCTGTTTTCGAAGCAAGCTTCCCGTCCCTCTGCTGCACTTCATCACAATCTGCCTCCTCGGAACGACCCTCTTGTTTTAAGAGTTGCCCTATGCACAAATTGTATGCACCTGAAAAACCGGATAGTCAGCCTCGTATTTGTTCACACTCCTCGATGTTAAGTTTGAAAGTCCATTAAGGCTCTGGGTTTGCTTTTAAGTGAAGCTGCACTGATATTATCTTTTATTTAAATTGCGTACTTTTTCACTGTTCGTTTACATTCTTGTACGCAGGCTCACTATGCCTTCTGTCTGTAAGTAAAATAAACTAGCGATCAGATGGTATTTGACATTATTATCGCAGAAATGTGCTTAAAAGGACGGAAACTTGGATAATACTTAAAGATGCTTTTGTTTTTATGGATTCAGTCAGTGTTTCTTAACCTGTACCCTAGAACACCACGGGGCCAAGGACTCCGCCCCCTCCCCTGCCCGCCGTGTTACTTGCTCGCCCAGTTCCACCCCCTTCACCCGCCCTCATTAAGCGTATCTCTCCCACCCGCTCTGCCACTCTTTCACAGTCTCTTTTTGCGACTTCCAGTGTTTCATGGTCTCTCAATCTTTTCCAACCTTCTGTGGCCTCTTACAACCCCCTGGAGTGCCTTACAGTCTTTTGTCGCCTCTTACATTGTCCCATAGTTGCTTTCCGCCCATCGCTGTCGCGGATGTCTACTCCATCTGCCTCTTAATTTTTCCTGCTACCAGTAACACAGCTATATCCTTGGCATGTGCTTTATGTTTCAGCACAGCACCCAATTTGCTCTTGCACCCATTCTGCTTGTTTTCATTTCGTGGTGTACAAAGCATTCTTTTTCGCGCTGCTCTGGTTTCACTTTCTATGTTGTGTAATTATCCGGCTCCTACTCCCCACTCTCTACTCTCCATCCCCCTACCCCTCCCTTACAATCACTCACGGGGCCCCATCATGCTCCTGTCTGACAACCCTCACCCCACTACCGCCTCCTCGCAGCTTGCCCCCTCCTTGTTTAAAATTCATATTAGTTTCCTGCCTCCTGCGCCTCGCACGCTTTATGGTTAACGCTCCTGATATCAGTGCTGCATAGGAGAGAGAAGGTATTTTTCGATTTTTTTCTTTTTTTGCTTCTTTTCTTACCTTCTCTGAGTTCTCGCCTGCCCCTGCTCTCTGTTTCCCTCCCACAGCCCTTTTCTCCCACTCGGCGCACAGCCTGTGTGCAGCCTCCCAAATACGCATTGTTATCACTATATTTCAGATATTTAAATAGTCAGACATGAGGTTGCTTACTGGGAAGCAGTTGCGCCATATCAGTGAGAGCGGGTTTGCGAGCTTCATAGCACACTGTCTCCTGCTCGTTACCACGTTTACATCCCTGATGTGCGCTACAAACTTTTCAAAGACTGGACGTATTTTCGAAATTCTGCTGCTGTTTTTGCAGGTCAGTGTCCTTACACTGTTGACAGGTAAAGGGTATCAGTCCCCAGTAAAATGACTGTTGACTGGGTAGGGGAGAGTGTGTGTTTCAGTAGCGCTTGTCATTTCAGCTGATCCTTGTTTATTGCCTGCAAACTAACTAGGATCGGCTTAAAACACAAGCTGATCCTCGTCCCTCTCCTCCAGCCCCTCTAGCCCCTCTCTCCTGCTTTACCTTTCAGCAACCAAGCATAGTCCCTAATTCACTCCTGCCGTTGCTTGTGTTGCCTTCCCTCCTCCCTCACATCTCGCTTCCTCCCAGCTGTATCTGCTTGCTTTCCTACTCCCTGCCACACCATCCCACCCTCTGCCCTGCTTTAACTACCACCAACATTTCTCCCTCGTGTTGCTTGTTGTATACATGTATTTACTATTTGTGTATGATTTTGTACTATATGAGGATAAAAAGAGAGCTAAGGTTGTCTCCAGGCCAGACCTTAAAAACAGTGTCAATCGTTCAGCTAGTCAAGTTCCTGGATTATTGTCAAGAATTAATCAGATTCAAGATAACCTCTTCCACCAAGTAAATTTGGTTAATTACCATGTGCTAAAGCCTAAACTGTGGCTAGGCATTATAACGTGCATCCGTGACTGCACGTTCACGAGGGAGGCAGTAAAATCAACAGAAATCAATGGAAGAAAAGGCACCCTAGCACCGTAGCTGGCTCAAAAGACACACTAGGGATTATCCTGGGAATGTTTGCATTTTCCATTTGTTTGCCTCTTAATCGCTTCATATATACAGCATCGCAATGCAGAATACAAACTTTAATTAACAAATACTGATTGCTTAAAATCTCTAAACTTAAAGGTTGTAAGGCTAAGCATTTGTTGATAGGGAATATAACAATATGCATGTCAAGTCTTTTATTTTAGTTTTTGCCCTTTTCTACGAGATTAGTCTTTTTAATATAAGCGAAACACCTCACCCTCAACCCCTCACTCACCCTCACTCACCCTCACCCTCACTCACCCTCACTCACCCTCACTCACCCTCACTCACCCTCACTCACCCTCACTCACCCACCCTCACTCACCCTCACTCACCCTCACTCACCCACCCTCAACCCCTCACTCATCCTCACTCACCCTCACTCATCCTCACTCACCCTCACCCACCCTCAACCCCTCACGCTAACTCACATTCACCCTCACTCACCCTCACCCTCACTCACCCTCACTCACCCTCACCCCCTCACTCACCCTCAACCCCTCACTCACCCTCAACCCCTCACTCACCCTCACTCACCCTCACTCACCCTCACTCACCCTCACTCACCCTCAACCCCTCACCCTCACACAGTGCAATAGGTCTCGGAGGATTTTTAGTTAGAGCTTTTAGAATTGTTTATGGCTTTTTTTATTTGTAATTCTTTAGCATTGGCTACAGGAAACAAAAATGCTAAAGATTTACAACAAAAAACCCATAAACAATTCTAAAAGCACTAACTCTAATGCTGCGAGACCTATTGCATTTCCAATGCTTGTTATTCTCTGGCAGTGTATGTAAATTCAGGCAAAAACAGAAAATCTGAGGGATTTCCAAAATCTGCTGATATTTCTGGAAAGTCTGAAATCAGCGTTATCCAGGGGCACATATGCACCCCTTCCCGGACCAACGGCCGACTCTTAAATTAACCTTTCCTCCCTTCACAGGAGACGCTGCGGCCCCTCCTTCTAAAATTTGCACTTCAAAAGGGCTGACCCCCACCGCGGATATGTTGTAATTATTATTTTCATGTGTGTGCATTTTTTTCCAACAACAGTTTGCTAATAGAGGGGCACGTCTAGAATGAGGGAGTCTGCGGTATACAATGACTTGTAGTAAATGAGGGCGAGCACTTGAGGATTCCACATCCGGTACATTGAACTTTCAGTTAAATTTGTGGGAGTTGGCTGCTGTCTGTGGGGCCCTGAGGTATCGGAAGGACGGGGAGGTAGGAACACAAACACGCATCTGCTAAACAACCACAAGGCACAATGCACCCCATAAACAGCGGTGGGAGGGGAAATGGAAGTGTGGTGGGAGGGAGACTTACTCTGCGCACCACCCCCACCGAAAGGTACATTTTGGGGCCTATCTGTTTCGTGCCACGCTCCTAATGGCTGGGAGACACGCCTCCCCCACTCCGCAGTCAAAAGACAGAGGGGGGTCGAGAAACTAGTATTTTTTTTTAGAAGTTTTGTTTTTGCTTAAATCATTAACCATCCCCCATACGTCAGAATGGGTCGGCGCCTAATTAAGAGGTTTGTTAGACAGGCTGGGGGGGGGAGTGTATTCATCTATTTAACGTCAGCTGCTAATGACCTCTGAGAAGAAATAACAGTGGGAGTGGAGAGGGCCTGAGAGCGGAGGGAGGAGAGAGAGCAGTTTATACTAATACCACCCCCCGAACAAAAAAAAAAGTAAGGTGCGCCAGGGAAAGTTGGCTTCAGCAAAGCAGGGGGGCGTGAAGGGGCGCAGCAGACACACTTGGTTTGGTTTTATGTGAGGATGTAGATTGGGGGGCATGGCCAGCAGAGGAGGGCCAGAGTTTCACAGAGCTCCGAATAGGCCCCACGGTCTCCCCTGCCTCTGCCCAGTCCAGGTACCACTGCCCTGCCTGCTACAGCAGACCTCTCACTTCAAGCCTGCTTGGGGCTCAGTATCTAGCAGCTTGGTCCCTACTCAGCCCCCCTTAGCCGTGCTCCTAAATCAGCCTCACTTAACGGCCCGCAGACGACCCAGCACCTCACTGTCCCAATACTCCCCACACTGTCCCGCCACTGACCCAGCCCTCCTCACTGCCATTTTCAAAACTCAGCTCCCTCGCTGCCCTGATTCAGGCTCAGCCCCCACCCCCCCTGTGTACACGCTGAGCCGAATCATTTAACTAGTTTATCACATTTACATGGGACCCAGCCACCGTCCTCTCTGCCCCCCCTTGATTATGCAAGCGCCCATTAACTGTCCTGCTCTGTGTTCACCCTCCCTGTCCGGATACAACCCGAGTGCCCCTCAGTTACCAACTATAGCTTTGCCCCCTCACTTCCAAACTGCCTCAAAACTACTACCCCCTGTTCCACGCTCACCCATCACAGCCTTGTTTCATACTCTGCCCCCTCACTGCCATGCTCGAGACTGCGCCACTCACTGCCCTGCTGCAGACTCAGCTCCCTCAAAACTCAGCTCCACACACACCCCCACTGCCCCTATAGAGGGGCCCCCTCATCCAGGTTCAGTCAACCTCTAATTGACCTGCTCCATACTCAGCCCAGTCACTGCCCTGTGCCATATTGCCTCCCTCACTGCCCTGCTCTTCAGTCCGAGCCTTCCTCGCTCCCCTGGTCCAGCCTCAGAGCCCTCACTGCCCTCCCACTGTCCGGCTCCATACTCAGCCCCTCACAGCTCAGCTCCACACTCAATTCTTCACTGCCCCTCATCAGTCTGAGCCTTCTTCGCCCCCTGGTTAAATCTCAGCACCTCCTGTCCTGCTCTGATCTCAGCCCTCTCACTGTCCCTCTCAGTGCTCATCCCCTCACTGCCCCTCGTCAGTCTGAGCCTTCCTCGCCCCTGGTCCAGTCTCAGCCCTCACTCTCCTGCACCAAACTCTGGGACAGGGAGGGGAGGCCTCTCAAAGTGAGCTGGCTGGCTCCTATGCTGCTATGTGGGCGGCGGACACTCCCTACCCCAACCCCCTCTTGCCTCCCCGCCCCCCCTCCCCCGGCTCTTTATTCATTCTCTCCCTTTTCTCCACCGCTCTCAGGTGCTGCGGACCAACTGTCTGGCTCCCCCTGCCCTACACCGAGCCCCCAGCGACCCCAGGGCCCCTCCCCTACCAGCTGTGAGTGAAAGCCCTCTCGTTTCTCAAAGTCGGACAGTATTAAATGGGAAGGGGCTAGTGTCAGCTACTCCAGCCGCTAGTACCACAGAAGTGACCTTTAACATACAAAACATGTGCAGACGACTGTAGAACCAGTTGTGACGTGCAATTCAGCAGTCCGTGGGTTAATTAATAAAAACATATGATGTCATTCACCATCACAGCCTGTTTGTGACAGTGGGTTTTTTCGAATTATGTGACGTAATTCACATATGTCCTGCCAAGCACCGCGTTCTCTGCAATAATTATGTTATAGTATGTTATGTTATAGTATGTTACGTTATAGCATTATATGTTTGTGTGTTTATCTTACGTTACAGTCTAAATTGTATATTTGTGTTTTGTGTTGCTATTCTGTTTTAAATTTGTTTGAACACAAATGTCATATGACAAGTGATTTTTAGGTTACTTATCTTGTGTTACATTAAGCTGTTATATTTTATAGGCATCACGATTTGATTTCATTCCCCTGCAGGCAATGACACTTTGGGAGCTCGGGGTTGACTCCCATGTGGTCATTTGCTTCACACCTCTTATTTTCGCAAGGGAAACAGACCCTACAGCTCACACACAAGATTTGGTTTAGTTTATGTTTGCTTCAGTGAGTATGTTAATGGGAGGCCGAATATGCCAGACCACCTACCTAGAGTGGTGTACGCATTATTCACACATTCAAACTCTAATACACTTGTGCATTCTTCCACAAATGCGCACAGACACACACTTACACAAGTGCACATGCACGAACACACACGTACATTTTGGTTTATGATTGCATAGAGGAGCAGGAGAATGAGTCGCTGATATTTGTTGCATATTGACACCAGCCCTTCAAGGCCTTTTGCACACTATCTCTCTCTTTCACACACTTACCCTCACACATGCACGCACCACTTTCAACACATTGCCACAGATACAAACATATGCATTCTGACATTCACTTGCTTTCACTCACACATGCAGTAAACATTGTTTCTGGTCCATGATTGCCTCAGAGGGCATAATGAAAAAATCCTTGCAGACCAACGAACTAGAGTGGCACATACATTTTCATGCCTTGTGGATCCATGTATATGCACACTCACTCACATGCGCACATTCATACACACTCGTGAACGTTCATTCACACAATAATCATGCACACACACCCGTGCATATGTGCATACTCACGTGCACACGCGCGCACACACACACCTACAAACACACACACACCATCACTCAGGGAGCTCCTAATTGAATGTGAGCATTGCATGTCAGCAATACACACGTGCACACACACACACACACACACACACCTACAAAACACACACCATCACTCAGGGAGCTCCTAATTGTCAGAAAGCTCTTTAATAACTGCAACTTAAGGCAGGGGTTTTGGTCCTTTAATAAGAAGGAGGTTAGTTATTATTAATCGTTTTTACTGTTTGCGAGAGATTAAGCTATTGGCATTGTAAATGGCAATGCCATTTATTTATCTGTTTTCAAAACCAACACATAAATTACAATTTGTCATTTACAATGCCAATAGCTCCAACTTTTACAAGGGCGAAACCGTTGCATTGTAAATGCTTGTTTCTCAAAGTGTTCTCCACCTTGAAGTCTTTATGTAATATAATCATTTTCCAAATGCAGAATTCCCTTTTCCCAAGTCCCCTGAAAAATGAGGCTTGTAGGACACTTTCACTACCAATACACACTTCCTCCAGGATTTTAAGCATTTAAAATGAAGGGTCCAAATTGGGTCTAAAAAATCAGAGGGAAAGCACTGCCAATACCAAAAAGTTGTGGATGTTTCCCACATTCCCATTCACCGCCCACACATCTCTCCGCTAGGAACAAGCATGATGCATCCTTTAAATGTATGACTGTAAAAATTCAGCTACAGTGACGGATTTCCCTACAGCAACATTCCATTTTACAGTGCATTTTTCGGCTGATCCCCCATTTGCACTCACGGATTGCACTTTATTGGGAACCAAAGCAAAACCCAGGTGGCTGACAGTTTCTGAAATGGGCCAATTATATGGAGGATTGAAAAGAAGAGAGAAGCACATTAGACCCATATGTGAAATGTTTTCTTTTGTAAATGCAAATTAAGAACTCAAGGTTTTATTACCAGGGCCTCGGTATTACGGGAGTTAATTCTACGCATGGTAAATACGGATACCGCTGGGTGAGATATTACCTTTGGCATGAGGAAGATTATGGTGCAAATATATCTGTTTCATGAACCTAAACAGTTAGTTGGAGGTACTAGTTATTTTATTGTTATAGGATAGATGGGACTTTTGTTCCTGCTATGTTCATAAGTGACTAGCCCCTGTGAATATGTGCACCTGTCTATTCTGTGCACTGGAACATATAGAACACAACACTCCTCCCACCGCTGTACAAGTTAACTTCCACACTAACACACTGTCTATATGTGTGGTGTCCAAACGGAAGAAGATCAGCCCTTTAAGTTGCTGGTTAAAGAGGGCTAAAATATTGAAATTTTATTTTTACTATTTTATTGTTTGCTTAATATGTTTTTAAGTAGTGCCAGATCTACAAAAAGAGATGACAGCGCTCATTACAGGGTAACACAGCGATGATTATTATAAAATAGAGTTAAATGTAAGACAGAACAGAAGGAGAGAGAAGCCAATACAATTTACACCAATCGAGCAGTGCTAAAAAAACATGTATTTATAAAGAAAAAAATATGTTTTCATCTGGTAATAAGTGCACGTGCCAATTAAGGCAACAATGTCCTCTGACTTTAAAGGCACACCCATTCTTAACGAACTAGGGGCCTCATGTGCAAAGAAACCATTAGGTAAAAGTGGTCACAAATTGGGAAATCAACTTTTAGCGGATCTATTTCTTGATTTTGGAAACTGAGCTATGTATTTCTCAAAATACAGAATCGTAGTTTGACCACAATCACATGGATGGTCTCCTGCTAGGATCAGCAGACCACCATGTCTGTGCTTGCTTTTAAATAAAGTATTTTTTTTAAAAGCATCCCATTTTCATTACAGGAAAACACAATACATTTACAAACAAAATGAAAAGTTGCACAAACCTGTTTTAGAACCACAGCTGCTCATAAAAAAATTCTTGACAACCTACACCTGGGGGCCACTTTCCTTTTTGCTAATGGCTTACCTCTTTTGAGTTGGTGTTAAAAATTAATGTTTTGTGACTGGATTTTTGTTGCAGACCTTTAATACATACCATAGGAGACCGGTATTTGGAAGGGACGCCCTAAACACGCCCCTTCCAAATACCAGTTTCTTATTGTTTTCTTAACCCATTTATAGATTCGGAAAACCTTTTCCGAATCATTAATTGGGTTTTTAAATTTCTAAAAATGATTTAAAATTTGCAAACCCTCAGATTTACCGATTATGTCGGTTGGCGACTATTAAACAATTTGTACATGAGGCCCAAGACACAAAATACTTAAATATCATAAGATTCAGATGATAAGTTTCAAGAAATAAGTACAAGAGTAATAATTCTTAAAAGTAAGAAGTGTTTATTGCAATACTAAACTCCAAGGGCCTGATTCACAAAGAAAAACATACACTTTTGTGTACATTTCTTTGCAGGAGCGGCCTGTGCAGGTAAGAGCGGTGAGACGGGTCCGGCGGGACTCAACAGACACCGATGAGGGAAAATTAATTATTTATTACATTTTCTCTGTTGTCGTCTGTTGAGTCCCCACCTGCCCCCAACCCGCCCCACCGCTAATACCTGCATGGGTCCCTCCTGTTTCTTTGGTATTCATAGTCTACAGTTAATAGTAAGTTTAGGATTTTGGAGACTCCACAGTCGGGGCGGAGAATTCCACACATAAAAAGATAGTCCTGTCCTGTCATGAAAGTGTAGGTTTACCCTTGTGAATCAGGCTCCTAGTGTTTACACTGTTTGATAGTGAGTGGACGTAAGTGGGGACGTAATTCAATAGGTGATTCTACGCGCCCTTCTTGAATTGATGCAAGAAAGGATATAGTTTGAACTGCCTTGAGAGAGAATACTAAGTCCTTGGGGCATTTCCTGAGAGTGAGGATTTTAGGTCTCGGACTAGGCAGCGCATGCGCTCCCTCGTCAGAGAGATGCTGTATACAGTATAGTGGGGGAAGCTCCGCCCACTTTCTGCCCATCATTTTCATTGGCTGCAATCATAAATTCAGCCTTCTGATTGGTTATTGGCTTCTTAGTCCTGCCTCCTGATGGCCATGTTGTCAATTTTGTTCTTCCGAGGCTATCAGCCCCTTTACTTTAAAAATTGTTTTGTTCCCTTACTTGTCCTCGTTCCCTCCCGCAGTCCATAGTTTTTTTTACCACAACCACCCCTCTACCCCCTCCCATTCATGCTTTCTTTAATGACTGCACTTTTGTTAAAAATGCAATAGGGCTCGTGTAAATACGAGCCCTATTGCATTTTCAGTTCTTGTTTGTTTTTTGATTGGTGGCTCCATTTGCACTCTTTGTCTCGCATGCCTGCGATGCCTAACATCGTATGCATGCATGATAAAACAGTGACGATTCACTGTGGGAGGCAGAGACAGCACAAGCAGCAAAGAAGCGGCCGGCCTGGACAGACATTGGTCAGCGCTGCTTGTTTACTCTCCCTCCCATTGTCCGTGCCTTCAGGCTTGACTGCTCACAGACCAGGCAGGACTTTAGAGCGTGCACCAAAGTGTTTGTTAGTTGTTGCATGTCAAATCATATTGAGACTGACTGTTCGAGGCATTTGACACGTTACTACCGTTAGTCTAATAACATTATTATTACATGGGTATCCCCTTTTCCACAAGCCCTAGACTTCACCATTGACGCACCCCTCAAGAAAGGGAAAGGCAGTAGGCTGAAATAGAACATTAAAGACTGCTTTGTAAGGGGGTCCAACCTGTCATCTGGACTGATGAAGGATGGAACTGGTACTTCTTAAAGTCAGTGTAAAACTACAGACGTGCAACAGAAATATGGCAGAATAGAGACTAGAGATCTTACAGCCTGATTCATCATAGACCCGTTTTGCGAGTCTATAATAGCGATTCATAAGGAATCGCTATTACAGACTCGCAACACGGGATTCATGTAGGAATCGCAAAAAGATTTGCGATTCCTACACAATCCTTATTTGCGATTAGCAATTAGCTAATCGCAAATTAGATAGCGATTTAAAGGGTGCCAGGGGTGTCCAAAGGACACCCTGTAGCACCCCTTAAATGCAAATTGAAACAGGTGTTGCGCACACACATGTCCATAGGACATGTGTGTGTGCAACATGCAACTTAGAAAAATGCTTTTAAAAGCCGTATTCTAAGTTTTCGCTATTTACCACGAGGTTTGACCTCGCGGTAAATAGCGGGCCGAAATTGCGAAATCGCAATTTTTTAATGGATGATGAATTGCATTTAAGGAATCTCAAATAGAGATTCCTTAAATGTAATTCCTCGCAAAAGTGCGACATCGCTATTATCGATTTTTGCATTTGGGATGATGAATCCCAAATGCAAAAATAGAGCTCTCAAAGGGCCAGATTCTCAGAATCTGGCCCTTTGCGAGCCGATTTCGGCTTGATGAATCAGGCTGTTTGTACACGGATGATGAAAAGGTTGGCGGAGGCAAGGTAAACCCATGGACAAATAATATTACGATCCTTTAGTTGGATATAAATAAGCTCTGTGACAGTAAGTCTCACCGATTTACAATACTGACTTTACATGAATAACCAGTCTTTCTTTCACTTGGCATAATGGTTTCGTAAGAAGGAAAAGCAGCTCTTAACTGAAAGCTTAACAAGCAAGTTATTTCCAAACACCAACTCTTTAAGAGATGTTTTACTGGATATCACCCATAAAGAACCACAGCCAATATTCCACACAGTGGGTACAGAAATGTTCAAAATAATTCAGCTGCAGGAAATAGGCACTAACAATGTGTTTGTATATTGAGCAAAGCTAAATGAAGGCATTGTTATTGGGCACTCTTGTGCATCCGTTTCTCATCAGCAACGCTACTGGTAATCTTAACTGCATGTGGACAGGACTGGGATTTTTGGAAAGTACATATCTTATTATTCTTAATCAATGATGTTTATTGTTTGTGACAATATGTCCAATGGTTGGTGTCACTGGCTGCAAATGGGAGTATTCTTAAAATTCTCACTGCAAAGACTGTCAAGGATTATTGTGTCTTTTTCAGCGGGTATAGCTAACAGCTTGTCACCGGTCTATCTGCGAAATGGAAGTGTAGGTTACTTTGGAGAGGGGGAGGGGTGGTTCACGTGCCTATTGGGGATTAATTCCTGTGCTGTAAATTGGAACTGGGGTGGGGGACGGTGTAAAGGGATAAGATGTTCAGTGATGTTTGAATGACTGCATCTCTGTTGAAAATTCAATACAATACATGAGACAGTGCGGTTTACTAGAAAGGTAGAGAGCAACTGTGCTCTATTTTCAGTGCTTTAAATCAGATGGGAATTTGCTGTGTCTCACTAAATGTAAAAAGGATGCTTTTGATGTGCAGCTGCATCAAATATGGCAGTGACTAAAATGTGAGACAGTACAAGTGACAACGCTGCAAGAGACTCATTGTCGCAGACTGACCATAAGGTGAAGGGACAAGTGGGATGGTTTATTTCTCCTCCTACACTTTCTCATTTGGGAAAGACTGAATACTGATTGCTAAGGATGCTCCAATAAGTTATTAAGGCTGCAAACAGATGATCACAGCAGATTGGTGGTGGAATAAATGTTATAGAACAGATTAATGTTTCTTGCGACTACACGGTAGCAATGCAGATGTGAATGCCACTAGAATTGATGGCTGCTAATCTGGAACTGACCTTGGACAGTTTATTGATATAGGCATTCAATATGCCATTGGACATAGCTGTGGACATACCTTCAAGCAAAGCTGTGTTAGATCCTAGGTGCACTTTCTAACGCAATCACCCTTCCACCAAGGCAAATGTTCTCTAGTATGCAAAATATTAAACCACTTATGTAAGTCCATTTTCATTTGGGGCTCATGGGTACAGTCATATTGTGTGAGAGCTAGAACTGTCTACTAACTCTAATGTAGCAGTTATCCGGCTTATATTGTTATTACTGCTGTCCTGGTCACAATGCTGTAACTGCTACACCACTAAACTCATTAATATGCCGAGACCAATTGGCATTGCCAATGCTTGTTATGTTAAACCTCTCCTTGAAGAGGAGAACTATATGGGGTTTTACTTTTTGAGACCCTGCTGCATACAGAGATTGCATTTCTTTGCAAAATATCTTGAATTATTCATGTATAATGCTTTGAATGCAATGCATACCATCTTGCTATAGATGTTGGAGGCTTCAAGAGAAACCCATTTGAGGAAAGCGGACCATGGGCGACAAGATCAAATGTTATCCTTAACTGCGATCGAAAATAAGACATTTTAACATTTAAAACGTGATCCATGTTGAGGGTTTCAAATTTCATTTCTCTAACAATAGTACTTAGATTTTACCACTCCGGGCAAAATGAGATGTTTCTCTATGTAGCTTGGTAAGAAAATGTGATGGGATTATAAAAAAGAAAAGACCTATAAATATGTAAATTGTGTCATAGTGCTCAGCTTGATTAAATGCACGCTGTCTTTAACTTTTGTGACATCAAAGCAGTGGGAATGAACTTTGCATATCTACGCGACCATCGTGGGAAGAAAGCGCCTATCTACAAATAACCAGTACTAAAAAAGATTATCCTAAAAAGTATGCTTCGCACAGACATTTTTTACATGTTGCAAAATATGTATTTTGTTCTGTAGGCCAATGCTTCGTAGTGGACAGGTTTTAAGGTTACAGGATATCAAAGAGGTTTAACATTGCTTACCTGCCCATAGTCCCAGCTCCTTGATTTTATCCCATTGGCTTCTCCGTGGAAAATGACTCCCAAATCGTTCAGGACGTATTCTTCCCTTTCTCGCTCATCATCCAGGTACACTGTATCATCTGCATCAAAAGATGTACCCACATGTTCTGTTACAAATATGAAATGGAGTGATCCAATCTGACTGAAAACTTATAAAGCTCTCAGCTGTATGCATAAAGTGTACCATGCCAAATTGTACAACAAAGACATGTGGCCAGATTATGTGGATGCTATTGATTCATGGTCGTAATTTTACACCAGTGCCAGGCAATTTTGAATTAAATTTGCCCTGCAGTTTTCCTTGATAGATGGGTGCAAAATGTAATTTTGCTCTGTTCACTAATTGCAAATATGTTTTTTGCACAAGTTGCCGGGTGGAAATGTTATCGCAGAATTACCTAGCCCCTGCTGATTTTATGTACTCTGTGGCTAGAGTGCATTCATTTTACACTGGTGAAAAAACAGAGCAGATTCGATTTTGCACTGTTTTTGACGACTATACAGAACGGATACATATTTTGTTTTAGTTCACATTGCATAAATATTTTTGTAACAGGCAAAAACGTATTAAGCACAAAAGAAGTGGTAATGCATACATACATGTTTACACGACACCAGAATAGGCTTAGGTATAATCCATGCGCATCCAGGGATAGTGTTTCATATATGTCAAGTACACGTTAATCATGCGAACATGCACACCTAATTTATAAATGGGGGTGCAAAAGTTGCAGTGCTCTAGGGAATGTCAGAAGAGTGTACATGACAAGTAATGTATGGATTACGGAGTTTTACAGGTAAGTAAACATTTAAATAAATAAAACGAATTTCGTTGCGCGCACTGCATCGCATTTGGGGATGCAGTGCCCTCAACAAAATTCGTTTGGAACCGGCATGCGCTCCTCATAAAGCGCACCTTTGGGGTCGGGTCACATTTACTGTGCATCATCTCAATGTGGCACACAGTCAGTTCATCTTTGCCTCTGTGACCACATCTGTAATTTGCAAAGTCAAGGATGCCCTCATTTCCATAGGCTATACCCCGAGCCAACACTCACTTGAGATGGTACAGGGCACTTTTAACAGGGCCCAATCCATATTATAGAAGGGGCAGCACCAGTATCTGAGGTCCCTTTTGTAATAGAAGCAATAATATTAAGATGCCCAAGGGGCGAATTAAAGGGGCACAGCCCATTTGTGCCCCTGGGGCACCTTCTATAATTCAGCCCCTAAAATTAGTTGTGCAGAAAGCACAAAAAGACCCATCAATACAGGATTATCAAACATAATTAGCAGCTAACTTTAATTGGAATTTATATTTTCTACAATCACGAGAAAAGAGGGCAAACATATAACTTCCCGTAGAGGAAGCAAGCATTTTCCCTTAACTAAAATGTTGTCTAAAGTCCACCACACTGCTCATGTAAGGTAAGCAAGTGAGAATCTAGTCACCTTTGCCCGATAGCTTGTATCCTATTTTTCTATCAGAGTCTAATTTCTCAGGATCGCACATCTTCGGTTGGCAAGCAATACAAATAGTTTTCCCCCACGGAATTTCAGCATTATGAGGTTGCGTAATGCGCTTATTGAGAAACTCTCATTTTTTAATACCTGAGATGTGCTAATTCTATCATCGAATAGGGCACTTGCATTCAGCAGAACAGTTCATGGCAGGTGAGGCCCTATCTTCACCAGCAAGATGGTGTTCTTATTGCCTTCTCAGTTGCAACCTTCTGTCTCCTATGGGGTGGCTTATTAGTGTGCTGAGGGCCATGAGCTGTCTATTTTTCAAAACTCTGTGAAGATGGAGCATTCCTAAAAGAAAGACTATCCCCGAGACTGCCATCATGCCTGTATTCTACATCCTAGCAGTTGATTATTTAATTTCAAACACTTTATTGATTTTAATGAAGTCACAATACATAGTAACTCAAAAGGAAAATGACAGCTATGACCCACCATTTTACATAAGTGGGACCAGTATGCAAGATTCAATAGCGTAGAAGCACACAGACTTCAGAAGTCTCATACAGAAACCAGATACCACCACACAGAGCCAACGGGGCTGGACAGGCCTTTTATTCCTGGACAGGCATTTCCCCAATGGGCTGGAGCCCTTGGAGGTCGGTTTGGAAGGGAAAAAGCATTTACAACGCTGTTTCCACAATGCAATGGCTTTACAGTGTGGTCCTTACAATGACCGCGTTCTTACCACACGTGCCGTTACATTGTATTGTATTGTATTGTATTTATTATTTATTACGCGCAACTGTCACCCTACGGGTATCCTGGCGCCCAAACAGGAAATATTCAGATGGTACAACAATACACTAGCTGTCATGATATATAGAACAGCCGCCAGAGCTATTAAAATAGAGTCACAGGGATTATACTTTGGCGAACAGCCAGGTTTTCAGGCTCTTTCTGAAACCCAGTAGGGTGTCAATTTGTCTGATGTTCTGGGGAAGCTCGTTCCACAACCTAGAGGCAGAGGTGCAGAAAGCTCTGCCTCCCATCCTCGATCTCCTGATCCTGGTAGTAGCTGCCAAACTCTGGCTAGCAGAGCGCAGGGACCTGGAAGGTCTATACCAGGAGAGCCTTTCCTGTAGAGGGATAGGTCCCATGTTGTGCAGGGCTCTGTACACGATACATAGGGACTTGAAGGCAACTCTACTCCCGATTGGCAGCCAATGTAGATCTCTTAGCGCCAACGTAGTGGAGGAACTACGATGTCTTTTAAGTGCCAGCTTGGCAGCTATAGACTGGACCCTCTGGAGCCCCTGTAGGATATATAAGGGGGCCCCTAAATATAGAGAGTTACAATAGTCCAGTCTGGCCAGAATCACACTCCTAACTACTAGTGGTCTAGACTAGTCAGGCAGGAGGGGCAGAATCTGTCTGAGTGCTTTCAACAATCCATAGCAGACACTGATGGTTTTATTGGTCTGGGAGGTCATTTGGAGATCCGCATCAAACAGTACCCCTAGATTGCGCACAGTCTTAACTGGGATGCAAGGTTCTGCTCCCGGCGCAAGCCTGGTCTCATGGGAAGGTTGTTGACTCAGTTTGGCTGACGAACAGTAGACAACCTCTGTCTTCCCCTCATTAAATTGAAGGGAGTTTATTGTCAGCCACCTGGCCACCTTGTTCATGCAGTTCTGGAAGGACTCCATGGTCACCGCCTGCCTTCCTTCTAAGGAGAACACCAGTTGTGTATCATCGGCAAAGTTTATCAAATCTATACCGAAGGATTTGATCATGGGGATCAGGGGCTGCAGATAAAGATTAAAAAGAATGGGGCTGATCGAGGAGCCCTGAGGTACTCCGTGACTGACCAGGGACTTGGGAGATGAAAACGGTGCTAGGGTCACCACCTGTTGTCTACCTGTCATGTAGGATTGTATCCACCTCAGGGCCTTGCCCTTCACGCCCAGTTTTTCCAGCCTGCTTAACAGAACTGCATGGCTAACCGTACATCACAAGTCGTATCAACGACTTGCTGTAGGGGGCGTGCAACACCAGGGAATTTTGGGATTTTAAATCCAACACCTTCCCTGCTGTTACGCAAACCGGAGTAAGAATAGTAATTAATACTATTCCTAAGTCCAGCGCGCTCCCTACAGCAAGTCATTGAAACGACTTAAGATGTAATGGCACGCGTGATAACAACACAGTTGTTGTAACGACCCCTTTGTAAAGCCATGCGTAGTGAATGTATGCAATGTAACATCAGGACCGCTACTGGCGCCTCTGTCATTCCCCACTGCTCCCCAGGGTTAATCTCAAGAGGCAGAGGGAGGTTTCAAGAGAGAGAAAGATACTGGGAGGGGGAAAGCAGAGATAAAGGGATCAGAGACAGAGAAGAGAAAGCAAAGGAGAGAAAGAATGGATGGATGGAAAGAAAGAGTTTGTGCTTGAAGGTGAAGGGAGTGGTGCAGGCTTGGGCATTTTTACCAGGGCATTTTATGGTCCCCTGTCTTGCCTTGGAAGCTAAAATATGTATATATCTCAAAATAGAAATAAGCAATGACATTACACTCATTTTAGGAATAAACATGGGTTATACATGGATTTTAGAAAAACAGCTCCAAACATCATCAGCATACAAGGAGGGGGGACATCATACGGTATCATTAATTTTTAGAGTACATGATTATCTGATGACTAATCTAATAAGCGAAGGTGTATAAAGTCTGTTCAAAATGTGTTCCACACTCAAGTGCACTATTGTATAAACACAATTCTACTTTGCGGCATTTTGACCCATTTGTGGTCACTACGTAATGAGGACATCACTGTTCGATATGGTGGCTTTAGAATCAGTAATTAAAGTGGCATACCTTATGGTCTAGCATGCTCCTCTAAAAACGCTCTATGACTGCAATGTATCCTGCACTGCAATACTTTGTGGTGTATTTGAAATACAAAAGTCTAATTTAGCCTTTGAAAAGCAGGAATATTTGTTATTTGCAGAATTAATATATTTGACTGATCACTGAAGATCATCAAAAAAATATGATCAGTCGTAGTCATACAGAGTCATGGTTTTGTATATAATTTATTAACCAGTTTTGTTTTGGTGTATTGGGTTCTTCTTTTCTTAGATGTCTACGAGCAACCAGGATGCATACCTGTGCACATGGCTGACTAGCAGGGACGGGAGATCCATAACCATTACTACTATAAGGGACTAATATAGTCAGTAACTGATCGGTCAAGTGTACATCAACTGCGGGTTTAAAGATTATTATGAAACATTCTACACATAAAAGGTAAAAATAAGTCAAAAGAAAAAATAATTCAAGAGAAAATCAATGAATTTCTCACTGCAACTGATCTGTTATGTTATAAATTAAATCGTTTGTGTTTAGCAGGAGCCAGTGGAGCTCCCTGAGGCGTGGTATGATGTGAGTTCTGTATGGGAGGTTAAGGATGAGAATGTCTGCTGAGTTCTGGATGGTCTTCTAGTAAATTGCTGGTGATCTCAGCATGAAGGGTGTTCACGTTTCCAACTTGCTGGTGACTGTGGTGCAAGTGACAGTTTCTCTGGAATTGCTAGGGAGCCATTTGAATACCTTTTTCAGCATCCAGCACTGTGCAATCATCGCGAACAGGGAACTACGCAGTTCGCATAGTGCTAAGCGTAGCGTGAAGTGCACTTCGCTTAGTTACGCGTAGCGCTACTTTGCGAACTATGCCCAGGGTTAGTGGGGACTTTTTGCTGACGATCACTATTATTATTATTATTATTATGTTTCTTATATAGCGCCAGAATCGACCCCCGAAGGGGTATCTCCGCGCTTGCCTTGGGAACCCGTCCTGGCTTTTCCCTGTTAGATAGCCCCTACAGGGCATCCCCAAGGTGAAAGCCAGGCATCCCGCCGCGGGGGGGGCCGTTGTGGAGATTAAGCAAGCTTAATGCCCAGAGTTGCAGAGTGTGAACCCATGATTAGGTCAGGCACCAAAGCGAGAATTATCGAGTCCATGGACATTTGAGCTCAAGACCCTGCCGCGTGGGGAATCGAACCCTGGTCCCGGGTTGGACCTCTGCTTCAGGGTCTGCCTGCTCTAACCAGTAAGCCACACTTCTCTATTTCTTTCTTGTTGGTGTTAAGCTTGAAACAGTTAGCTTTCATCCAGTTACAGATTTTGGTAATGCAGGTAGTGAACTTGTTTCCTTTTTGCTGGCTTTTTCCGAGAGGGAGAGTAAGAGTTGCACGTTGTAAGCCTACGAGAGGATGTTGATGTTGAGTGTTTGGATGACATTGACCACAGGGCTCATGTATGCGCTAAAGAAGTATGGGTGAGCGATGAACCTTGCAGCACTCCACAGTTGAGTTTGCAGGCTTCTGAGGCATAAGATTTAGCAGAGAGTGGGACCCTGGATGCCAATCTCGTGCAAGCGCTTGATGAGGTTGGGACGTGAGACCATGTCAAATTCGCAGAGAGGTTCAGGAGAAGGAGGGGCTGTCATGTCTCCTCTGTCAAGGATCATGTGGATTTCATCTGTGGTAGATATTAGTGCTTTTTCTCTAATGTGGTTTGGCCTAAATCCGGACTGTATAGCGTCACAGGGCGGGGGGTGCTGAGGTGGTCAGTGATGCGTTGGTTGGTTAATTTCTCTAAAATCTTCCTGCACTATTGAACAAATTAAAAATAGGGATGAATCAACCCATCAACACTGATAAATAATATAAACTCAGATTACCCCTGACAAGGATGGCCTGCCTGTGGAATTCTGCTAAGCTTTTCTGGAAACTTTGACCCCTAAACTAGTAGAGGTATAGGACCCCTGGCAGTAAAGTGCTGAAAAGTTTGGTTAAGAAAAACAATGCTAATTTAAATCTTTTTCTCTTTTATTAAGCCTTTTCAGACTTGCTGCATTATGTTTTCCTTAACCGCAACCAAACTTTTTCTAATCAAAGCTGTAACCATTGGTATCAAATGGCAGCACAGCCAATGGCTCGCCCATCTCATCTGCATTCCTAATTCGTAGGGTTTGCAACAACAAAAGAGCCAACTGCAATGTAATACAGGAACACTGCAAGTCCAAATAGGTGTATTGGCTCCCAATTTCCTCTTTGTGACACATGGTGATTAAGAAGTAGTAAGGGCTCTAAAATAGAGCCCCATCTTCCTTTTGAATCGCATTGCAGTGTATTACTGGTTTGGAGCTGCAACTGCAGTTCAGTTGCAAATCTTCTATTGGATGTGGGCCCCTGAAAGGGTGGAGGAACTCAGTGCTTAAATTGAGCTGGTGGTTTTTGGTGTTCAGCACTTAATCCTCAACACCGGCACTTGTAGCACAAACTCAACACAAATATGCACTTTTAATTTTTTGCAGGCCGGTGGAGATTACGTGACTTGCCCAGAATCACAGGATTTTGAGCCTACGCCAAGACTCAAACCTTGTTTTCCAGCTACCAAGTTGGTAGCTCTGGCCCTTATGCCACACACTCTTCCCGCCGGTAGGGTTTTGATTAGTTCTGTTATAGGTAGCACTAATAGGAGCAATGTTCTGGTGGAAGCTGCCTCCTGAGAGAGAGCCCCAGCACTTATTTTTTCATAAATTAACTACTGTAGGGGCCATTCCCAAAGTGAAAGCTGGTATGTTGTGAACATGGGATATCGGCTGTCCACATTGAGGGGAGAACATAGGAGTTCTCCAGGTGAAACTAATAAATGTGTGGTGTTCCTATGGATCTCATAATAGGGGTGGAGCTGGTCATTACTGCTCACAATTTTGTATTGTATTTTCATTTTAAGTGACTTCAAGAGCGCGTAGCTACCCGAGGGCTTCCCAGCGCTAAGAGACTGATACCGAGAGAAGGCTAGAGGTAGGTTAATGATACTGATTGAACAGCCACATTTTAATCAACTTCCGGAATGCTGCTTCCTTTGCCAGGAGTTATGATTGGTGTGGCAATGAGTTCCACAACTTGGGTGCCAGGTGAGTGACGGATCTGCCTCTCCACCTAGATCTCCTGATTCTCATAGTTTTTATTAGTCGTTCGGAGCCGGATCTCAGGCTCCTGTTTGGGACCTAGAGGGTCAACAGGTTTCTGATTTTACTTGGGCCCATGCGTGTAGAACTCTAGCCCCCAGATTCATCAAAGTAATGTTTTGCGAGTCCTTATTAGCGAATTTTAAGGATTCGCTATTAAAGACTCGCAAAACGGGATGCATGTAGAAATTGCAATATTTAATGCGATTTCTACTGCTTCCTTATTTGCGATTCGCTAATTGCTAATCGCAAATAAGGAATAGGAATGAATGGGGAGTCATTCCTTATTTGCGATTAGCAATTAGCGAATCGCAAATAAGGAAGCAATTTCAAGGGTGCCAGGGTGTCCAAAGGACACTCTGTAGCACCCCTGAAATGGTAATGTACACTGGTGTTGCGCACCCACATGTCCAAAGGACATGTGTGTGTGTAACATACAACTTAGAAAAATGCACTAAAGTGCATTTTTCTAAGTTTTTGCTATTTACCACGTAGTTAGACTTTGCGGTAAATAACGGCCCCAGATTGCGAATTCGCAAGTTTAAAATGGTTCATGAATTGCATTTAAGGAATCTCAAATTGAGATTCCTTAAATGCAATTAATCGCAATTTAGCGATTTCTAGAATTGCGATTTTTGCATTTGGGATGATGAATCCCAAATGCAAAAATAGCGCTCGCAAAGGGCCAGATTCTCAGAATCTGGCCCTTTGCGAGCCGATTTCGGCTTGATGAATCTACCTGTATGAGTCATGCAGAGTGCCTTGAATTTGATTCTGGCCTCCAATGGGAGCCAGTGGAGTGCTTTGAGATGCTTCCTGGCTGATTCCTGGAGTGGGACCTTACACAGTAGCCTTGCTGCTGTGGTTGGACCACCTGAAGTCTGTTAATCACGTATTTTGGTGCCCCGAGGAAAAGTGAGTTTCCGTAGTCCAGACGTGACGTGACCAGGGAGTGGACAACTGTCTTTCTGAACTGTATGGGAATACGCTCCAGAATTTTGCGGAGCATTCTGAGTAGTCCGAAACATGTGCTTACTAATTTCTTGACAGCTGAAGTGTCCCATAAATGCAATTTATTTAGCATAATTTGCTCGCTCTAAATGCACTTCGTACTGAAGGTCCCGTCAAAATTCTAGCTATTCAGTTTTTAAAATACTTTACTGAGATCTGAGAAAAGGAGCCTCGAAGCAAGCACACATGTCACAGTTTGAAGAACAGCAATGCTTTATAGTGGTCTCATTTTTAACTTCTCTCTTACTTGAAGCTGTCAGTAATTGTTTGCAGAAAAGGTGAAAACTATTTATTTCGTCTCCACAGAGGAAAAAACAGATGCGGCAGAACACCATTTTGTTTGAAGAATTTTTCTGAAAAAATTGCCAAGGTGGAAAGCTGTTTCCTAAAATTAAGATAGATCACCTGTGCCTGCTCACCGCCTCGTGGCATAGGATACACTCTGACAAAGTATGCACGCTGCAATGTCTTAATGTTACTCGTGCTTTGTGGGATTACTACAATTTGCCTTTTTGCATATGTTGAACCACTACGCATAGTTATGCTGCATTTGGCTGTTAATTAGCATAATAATAAATACATTGATGAGGTCAGTTATCTAGTCTCAGTACTATTCACAACAGTCCTCATTATTTCCCTGGCCTGTGACCCCTCTGTTCATTTTCCTAATTAAATTAGGACTTCAGGGCCCTCCCAGAGTTAATTACTGCACAATCTACAGGGACAGGATATCTGAGCACTCCTACCTCATTGGCTGAAGTTTGGATGGTTTTAGATGAGGTGGATGTGCTGCTACACAAGCCATGTTGTTGGGCTTATGGCCTTTTTAACATTGTTTATTGCTGTTTTAGAAGTACTGGGGATCCTCAGTCTGATGATTTAGGTATGTGAATCAATGAAAGATCCAATCCTGAGGAATTATGAACTATGTAGCAATTTCATTTTTGAGTTTCAATGGTAAGCTGATTTAAGAACAGGCTCCTGAGATCGTGTACAATTTAAAGTCCTGAGGTTCAAATCCTAGCAGGGACATCTTACCCCTTCATTCTTCTTAGGTAATTACACAGAGAATTGTCCATGTACGGAATTCGCAATCTAATTTTTTTTGTCACCAAGGCTAGCTGGATCTTACAGCGCTGCACAAGGTGTCTTGTGTCCCGAAGGGTACCTTTATTGGACACTAACACGATAAACGTTATCCTTAGGGGTGTGCAAAGTGCACTTAATTTGAATTGGCGTAATTATGCTAGATTTGGGGAAATGTATGCAGCATTATGTGAAATGCAAAACCGAAACCGTCATTAGGTGCTGTATTTTAGCATTAAATGCATCCTCGCCTTCATTATGGACTTAAGGACGACTTTTGTGTTTAAAAAAAACACAAAAATACCACAAACAGCAGCCAGTTGCATTTTGATAGTTTGTGTTGTTCCTCTGTGCAAGCTGAATTTTTGCTGCAAAAGCACATAATTGAACGATGAGTCTTCATAGCATAATTTTGCATAACAAACGTAAAGGGAAATTACGATATGCAATATTTCAGCACCGAAACAGACATTTTGGCTGGTCCTAATTATTCTACCCAGTTCTTATTTGCAGGTGCTTACTTTAAATGCACAGTTCATTGAAAAACATTGCAGGGTCGCTATAACTTCATAGGGCAAATCTTTAATAATGTAGATTTTTGTGAGAGAACTGCAAGATCCTTGTTATAGCTTCAGGGTTTTCCTCATTATGTCAAATGTAGCCGTACCCAGGCTTGGCTCTGACCAGGCCTTTGAGATAATGATCTTTTTACGCCCTGCACTCCCTTCTGGAGGTCACAAAGTGTGTAACAAAAGTAAATAATCCAACACTTATTCTGTAATTCAATGCAACGTAAGTCTTTTTAGGACTCAAATAAATTCTCAGTGTCTCATTTTAAGGAGCTTTTTATTAGTGCATTTTAGGATCCATGTGTGCGCTAAATTCAGGAGCATTTGATTAAAGAAAAAACATATAATAGAAAGTAAGATCACTATTACATTTAAAGTCAAAAATAGTGTCCTACAATTGAACATGTCCACATTGAAGACATCATGGTAGTTCCCCCATACAAATCCTTAGTCTTTTTATTTAAGACGCACATTTTATTGACGTCATCAGGCTATCTGTTCATGCAGTGCCCCAACAGTATTTCTTTTACACCACATAACAAGATAAACAACCAACAGCAGTCGGATACTGTACCACTTTCCAATTCTCCCATTTTCGCCTCTACGAGCCCACCCCAAAATAGTTCTGGTCAGGATGGAACCTCGTGAAGTTGTCCTCCGTCAGCGCGCTCGCATAGTTTGTGATTTCCACCTTTAGATGGTCAAACCTAGACCAACCCCAGAGTGTATGCGAAGCCCCCTGTAATCAGCCCACACCTGCCAAATTATTTTGTGTTTCCGGTGACAACCCCAGGTCTTTTACACTGATTTCTCCAAATGCACACAGTGGTGTAGTCCCTTTTTCTGCTCTCCCACCGACCGGGGAGCTTTATCTTTCCAATGTTGAGCTATATCTCCTTTGAGAACTAACAACCCCAGTTAAAGTAGTGCCCATTGGCATCTATTCTTGTCTAAGTCACCGCGTGTGTGCATTAGGACGAGTTTAGTCAGTGAGGGTCCTTCAACCCAGGTCACCGCCTAGGCAGGAGGTGACACTCATCCAGAACTGGGCCACACTGTCGCAACCCCAGACCATGTGTATGAAGTCGCCCTCATCAGCATAGACTCAGAGACGAGGGCGCCTCGATCACACCCATCCTCCGTAACCTCGGCCTGGTCAGGTATACCCTGTTGAGGTAGTTTAATTGTCGTAAACAGAATCCGGCTGCTAATACCGAGCCCTGGGGTATGCCCTAGCTCTGCCCACTCCTCCTCCGTCAGTCCCCCTACATCTGTCTCCTAAGTATTGCGCAGTGCACTGAAGGGTCGGGCTGGTTGAGGAGCAGTGAGCGATAAACCTGTGCCAGTTTATGGTCTCCCAAAGCTCCCATAAGCAATTTGCCCTCCACTGGGTTGAATTAGGGGAGATTCTGTACAACTCCCCAGTCTTGATCAACCCTCCATCTATTACATTTGATGTCAGGCTCTTCAGCTTAGGTTCCAAACATCTTTCAACCTATGTATCCCCGAAACCAACCATGGGAAGCAAATACATGTATCTTATAAAATTCAATTTATCAGTGTCCCCTTTCTCCTGTTTGTATACAAAGCCTTCAACCATATGTAAAAAAATTGTGTGGAGCCATACTTTCAGAGCCCGGCTACTGGTCTGTAATAGTGATCAGCACTCTACACTTACTCAGGTTCAGAGGACTACCTTCTAAATCTTATTTTCAGATCATGCTGAAACCCATATGCCACATTAAAAATGAAATCTGTGGCATTTCTTGGTGCTGGTCGTTCCCTCTAAAGACATCTAAAGTCAACCCTAGCGCAAGAAAATTCTGAAATCTATCCCATAAAGTCAGCACTCCTCTGGAAGATTTGTGCATATGTGTTCCATTAAGGCTCATCTGTGTTACATCAAGCTATCCATAAACTGGATCACTGACATAATATCGACTACAAAAATATAGGCATTTAAAATATCGACTCCTCAATATCGACCACAAAAATATTGAAGTCCTATCTACAAACAGGTAAGTACAAAAATATCGAATCAAAAATATTGTTTAAAAATATGTACTTTATAAAAATATCGAATGTATCAAAATTAATGTAAAATTAAAAAAATATTAAAAGTAAATAACTAAAATATACTTAAAAATACTTAAATAGCCTTAAAATAATTAAATAATTAATTTAAGTTATAAAAAAATAATACAATTTTATTTGTTAAATCATATATATATATATTAACATATTATTATTAAAAAATATACAATATTATTACCGTAGCATAGCAAGAGTGTTAAAATTACTATTCCCACTCCAAAGAGTGCAACAGTAGGGAAAGCATTGGATAGCGTAGGGATAAAAATTACTATTCCCACTCCAAAGAGTGCAACAGTAGGGAAAGCGTTGGATAGCGTAGGGGTAAAAATTACTATTTTCACTCCAGTGAGTGCAACAGTAGGGAAAGCGTTGGATAGCGTAGGGGTAAAAATTACTATTCCCACTCCAGAGAGTGCCACAGTAGAGAAAGCGTTGGATAGCGTAGGGGTAAAAATTACTATTCCCACTCCAGTGAGTGCAACAGTAGGGAAAGCGTTGAATAGCGTAGGGGTAAACATTACTATTCCCACTCCAAAGAGTGCAACAGTAGGGAAAGCTTTGGATAGCTTAGGGGTAAAAATTACTATTCCCACTCCAGTGGGTGCAACAGTAGGGAAAGCCTTGGATAGCGTAGGGGTAAAAATTACTATTTCCACTCCAGTGGTTGCAACAGTAGGGAAAGTGTTGGATAGTGTAGGGGTAAAAATTAGTATTCCAACTCCAAAGAGTGCAACAGTAGGGAAAGCGTTGGATAGCGTAGGGGTAAAAATTACTATTCCCACTCCAAAGAGTGCAACAGTAGGGAAAGCGTTGGATAGCGTAGGGGTTAAACTTACTATTCCCACTCCAAAGAGTGCAACAGTAGGGAAAGCGTTGGATAGCGTTGGGGTAAAAATTACTATTCCCACACCAGTGGGTGCAACAGTAGGGAAAGCGTTGGATAGCGTAGAGCTAAAAATTACTATTCCCACTCCAGTGAGTGCAACAGTAGGGAAAGCGTTGGATAGCGTAGAAATAAAAATTACTATTCCCACTCCAGTGGGTGCAACAGTAGGAAAAGCGTTGGATAGCGTAGGGGTAAAAATTACTATTCCCACTCCAGTGAGTGCAACAGTAGGGAAAGCATTGGATAGCGTAGGGGTAAAAATTACTATTCCCACTCCAAAGAGTGCAACAGTAGGGAAAGCGTTGGATAGCGTAGGGGTTAAAATTACTATTCCCACTCCAAAGAGTGCAACAGTAGGGAAAGCGTTGGATAGCGTAGGGGTAAAAATTACTATTCCCACTTCAGCGAGTGCAACAGTAGGGAAAGTAAATACTTCATATATTATTTAAAAAAAAAAAAATTAATATCTATAAAAAATAATTAAAAGTAATTACCAATTTCATATAATATAATAATTAAATACAATACAATTAAATAAATTGAATTATTTAATTAATTATAAATACATTACTTCCCACCCTATTCCACTATAAACCCACAACCTGCTACATAAAATAAATTAGTAAAATTAACATAATTAGCAATTAATCAATTAAGTAAAATTCTTTGGCAATTAAAATGTAATTAATTACCCATAAAAAAATAATTAACAATTAAGTCTAAATAAATACCAATAAATGATTTTACATATTTAATTAATTCTAAATAAATTACTTCCCACCCAATTCCCCTATAAACCCACAACCCGCTACAGAAAATAAATTAGTAAAATTAACATAATTAGCCATTAATCAATTAATTAAAATTAATTGACAATTAAAATTTAATTACCAAATATAAATTAACAATTAATTAAAAATATATACCAATAAATATATTTACATATTTAATTAATTCTAATTAAATTACTTCCCACCCTATTCCCCTATAAACCCACAACCCACTACAGAATTAAATTACGCAAAAATTAAAAAAACTACATTCATTAATTAAAAGAAATTATAACATAAATACACACTTTTCACACATATAATAAACATAAAAAACACTATAATAAAATTCGATATTATTATAAATTCGATAATTTTAATAACCTATATTATATACTTTGATATTTTAACTTTCTATATTTTTAACATTCGATATTACATTACTTACCTCAAAAACGATATTTTTGATGTCTATATTCTTTCCATTCAATATTTTGTCCACTCTATATTTTAAACTCAATGTTATGTCCATTCGATATTTTTTACTCAATATTTTGACTGTTTACCCCGTAAACTTAATAGTAGTGATTTGGGATTTTCCCGGGATCGTCCTTCTTAGCTTTGCTATATTTATTAGTATTTTTATATAGTTGTAATTGCAAAGCATTCCAGCTGAGGCTAAAATCCTGACTGAAATGAATATCCACATGACTGCAAAAAGAAGCAGCATGTTTAACCTCATGGTCCCTGAGGGAATATTTCTGTGGTAAAAGACGCATGAAGTGTTGACCTACTGAGGTTTTTGTGGGTGTGGCTTCCTCTACATCTTGAAGGAATCTCCCCTTCAGGATCAATAAGTCCTTTATTCCACCCTAGGTAGAAACCTTTTACCCACTATCACTTATGTAAAGGGCACAGAATACTAACTTGAACTAGCTGCATTCTTGTAGCACCATACTAATTGAGAGTATGTTCTCAATGACCTCTAAAATGAGCTTGTTCACTTTCATGATAGTTGTAACTTTCAGGTATACATCTTCTGAAGCCCTCACTCTACTGTCATTAATTTCAAGATAATTAGGTGCTCTTTTCCTGTTAAGGGTATGTTTATATGCCCAAAGCTGACAGACATCCTCCGGCCCAGCCACTACATTTCTGTCAGGCCAGATCTTCAGAACCTTAAGAACCTTTGAGACTTAAGCGCATGTCAGCAAACCTTGTGACAAGTACTGCTGTCATTGAAAGCACAGGAACCAGACACTATTGCCAACTCACTAAGGTGCTAAGTATTGTCTTGATTTTCAGTGAGTAGTGAGGGAAACATTGAAAGCCTATGTGGAGTAGAATGACTACTAGGTAGAGCATGTATCGCTCATAATAAATATAATGGACAAGCAGGTGTATTCATGTAGAAAAGTGTAAAAGGTATTTATTATCGTTTAGAAAGTTGCTTTGCAACTTTCATAACTTTCATAACATTTGGCAATATTTCTATGTAATGTGAGGAATTACTCGGTAATTCAATAAGCTCAGTGGGGCTGGGGGAGTACACACACAGGGAAAGAGGGAACCAAATGCCAGCCTTTCTCTTGCAAGTATATGGGGACCCTACCCTCCAGGTTCAGGGATTTACAGCTGTGATGGGCCAACAACTCGGGGGTGCCTCAGAGATGTTAAGCATACTGGATTCACGCCAGCCAGCAGATCCTTGTTTTTGTACACTAAACTTCTACCTATCAGGCTATGCAATGGCATAGTGTTTCCGGTACCATTCGGTACCATTGTGGATTAGCAGCACCAAGAGCCTCACTGCTGTAAGTCAGTATTAGCTCTCAGACTCTTGCTTTCCAAGACAAGGTCTCAGTCATCCAGTAAGTCTACCTCCTTCCACAACAAGGCTCAGAAGCTCAGGTATGCTCCTCATTCCTGAGGATAGAGCCCTAACCTCTCAAGGGTGACAGCCAAGAATTCTGTCTCAGGTCTTCGCCTTCCCTACCCAGGTGTTCAGAGCTTCTTTACCCAAAAACTGAACACTGAATATGGTACAGGGTAAACCAATCTAGTCCAAGGGAAGTTGGAATAAATCCATCTTTCTAGTCGAATTGAAAGTTTTACACTGACCTCAGGTGAACAACTTGGATAGACTGTGTTCTCCTTCCAGTGTACGGCATCTCTTTACCAACCAGTTTCTAGGGAAACAGTCACTCCTCGTATGTGCCTTACTTCCAGACAACTCTTCCCTGTGAACACACACACGGTGCAGAAGTTGGATAGGCAGCCCCTCTTGTGTATATAAGCTGTGCAGCCTTGGCCTTGCCTTTGGACAATTCCTTTGTTAAGATGGTGCTTTTTTCAGGCCACAGATTGACTGCTGAAACTGGCAAGGTCCAGGAGCAATGACCAACAAAATGTCGTTCATACTTGTTTTTCTAGGATGACGATGATTCAAGCCAGATCCTTGCACTTGGCTAACAATGAATTCTAGAGAGTAGAAGGAATCAGATGGGAAGCACCTGAATGGAGATATTAGACTGCGAATCTCACTATCACTAAACCACATCAGGCACACTACAACCAAAGTGGCTGCAAACATTCAGCCAGGACCCATGTCCAGGTGTACCCTGACTCTCATGCACCGAAGCACGCTCATGCATACAACTTAACATCAACTGGACTCAGGGGGCCCAGTCCTGAGAGACCTCTTGATTAGCTGAGGAAAGGTGGGAGGCAGACCTCCCACAGAGAGTACTGTTTCAAGTGGACCCCGGTCACCCAAAAGAGTCTCGCACTCAGCTGATAAGCACGGTACTTAAATCACAAAGTATACTTGTCATGAGACTTGAGAAGCCTGCATGCAGCACACAAAAACTCACTGGAACTGCCTAAATGGTAGGATGAGGATAAAGTGGGGAAACGTACACTGCTCCAGGGAGCCCTCAAAGGTACCCACATGAGCGAACTGCGAAGTGATCCTCTATGCCCTCTGGTCTTGGAACATTTTATGATACTCACATTTGGACTGATGACTTTGATGAGCGGTCCTTAAAAACGTATGTTGCATTACAACCCTTATTACCACCCAAGGATTGCTGGTCATGATTCAGTGTTACATTTCTGTGGTGCTTTGGTAACCTGCTACAGGGTGTTTCACTCTCCAGCACCTTCTATTTTCCTAGCACCCTTCCTATGCTTCCTTCTCCACTGCTGTCGTTTTCAGTGCATCACCAAACTGTTCAAACTGCACAAACTTTTATGGGAAATATCTAAAATGTTGGAAGAGTCCAGGACTCAAACAAAAACCCAATACAATTGGGCACAGGAAAGGCAAGTGACAGCAAATCTGCTGGATCTATTGTCCCTTGTAGCGTATATAGGGGCATATCATCAAGGACCGGCGATATTTATCACTAAGCGCACTTAGCGCTAGGATAATTATCACCGGGTAACGTGGAATTTTATTGCTGAGGTAGCGTGCTATTAGCAACTCTTATCTCAAAAGCGATAAAATTCCAAGCGCTAACTGCTATATGTGAGATTATCGCTGGAAACCCAAAGATAATCTCACAAAGTTTGGAGTTAGTTTGATGATAGGGCGAGGCATACTTAGCCATGATTTCCACCTTACATTGGATATCGTGGCTAGGTCAGTCTCGAAGCAGGCGTAAGGAAAGTAGCGATAACAGAGGTTATCGCTACTTTGCTTGTCGCTTTGCAGATTAGCGTGCCCCTTGTTAATTGGAGAAATGTTGCTTAGCGATATTTCTCCAGTTATGTCAGGGCAGGAACACTCACTTTGCATCTCATTAGAGATGCAAAGCTGGGCGCTCAGTAAACAGGCGCTGATGCAAGGTTTCACGCGAAAGTGTGACCTTGCTGATTAGGCGATACAATTATCGCCGCTTTTTGTCCAAAAACGGATGCAAAACCGGCGATAATTTTATATTGCCTCGTTGATGATATGCCCCATAATTCCTTTTGGTTCAGTTTACACTAGGTTATCTCCAAATAACTGGATGATTGGCGCCCATAAACATCTTCTGCTTTTGAGACTGCTTAATATCCTTGTTCTTTTGCATGAGTGTATATTAAGGTCATTCTTTCAGGTATAATAGGTTTTACATAAAGAATTGTACCTTCACATTTATTTAGGCATGCGTTTCGCTCGGTGCACAGAATATCGAGTTTTAAATATCAACATACATAAATATTGAGTTAGAAATATCGTGATACTGAAGTATTGAAAGCAAGAATATCCTGGTTAAGAATATCAACTTTAAGGTAAGAAATATAGTTTTTGAAAATATCAAAAGTCAGTAATATCGTTTGCAAAAATATTGTTGTTTAAAATATTGATGTTTAAATGAGTGTTATGTATTTTGTATGTAATTTGAAACTGTGATCTGTTTTTTTGTATAAGTATTTCTTTTTTTTAATAAATCTTTTTATTGAAATAAACAAAAGAAAACATTAGCATCAGGTGAACAATAGTTGACATCATTGCGAGGTTTAAATTGTCATTCGTACAGAAGCAATAATCACAATATAAGTGAAATTCGGGATTGAGGGGATTCCTGTGTTTCCTCTCCCCTTTGTCGCGTCGGGGGTGTACATATGTCACCACGATAAGTATTCCAGTTTCCCCAAATATTCCCCCATTTCTCTGGACAACCCCTGGCCACATACACTGCCCTGTCTCTACACAAGCACTAATCTAAATCTTCAGCCCATTTAGAAATCCGAGGTGGCATACTGGCTCCAAACAGCTGTGAAATATTATGCTTGGCCACTATACACGCCAACGTTACCCACTGTTTCAAAAAACCATTCAAATCCGTAGGTTCCCATACATTCAAGACACACCTCTGGGCCTCTGGTCATAACTCCACCCCCAGTACAACTTTAATCTCCTCGTGTATCGCTGCCCAGAAGGTTTGTATCTCCTAACAGTGCCATAATATATGCATGAAAGTGCCAAGTTCCCCACAGCCCCTCCTACATTCTCCGCTCATCGCATATCCCATGTGCACTAGCCTAGGTCCGGAGATATATGACCTATGCAAGATCTTAAGCTGCACTAGTCGGAGCCTCATCTAAATTGCAACCACTTTGGGGGAGGAGAACGCCTCTACCCAGTCTTCATCTTCTAATTCCAGTCCGTCTGCTCCCCACGATGCTCAAATACTCCCCAACGGGTCGTCCATATTGTTAGCAAGCTTCCTATAGATCAAGGAGATAGTCTTGTCAGGGATGTGTCCGTCTTACACTCAATCCTCGAGAGGAGAAGCCTCTGGAAGCTCAGCATCTCTGGGTATGTAGGTATGAAGAGCGTGTCTAATCTGCCGGTACCGAAAGTATTCATTATCACTCAACCTGTACTGTTGTTTTAAGGATTCAAAGGTCTGCACACTGCCCTTCCCCCACACATCCTTAATCTGGTTGATCCCAATGAGGTCCCATTTATCAAACCCTTTAGATCTCCACAAGCTCCCCAGCTTTTCAGAACAGGACAGTGGGGTGGCCAAAGTAAATCTTCCCTCCCACCTCAGACTTCTGGTTGCAGAGTGCCAAACTTGTACAGAATGTGCCGTCGGGCCTGTCAGCGGGAACCTCCCGGGTCTGGCATATAAGGCTTTCATAATATCTCCACCCGGTGCCTGTCCACGATCCATAGCATAGCCTGGGTCCTCGGGGGGCCCGTAGACCACATGATTCACTGCCGCAAGATGAGATGCCCAATAATATTTCCTCACGGCCAGGAGGCCTAGGCCTCCATCGTACCACGGGAGGGTTAACTTGACAAAAGCTATTCGAGGCCTGCCTTCCCAGAGAAGCCGCCACTGAAGTGCCTCAATCTCCTTAAAATGTGAGAGCGGCACAGGATCCATTGTGTATTGGAACATGTACAAAAACCGAGCGAATGCCATCTTCTTGAATAAGACCACCCTCCCTAGTAACGAGAGGGAAAGACCCCTCCTGCGCTCCACATCCTTTGAAAGCCTTTACAAAGGAGGCCTCAGGTTCTCATCATATCTCAACTTCCAGTCTAAGGATATATAGATACCAAGATACTTAAATCCCCTCATTTCAATCTTTTTCGGGCATGACTGTGGGATCACAGTCGGCCCTCCCGCCAAAACGAACACGACTGACTTCGACCAGTTAATCGCAAACCCGGAGCACATGCCAAAAATAGCCAGGACATCCAAAAAATTATTCAAGGACGCTCTGGGATTAGTGAGGTATAGCAAAATATCGTCCGCATACAGCGGAATTTTGTCTTCCCAGTCAGATGTCCACCACATGCCACGTATCAACCGGTCCCACCTGACCCATGCCGCCAGAGGCTCCAATGCCAGCACGAAGAGGAGTGGGGACAACGGACAACCCTGTCTCGTGCCTCTTCCGAGGGAAAAATTAGCAGATTTACAATTATTTACAATCACTCTGGCTAATGGAGCGGCATACAACAATCGAACCCAACAGATAAACACCGGGCAAAAGCCCAACTTGGCCAACACAGCAAATAAATAGGCCCATTCAACCCTGTCAAATGCCATAGTGGCATCCAAGGAAACTATAACTGCCAGCTCCAGTATCTTGTGGGAGCCACTCAGGATCTCATGCAGCCTCCGCAGGTTCAGGGCCGTATTACGACATGGCATAAAGCCAGATTGATCAGGATGTACCAAGGTCGTAATGACCTTGACCAATCTGGTGGCGAGTAATTTCGCCAAAATCTTGGGCTCAGCATTGAGAAGTGAGATGGGCCTCTTTGAGGAAGGAGACGTCCTAGTCTTACCAGTCTTGTGAATAACCACTATGTTTGCCCCCCGCTGGTCATACGGAAGCTGGCCCATTTGGACCTGATGCCTTTCCAGACCTCATGCCTCTAATCGCCTGTGCGACTTCATCGTCTGTGAAAGAGGAGTCCAAGTACCCCCTATTGTCTTCAGAGAGACTCGGCATGCAGATATCTTTAATCATTTCCGCATTTGCGTACTCTGCAAAACCGCCCACCGAGGTATACACTTCTTGGAAGTATTCAGAGAATACATCTGCGATTGCCTAGGGATCCGTGACTCTGTCTGATCCCGACCCCTCTAACCCTTCTAACTCCGGCACCACCCTAGAGGCCATTTCCCCATGCTCTAACCACGCAATCAGCTTACAGGCCTTGTCCCCATGTTCATAAATACGACTTTGCAGGGCCCGGTTATGAGAAATTGCCCTCTCCCTGGCGAAGCCATGGTATTCCTCTTGCTTTAACTTCAGTAAATGAAGGTCTCCTGGGACAGCAGACTCAGTGGCCCCCTCCTCTAATCTTACCATTTCCGCCTCCACCCTAGCCACTTCCTCTTGGTGTTTCTTCTTCCTGCCAGCAACCAGGGAGAGGACTTCACCCCTCAGCACCACTTTATATGCTTCCCACAGTGTCTGCGCCGAGTCGACAGTGCCCACAATTTCACAGAAATAACTGTCCAAAACCCGGAGTATCTCTTTCTTAGTGTCTGGGTCGGTAACTGGACATAATATCGACTACATAATATCGAATGGACAAAATATCGACGGAAAAATATCGACAATAACAAAATATCGACTATAGGAATATCGTTGAAAAAAATATCGACTGCAAAAATGACCCAAAAATATCGAATACAAAAATATCGACTCAAAAATATCGACAAGACAAAATATCGAAATATAGTGAAAGTAAAAAATATCGAGAAAATGTTAGAAAATATTGATTTTATAAACTAATATATATATAATATATAAATAAATAGTACCTAATGTTTAGGAGCGGGTTGTGGGTTTATAGGGGAATAGGGTGGGAAGTAATTTAATAATAATTAATTAGTTGATATATGTTTGGTAATTGTTTTAATTAGATTTTAATTGGTAATTAATTAATATTAATTAGTTAATTGTTTAATTGATTAATTAGCATATAATTTAATTGATTAATTGATTAATTGATTATTAATAATTATTATTTTCAAAAATTAATTTGTATATGATTTTAATTTATACATTGGTTATTAATTAATAATAATTAGTTATTTATTGTATTAAGAATTAGTATATTATTTACATTTATTAATTGCTAACACATTAATTATAATTAGTTAATGATGTAATTAATATATTGCATATCATTTAAATAAATTAATTGGTAATTAATTTATAATAATGACTTAATTACATTAATTGTATACATTTAAATGTAATGTGTTAATTTATGTTGTAGTTAATTAATTAATTGGAATTAAACAATATTAATTAATCTAAATTATTATTGTAGCTAATGTGATAATATATTTTATAATAGTTTTTTTAAACAAATATTTTTCTTTTATATATTTATGTTTAATGTTGTGTTCATTATTAGTTATAGTGTTCTGGCTTAGTTTCATACTTTTTGTTATAGGTTAATTTTTTAGGGTTCTGGGTCTTTTTTCTACTTGTGAGTAAAGGTGTATTTAGTTGGATTTGGGAAATTTTAACTTTTGTGGGTAAATGGGTATTTTTGAGTTTGAGGGTCAGTTTTCTGTTCTTGTGTAAAGGGCTATTTGTAGAGTTCAGGGTCAGTTTTCAGTTTGTGGGTAAAGGGGTATTTGTAGGGGTCAGGGTCAGTTTTGAGTTTGTGGGTAAAGGAGTTTTTTGGAGGTTCAGGGTCAGTTTTCAGGTTGTGGGTGTAGGGGTATTTGTAGGGTTCAGGGTCAGTTTTCAGTTTGTGGGTAAAGGGGTTTTTGTAGGGTTCAGGGTCAGTTTTCAGTTTGTGGGAAAAGGAGTATTTGTAGGGTTCAGGGTCAGTTTTCAGTTTGTGGGTGAAGGGCTATTTGTAGGGTTCAGGGTCAGTTTTCAGTTTGTGGGTAAAGGGGTATTTGTAGGGTTCAGGGTCAGTTTTCAGTTTGTGGGTAAAGGGGTATTTGTAGGGTTCAGGGTCAGTTTTCAGTTTGTTGGGAAAGGAGTATTTACAGGGTTCAGGGTCAGTTTTCAGTTTGTGGGTGTAGGGGTATTTGTAGGGTTCAGGGTCAGTTTTCAGTTTGTTGGGAAAGGAGTATTTGTAGGGTTCAGGATCAGTTTTCAGTTTGTGGGTGTAGGGGTATTTGTAGGGTTCAGGGTCAGTTTTCAGTTTGTGGGTAAAGGGGTATTTGTAGGGTTCAGGGTCAGTTTTCAGTTTGTTGGGAAAGGAGTATTTGTAGGGTTCAGGGTCAGTTTTCAGTTTGTGGGTGTAGGGGTATTTGTAGGGTTCAGGGTCAGTTTTTAGTTTGTGGGTAAAGGGGTATTTGTAGGGTTCAGGGTCAGTTTTCAGTTTGTGGGTAAAGGGGTATTTGTAGGGTTCAGGGTCAGTTTTCAGTTTGTTGGGAAAGGAGTATTTGTAGGGTTCAGGGTCAGTTTTCAGTTTGTGGGTGTAGGGGTATTTGTAGGGTTCAGGGTCAGTTTTCAGTTTGTGGGTAAAGGGGTATTTGTAGGGTTCAGGGTCAGTTTTCAGTTTGTTGGGAAAGGAGTATTTGTAGGGTTCAGGGTCAGTTTTCAGTTTGTGGGTGTAGGGGTATTTGTAGGGTTCAGGGTCAGTTTTCAGTTTGTGGGTAAAGGGGTATTTGTAGGGTTCAGGGTCAGTTTTCAGGTTGTTGGGAAAGGAGTATTTGTAGGGTTCAGGGTCAGTTTTCAGTTTGTGGGTGTAGGGGTATTTGTAGGGTTCAGGGTCAGTTTTCAGTTTGTGGGTAAAGGGGTATTTGTAGGGTTCAGGGTCAGTTTTCAGTTTGTTGGGAAAGGAGTATTTGTAGGGTTCAGGGTCAGTTTTCAGTTTGTGGGTGTAGGGGTATTTGTAGGGTTCAGGGTCAGTTTTCAGTTTGTTGATAAAGGGGTATTTGTAGGGTTCTGGGTCAGTTTTGGCCTTTAGGGTGAAGGGGTATTTTTAGTCTTTTGGGACAGTTTTGGGTATTTTAGAGTGCTGATGTATAGTTTAAGTTAACAGTCATACATTAAATTTATTACACAAAAATAGGTATTATTATAACTTTACATTAGTATCCTTTATTTAAATCAAAACTATTTATGTATTAGCATGTTTCCAGACAGTAGCTAGAGTGGAGTTGGAAATCTAATTATTAATTGGTTGTTGTCCAGCACCATCAGTAATATTACCAACACTGGAGTTGGATTAATAAAAATACATTGGTTAGTCTCCACCACATTTTATGGTATTACCTTGAGTGTAGTAGGAATAGTACAATAATTTTTGCTAGTGTCCTGCAGCTTCTATGATTTTAGATTGACTGGAGTAGTAATAATACATATAAAATTGGTCAGTGTGCAGCACATTTGTATACATTTGTTCATTACTGTATTTTACAAATAAAAAATAATGCAACATAGATGTTTTCTAATAAGTTTATTAAACAATTTGTAATTTTTTAATTGTGTACTACAATAAAATCACAAACAAATATAACATCACATTTTTTTTGACTTTTATTATTCACACAATAACATCTTTACATTTATATACATGTGGTCAATGTAAAAAATAATTTGGATTACTAGATTCTTTTAGTAAATTTTACATATGCACATCAGTCACTTACAATTTAATGTATTTATATAGAAATACATTAAACAATGATTTGTTATATATTTCTTACATTAATATTTAATAATCTTAATATTAAATATTAATATAATAAAATATATAATACATATTTCTTTTTAAAAGTAACATGACTATTATTACATTTTTTAGGATCAATTGAAATACAAAAAAAAAATTTCTTGGTGTATATTTCACACAATGTTGTTTTTACGTAAAATATATAAATCGATTTGGTTGTAAAGTTTCTAATTGTATAGGGAAACAATATGTTTAATTATAATATCTGGTATTTATCAAATATTACTAAAGCAATTATATAATTTTGTTACACTTAGAAATAATTATATAATTTTTTTTACTAATTAATAAAAATAATAATTATTTTATTAATTATTATTATTATTATTAATTAATAAACATAAACATTCCTTTATTATTACCAAAAATATATACATTCACAGATAAAATAGAGAATTTTTTCAGGCCATTCTTTATATACTAAATGGTTCTACTTGTTATATTAATAACAATAAATAAGTTATATTATTTATCATTATTAATTATTCCAATACACATTTATAATGTTTTTTTTAAATTATACACAAAATTAGACATATAAATATACAGAATAAATAAATAAATACATCTTTTATTCAAAGTTTTACATAATTATTTAATATTATTAATATATAATACATATTATATATTAATTTATATTAAATATATTATTTTTTTTTAATAAAGGAAAATTGTCATGAGTATAGTGTATTAATTTGTTACATTATACATGTGTATGTATTATATATTTTACATTTGACATTGTTTATTCTATTATCCTTTTACACAAATGGGTTAAGGGGACTACTTTTTTACCGCGTAAGGTTATTGCGCTCCATTCAGGACTGGAGAAGCTCGCGGTTGGGAGTTGCTTCGCGTGGAGAGAGGTAAGGTTATTTTTAACTACAAATTATAAGTAAGTGGTCATGTTTGAGGGTATAATTAAACTCTGTAGTGTTTTTTGGTGTATGTATTAATAGTTTAAGTAGCGTTTGGGTGAAACGTTTCCGTTATAGATGTGTCGTGCTTTTTTTCCTTCAAGTCTAATTTTAAGTGTTCGGAAATGTCTTCTTACATGGTTAATGTTAATTGTTAGTATATTTACAAATGTGAAGGGGGTATTTGTGGGTGGCTTTCGTTATGTATGTTATTTTACAGGTTTCGGTTCCTCGCATGAAAACTACATGGAAGGAAGCGTGTTTTTTAACGGAGAAACAAATGTTTAAGTTATTATGCTTATATTTTGACTTTTATCTCCTATTTTTCGTGTTTGCCAGGAGCGGATTTTTCACTTTTTAAACTTTTTTCGGGTTTTTTGAAGGGTTTCGAATCGGATTGATACATTGATATGCGTGACCGTTTTTTTCAAATAGTGTGTATATAACTTTAAATCTTAACGTGTACACACTACTGTTTTCGGGATTTCCTGGAGCGTTTTTTTACGTTTTACAAGTTATTTTCGGGTTTTTGAGGGTTTCCCACATTGGAGTAGTAAGATATTGGATTGGATTGTATGGATTGATTTTTCCTGGATTGCGTCTCTCAAGTCCAAAAATTGTAAGTATTTATGTTACTATTTTGATTGGGTGGGAAATGTCGATTTCTAATGTTATGTGTATGTTATAAAAAATTATAAACATTGCATATTTGTTACGAATTTCTTTACATAAATTTTCACAGTTTGTCAAACAAATATGTTTTATTTATAATTCATTATATATGTTTATGACATGTGAATTTTATTAGTATTGTAAGAAGACATTCGTATATTTACTTGATATTTTTATAGTAAACTTTTTGCTATTATTGCCAGGTATTCTAAACCTCTAGTTGTAGGGTATAATGTGACTTGACTTTGAAGTAGTCGGAACATTTGTTGAGTTTGTTTAGTGAGTTTGGGCCCTATTTGTGACACTGATTGTTCCATTCTTAGTTCCTGATAGCTTTGTTCTTTTTTCAAAGCTTCAAGAAGGTTGTGGAATGTGGGTTTGCCTCGGTTTGTAGTTGCTTGGAAAGCATTATGCCACCCTTCAACACTGTTGTTGGTTTTAGCCTCTTGGTTTAAAGTACTGAGATAGACATTCCACCAAGGGATTTGGAATTTGGGCTGGCGTCGATGTCCTGATCTGTGCAACCTTCCCACCCAAGTGTCTTCAAAATAGTCTAACAATGGTGTAAGCTTATCCTCATTCCTCTTATAATATGCGCTGTCAATTAATAAATTGTAATGTTCAGCAACATCTGTAACAGGGACGTAGGCCAGGGCTATTAACTTTTTAACTTGATAGGCAAAGGTGCTATCTGTAGAGTATAGTACACTTAAAGTAGATTTTTGGAGATGCCTCCATATACTCTGATTAAAATGATAATAGCAACCCTGGATTGCTGTGTGGGGAAATGTTCTCAAAATGCTATTTATCATAGCTAATTCGAAATCAATAATTATTTTTTCAGGAAAATAATTATTGATTTCCGTTTTGAGAACATTTAAAATTTCGGTGTAGGTTGTTTGCTGTTTGTTGGGTAGCAAACAGTAAATGAAAGGTATGTTAGAATGATGGTATAAACCGTGGATGGAATACAGTTGGTAAAAAGGTTTTGGGCAGGGTTTAAATGTTCCATCCATCATCCATTGGGGACACTGTTGGATTTTTCGTAAATTACTTGCAGTTGCAAACATAATTATTCGGTTTGTACTGCTTTCATTATCAAAAAGAATAAATTCATCTTTATTGTGTGTGATGGCCATTTCGGGTGAAATAATAATTTCTTCAAAACAAGTTGGGTTGGGTTGGGTTGTGCTAGTGAGTCGTTTGGTGCGTGCAATTGTGCGTTTCAGGGAGTCAATAGAGGGTAGTTGCCCTGAAGCATGGGCAGGGATTTTTACCAGTTCTTCTTTAAGTATTTGTGTGGTGGGTTTGTCACTTTGTGTGCTAGCACTTTTAATACTTTCTAAGGCATCTCTAATTTCAATTTCTGTGACATTTGGGGGATGATTATGTTCTCTAGTAAATAGCACATTACTTTCCTCGGTAGTGGCCCTCCCATAACATTTGTTGGAGTAATATTTTGTACACTTCCAAAAAACCTTTCTACCACTTTGTCTCTCCTGATTATACACATAACCCATGTAGCATAATAGTAATTTGTTTTTCTGAGACATGACAAATTCTGCACCTTCAGTCATTTTGATTTACTTGTTCTAGGAAAGAGTAGAAAGAAACAAAATCAGTACACATTTTTTTACTTATGTGGTGCTAACATCATTAGTGATACATTTATACTTACAGTTAATCAAAGTAGTAGTCACAGAAGCAGAAATGTCTTTTGAATGATGTTCTTGTATGTATGTCTTTATTTGCTGTTGGTATGAAAATATTGAAAAACAACGTTAATGTTTATATATAACAAAAGTATTTCCTACTCAAAAGCAGTTGTCATTTTTGTCTACTAGTGCATTTGATGTAAACATTACATATACTTACTTGTTTAAATAGTAGAATAGTAGTAATTGCTGGAGTTCATCAATTTAGTACAGGTATGATCTGTAGAGTAGATAGAAGAAATAAAAGCAAAATATTATAATTTTAATACTGAACCGTTAGGAAATGTAACAGATTTAAATGTATACTAACTTCTAAATAAGTCGTTTTCTTTGTTGTAGGTAGAATAGCTGTATGATGTATTCAGAATATCTGTAGAGGAAATATAAAATAGATAAGATGTTGTTAAGAACATAGTCTGTGTTCTTTTTGGCAGTTTTAGAGAAATGATAAATATACTTACATTTTTTACAAGGCTATTCTTCTATATTGGTATATTTTGTGTAGGATGTTTTCATATGATATGTAGAATAGATGTATGATGTTTTCTGAATATCTGTAGAGGCAATTCAAAATAAATAACATGGTGTTAAGAATATAGTTAGCGTTTTTTGTGCCCACATTTTAGCTAATAACAATTATACTTACATTTTTCTGAAGGGTATTCTTGTGTTTTGATATAGTTGATCTTGGATCTTTCAAATGATCTATAGGGAAGATGTAAAAAGCAAGAAATGTTGTTTAAAAATGTGCATTAATGAAATTGGCCGTTTTATAACAAACACATCTATACTTACATGTGTAATTAGGGAAGTTTTATCGTTTTAGCTGTAGAAATGGCACAATTTCAGTATATCTGTAAATATAATGTAAATGAAAAATAAATACTCTTGTAAATTAGTGTTTAAAAAAAGCAGTTGGTGTGTAACAGAGAATTATTATATACTTACTATCTGATTTTGCACATGAAGAAATATGAACATGTAATAGGAATTGTGTTGGAGTAGTTTCTATCAGAAAAGTAGGAAGACATGAAAATAAAATAAGTGTAAGACTTAGGAGATGTAATGAAAATAGTGCACTTCTAATTTAGTTTTCTACAAAAATGTTGTGTTACTTACTTGATTAATTAGCTGGTAAGCTGGATCTTTAAAGATGTTTATTCTGCAACAAAATCTTCAAAGTGTTGGCATCTACTTTCCAGAGAGGTAGCAGCAACAAATGGTAGAATGCATGTAGCCCTTTTATAGTATATGTGTTATGTGTGCTTTGATTTGATTGGTTGTAGGATGTAAGGAAGCATAGTATAGGCTAGTTTGAATTTTTTTAAGTTAATTGGAGTGTTTGTTGATGTGAGAATGGTGGTATGTAGTTATTCCCGCATTAAAGCAGGTTCGTGTTTAAATGAAATATATTTATATGTGAAAATAAGTAATGAAAATGTTAGTTAAATGCAAAGATTAATAGAAAACGATAAAATGCATGTAATAGAATGTATAGCAAATGTGGATTAATAGTAATTTTATGTAAGAAACAGGTGTTATATGTGAATAGTTTTTTTTAGTGAGAAATGACTTTTATTGATGATAAAGATGGTATTTTAGAAGGAAAAGTGTGCAAACATGAACTCGATATTTTTTTTTTAACGATATTGTGGTAGTCTATATTTTTGTAGTCGATATTTTTGTAGTGTTAGGGCTAAATTCATGTCCAACGATATAATTGTAGTCGATATTTTTTTAAGCGATATTTATGTATTCGATATAGTTAGTACTCGATATTTTTTACTCGATATTTTTGTAGTTTGTGTAATAAGTATAGTAAGTCGATATTTTTGTCGTCGATAATTTGTCAACGATATTTTGGTAAGTCGATAATGTGCCCGTCGATAATATTTCAGTGATCCGTCTGGGTACTGCAGCTGCCAAGCATTAATCGGAGCTACCCTGCCAACCATTGGTTGTCCAAGTTCAACCTGCATCCACATTGGAGAATGATCCGAAATACCCCTACCAAGATACCGAACATCTCTAACTGTGCCCACCTTAGCAGCAGGTATCAATATGTAGTCCAATCTGGACATAGTTTTGTGCGCTGAGGACACATGAGTAAAGCACTTTTGAGTCGGGTTGCGGACCCTCCAGCTATCAATCAACCCCAGTGTTTCTATGAAATCAGGGAGCCATCTTTGCGACGGGGCGCACACTCTCGCCGGGTGTCAGTCCAGCCCCCATCAAGTACTGCATTGAAATCTCCACCCAGCACCAGTAGCCCAACGGGCAGTGTCAAAAAAACGGCACTCAAATCCCTAAAAGTAATGTACTGAAGGCCGGGCGGCACATAGATTGACAAAAAAGTAACAGTCTTGCCTCCCAGCCGTCCCGAAACACCAACATATCTACCTCTCTGGTCTGACCAAGTGGCCTGTATGTCTAACGGAAATAAATTCTTTATTAGGATAACAACTCCCCTGGAGCCTGATGTAAACCCAGCATGTGCCACAAGTTTATATCCCCCTTTATGGAGGGCCAAATAAGCATGGGCGGAAAATCCGTTTCGCTCGCGGATTTTGCGGATTTTCGGTAAATTCGCAATCCGCGAGATTCGCGAATCTCCCGCAAAATCCGCAAATCCGCGAGCAGTGGATTTTATGGCTTGCTCGCACTGTTCGCGTGAGTTCGCGGCTTTCCAGTACAACTTCGCGCCCCGCGAATAAGCGCTAAATTGCAGAAATACGATCTTAGCAAAACTGAAACTACTTACCAGGTTCAAAAGTTCAGGCTCATCATTAGTAGCCATTTCCTGTAGTGCTTCCTGAGGGGCCCCTCCAGAGTTCAGTTACCAGTTGCAACTATTATGTGACCCTGCTCTGAACCTCAGAATAGTTACACATATGCCACAAAGGTCCTGAATTACAGCTAAGGGAGACAAGCAGGAGCCAGGCTGGAAGTTCAAATCCATTAATCAGTCCGTAATTCATTATTGTCAGTTGGGGCAGGGCAGGTGTTGTAACTAATTTTGCAACAATGAAAGCACTTAGCAAGTGCAAAAGATCACTAACCAGGAAGCACTATGGAAGCAGGTGCCATCTAAAAAAATATTCTGTGACACATTAATCAGCCCCAAATTAATTCAGGTCACTTGAGGCAGGGAAGGTGTGCTTTGCTTTGCCACAATAATGTAAAACTGGACAACCAGAGGGTGCTGTGATGAAACAGAGGGTGGCATGGGTGGGCCAGAGGGTGGCATGAGTAGTCAGAGAGTGGCAGTGGTGACAGAGAGTGGCAAACACAAAAAAAAAAAAATCCGCAAATTCGCGAGAATTCGCGGATTTTGCGGATTGCGAGTTCGCAAATCCGCAAAATTCGCGAACGCGAGATTCGGAAAATTCGCCCATGCTTAGGGCCAAACAGCGATTCCCGACAAGGTGTGTCTCTTGTAACAACGCAACTTCTGGGGAATGACTTATGATTAGCTGATTTACCATACTTCTCTTTATCTTGTCACCCACACCAATAACATTCCAGCTCAACACTCTTATCCCCAATCCCTGACTAGTACGTGTCATTTCCCCCACACCACTAGCGTCTAATTGCACAGCTGTCACCTGACGCAAAGAACAAAAACATAACAAACCCCCAAACTGTGCATGCTTTAACCCCAAAAAATAAACCGACCCTGGATCCCCCCACCCTCCCTGCACCCCTGCTTAAGGCTTACGCCCATCCCCAATTGGCAGTGTGCCTGTCGCCCCTCACTCAAACTCACACTTCTAACTAAATATAGTAACGGGGGAGAATCGATGTACCACGCCCCTCTCCCAGCTCAATGGCAAACAGGAATTCGGTGTTTCCGAGGCACCCTCCCGCTCCCCACAGCCCGCATCTGCATTTCAATACTGCAGCGGGGACCGCCCCTTGAATGACCACAGTCTTAGTGACACGATCCCACTCTCCGCTTTCACTCAGCCTCCTGCCGGTCGTCCTCTCTCTCCTGACCATGGCTCTCCGACTCAGTCGAGTGGAAGCAGTCTATCCAATCCGCCGCCACCTCAGGGTTGTCAAAGAACCATGTCTTTCCCCCCGCATCCACTCTCAATTTCGCCAGAAACATCATTTCGTATCGCAAGCCCTTGTCTCGCAGTTTCTTCTTTACCGGAAGGAAGCTTTGGCGTTGTTTCTGCACAAGTTGTAAAAAGTCTGGAAAGAAGGAGAGAGAGGGATTTTCATACCTGAGGGGTCCCCCTGCGCGGGCCGCCTGCAGTATCACATCACGGTCCCTGAAGTTCAAAACTCTTGCAATCATCGGGCAAGGGGGAGCCCCAGGCCTGGGCCTACCCCCTGGTACCCTGTGAGCCCGCTCAATCGTGAAAAATTTTCCGAGCCCCTTGGGCTTAAGATGATTGAGAATAAGATCTTTAACAAACAAATCCGGGGCCGGATTCTCCGCCTTCTCTGGGACCCCAAGGATGCGCACATTGTTTCGTCTGACCCTCCCTTCGAAATCATCTAGCTTCCTATCCGCCAGGGTCCGAGACGCTTTAAGATCACGTACCTCTTGCTGAAGTTGAGTCACATCCTCCATCAAACTAGCAGTTTTAATATCCAATGTTTTAACCTTCTCATTTGCTTTTGTGAGATCTGCCTGGATAACGTTAACTTCTATCGCCACTGTGTCCAATTTGCTATCAAGAGACTCCATTTTCTGCCCCAAGGTCGCCTGTACCCCTTCAATGGCTGCCATCACATCCGACAACGTTAGGTCCATCGGCGCGTCCGAGGAGTCTCCACTCGTCAATTGGGACCTTTTTCGCCTCCACTGGTGATCCCCTAGGCATAGTATACCGATCCAGCTTGTTGGACTGGACAGGCTTAGGACCTTTTGATGATCGGGGCATAGGCTTATCTGTATCTCTCCTGGCCGCCATAGTCATTGGTCCCCAATGGGATTCGCCGCTACGTCTCCTCACCGCCACGTGGGCCGAAGCTTAAGTCCGAACTCACCACAAGACTCACTATCACGGCACTACACAATTGCCGCCTAGAGTTGGGCCGGCGGCCAGATGGTATCTCTCATGGGGAACAGCAATCCATAAATTGGGATGAATCCACCAGATCACCCCGCAGATAGTGCATAGACGGGTCGCGGCCTCTGCAACTCAGGGGCCATTCCACAATGCATCATATACAGGGGTGCCCACCCATGTTTGATATGACCATCAGACCCATTTAGTATTCAGTTATGGGGCAGTATGAATTACCAGGAAAGGTGTTACCAGAAGTCACAGGGTCCCCTCGACACCGCTCCGGTGACAGGATATCACCTGAAGTCTGATCTGGAGGAAGAGCTGTTTTCCCTGTCCTAGAGTGTCTGGAAAAAGGGGGCAATGAGCAAGTTATTCCTACAGGAGCAGTTGGCCAGACAGGATCATGTGGGCCATGCAAAGCAACAATGTCAGAGGTAGTCAGCTCAGCCAACACAACTCGCCCCCTTCAGAGCCTGCCGCCCAGACTGGATCATCAGCACCTCTCACTAGCAGCACCACCGCCTCCAGGCCGTCTCAACACAGTACCGGGGGGGGGGGGTTAAACAAACAATCCCGGCACCACCGACCCTGCCGAGCACGGCCGCTCAAATCCACGGTTTGGCACGACAATTGCAGGCCGCCAGTGAACTCACCATACCGCGGCCACCAGCAGTGACGCTCCTCCTTTCCTCCCGCACCACAGGGCACCACTCACGATCAGTTCAACTTCCGTCCCAGCCCCCTCCACGGGACCAGAGAGCAGCGCAGGATCTCAGCCGTACCCTAGCTAGCAAGTGAAAAATTTCAGCGCTGACTTTGCCCCTTGTGACTTGTCGCCTCCAGTCACCGGCGCCGCCGTTACCCACAGAAGGTTTATTCTCAGTACGTGTGATGGGGGGGGCACTTTCCGTTATGAGCAACTTGAAAAAAGAAGTGGATTTTCAATAGATCCCTGGCACAGGGGTCACCTTGTTTATATATATGCCAAGGATCTGTTGAAAACGCACTCAGATGAAATCCACTACTTTTTTCAAGTTGCTTTTAATACATATCAGTAAATATTGCTATGACCCAACGTGTTTCGGTTCTTCATGCGAACCTTGCTCATGGGTAGAATGTTACAACCGGGCAATACCAGACCTTTTTTATTTCTACTACACATCTACTTCCTGTCTATGCAATAGCAAAACATTCAGGTCATGGTAGTGCACAATTCAATTTTTCGTGCTTTTTTTGTGATGAATGTTAAAATTCCATAAACTGCCTTTGAAAAATGTACTGTATATGTAAATAGGTGCTATTAAAAAAATGGTGCAAATCATTGGTGCTCGGTGATTAAAATTAATAAAAAATACCATATTGCAATATTTACAAAGCAAGTTTTCACTTGTTTGACATTACAAGTTTACTCAAAATTGTGGCCTTCAAGTGGGGGTTTTGTTGTGAATTCATTATTGACACATCATATATTGCAATATTAGCCAAGCAAATATTTGCTTGCAATTGTTGCTTGCACTAAGGTTTCCCTCAGGTCGCTATATTTGCTCACAAGTCCCTATTTGCATCATCCTCTGTAGTTGCAATAGCCCTATGTCTAGTCAGAGATGCATTCGCTAAGGTGAAACATTATCATATCATTACATTATCAATCATTCTTTTTGATCATCCCACTGGCGGGTTATAATACAGTAATAAACTTTTGATATTGAACATGAATGTCACCTTGATCTGGCTTTTCTGGGTAAGATTAATTACTTGATTATGTTTAAGCAGATTGTCCATTCCATTTTTTTATATTTTCTTAAAGATGTACAAATAATTCTTCGTCCTGATTTAACCCAAGAGGGGTCAGAGTCCTGAATGAAACAATGTGTTTTGATTCCTTTTGTCTGAGATGTTTTTCACGATTTCCTCCTCGTTCTGGTTTGGGTATTTGCTCTATGGCATAAAATGTCAGCAATTCATTCCCATTTGCTTTCATGCATCTTTTCCATGTGCTTTGCGATGGCATTTGCGCAGTCTTTATTTACAGGTACTCTTATATGTTCGAGGATGCGTTTATTAATCTCACAAATGGTGCTCCCTTTGTACTTTAACCTACATTGGCATTCCACTACATACACAATTTATTTGCTCTTACAAGTGATATGTTGTTTAATTTTCAATTTGACACCCTTTTTAATTTGCACCTCCTTTTTTGGAATCGCTATTTTGCAGGCTTTACAATTTTTACACCGCCAAAACCCTTCAATTTCAGTCCAGGCTTTTTGTTGTTTTAATTTAAAGTGACTGTGAGTTAATTTGTCACCCATATTTGGAGCTCTCCTATAGTTGTCATTAGGATGATCCCCTATAAATCCAGTCAGTGAAGTGTCCAATTTCAAAATTCCCCAGTGCTTTTTGAGTATCCGGGTCAAATCACTTGATTCAGTTGAATGAGTTGTTATTGATCTTATTTTTGTGAGTTCCTCTTTTTTTAATTTTATCTAGTTTCTTGAGCATATCTGTTTTTTTTTCAATTTAGCCTTCTCAATGCCTTTCTTGACCACTTTAGCTGGATATTTTCTTTTTTCAAACCTAATTTGCATTGCTTTACTACGGGCTTCAAAGTCATTTTTCTCTGAGCAATTTCTGCGCACCCTTAGGAATGCTCCATAGGGTATATTCAATTTTTTATTTGTGGGATGAAAACTGTTCCCATGAAGAACTGAGTTTGTAGCTGTTTTTTTCCCTGAAGAGTGTAGTTTGTAAACTGTTGTCCTTTACATATATTTCAATGTCCAAAAATGATATTATATTTGAACTATATAGAACCCCTGCCCCCCGCACCCGCCATGACGATCACCGCTACTACGACGCCAGCACTCTGCACGTTCTCAACCCTAGACGGACCCACAACTGCTTCAAGGCCGCCCCAAAATGCACACACGGTCTTTTCTCCTGCCGAAACTGCAGCTACACCAGCCAGAGAGCCGACGAACCACCCACCAAGAAAGACCTCGCCCACCTCCGATGCATACTACTGAACACCTGCTCCGCACACAAACACGCAGTCAAGCTCTGGGACCTGCTCAACACAACCTCCCCGGATGTCGCCTTCCTGAGAGAGACCTGGTTGAACAACTCCTCCACACCCGACATCGCCATAGCCATCCCAGACGGCTACAAGATCACCCGCAGTGACCTCACCAACGGAGTCGGAGGAGTAATTGCCATCGTCCACAAGAACAGCATCAGGGTCTCGACTAGCACCGACTATGCGTTCAGCACCGCCGAACACATGCTTTTCCAGATCCACACTGACCCCAACTCCACCCTCAGAGGCACCCTCGTCTACCGACCCCCCGACCCCGCCCCCAGTTCAGCGACTCCATCTTCGACTTCATCAGCACGTACGCCCTGACCTCCCCCGACTACATTCTCCTCGGAGACCTAAACTTTCACCTTGAGAACAACAACGACAGCAATCCATCACCCTGATCGCCAACCTCGGACTGAGGCAACTTGTCACAACGCCCACCCACTTTGCCGGCACACGCTCGACCACGTCTTCTCCTCAAGCCCGCACGTCTCCATCAGCTACACCACCAAACTCCTCTGGAACGACCACTCCTGCATCCACTTCACCTTCCAGAAACCCACCACACACCACCGCACCCAACAAATCCTAGAGAACAAATGGCACAGTGAACAAACTCCGGACAGCCACGCAGCACACAAGGATGCCGTCCTCAACCACCACTACCTCATCGGGGCTGCCAAGAAGACCCCCTTCAAAGACCGCCTCAACAACAATGCACACGAAAGCAAGGAGCTCTTCAACATCGTGAAGGAACTCTCCAACCCCAGCTCCAACACCAACAACATCCTGCCGTCGCAAGCCCTGTGCGACTCCCTCGCCACCTTCTTCCACCGCAAGATAGCAGACATCCATAACAGCTTCAACACCCAGACAGCCCCAACAGTCAGCAACACAACAGATCCCTCCGCACACCATCAACCACATCCCCTTGCTAACCTGGACCAGCGTGAGCGTCGATGACACCATTAAGACTATGAGCACAATCCACTCCGGCGCTCCGTCAGACCCATACCCGCACCACGTCTTCAAGAAAGCAAGCAGCTCCATCGCACCCCACCTACAAAACGTCATCAATCTCTCCCTTGAGACCGCGACCTTCCCAGAGAGCTGGAAACACGCCGAGATCAACGCCCTACTCAAAAAACCCAAGGCAGACTCAAGAGACCTCAAGAACTTCCGACCCATCTCTCTGCACCTCTTCCCGGCCAAGGTCATCGAGAAAATTGTTAACAGACAGCTAACCCGATATCTCGAAGAGATCATAATCCTAGACCCTTCCCAGTCAGGGTTCTACAGCAACCACAGCACCGAGACCGCCCTCATTGCCGCCACCGACGACATCAGGACCCTGCTAGACAACGGGGAGACTGCAGCACTCATCCTCCTAGACCTCTCCACCGCCTTCAACACCGTCTGCCACCTCACACTACGTGCACGCCTCTAACGCCGCAGGGATCCAAGACAAGGCTCTGGAATGGACCACCTCCTTCCTCTCCGGCAGAACCCAGAGCATCCGCCTCCCCCCGTTCCGTTCCGAAGCCTCCAAGATCATCTGCGGCGTATCCAAAGGATCCTCCCTCAGCGCGACACTATTCAACATTTACATGGCCCCGCTCGCACACGTCACCCGACAGCACGACCTCAACATAATCTCCTACACCGACGACACTCAACTGATCCTCTCCCTCACCAAGGACCCCATCACTGCCAAAGCCAACCTCCATGAAGGAATGAAGGCCGTTGCGGACTGGATGAAGATCAGCCGTCTGAAGCTGAACTCGGACAAGACAGAGGTCCTCATCCACGGCTCCAACCCGTCAGCCTGGGACGACTTCTGGTGGCCAAAGGCAGTGGGGGCAGCCCTGACCCCCACCGACCACACACACAACCTGGGAATCATCCTCGACTCAACGTTCTCAATGACCAAGCAAGTCAACGCCGTCTCCTCCTCCTGCTTTAACATGCTCCACAAGATCTACAGATGGATACCGACAGATACAAGAAAGACAGTCACCCAGGCCCTCGTCAGCAGCAGACTCGAATACGGAAACGCCCTCTACGGGGGATCCCCGACCAAGCTCATCAATCGACTACAACGCATCCAAAACGCCTCGGCACCACTGATCCTCGATGTACCACGACACGGCCACATCACCCCCCACCTGAGAAACCTGCACTGGCTCCCCGTCAGCAAGAGGATATACTTCAAGCTCCTCATCCACGTACACAAGGCACTCCACAAGACCAGCCCAGCCTACCTCAACAGACGGCTCTCCTTCTACACCGCCAACCGCCAGCTACGCTCCGCTGACCTCTCACTCGCCACCGTCCCGCACATCCGAAGAACAACCACCAGCGGGAGATCCTTCTCCCACCTCGCCGCCAAGACATGGAACACCCTCCCACTGAGCCTACAACAGACCCAAGACCTGCTGACCTTCAGGAGGATACTAAAGACCTGGCTGTTCGATCAGTAGCGGCTCCCACCCCCCCAGCGCCTTGAAACCCTTGCGGGTATATAGTGCGCTTAACAAATGACTGATTGATTCATATGTGAATTGCAATTTGGCCTCCTTGTTGTTTAAAATCTGGAAGTATTCAGCAAAAACTTCTTCTGAACCATCCCATATGACGAATAAATTGTCAATAAAACTCCACCATGCAACGATCTTTTGTACATATTTGTCATTTTCACAGTTCCAAGCTAGTTTTTGCTCATACCAGCCCATCACAAGATTAGCAAAGTTTGGAGAAAAAGAAAACCCATGGCTGTACCTTTCCATTGTCGGTAATGTTTTTTGTTGAAGGTGAAGATATTATTGTGGATATAATTTCCAATAACATGGTGTTGTGTTCTTTGAACTGGATGTTCCTTTTCCCCAAAAGGGAACTACATGCTTTTAGACCTATTTGGTGTTCAATACTCGTATATAATGAGGTTACATCCATTGATATAAATTTGTATCCTCCTTGCCAAGGGATTCCTTCCAATTTTTGGAGTAGGTCTGTTGTGTCGCGTAAGTAAGACGTAAAGGTCTTTTACCATTGGCGCCAGGAAATAATCAATGTAATTCGACATCGGTTCCATTATCTATCCATTTGTGGAGACAATTGGTCTGCCGTGTGGTTTATATAGGCGTTTGTGCACTTTCGGCAAAAAGTATATTGTAGCTTCCACTACTTGTGCAACTGTTAGATATTTCTTTTCGTCCTCATGCAGCAGACCTTTTGCAAGCCATTCATTCAGATAATTATTTATCGTTGTTTCTATTTCCTTTATTGGGTTGTGTTCCATTACTTTATAACACGTTTCATCTTGTAGCTGATTATTTGCTTCCCATATGTAGTCTTATCCGCTGGTTTTATTTTAATTGTGGGGTCCTGCTGCAGATCTTTCAATGCCATTCTTTCCTGAGCGGATAAATTATCCTTCACCTTCCTTTGGTTGAGTTTGTACAGATCGTGTATTATAGCTTCATGGTACACATCAATTTTATTTCCTGGTGGTAGGGTTGGGTAGAAATAAAATTTAGTTTTTTTGCCACTTACTCCTGCCTCCAGTGGAGGTAATAATTCCTCCAAGCTCTCTTTATGATCTTCCGGTACCACTTCACCCATCGTCTTCTGCAACCAATTCACTGTTCAAAGCTGTTTTTGAATTGTCTTTCGTGGATGATGTTTTTTCCATAAAGATTTTAGCCAATTTCAGTTTTCAGATATATTTCTATAGATCGATACGTGTTTGTGCGATGTCTAGATGTGTGTTGGGGCAAAAACTAAGACCTTTCTTTAATAGTTGTACTTCTGCGTTTGTAAGATGTCTGTCTGAGAGATTGACTGCCGGAGAAAACTTGCACCGCGCCAAAGGAGGAGTGCCGACGTTCTAAAGGAGGGCGTGAAAGGATCATTTTATATATATATATTTATTTGTAAATTTGTATATATTTATAACATTTTACAATAAATTAAAATTATTACTTTATCAATTGTTGTAAAGTAAATATACATTTATATATTACTTTTTATATATGTATGTTTACATTTTTTAATTAAAGTTATTTATTATATTTGTGAAAATGTACATTACATCTAAATCATTTTTTTAAAGTTAATTGTATTATTTAATATATTTACCATCATTTTTTAATATATTAAAAAATTATATTTTGTACATCGATATTTATTTAAAAAATATATTTTTATTAACGTTTTCAGTTACAACCATTGCTGCAATACCATACATTTTCATTGTTGCATACATCACATTAACACTATAGCCGAACTATAAACAGTAAGAATTTGTCCATATACATGTTGGGTTTTCATTTGTACCCTCATCGTTGTCTAAATGTATATACAATGTATTAGCACCTGCTATGGACACAGCGGCTAGTCAACATCTTCTGATAGTGATTCTACCTGTGGGGGGATCACAAATGTTTCCTCGATACGTATTCCACTTTCCCCACACCCCTGCACCCTTGTGAAAATCGATATCGATATGGAATCGGTAAAATTACCGAATCGGTAATTTTACCGATTCGGTAAAATAATGCCCCCTACATACCTGTCACCCATTTACCGATCGGTAACGGCCAAAATCGGCCGTTACCGCTCGGTAAATGGCCTCAAACGGCCACCTACATCTGGCCCTAAGGGGCCTATTACGATGGCCGGCACTGTACCGGTAAACTGGACCGACCGCCAAATCGATCGTGCTATGGCAATTAGGATGCGACCACCACCCTGACAGTCGCATCCAGCATTTTTAACATTGTGGGGGGTGGTGCTGTAAGCAGCACCCACCATAGCATGTAGCATGGGGCAATAGGCCAGCACAATATAGCCTTTGACTTGCTTGCAATGTGAATGATGGCATTTCACTTGATCACATCTGCACATCTGCTTTGCACTTCACTGTCAAGGTCAGCGTGTCAATACTTTATACAGTCAATGCTTTTTTCTTTCCATTCTATATATTATTTTAATTTTTTGTATTCATCCTTGGGTGTTATTGTACCTCTTCAAGTTAAATTACTTCAAATTACCACCTTTTCTTTGAACCAATTGATTTATTTAACACTTATATGGCGCATCGAATCATCCCCAATGGGATCTCTCGGCGCTACATTGCAGGACCCTCACCCACTCATACCCTCTAAAACATCCTGGTTTTTAGACATTTCTTAAAGTGCCCCAAGGAAGTGCAGCATTGGATCTCTTCCGGTAACCTGTTCCCATGAAAGGGGGCAAGATAGGAAAATGCACGCCGCCCCATTCTTGATTTAATAATCTTGCACGGACTTAATAAATTATGATTACTTGAACTAAGCTGGCGGCTCGGGACATACGGAATTACCTTCTTCCTTAAGTATACTGGCCCCAAACCAATAAGGGTCATATTTTCCTGTGGAGTGCACTAAAACTAAAAAGGGTTTCTAATACCTCTTCTATGTACAACCTGCCGCTAGGAATCACTCATTCTGTACCATTAAAATGATGTGCAATGGTGACACTTTTATTACAAATTTTCATTCCAAACACTTGACCCATACGTTTAGGTGAAAGCATGTTTTCTTTTTCTTCTTTCTATTTTTGTGTCTTATGCTTTCAAAAAGAAAACAATAAAGTAACCATTGCAACAGCTTGTCATGGCCAGACCTATTACCATTGCAACAGCTTGCCATGGCCAGACCTATTACCATTGCAACAGCTTGTCATGGCCAGACCTATTACCATTGCAGCAGCTTGTCAAGGCCAGACCTATTGACTTTGCCAATGGTTATTGTAGAATTGGACAGCTCATTGCAAAGCATGAATGTAAACTCCTAGGCGCTTCTTTGAAGGATCTCTGAGTCACAAACAAATGTCTACAAAGGTAAGGGGATTCCCACAGCTACTGCACTGCAGGTATGTGCCCCAGGTGAGTCAGCCTTCTCTGCCCATAGTTTACATACAATGGCGCAGGCACAGGTAAGAGCGGTGGGTGGTGGGGATAAGTCAACAGACAATGGGATAGGTAAAATGAAATAACAAAATGAATTAAACCACTTATATTGTGTTCGCCACTTCAGCTGCTGCATCAGCGAGTCAGCGATGCACGAGCGCAAGGTAAGTGTTTTTTTGAAAAAAACATTTTACCTTCCTGCCGTCTGTCGACTCCCCCCACACCCCGCCTGCCTCTCCGCTCTTACCTGGTGCAGCCGCCACTGTTTAAATAAGCATCCATCTTTTTCTCCCACCCCTTCTCCTCTGGAAGCCTGCCCAACACACAGTGCCTGGGAGATCTCATTGACCTGGAATTCTTCTTCAACAATCCATTAGCAGCCCAAAGACAATGAGAACCAGTCATCTTTTGTGAATTTATTTCGATACGAAATGTGAAGCACAATACAGTGTTTTATTTATACTATTCAAGGAGTCAGTAATGACAATGTTAGTGATAGTGGAAACATAAGAGGACACAGTTTCTGAATTGCTTTAAGGGAGGATGGCCTTGTTGATAAGACATGTGCGGCATAAGAGATAATTTGCTGAGGTAGGCAGCAATTTCGGGAAACCGCTACAGAACCAGCTCATTAATGTTTCCAGAGTTAGCGACGCCATCTGTATCTTACAAGTGTGAACATCTTATCACAGTCAGTGCACAATATTTTCAATGTCATCCAGATAGGCAGGAAATGTATATATATTTGTAAAAGATAACATAAGGACCCAATACTAATAGTCTAGGTTTTAACTAGTCATTGTATGTTTCCTAGTTATTTCCTATGTGTTTCTAGCAGCAAGTAAACAGCAGGTAAGGTCTGTGAGTGTTAGGGAGTGAAGGGGGGTAAAAGTGATTCAAGAGGTAATGCTTAACACTAAAAAGGACAAGGAAAATACCAGACTGCTCAGAAGATGAAACCTTGATCACACAACAGCAGAGGACTGGATGAAGAGACAAAGGAAGAGACTGGAGACCAGCAAGAATTAACAGAGGGGGTTGAAGCGCTGACCTCGGTTGAGGTGAATACCTGTGGGGGCAGCCTTGTGGACATTGTGAGGAGAATCCTGCTGGGGGCCTGAAGCGCACAGGACGCCACCTTATCCCGCGCCCCCCCTGACATCAGAGTGGGACAAAAGGACTACGAGTCCCATCAGCCCTGGGACCGCCACTGTGAGGGGAGCACCTGAGGCTCGTTAGCCTCCATGCTTATAACATCTTGCCGCACCCGCTGTCGTGGGTGCGGCTGCGCTGTGGGGGTTGAAGCGCTGACCTTGGTTGCTGTAAATACCTGTGGGGGCTGCCTTGTGGACATTGTGAGGAGAATCCTGCTGGGGGCCTGAAGCGCACAGGGCGCCACCTTATCCCGCGCCCCCCCTCACATCAGAGTGGGACAGAGGACTACGAGTCCCATCAGCCCTGGGACCGCCACTGTGAGGGGAGCACCTGAGGCTCATTAGCCTCCATGCTTATAACATCTTGCCGCACCCGCTGTCGCGGGTGCTGCTGCGCTGTGGGGGTTGAAGCGCTGACCTCGGTTGCCTTAAAAACCTGTGGGGGCTGCCTTGTGGACATTGTGAGGAGAATCCTGCTGGGGGCCTGAAGCGCAGGAGGACGCCACCTTATCCCCTGCCCCCCCTGACATCAGAGTGGGACAGAAGGACTACGAGTCCCATCAGCCGCTGGGAACGCCACTGTGAAGGGAGCACCGGAGGCTCGCTAGCCTCCACGCTTATAACATCTTGCCGCACCCGCTCCCGCGGGTGCCGCTGCGCTGTGGAGGTTGAAGCGCTGACCTTGGCTCCTGGAAATACCTGTGGTGGCTGCCTTGTGAACATTGTGAGGAGACTCCTGCTGGGGGCCTGAAGCGCAGGAGGACGCCACCTTATCCCGCGCCCCCCCTGACATCAGAGTGGGACAGAAGGACTACTAGTCCCATCAGCCCCTGGAACGCCACTGTGAAGGGAGCACCTGAGGCTCGTTAGACCCCTTCCCCCTCCACCATATTAACGCCCAAGACTCACGCGGCGTGGGACATGTGCGGGCCGGGTGCCAGGCGAAGCCCGGGCCAAGGGCGGGCCCGTCTGAGCCCGCCCAAGACTGTCCGAGGTTGGGCTGGGCTGACCCTCTTGGTTAAAATATTATTAAGAAAGTAGTAGGGGCTAGCACTGCCTGATGAAACAATAGTGTTCACAGTTATGGTCTGTAGTGTGCTCCAAGAGGTATCGCTGTCTAGTCCATACAGCGTAATTCTAAACACAGTCTAATGCAAAGCTGCCCCGTCACTGGGGAAGACTCCTCCAAGCACAGCAAGAAAGACTGAAAAAGTCTTGTTCACTAGATTGTATTTAATCACTATTATACATCGATAATAGGTTCCACATGTTCTCAATCCATTAGTTTCATGGTTGTATCAATTTTTAAACATATGATCAATTGCCGGAAACATCCAATGCATATACCAACAAGTTCTATATGTCCCAATGCATTTCGGGCTCTCTCGTCAGCCCTTCATCAGGGGATTACTCTACAAATAGAAAAAAGGCCTTTTTTCTATTTGTAGAGTAATTAAGACTTTTTCAGTCTTTCTTGCTGTGCTTGGAGGAGTCTTCCCCAGTGTCGGGGCAGCTTTGCATTAGACTGTGTTTAAAATATTATTAAACCTGGATTAAGTGGTAAAGGGAACGAACTATTCAGGTGGCCTAGGGGTAAGCTCCATCCGAACTCTTCGTATTTAGGACGGTTTGGGCTAGAAGCTATTAGTAGTACGTGGCACCATTTTATTTTATTATTTGAATGAATGTGATTGACTTTCGTGTATAGCAATTTCTAAAGCTTCATTTTTATTTTTGCATCCTGGTGATATTTTTAAATCTAATATTTAAATGGCATGGCGTAAGGGAAGCAAACCCCCAGTAGGACTTGACAGCTTTACAATCAATAACTATCTTGTTAGAGCTGTGAGCGCCATTAACCAGCAAATTACTATAACAGAGCGGCGACTTTCGCTCAACCTTAATAGTCCATTAGTATTACCCTTAGCACAGCTGGTAGCTGTAGATGAAAACAGGAAAAATACTAGTTCTAACATGTCCCCGTATACTAGTATGGTTAAGCTGCCTATTGTACCAATCATTTCACCTAATATGTCAACCCCGGGTTCGCCCGCTCCCAGAACTAGAAGGGGCAATAGGAAAGCACAATGCAAATGAGGCGCAACCAATCAAGGTAAGGGTGTTAAAAAGTCTACTGGGATTGTACCAGGAACAGACAAACATTTAGGCAACACTAGCTTAGTAACACTAAATAATGTACAGCTTCAGAGTCTAGTGAACCTGTTTGTCGCCAAACTAGAAGGATCCATTAAACCTTTATCAGATAGATTGGATAACCTTTGTAGCGAGGTCAAACGATTACGGGAGGAGATTACTGCACAAAAGGAACTGTCAAAAATCTGCTTGGACAAACTGGGCAACACGGTTCTTATACCAGTATCAGGCGAAATGACTAAACCAATTGCCAAAAGTAATGATGGAAGACCCCAAAAACAGAGTACTGAACCACCAAGACAAACCCCCTATGTAGAAAAAAATAAGGCTGTTCCTGAAATAAGCTGGGAATCAGAACGCCATAACATTCAGCGCAGTCGGGCTATTAACTTACCACCGGACTGTGCGCCGTATGTGGCAGTCTTATCCAATGTCCCCCCTTGTAAATGAAAATGTGCCTTTACGTCAGTTAGAGTCCCATGAATCACTTAGAAACAAAACCATCTCATGGCTAAACCAGGAGTGTGGGTTTCCGGTGGCACTTTCCGACCAGATTCTAACCACCAGAAGAGTTAATTGGATAGGTAGAACACGTAAAAATATTAATGGGATTGTGTCATCATAAACTTCAAAAACCCACATTTCACCACCACCTCCCTGATAAGAGCTACGTCATTACCCTATAAAGATCAGGGAATAACATTATGCCCTCTGGGCTATTTCAATAGCCATTTAATGTACCAGACCAATGATAAACCTAAAAGGGACAGAGGTAATAGCATTGACATATCTAATAACTACGAGGTCGCACCTTCTAATCGGTTCCAATCCCTGAGCGGCCTAGATTCAAATGATTGAATCGAACAGGATCACCTTCACATGGGAGAGGAGGTTATTCCTGTGAGGGTTGGTGCGGAGAAATACAATTCGGTAAAACCATTGGCTGAGCTTGTATTTGGAAATAGTAATAATGACAATAAAATTGGGGACATTCTAGGAGATTGTAGCCATGATGTGGAGGATGTGGTTGGGCCTGCTGTCATTCATAGAACTGAGGAGGAGGAACAAAGGGGGACATTATATGGTCAAACGACTACTATGTCTAATAAAGTTAACCAATACCCGCCATGCTCAAATGCTAGCTGGAATATCGCAGGGTTAGCTGCCAAAGGAGACACCCTCGTATGACATTATCTGTCTCCAGGAAACCTGGTGTAAGGAACGGGTTAGTTATACTGGCCATGTCTCATTTAATCTACCAGCGTTGGCATCGCTATCCAGAAGAGCTAAGGGAGGACTTCTGATACTGGTCTCTGTTAACCTCCCCATTATTGTGAAAAGATATTTGACGGTTGGGGCCCATTCTCAGAACTTGTGGCTACACCATAATCAGGGACGCAATATCCTTTTAATACATTTTAATAATAATGTTTTTGATAGCACGAGGCACCAAGTTGTGAACGACTTGGAGGCCGTTTTAGATGATTCAATTACAGGGGTAAATGTTGTTTTTGATTTTATTTGGGTAGCTGATTTTAACACTCCCATCTGCACCTTGTCTTCCCTGGGGGTATGTGGGGTCAAAATTCATATTGGGGAAGATGACCTGCACTTCCCGCATAACCATTATGGGGAGTCTTTGAATAAATTAATGGCGGCCCATGACCTGGAAATCCTGGCCTATGCCAAAGATGAACGAGGTGATACATTTCCCACATTCACGGGAAGGAATGCCAACACAGTGATTGATCATATTTGTGTGTCATCTAGTATTATTTCACGGTGTATGGCTCCTAAGGTTGTTGATAACATGCTAAGTGACCATAACTGTATCACCATGGAAGTTACCATTTGGAAAGAGAGGTCTCCACCAATTGTATGTTCTGTAGCGAATATTGAACCCCACAGACCCAATGGTGTAAGAGTAAGATGGAAGGGTGAAAAAGCCGATATGGTACTAAAATCTATTGTTAAAGGTTGTTTTGGAGAAATTAACGCTATCCTTGAAAGTGATCATGATGCCGCTGATATTGTAAGGGATTTTATAACAATCAATAATATCATCAATAGTAAGTTTACTAAAACTGTCCCGGGAAAATCAGTTTTTAACAAAGGGTGGTTTGATCACGCTTGTACCGCGTTGTTAACGGAGCTAAAGCAGGCCTTGGCAGCCAGGCTGAGAGACAAGAACGCAGTAACCCAACTTAGGTATGACTATAAGGTAGCGGTTAAACGGAGGAAGATTGAGCTACAGCAAGAGGCATTGGAAAAGCTGGCACAGGCAGCAGAAACCTCTAACTGTGCATTATTTTGGGCACCAGTCAACTGCCCCTTCCTTAAAGACGATATGGTCCCAGAATTAACATCGAACATCAATATGGCAACTTGGGTAATCCATTTCTCCACTATCTTTCACTCTGATAAACCACAATGGGATAACCGCGGATCTTGGCCCATGGTACCGCTGGATATCACCATTGCTGAGGTCTTACAAGGTATTACTGCTAGCAAAGGGGGTAAGGCCCAGGGACCGGATGGGGTTCCCATTGATGTATATAAAACCGTTCCCGTTATGTGGGGGCCCATGTTAGCTAGAGTATTTAATGCTGCAGTATGCAATGGAGCACCACCGACTTGGGAGGAATCTATTATAATACCGATCTATAAGAAAGGGGATGGCGGGACGTTAAGAACTATCGTCCCATATCCCTATTAGATTCCTCAGTCAAAATCATGAGCAGGGTGTTACTGGTAAGGCTGGAAGAATGGGCAGAAGACAATGGTATTATGACCAGCACCCAGTATGGTTTCAGGAAAGGGCGTGGAACCCTGGACCAGTGTTTAAATCTAAAACTTCTCATAGGGAAGTATACACAGGCCAAAAAGAGCTCTCTCCACCTCTGGTTTGCAGACTTAAGTAGTGCCTTTGACCTGGTTGATCACTCGATTCTTTGGGTAAAGTTTTTAGAAATGGGGGCACCAGAAGGTATTGTCTTTTTTTTAGCTCGATTATATGACAACCTTCGAACTAGTGTACGGTATGGTACAAATGGGGAGTGTACCCCAAAGTTTAAGGTTAGGCGTGGGATAAGGCAAGGTTGTGTACTTGCCCCCCTACTTTTTACCCTTTTTATAAACGAGGTTGATGCAGTTTTAAAAACAATTAGGGCTGACGCCCCTAAACTCAATGGCCTTGACGTAACGGTATTGTTATACGCAGACCATGCCGTGTTACTGTCAAGGACCCCATTAGGGCTTCAACGTTTGATGGATAGGTTCTCCATTTTTATCAAGGATAGGAAATTACTTATAAACAAAACTAAAACTTATACCATGACCTGTGGGGCCTGGCGCAGGAGACCCCATACTTATTTTATCCATGGGCACAAGGTCCACCAAGTTGACAAATTTTGTTAATTGGGAATTACATTTGCAAAGGACTGTAGCTCGGCCCATGAAATTACCAACGTACGGGCCAAGATGACAAAAAGTGCCCATGGGGTATTCAAATTTGCGTCTAAAATAGGGGATAGACGCATCAGGGACATGCTACAGATTTATCAATCGTGATGCGTGTCCATCGCCCTTTATGGGGCCGGGAGTGGGGAGACGTCTCCAATAGTAGCTTGCAAGTGGAGGCAAATCTTTTTCTCAAAAAACATTTGTGTCTACCCAATTCAGCCCTAAACGATTTAACCCACAGAGAGCTAGGGATCAACTAACTGTCAGACTTGATATCTTTAAGGCCGCTAATGCTATGGCGTTCGATCTGGCAGAAGGATGAGACCGCCCTGAACAGAGCAGTTATCAGCGACTGTCTCTCTGTTGATAATCATTTGAAGATCCCGTGGTTAAAATATATTATTTGTAGTTTCCAGGAAATTTATGGTATTGATATAGTTGCTGACTGCTTTGCTGCTACAGCATTGTCAAAACAGAAAATGAAGAATATATTTATGAATCACAGGGCTGAGAGGCGGAAGAGTAGTATTGGCCAACTTTCCACCTTTATGTTTTATAATAAATTTGAGGGAAGTGAAGGCTATCAAAAATACTTAAGTCCCATCGGTTTATCTTAACCAGACTGAGGCTTGGGGTTGTACACAACCCGGTGGCCTTTCCATCTCCCAAAAAACATCCAATTGGCCCTTGCCCATGTGATGATACTTCAGTACAATGCCCTTTGCACTTTCTTTTGATATTTACTTTGTATAGAAACCTATGCATAGCTTTTTTTAAACCAATTCTTGTAAAATATGGAGTTTGTACCGTGCATTATTCCATGAAACTGATTTTTAACATGCATCACCCCAATGTTTGCTTTTTTACTGCCACCTACCTTCTTAAAGCAATTCATGCGAGGAAAAGTATGATGTTTTAATTATTCTAACATATGTCTAGTTGTAATAATGACCCCTGTAATTTTGCTACTTGACAATATTTGTATGCTGCTATTATGTGCTTTTATGGTCATTGTCTGATATGTACCGAATAAAGCTTTATGAAATTAAATGAAACAGTAAAATGTTTAAAAAAAGGTAGGGTGGGTACTGCTATCTGACAAGGATCACCTGAAAGCTTGAGAGAAAACAGGTTACTCTAAGCAAATTTAGATAGCAATGTCATTGTTTGGGCCTGTTGCTAGAGAGTAGGTTGCACCGAACAGGCACTGAAACAAGGGATGCCCTGTTGGCATAGGGGAAATATGAATATGGTTCCTGAGCAAGAAACTCAACGGTACACCCAACAGGAGCAGGAATATCTAATGCCCAATTGGCACAGAAATATATACAATAAGGTTACACACAAAAGTACTAAACTCAAGGTAGACAAGAACTACTGTCAACTCAGCGAATGCATGGTTAAAGGCCCAACATGGAAAATACAGAAATGCAGGAAATCAAGATAGAAACGAAACACAGAAACATGTAGAGGTTGGGAGGCAGGGAGAAACAGATAAAGCAGAATGCTGCACAAAGCAGCCCTAGAAAGGAAGGCAGGGCACTTCAAAAGCAGCAGCAGGAATCAGGATTCTTTTCAGGATCTTACAGATAGTTCAAACTAGAGTAGAAAGAAGTAGCTCCAATACCAGTCCCACTTCCAGCTCTCTGCCTGATGGAATGCATGGTGTTTCCAGGAAGGAACAAGAGGGCAGAAGCAAACACCGGACTGGAACATGGAGTGGATCCTGCTCTTGGACAAGCATGAAAGCATGAAAAGGAGCACTGCAGCAATGTTAAAGTGATGAAAGTTCATTCACAGGTCAATAAAATTCACTGAAGAGCTCTCCTCCAGCTCGCAGCGTCTGGGACGGCGCACAAGTACTAGTGCAACAGATGTTGAGAAGCAATACCTAGACTGGAATCTGGACTAGCTCTGGTTTAAAAAAGGATCAATATTATGAAAGCTGCAACTGAACATTTCAGCATGGCACAAGTTCTGAAGCATGAATGATTAATACATTTTTATTGTACGATTTAAATGTTCTAACTACAAGGTTGTATGAACAACTTGGATAGTAATAAGACAGTAGTATGTGACGTAAATCAGAAGATGACCTGCCAATTAGAATAATTAGCTCTAGATAGTAGCATACATTTTATCCTTTAGCACAGCGAGTCCACAGACTCATGTCAAATCAAATCAAAGATAGCTTTATTCGATTTTACATTAAAATCATAAAAGCAGACAGAGTAATTACATCCAATAAAACGGTAACAATTGATATTTAAAAAGCTATATACAGTACATAATTTAATGAATACCAGACACCTGTTACTTCAAGGGTGGAAAAATAAAACAGCAGTCATAAAAACTCATAACGATTACAGTCATACCATAGTAGATCTGCATCTAATCACATATTTCAGGTACCTAGACACAGTGATAATAGTTATTTCATCAGACAAGGTCAGTAATTTAAATAATGCTAATCTACATTGTCTAAGGTTCCAAGTTTGAGAAGAGGTAGTAGATATCTTTTCCGCCCCCACTCATAAAATCTGCAGAACAAAACGCAGTGAATGATTGATTGAGTGGAAGAATCATCACACGGACAAGTTGTTAAATGTGTCCACCAATCATTTGGGTTAGGAAAAGTTAACATCCTGAAAAAAGTTCCAGTTCTCAAACGGGCTAAAAGCATTCTGCTATAACTTGTCTGATCTGGTGACAAATAGAGCTGTAGCCCAGAATTTTGCAACAGGAGTTGATGATAAATAACATAGGCCTTTTTTCCCTCAATACACCAGCGTCGATCTTCCAGATGGGCAAGACAAACTTCTTTCAATGCCCGTCTGGAGATCGAGGACAGTGTCTCAGGGGAATCATAAAATTCAGGGCGCCCGATATTTTTGAAGAATTCCTGAACATAAGAGAGCCACTGGATCTTTTTAGAGCCTTCAAGTTTGATACAATCTGCAATAATCGCCCTATTAAAAGCAGTTTCTGCTGAAGTCCAGATCTTGTGCCACAACAACATGGGGCTGATTTTAATTAGATCTAAAATAAAGGGCAAGGCTAATTCTTTGTGACAGACATAGGTGGAGTTGGAACGGGGAACAGCGAGCAGGTAGCAGAGAAAACCATTTTCCTTTGTTTGAATTTCATGGCAATCTGCAACCCCCCATTTACCAGCTCCGTACACAGCCGTTGATACATATTTCGCCTTATATATGTCAATCAGGATTCGTACTGGCCTGTCCCCGAACTTATTTGCGAATTGCTTCAGAGCACCAATAGCCCGTGAAAAAGCTAGATTCCTCGTCGTGATCGCTGATCTCCAGGTGCCCCTTTTATTGAAACCAATCCCTAAATAGGAAAAAGTATCAGTTAAGCCTATCTTTGATTTTTCTAGAGGAATATTACAGGTAATATTTACCTTATTCGAGGAGCACATAGTGAAGGTCTTTTCTATATTAATCCTAAGGCCCCTATCTCCCATGTATGCCGAGAAGCTGGTTAAGGCGAGTCATAATAACCGTGTGGTCGGCATACAGAAAGATAGGGACACGTTCGCCTTCTATTTGCGGGTAATCCACCTCTGTTTTTAATAAATAGTCTGCCACCCCATTTATATATAAATTAAAAAGGAAAGGAGCCAGGATGCACCCCTGGTGGACACCCTTCTCAATTGGGAATTTGGGCGTGCATTCTCCCAATTTTCCATAGCGGATTTTAGCCCCTGCTCCTCTATATAGCTCTTTCAAAAAGTTGAGGATGTTAAAATCAATACCAAGATCTGCTAAGGTAGCCCACAGAATATCATGGTTCAAGCAGTCGAAAGCCGAACTGAGATCTACAAAGGTCATAAATAGATTTCCCCTCTTTGTGGCCGAGTATTTACCTATTACTAAGGCCAAATTTAGGCCTTGTTCGACAGTACCAAGGCCTGACCTAAAGCCGTACTGAAATTTTGAAAAGACGGCTTTCTCCTCAGCCCATGACTGGAGACGATTTAAACGAATTTTGCCCGCTACCTTCATTAGCGAGTCAAGGAGGGAGATTGGCTTATGGCATTTTGGGTCGTTTCTGTCCCCCTTCCTAAATATGGGGACTACAATAGCTTCCTGCCAGGTAGTTGGAAAACCCTTGATGTTACAACTGTTTAATACGTTGGTCAGGAGCGGTGCCCACAGGGCGACGTTTTCCTTATAGATGTCAATTAGGATACCGGCTGGTCCCGGGGCTTTGCTATTTGAGCTATCTGTCAATGCTGATTCCACCTCAGCTAAGGAGAAAACTATGTTAAGGGGAAATAAATCTAATGCATCAAATTCTGTAGTACTCTTGACTCCCACCACTGAACTCGTTAGTCCAGTACGAGTCTCTTGTTTATATAGCTCGGTGAAATGTTTAACCCAGAGAGTTTCATCAATAACAATCTCTACCTGGTCACAGTTCCTCTCCACAAAAAAAGGGGGCATTGACTGCATTCCAGAATGCAGTAGTATCTTTTAATGCACTCGCTTTTATTAGGGCTTCCCAGGCAGACTGCTTCAAAACCTTCTTCCGTTTTTTTAAGGCATCCTTATAGGAGGCTCTGGCTACTCTGATGTCTAGCTGATTTCTTGGGACTTTTTTTTACGGTCTGGATCAAATGAGAGTGTGCTTTTGTGCACTCTTGGTTGAACCATCTCTCTGCTCTATTCTGTCCCCCTTTTCGTGCTGTACCAGTTAATTTGTTGCTAATGTGGACTGAAATCTTATCAAAGGCTGCAATAACCTTGGTGGGATTCGAGTTCTCCTCTAAACAGGTCATAAAATCATCTTTCTGTTCCGCTTCCAGGTTCTCTAGGAAGTTAATCAGATTTATCTTTCTCCATTTAATTACATAACCATTGGTTCTAGCCAAGGAAATCCCATGTGTATAAATATTTTCTATTACATTAGTAGCTTTGCTACCTCTCTGCCCTATTTCAAAACTAGAACTAATTGGATAATGGTCACTAAGTGCAATGTGCTCTAAATTAAACGAGAGTACACTGCGATGATAATTAGTAGAGACCAATGTATAGTCTATATTAGAACAAGACCCCAGCCCAAAAAAGGTGGGTTCAAAGTCGATCGGAGGAACACAAAATTCATTTGCAAAGCCCAGGTCCCACTCAAATAGTATATGATTTAATAAATTCCCAAGTACGGAATGCTCGAAATGAGTACAGAGATCACCCCTAAGATTCACCATACCACATATCTCCGTATCGCTGTACATGCATGTTAGACCTGACTGGCTTTTTGGCGAAGTCCCTCCTAATTTTTATTTATTTTTGTCCCCTTTTTGCCCCTCATACCCTTGTTAATTTTTGTGTCTACTGACTTTTTGTAGGTGTTGGTCAGGGGGATAGGTGTTTTCTTCCCCCCTCATAATCTTTTACCTCAGGCCCAGAGGCCTGTTCTGACAGGAAAGTTGGCACCACCTAAAATGGTGGCCACCAACTGCCCCAACTGTCACCAACAGAACCTGGCCATAGCCTAACATAGGGCATTCCAGAACCTTCTGGTCCATTCTGGACCACTGAAGGGCAGCCTATATAAGGCGGAATGCTGGACAGCCATTTTGTCTGTCAGTGAGGAGCAGCTAGAGTGAAGGCTGAGGTCTAGTGGGGGTAGGATTCTGAAGGGTGGTTCCCTCTACAAGAGTAGCCCTCTGTCAAGGTTTTCCCCCTCCTTGGTCCTGTTGTCCTAGCCAAGTTAGCTCATCCTGCTGATCCTGGGCAGATAGGTGAAGGGGTTAAGTCTGGTAGCTGTAGAAGCTAAGAAGAGCCCTGTCCTGGGAGCTGAACCAAGTGTTCCCTTGAGCCCTAGTCTGTCCAGTAAGGAGAAATAGGGGGTTAGTGTTAAGGAAGTACATATTGGCTTATCCTGAAGAAGCTTTCCTTTCCCCCCCCCCCTCTCCTCGTTTCAAGTGAAGAAAGGAAGTAACATCCCTGAATAACTGGAGTGTTTCCTTACCCTGGACTGGTCCTGTGGCGTAGGGCAAGCTCTTCCGCCTGTGGGTGAAAGGTGTGAGGTGAACTGGGAGCAGGACCTTGGAAATACCGAATACGCTTGGTACCATCGCCTCCCCGGGATCCACTGAGCCTGAGAAGCCTGTCGAGGCTTCCCCTTCGTGAGCGGGACCCCAGGGTCGCCTTTCGCGCTGTGACGCATTGCTGGAAGTGACCCAGACTTGAGGGAAGTGAGAGCGCCATCGCGCATGCCCCCTTTGAGGTAGCTATCCCCGGAAGGAGGGGCAAGGAAGTGAGCAGGCCCCAGCGTGTAGCGTCTCTCCCTGGAGCGGGACCGGCGAGACGCGTCTTCGGCAAGAACGCTTCCGCGCATGCCCGCTGGAGCAGTGTCTGAGGAGATCGGCGCTGAGGAGAAGCGCCGGAGGGGTTTTCAGCTGGCCGAGTGATCGGCTTGGTCCCTCCTGTTCGAGCGCCGCGCTGAGGAGCCGGCTCGGGCAGGGAGGGAGAGTTGCAAGGCCAGTAGAGGTCTGGGGGCTTTGAGGCTTCTGCCTTCGTGGTTTCCTGAGCGGGAGCAGCGCGGAGGAGCAGGCTTGTGCTGGGAAGTCTTGTGGGGCGTGAGAGCCTCGTCAGCCTTCCTTCCCCCAGCCCCTTGCGCTTGATCAGCCTTACCCTTGAGGCAACAACGACAGACACAAGTAAGGAGGTGGTTACCTGGGAGATTGTCTGCACAGGAGCAACTGTATGAATTGAGACTCTGACTCTGAGAGTACAGCGTCTATGGGGTATCACTGACCGGGTACTGTTGTGAGCTGGCATCCATAGGTCTTCACTCCTTCCTTTTACCAGATAAGAGAGTGAACTGAAATGCTATTTATTCAAAGGGAAGGGTTACCCTGATCTAATAAAAGGGGTTATTCTTGCCAAACTGAAGAGTAATACTGATCTGAGAAATTGTACAAAGTAAGCTGAGCATAGTAAATGCCTAACTGAGCTATCAGAAGTGTAAGAGATATCTGCCAGTTGTGTCTAAAGTGAATTGTCTTTACTACAAAAGCTGATTGTTAATGTGGTCCAGAATTGAAACGTATTTGTGCTTATACTATGTGGTAGATTCTTTCTCCCAAGATTCTAGCGGGGCATATCTGGCTCAATTGATTCTAAGGTACAGTTATTCTAATGAAAAAGCGTGATCAGAATCCGGAAGTACAGTGACAGCTAGTAATGTAAAAAAGTGATTATCTGCTGGTAATTTAAAACGTGTAATTGCTGACCCTGAAAGTGATCTAAACTGATTTGAATTATTTATATGTGAGTTACTGATACTTGACAACACAGAGCATATTAATTTTATATAAAGCAGCACGTATTTTCATATAATTTTGGTGTAGTGTTTTTCTTTTTGTGTGCTATTGCGTGAAGTTACTCTTGGGTGGTCTGCAACCTTTACACTGTGCCTCTAAATGTTAGTCTTGCCCTAGGCCAGGCTACCTAATTCCAACATATTGGTGCCTAGCGGTGGGATTGCGGACTTGGTTGCAGCTACTTACTAGTAATTTGGCGTAATACACCCAACCTACACCAGGAGTTTTCTCCTTGCGGCCCTCCCAATTAGTCTTTTTGTTTTTTCTAAATTTATTCCTGGTGGTGGGTGGAGTTGGTTTTAGGTTACCCTCACCCCTCTGAAATTTCTGGTGTGTATCCAGGTTTGCCAGATTCACCATGGAGTTTGCGGTGGAAAACCTGGAAGTCTATTCTGTGCCCCAATTGAGAATGTTCTGCCAGCAGATGGGGGTCTTTTTCAAACATGGTGCTAGGAAGGGGGAGCTCCAGACTAGCCTTAGGGCCTGGGTGGAGGCACACCAAGAGACAAAGGAGGAGGATGAAGAGGTTGACCAGGGCACAGAAGGGGGGGTGGAGGAGTTATTCCGCCATGAGGGGGAAAACTTGCTCACCGGACCAGTGTCCTATTCCAGAAAGGGCAGCAGCATTTCTGGGAAAAGCCTAACAGAAGCCGAGCTCACCGATAGGAGGGAGAAAAGACAGCTAAAGTGGGAGTTGGCTAAGTTGGAGCAGGAGAAAGAGGAGAGGAGGATGGTCCACGAGTTTAGGCTGAAGGAACTGGAGCTCCAAAGTCTGCAACGGGGGTCCTCTCCTGTTAGGAATGGTGGCAGCGAACCGAAAGAGTCAGCCAGGGAGACCAAACCCTATATCCCAAAGGACCTGATAGCGAGCTTCAGTCAGGGGGATGATGTTGCTAAGTGGCTGGCCGCTTATGAGGTTTCTTTGAAGGTTCATGGAGTGCAGGAGAAGCACTGGGGGGGTAGTTTGTACAAGTACATGCCTCCTGCTGGTAGGGACACCTTGTTGGCCCTGGATCCAGAGGAACAGACAAACTACCCCACCATGAAGCTGGCGTTATTGAGGAAGTTCGGGCTCACCCCAGAAAGGTACTGACAGAAGTTCAGGGGGAGCCACAAGATGGGAACTCAGAACTGGGTGGACTTCCTTGATTACGCCAGAAAGGCTTTAGAGGGTTGGGTCAAGGGCAGTGAGGTAAAAGATTATGAGGGGCTGTACGATCTGTTTTTGAGAGAACACCTCCTCGAGAAATGTTTTCCCGAGCTGCGCCAACACCTGGTAGACAGCAAGCTGACCAATCCCCGGAAGCTTGCAGAGGAGGCGGACATCTGGACAAGTACCCGGGTGTCCACCAAGGGGACTGGAGGGGAATCTCAAAAAGCCGGACAGGGCGCCCCCCAGAAGAAGGAGGGGGGGGAGAAAAAGAAAGAGTTCTCTAAAGGTCCCCAAAACAACTTCCAAGGGAAGGGAGCAGGTTTCACCCCTAGGGCAAACCCGCCCCGGAACCCTCATCCTGGCCAGAGCCAGCAGCCCAGGGTTCTCCACTGTTTTGAATGCGGTGGCGTTGGACATTATAAGGTAGATGTCAGATGCCCAAAGAGACCACCCCCTCCCACCGGAGGAAAGTCACCGGGAGTAGCTAGTGTAGCGCTCGGGGAGGAGATGCCCTTAGATAAGGGGGGTGAGTGGGCGGGTGTCACCTTAGTGTCCCTGGGAGAGCGGGAGATGGTGCCAAAGATCCAGGTGCCCCCAAATACTACAAAGTATGGGCAATGGGTTACCATCAATGGCCAGAGAGGGGAGGCTCTGAGGGATACAGGAGCCAGCATGACTATGGTGAGAAGTCAGCTGGTGTCCCCAGAGCAGGTTGTTCCTAATGTACTCCACCCGCCGCGATGGCTGACGGCAGAATGGGCCACTATCCAGTGGCTGAGGTTCCCTTTGAGTGGGAGGGGGTTGCAGGTTCACTTCGAGTTGCCGTAAGCCCTGCCGTGCCAGTCGATTGCCTGTTGGGGAATGACATGGAACACAACACTTGGAGAGAGGTGGAATACCGGACGCATTCTGCGATGCTGGGTACACCTGACTGGGCCTGTGTCAGCACACGGTCTGCGACTGCCCAGAGAGGGAGTTCGCCTGGGTTGGAGCCTGGAACAATGGCCCAACCCGCTGCTAAGAAGGGACAGACCCGGAGACAGAGAAAGCCTGCTCCGGCTTCCACACCCCATGAGACAGATCGGCCACCTGCGGTGGTGGACCAGGAGTCCGTGGAGGGGGAAGTAGACTCTCTGGAGGATTTGCCCATCCCTGCGGAGTGGCATGTGGAGGGAGGTCCTACCAGAGAGGAATTCTGTAAGGGGCAGAGGGAGTGCCCCACCCTTGAGGGACTGAGGCGACAGGCTGAAGCCCAAGCAGCAGGTGATGTTACGGGACATTACCATATTTACTGGGAGGATGGACTCCTCTACAGTGAACCCAAGGTACCCTCACCTGGTTCATCGAGGGCCTTGGTAGTCCCGCAACAGTACCGAGCCTTTCTTTTGGAACTGGCTCATGCCATACCCCTGGCAGGACACTTAGGCCAGGACAAGACCTTTGCACGGCTTGTTCTCCACTTTTACTGGCCTCAGATGAAAGCGGCGTCCAACACATACTGTAGGACATGTGTAACCTGCCAGGCCAGTGGGAAAACAGGGGTGAAGCTAAAAGCTCCCCTGGAACCACTTCCAGTCGTTAGCACCCCCTTTGAGAGGGTGGGCATCGACATTGTAGGGCCTTTGGATCCACCAACAGCAGCTGGTCACAGGTTTATCCTGGTACTGGTGGATCATGCCACACGGTACCCAGAGGCAATACCTCTGAGGACAGTCACTGCACCTGTAGTGGCAAGAGCCCTAATGGGAATCTTTACCCGAGTGGGATTTCCCAAGGAAGTTGTGTCCGACAGGGGGACCAACTTCCTGTCAGCTTACATGCGGGCCATGTGGAAGGAGTGTGGAGTGACCTACCGGTTCACCACTTCTTACCACCCCCAGTCGAATGGACTGGTTGAGAGGTTCAATAAGACCTTAAAGGGCATGATCAGAAGTCTGCCCGAGAGCCTGCGGAGGAAATGGGATGTCCTCCTACCCTGTTTACTCTTTTCCTACAGGGAAGTGCCCCAGAAGGGAGTGGGCTTCAGCCCCTTTGAGCTTCTGTATGGGCACCCTGTACGCGGTCCTCTCAGCCTGGTGAAGGATGGTTGGGAGAAATCTCCCAGGAAACCCCCCCAGGATGTGGTGAGCTATATGCTGGCCTTCAGGAGCCAAATGGCGAAGTTGTGGAAGCAAGCTTCTGACAACTTGGAGGCCAGCCAGGCAGTCATGAAGGAGTGGTACGACCACAATGCTCACCAGGTGGAACTGGAGCCTGGACAGAAAGTGTGGGTGATGGAGCCTGGAGAGCTTAGCGCCCTCCAGGATCGCTGGACAGGCCCCTTTGAGGTGTTGGAAAAGAAGGGTAAGGCCACATACCTGGTGGACCTTAAGACCCCTCGACAGCCCCTACGGGTGCTACACGCCAACAGACTCAAGCCCCACCATGAGAGGCCCGAAGTCATGCTGATGATGGTGACTGACGGGGGAGAGGAAGCGGAAAGCGAACCTCTCCCAGATCTCTTTTTGTCCCAAGAGAAGGATGGGTCAGTGGAGGGAGTGAATCTCTCTCCTACTCTCACTCCTGAGCAACGGGAGGACTGCCGCCAGATACTGGAGCAGTACTCTTCGTTGTTCTCCCTTGTCCCGGGAAGAACCCACCTGTGTACCCATGATGTGGACACAGGAGACAGCCCACCAGTGAAGTCCAAGACCTACCGGCTGTCTGACAAGGTGAAGGCTAGCATACATGGAGAAGTTGCCAAGATGCTAGAGCTGGGAGTAATTGAACCTTCCAACAGCCCTTGGTCCAGTCCGGTGGTGCTCGTGCCAAAAGCCGCACCACCAGGCACCACACCTGAACTGAGGTTCTGTGTGGACTACCGAGGACTGAATTCAGTGACAAGGACTGATGCTCATCCGATCCCTAGGGCGGATGAATTGATTGACCGGCTAGGAGCTGCCCAATATCTGAGTACCTTTGACCTCACTTCAGGATACTGGCAGATCTCCTTGACAGATGGAGCAAGGGAAAGGTCAGCCTTCTCCACGCCTGAGGGACACTACCAGTTCTGTGTGATGCCCTTTGGGCTCAAGAACGCCCCTGCCACATTTCAGCGGCTGGTGAACCAGGTCCTCTCTGGAATGGAGAGTTTCTCTGCTGCTTACTTGGATGACATTGCTGTCTTCAGTAGCAGTTGGGAGGACCATCTGCAGCATTTGCAGGCCGTTCTCCAGGCCCTGAGACAAGCTGGATTGACCATCAAAGCCAGCAAATGCCAGATTGGGCAGGGGTCGGTTGTGTACCTTGGACACTTGGTGGGTAGGGGGACTGTGCAGCCCCTGCAGGCGAAGATTGAGGCAATCATGGCCTGGGAACCCCCCAAGACACAGACTGAGGTCCGAGCTTTCCTGGGCCTCACAGGATACTACCGTCGCTTTGTGAAGGGGTATGGCACTATTGTAGCGCCCCTCACAGAGCTCACCTCCAAGAAACAACCTCGACGGGTAGTTTGGACAAAGGCTTGTCAGCAAGCCTTTGAAAAGTTGAAACAGGCAATGTGTGCGGCACCGGTCCTGAGGGCCCCAGACTTCTCCAAGGAGTTCATTGTCCAAACGGATGCATCGGAACATGGCATTGGGGCAGTGTTATCGCAACTCAATGAAGAGGGCCTGGATCAACCTGTAGTCTTCTTATCCAGGAGACTGCTCCCCCGGGAACAGAAGTGGAGTGCCATTGAGAGGGAAGCTTTTGCGGTGGTGTGGGCTCTGAAGAAGCTGCGGCCATACCTCTTTGGCTCGCACTTCCTGGTTCAGACCGACCACCGACCCCTTCGTTGGCTGATGCAAATGAAGGGGGAAAATCCCAAGTTGTTGAGGTGGTCCATCTCCCTACAGGGAATGGACTTCCGGGTGGAACATCGGCCTGGAGTGGACCACGCCAATGCAGACGGTCTCTCCAGGTATTTCCGCCTTAGTGATGAGGACTCCCAAGGGGTTGGGTAGTTCTCCCCACTTTCAGCTGGGGGGGACGCGTGTTAGACCTGACTGGCTTTTTGGCGAAGTCCCTCCTAATTTTTATTTATTTTTGTCCCCTTTTTGCCCCTTATACCCTTGTTAATTTTTGTGTCTACTGACTTTTTGTAGGTGTTGGTCAGGGGGATAGGTGTTTTCTTCCCCCCTCATAATCTTTTACCTCAGGCCCAGAGGCCTGTTCTGACAGGAAAGTTGGCACCACCTAAAATGGTGGCCACCAACTGCCCCAACTGTCACCAACAGAACCTGGCCATAGCCTAACATAGGGCATTCCAGAACCTTCTGGTCCATTCTGGACCACTGAAGGGCAGCCTATATAAGGCGGAATGCTGGACAGCCATTTTGTCTGTCAGTGAGGAGCAGCTAGAGTGAAGGCTGAGGTCTAGTGGGGGTAGGATTCTGAAGGGTGGTTCCCTCTACAAGAGTAGCCCTCTGTCAAGGTTTTCCCCCTCCTTGGTCCTGTTGTCCTAGCCAAGTTAGCTCATCCTGCTGATCCTGGGCAGATAGGTGAAGGGGTTAAGTCTGGTAGCTGTAGAAGCTAAGAAGAGCCCTGTCCTGGGAGCTGAACCAAGTGTTCCCTTGAGCCCTAGTCTGTCCAGTAAGGAGAAATAGGGGGTTAGTGTTAAGGAAGTACATATTGGCTTATCCTGAAGAAGCTTTCCTTCCCCCCCCCCCTCTCCTCGTTTCAAGTGAAGAAAGGAAGTAACATCCCTGAATAACTGGAGTGTTTCCTTACCCTGGACTGGTCCTGTGGCGTAGGGCAAGCTCTTCCGCCTGTGGGTGAAAGGTGTGAGGTGAACTGGGAGCAGGACCTTGGAAATACCGAATACGCTTGGTACCATCGCCTCCCCGGGATCCACTGAGCCTGAGAAGCCTGTCGAGGCTTCCCCTTCGTGAGCGGGACCCCAGGGGCGCCTTTCGCGCTGTGACGCATTGCTGGAAGTGACCCAGACTTGAGGGAAGTGAGAGCGCCATCGCGCATGCCCCCTTTGAGGTAGCTATCCCCGGAAGGAGGGGCAAGGAAGTGAGCAGGCCCCAGCGTGTAGCGTCTCTCCCTGGAGCGGGACCGGCGAGACGCGTCTTCGGCAAGAACGCTTCCGCGCATGCCCGCTGGAGCAGTGTCTGAGGAGATCGGCGCTGAGGAGAAGCGCCGGAGGGGTTTTCAGCTGGCCGAGTGATCGGCTTGGTCCCTCCTGTTCGAGCGCCGCGCTGAGGAGCCGGCTCGGGCAGGGAGGGAGAGTTGCAAGGCCAGTAGAGGTCTGGGGGCTTTGAGGCTTCTGCCTTCGTGGTTTCCTGAGCGGGAGCAGCGCGGAGGAGCAGGCTTGTGCTGGGAAGTCTTGTGGGGCGTGAGAGCCTCGTCAGCCTTCCTTCCCCCAGCCCCTTGCGCTTGATCAGCCTTACCCTTGAGGCAACAACGACAGACACAAGTAAGGAGGTGGTTACCTGGGAGATTGTCTGCACAGGAGCAACTGTATGAATTGAGACTCTGACTCTGAGAGTACAGCGTCTATGGGGTATCACTGACCGGGTACTGTTGTGAGCTGGCATCCATAGGTCTTCACTCCTTCCTTTTACCAGATAAGAGAGTGAACTGAAATGCTATTTATTCAAAGGGAAGGGTTACCCTGATCTAATAAAAGGGGTTATTCTTGCCAAACTGAAGAGTAATACTGATCTGAGAAATTGTACAAAGTAAGCTGAGCATAGTAAATGCCTAACTGAGCTATCAGAAGTGTAAGAGATATCTGCCAGTTGTGTCTAAAGTGAATTGTCTTTACTACAAAAGCTGATTGTTAATGTGGTCCAGAATTGAAACGTATTTGTGCTTATACTATGTGGTAGATTCTTTCTCCCAAGATTCTAGCGGGGCATATCTGGCTCAATTGATTCTAAGGTACAGTTATTCTAATGAAAAAGCGTGATCAGAATCCGGAAGTACAGTGACAGCTAGTAATGTAAAAAAGTGATTATCTGCTGGTAATTTAAAACGTGTAATTGCTGACCCTGAAAGTGATCTAAACTGATTTGAATTATTTATATGTGAGTTACTGATACTTGACAACACAGAGCATATTAATTTTATATAAAGCAGCACGTATTTTCATATAATTTTGGTGTAGTGTTTTTCTTTTTGTGTGCTATTGCGTGAAGTTACTCTTGGGTGGTCTGCAACCTTTACACTGTGCCTCTAAATGTTAGTCTTGCCCTAGGCCAGGCTACCTAATTCCAACAATGCATAAATGGCAATTAAAATCCCCCGTCAAGATGATAAAATATTCTTTCTGATCAGATCCCAATCCCCTTCGCATTGCATCATTTAATTCCTCTAAAGCCCTAGGTAAGGCGGCATTAGGGATATTATTATAAAGGTTAATCAGGAGGATAGGGTGGTTTTCGCCTGACCTTAAGGAGAGGAGTTGTTAGTATTGAACTCCCCCGTTGGGCAAGCATTTAGTGGTTATGTTGCTTTTGTTGGATATAAACGTACACAACCCCCCAGAACATCTCCCTCTGTAATTAGGTTGCGCTGCAAAGAAGTGTGTGCAAAACCCCACCATATGTATCTCAGCCTTCTCCCAACATTCCTGCAAGCAAACTACTTCAAACTTATCTATAAGTTCCAGGAAGGTTGGGTCGCTTATTTTGTTTGAAAGGCCAGCTATATTCCACGATAATAACCCCATCCTAACCCTTAGGGCACGTTGTGATGGCCCTATGTCTTGCGTGGTGGTATTCAAAGTGTGACCTGGGCTAGATAAAAGAGCCAGACTGACTTCGTCATCCCTTATAAGCTCCGCAGGAGACATACTACGTGCTGGGCTATCTAACCTGCATGGCTCAACTGAGGTTTTAGCTTGTACGCTTAACTGTGGTTTTTCGTTTACTATGGGGCAAGGAGGGTTGGAGGGTACTATTTGTGTCTAACCTTGCCCAGGGGGGCCTGGGCCAGTCAGTCTACCAACTCCAAACAATCAAATCTATTGGTGGTCTGTATACCTCTCCAAGGCTCTCTAAAGACTCGCTCTCTATTATAACCAAAGTTGCCAATCCAATCCCCCCAGTCACGTCTACCTACTCTATGCCAGTTTCCCTCATAAGCATCATGGGCATGATAGTCGCGGCCAGAACGCCAACTAGGGGGGTAGAAGAAAGAGAGAAGTTTAGTCTCAATTCCTTCATTTCCACCATACACATCCCAAGAACATATGTGATCGACCATATAAGGATCCTCAAAGTTTATCACAATACAATCACCCTGGGTTGTTTTCATTTCCTTCCCTATCCAATGTACCCTGCGGACCGTTAAGATCCTACTAGAGTGATTTGGCGGGGGTGGTCTATTGATATTTAACCAGTGTATGACCTTATTTTTCAAAGACCAGTTCAATTCTTCCTTGTGGTCATTCAACTCAGGAACCCCCGTCATCACTACCACATAATGGGCTGACTCAGGTGGTAAGTTTACAATGGATCTGCCAAAACCTCCACCCCCCATACCGTACTTTGGTAGGAAGTGGAGGCAAAGCCCCTTTTGTTTTCGCTTCCTGGCTAGGGGGATTAGTAGTATTCTTGGAACTAGTTCCCTTATTGTTATCTGTGGTTGCAGAGGTTTTAGGTTTTAACTGCAACTCTGGGGTAGATATAATTTTAGTATTTGCGGGGGTCCTCCCCGGATTTTTACTTTGTGGCTTGAGTGGTTGATTAACTTTAGTGACCGTTCTGTTAGGTACCGTTTTAGATGTTCCGTTTTTGGTAAGAATACATAATTCAGATAAGAAATTCTCTACACGGGATAGTCTATCCTCTAAGGGGGAAAGATGGGATTTAAGAAGCTTATCTATTTTAGTTAAAAGTCGCATCTCAACTTCGTCAGTATCGCTATCGGCCACAAGGATGGCAGAGGCCTCAAGGCTGATTGACCTTGCATCCCCGTTTATCAGATCAATTTCAGGGTGTAACTGGCCTGAAGGTGCTAAATGATCAGATTCCTCTCTGGTGTTAACTGGTACTTTATCTGTAGCAGCAGCTTTTTCTATATTCTTCCTTTTTTTGTTTTTTTCTTTGGTATAGCGCCCTCCCGCCTCCCCCTGGACTGGCCAGTGGCTTTACTTTTAGCAGATAGGTTCAGGCTGAGGTCCTGGGTTTTTTCCAAGGCAAGGCTTAGCTGTGAATCAGTTAAAAGCTGAGATACAGATAAGTCTACCTCGGTCGGTACACTATGAATTTCTGCGTGCACGGGCCTCTGTCCTTAGCCCTCTCAGGAGTTTTAGAGGCTGAGATGAGACCCATGGACGATCTTCTTGCTAGGGCAAGATCCTGTGAGACTCTACGTTCCAACTGGGTTATCTCTTGGTCGATAGTTTGCCCTTATTATAAAGTTGTCTATTGGACCTGTGAGTTTTTCCCCCCCGCTGCAGTTTTGCTCTGTGTGCCTCGGGTAGACATTGTAATAGAGGGACCCAGGGTATAATTGCAGGTGTACGTCTGTAGTACAAAGAAATAAAGGGCAGGTTAGATTACTCCAACAAAATAAAAACTTACAAGTTAAAGAAAATCAGAGTTTAGAGAAAGGGCCCAGTCCAATCTCTATCAGTCACTAACGGGCACAAACTGGCCCGCCCTTGGCCCGGGCTTCTCCCGGCGCTGCCCGCGCGCGTCCCGCGTGCGCGTTGTGACTAGCTGTAATGTAGGAGAAAGGGAGGGAGGGGCGGGAAGAGGACCAGCTGTGGCCGATGAACGCCGCTGAGCACGCTGGTCCTCGCAGGCCTGACCTCGACCTCTGTGTGGATGTCCAGTTCGAGTTCCTGTGTTCCGCGTTGCTACAGTTCCCCACTGTAGTGTCAGAGGCAGCACTCCCTTCTCAGACAGAGCACGAGCGGCTCCCGCGAAGCGGGGGGCGCGAGAGGTGGGCAGCAGTCAGGAGAGAATCTCCAGCAGCAGTCTTAAAATCCGGGGCTTCGACAGCACTCCCTCGGTAAATATCAGGCAAGTGGCATCCAACAAGTACGCTCTCTGTGGCGTTTTTACTCTGCAGGGAGGGGCGGGAAGAGGACCAGCTGCGGCCGATGAACGCCATTGAGCACGCTGGTCCTCGCAGGCCCGACCTCGACCTGTGTGTGGATGTCCAGTTTGAGTTCCTGGGTTCCGCGTTTCCACAGTTCCCCACTGTAGTGTCAGAGGCAGCAATCCCTTCTCAGACAGAGCATGAGCGGCTCCCGCGAAGCGGGGTCCGCGAGAGATGGGCAGCAGTCAGGAGAGAATCTCCAGCAGCAGTCTTAAAATCCGGGGCTTCGACAGTTAATATCAGGCAAGTGGCATCCAACAAGTACGCTCTCCGTAGCGTTTTTACTCTGCAGGGAGGGGCGAGTAGAGGACCAGCTGCGGCCGATGAAAGCCGCTGAGCACGCTGGTCCTCGCAGTCCCGACCTCGACCTGTGTGTGGATGTCCAGTTCGAGTTCCTGGGTTCCGCGTTGCTACAGTTCCCCACTGTAGTGTCAGAGGCAGCACTCCCTTCTCAGACAGAGCACGAGCGGCTCCCGCGAAGCGGGGTCCACGAGAGGTGGGCAGCAGTCAGGAGAGAATCTCCAGTAGCAGTCTTAAAATCCGGGGCTTCGACAGCACTCCCTCGGTTGATATCAGGCAAGTGGCATCATGTCATTTTGTACAGAACCAGGAAAAAGAACTCCAAGTACTGTGTTAGTAAACAGCTAAGCATTGTTTAACCTGTAAATAAAGTGCAGGAGCCCAAAGCTTTTTTTAATGTACTTGCTACCAGTACTGCCAAATGCTATGGTTGTGAATATCAATGAGCCCTAGTTTTGATTCCACCTTCTGCCTTTCTTCAATTACTCTACACTTTCTGTCTCATTATCTCAGTTTTGCAAATTCTATTTCAACCCTGCTTTCTATCTTTGTTACTGCCTTCCTATCTTTTGCTTCCACCTTCTTTCTCCATTTTCTTCCTTTCTGTTTGTTGTTACAAAGACACAGAGCGTTTATAATTACATATAGTTATTAATTGTGCCTTCTTTTCATCATCCTTGGGTATGTTTGCAACAACACCGTAAATTGATACAAAATGTTATGGGGAAGATTTACAATAAGTGGCGCATCCCTGCATATTAGCACGGATGCGCCACTTATTGTGCTCCATGCCTCCACCACCATTGATGCGCCGCATTTACAATGCGGTGAACCAATGGGTAAAAAAACGGCACAGATGCGTCACGCATCTGTGCCGTAAAGGCGGCGCATTGCTGGAGTTGCGTCGCAAGCGTGACGCAGCTCCAGCAAGGCTCTGGGGGGACATATCTTGTTAATGCTGCGTCAATCCTTATGCCTGCTTCAAGCAGGTGCAGGGTTTTGACGCAGCATGGGCCCCAAAGTGACTGAGTGAAATCTTGTAGATTTCACTCAGCCACTTATAGGAGCCCCCCCCCCCCCCCCCCCCCCCCCCGCACAGGAACACCTCCTTCTGGCGCAGGGCTTTACAATGTGACGCATCTCCCAGATGCGTCACGTTGTAAGTCCCCCACACCATGGCGCATCTTTTGCGCCGCCGCTGCATCACAAAAGTGAGGCAACGGAGGCGTAAGGGGGGCGCAAGGGGCTTGTAAATCTGCCCCCTATGTATCTCTGTCCAATGCTTAAATAAAATTGATTTTTTGTTCAACCCAGTGTGCAGAGGAAAGGAATATTATGCCCCCTTACGGTAAAGAGGAATGTGTAACTGGCTGTAAAAATATATCGCAAGATAAATGCAATATCACTCAAACGGATGCTGAACTTTACATTCCGCGAAGAAGTACCATATACACCTGCTGTTTGGCTGCAAACATTAGGATAAGCAGAACATTCCTGTGATCAATACAGAACCCAGGAGAAATATAAAGTACAATAGCACAGGTCACAAACACAAAGAATTCAATCATCATCGGTCACTCACCTTTACACCAGGGATTAAAGAGAATGTATGTATCTGTATCAACGTTTCTGTTTGATCGGAGGATCCCGAAGGGAGTCGACACCGCGACATACATTCGGAATTTCCCTACAATGCAGTCAGGAGCCGACATGATGGAGAGGCTGACAGAATTGTGCTCAATACGCAAGAGCTTGGCTCCCCACTTGCCATCTTCGAATTCTTGAACCAGAGGGACGGGAAGGTAGGTGCCTTTGCTTTGCTGAGGGTATCGACCTGCAACAGACAATGAAATGTATTAATCCCAATGGACGGATTTGTTTTAATTTTAGCCGATATCTTTACGCTGGGAAGTGGTCAAGCCCACATAGGGATCAGATTCATCAGTTTTATGCTGTCTTGTATGATTAAATAGAAATAATCCACAAAAAGAGAGAAAAAAGCATAGAAGCAAAACACAGATGACACAATGCCTTACCGGTTAAGAGTAAGTGGAAATTGAATGATGCACTGTGACTGAAGGCTCACAACTTCATGTATAACTGAGGACAGAAAGTTTTTAAAAATTGACTTTGCATAAGCTAAATCTTCCTTTAGACTGCATGGGCAAGCATCAAACACAACATATAGTGAGTAATTCAAGTCCTTAATAATGACTGGGATTCTACCTACTTTCTAGCAACAGATTTGCAAGCATGTGCCAAATATGTATTAAAAAACACAAAACCAGCATTCAAGAAACCTGTGTTTGCACAGCAACTTGTTTGCAACCTGACCTATTTTTTTTTAAATGCGACTGTTATATATTAATCATATTGCAAAATGAACAAGGCAGGTGGTGGCAAAATCTCCTGGTTCATTAATATGTATGAGGAAGAAAGTATTTTGTGACCCTCGGTGAATACCTGTGAATGCAGCGACAGAGTCCTGTTATAGACCGCAGACCCCCATCCCTGCATTCGTATTCCCTGCTTGCTGACATTTTATTTTTATTTGCCTATGGACAGGGGCACCTGCAATGTTTTTCCATAGTGCCAGAATTTGCCTTTTGAATGCAGTGTGCATTTTACTTTACAGGTTGCTTGGAGGTTTATCTGGCTCTTCCTGAGTAGTTGATTGCTCTGCAGATAATGTATTTTTTTAAACAGTGCCTTTTCTTCCAGTTTTGCATTTTCCAAGTGCTGTTAACAATATGTGTTTGCGAGGCTATGACCTCTGAACTTTCTGGTGTTTCCTTGTTGGAGGGAGTGGTTAGCCCTGACACATGAAAATATATTTGCATATTTTTACCTTCCCGGTGCTTTGGATACACATTTGTATATTGGTTCAGACCTGGAATTGCTGTACTGGGCACCAGGATTTTTCCTGTGGACTGGCAGGGTGGGAGCCAGTTTTACTATTGGAGGAGGCCGGTTTTGTTGCTAGGGCCTGGGCCAACCCCGTTTCTTGCCTACAAACAATGCAAAGTAAATGGATTCCTGCATTAATCAAAACTGTGTATTTTTTATCATGTGACTGTTGTAAAGCATTTAAGTTTATTATATTATATTTTACCATTGCATTGGAAGACAATTGGTAGAAGTGATTCTAATCAAGAACTTAGAAGCATTCATGCCCCTACTGCCACTGCCCTTATGACTATGCTTTTAGTTATCCAAGAGGAAAGTCAGTTGTCTTTTGCCCTATAAATGACCTTGGGTGTCACTACAGACTGAGTAGCATTACAGTCTTTTGGTTTTGTGGAGCGAACACCCTGAATTAATGTATTTCAAGGTGCTCTCATGTGATAATGAAGGAAAAGGAGGCATTGTCGAAAAAGTAATTGCCTAGAATGATACAGTGTGGCCAAGTGGATGCTGGGATTGAAGAAAGGTTCCCTGGTTTCATGCTGTGCAATTTTGGCCACTTCAAGATTATCTTTCTTTCTCCTGTTTTAGACCAAAGCTTAATGTTTTGTGTTTAATCCTTTGCAGTACTAAATCAGCGCACTGTGTCGAATACTTCAAGGCTATGCATGTTACGCAAGAATTGATGGTAGTCAGGGGCGTAGCTTAGTAAGTGATATACAAGGGGCGGGGGGGGGGGGAGTTGGTGTGAATCTGAAATTTCCCAACTAAAAAAGCAGTGGGCTGCATGGTGGAGGTGTGAGATGACCAAGGTTCAGGATGGACTGTTTCCATGATGAACAAGGTCAGTCCTCATTTGCATTAGTTGGGCCCCTGTCTAGAGTGGCACAGTGGGTGAAAAACCATGGGATGGAAAGCTACCTGAGTGTCTCCCTCCTGGTGGACTATTTCCAACCCATTACCGTTTGGGTGTTTGTTTTCCAGTAGTATGCATAGAAATCTGAGACTGGTGCAGCTTTCCAAGCCTACTACTAACAATGTTTAAGAATTCCAAAAAATAGTAAATTTGCTCACGGTCAAGGAGTACTTCTTTGGATGCAGATTTACAATTTTTTGCTAAACCCCTCATTAAAACGTTCTGCACCAAAATATTAAAAGCTTGTGGCGAAATAACAACAGCAATAAAAATCGATGCAGACATAAAAGACCCAACTCAGTACCCCTAGATTCAATTTCCAAGCCAAGAATGCATTTGGAGGAGGCCATACCCCCAAACACTTCCCTAAAGCTATGCCCCTGCGTGTCCCACCTGGGCCTAGTAGCTGTCTTAGGAACTCATGTCTACAGTTATGTACAACACAACATCTTGTAGTGCCTGTCTGGGGATCATTGATTTGTAATGTATTTCACTGTACTCTTCTTAATCCCCCCTACAAGAAACCTTGATGGCAGAGTTGACAAACTGGTGCATTCAAAGCTCCATGTTTCCAATCTTTACCTTTTACATATCATTGCAGAGGGGGGTCCACCAGGGCTGTGTGATGGCTCCAACACTGTTCTCCCTCTTTATTAATGGGGTGGTGGACCATTTGAGGGAGGACTCTGCGGATGCCCCAGTCCTGGCGGGGGAGAAAACATCAACCCTACTCTTGGCAGACGACACCCTCCTCCTGTCCAAAACCCCTCGGGATTGCAGAAGCTACTGGATAGATTTACCCTGTTTTGCGATGAGAGGGGGCTCACTGTCAACATATCTAAAACGAAATTGATGGTGTTGTCAGCTCAAAAAAAGGCAAGGAAAGTGCACATAACACTAAATGGATACCCACTTGAGGTGGTGGAGTTTGACTACTTGGGCGTTAGGATCAATAACCAAATGAAATAGAACGCCCATTTGGCCAAGATGCTCCTAAACCTCAAAAGAGCCTCAGGAGCGACCCTACGAAACCAGCGCCTATCTACTAGCAGACCTGTAGCCCCTGCTCTGGTAGCATATGAGGGCACGGTTGTTGCCTCCGCTGTCTATGGTTCAGAGCTGTGGGGAGGTGAGAACGCCTCTGACCTGGTAAGGGCAGAGAACAAGTTTGTGAGGGACCTGGTTGCTCTCCCCCTCTCCACACCTCTAAAACCTCTCTATTTAGATATGGGAAAACATTCCATTGCTGATGTGCTGCGCCTTCGCCCTTTGCTGTTCTGGGTGCGCCTGCGAAGGACACCAGAACTGGCAAATTATGCGTTGGTCTTGGACGAGCTGATCACACTGAACAGTGCGAACAAGATACCGTGGTTAACCAAACTTAAGCAGCTGGTTTTGAAGCTAGGTTTGGGAGAATTCAGGACCACCCAGTCCCCTCCCCACAAGCATATCATCAAAAAAATATATTGGGATTGGGTCCAGGAGGAGGAAATAAAACATGCTAAGTGGGGGGCATTAACAACTGACTTCATGGAGTTCAAACCCAGTAAAAAACTTGAGCCCTTCCTAGATTTTATCCAAAACACTAGGGACAGGTCTCTCTTCCTGAAAATGAGATACGGGACCCTACCCCTGAAAAACTTTACTGAGGGATGGAAAGGAAGGGGGCACATGCCCATTTTTCCAGCTGCCCAGGATGCCCATGTACAAGCGAATCACTTCTACACTTTCTATTCGCTTGTAGGGCTTATAAAAGACCTAGAACAAAATGGCTAAAACCGGTATGTAGAGAGCTGGGTGTGAGAGAGACCAGCACTGCCTTGTGTATGCTCTTGTCAGATGTTACATCTATGCAAGTTGTATGCGGGGTCGCTAAATATTTAGCCAGTGCATGGTTCATCCGTGCCAGACTGTTGGCTGAAGATAAGAGAAAGGATGAACTGTAAAACTGATGTATACACCGATTCCTGACAATGTATTATTGAACCCTTTGTTTTAAATGTAAATATTCTGATTTTTATCTTTTTAGATCAGGGTATGAAATGCATTGAATAGTAGATTTTTAATATGCGTTTTTATGTTTGTATTGTTTGTACTTTTATGATATGTAAATAACGAATAAAGTAGTACAACAACAACATATCATTTTATCAAGTAAATGAAGGCCCCATGTACTAAATTCAAGTTGTAAAAGCGGTTGGGGCACCACCAAATTAATAATAGGGTGAGCCGATACAGAGCTGAGCCAAGGGTCTCGCTTGTCTTTAAGATGCCATGCACAAACCAAGCCATGAAAACATTTCCCATGTATATCATGCAACAAACACTTCCAAATTCAAAAAAGTGTATTACTTTAGCATGCTGAAGCATTTCACCTTAGTATATCAGATTATATCACTGCATAGATGGACATTTATTAAAAGAGATAGTTTTTAAACATGAATTTATTTGCATTAATGGCTACTACCCCACCCCAATTAAAATGCCATTAGTGAACTAAGATGCAAGTCAGTAGTCATGTATTGTAAATAGTAAACATGACCTAGCTTTTTATGATAGATGGTGCAGCTTTAGAGTATGTTTAAAAAGCTGTATTTATTTCAGGTAAACTGGTTTCACTTTTGGAAATTCAGCCACAAGTGTTTTTTTGTTGTTTGTCTCTCTCTCTCTCTCTCTCTCTCTCTCTCTCTCTCTCTCTCTCTCCTCTTTTACATCAACGTTCACTCTTCTGTCTTTTATTCCAGGTGCATGCTGAGTAAATTTGGCACAGACAAAGCAGACCCAACTGAGGGCCCCCTGACCCAACTATAAGGTCACAAATACATTTATTTGGTGGCTATCACACCCTAAACACCCCCTTCTAGTTACGCCCTTGATGGTGGTAGTGTTTGACGAAGGTAATGTTTTAATACCAAAGCTAAAACTAAAACCAAAACACCCACTTGTGTTGAGTGCATTGAAACTATTCATCCATTCTACCTATGTCATTCAGCCAGGTCTTCAATCTCCATCCATCCATTAAATGATTGGGCAAGGTTCTACAATCAAAAATGTATTGTAAAACGCACCATATTTGCTAAAGTTTTAAAAACCTCTAAGGTTGATAACCCCAGCCCCCAAGGTTGTATGTGATTTCATTGAAGAACAATTGCTAGACTACAATTACTGAGAAACCATTTTATCTAAACTGTTTAACTGAAATATTCAGAATGAATGGCATTTATCTTTTCAGAGAAACCAAGTCATAGAATGTCTTTTTGGTCAAAATTGGCTTCTGAATGCTTATTTTAAAGTATAAATGCAATGGCTGCAAGACTTATTTTCATAAGCAGTTTTGTTGGAAATATGTATTTCAGTACTTTACTTCAGGGGACATTATTTCATATTTATATTTTACATTGTCAAACAGCCATTTTACTTCGCTGACACGTAAACACCATCCATTGCTGAACTCTCACAGCCCCTAAACACCACCAATCCCTGCTGCCTAAAATCCCTCACCACACCTAAACTACACTCATTAAAGAAGCCTAAACCCCACCTATCCTATACCCCTTAAAACCCCTTAGCACAAACTCCACCCATCCCTGAACCTCAATTAACCCTCACTGCCCTCAAACGTCAGCCATCCATGACCCATAGAAACTCCTCATCTCCCTAAACTATTCATTCATAAGCCCTAAAAACCATGTTCTACATCTAAACTGCACCCATCTCTGAATCTTTAAAACTCCTCGCCACCACAACCCCCCTTATCCTGAACCCTAAAAACTCTTCACCACTCCAGCTGCGACCAATAATTGAACCTTAAAAACCCTCAACAGCCTTAAACCATGCCCATCCATGAACCCTAACCCCCCTCAACACCCTTAAACTCCACCCATTCCTGAAACCTAAAAACACCTAACATGCTTAATCACTTTCTATGCCCAAACTCCAATTATTCCTGATCCCTAAAACCCCCTCAAAACCCTTACAACCAACCCATTCCTGACACTTAAAAACCCTTCATCACTATAAACGTTACCCTTCCCTGAGCCCAAACACCCATCGTAGTCCTAAATTCCAGCCAAGTTTAATGTAATTTAAAAATTTTCCTTAACCGCTTCAATGCTCTTGACGAGCTGAGCTCGTCATGAGCCACGGCGCTCCAGTGCACATGACGAGCTCAGCTCGTCATGGCCCGTGGAACGCTCATTCCCCCGCTGTGCTGAACGTTCCACGGAGCCAATGCACCTGTGACGAGCTGAGCTCGTCATGAGCACAGGAGCACTGTAGCTCATGACGAGCTCAGCTTGTCATGAGCATGCGGGCGCTGTGCGCGCCCCCCAGCACAGCGGGGGATTAACCCCCGCAGCGAAGGGGTTAAGATTATCTTTCCTTTCAAATGTTTCCTTTAATTTTCAATTTTTTGCATTTCCATCTTTCTTTACAAATGGTTTTCCATGATTTGGTTTCTTCCAATGTTGTTTTTCAGTTTTCGTTTTCATAAATTTAACACATATCTCTCCCCCAAACATCCATAGCGGTGGAGTCCTGAAAGTGGACTGCTTAGTATTTTATTACTTCACCTCGTGTCAGATTATTGTGAGTGCTGAGTGTTTCACTGCTATTGCAATGTTTTATTACACAACTGATTACACAGTTTGAAAATCCCAGCTAGCACGTAATACTTTTAAATACCTGGTACATTACTCACCCAGCAGTATTGGTATTTATCAAGCCCTGTAAACACTCATGCACTATGCCCCACTTGTGATCGAGAACATTATAGAAAGGCACTCAGAAAGCTGGACACCGGGTACCAGCTCTCTCAAAGTAGAGCTACCTCAGTCAGGCCTCCATCACCACCACCATTCAGTATTCAAATTCCGATCTAAAGGTATTGCTTGAGAATCATATAAAACATAAGCTTAGTTGGCTCGTTTCGAATCCCTTCACTCACAATTTAATACGTGTCTCAATGAGTTTCTGCGTTTCAAGATCTAGATATACATTTTATACGCCTAACACAATAATGAGTGCCAGATGCATCAAACGTGTTAGAAAAATGCAACGACATATATATTGGTATTTATGTGGCACAAATCTAGCTGTCGAAGAATGGAGCGCTCTACGTTTTGAGTGGTTTCACATATTTACATTTTTAGGCACAGGCAAATGAGTGATTTGTCCAGGATCATAAGATTCTCTGTGAGGGACAAGGACAGGATTTGAACCAGGGTCCTCACAGCTCCAAACTCAGCAACTTAGCTGCTAGACCCCATCTCTTCCTTAGGTAGGCAGCATGGACAACCGCGGTTACAATTTGATGTTGACAATCTTCAAACCTCCTTGTCTGATGGTCAGTAAGTTCAATTTATCTCACTCACTGGGAGACCTGCCCCATTTTTAGTGAGATGCAATAGGATTAAAGAAAGGTGTGCAAAGAGGTGTGATGTCCCAAGTCTTTCTTTGGCCACAGTTGGCTTAGAGCTGAAAGAATATACCATAAAAGATACACCGCAAAAACAATTCCATATTGCTGCAGAGGAGCCTGATAGCAAACCTTAAACATGGCTTCAGGCCTGCATAGGGCCTACTATGCTGTTGCAGTTCCTATCTATATAAAAGAATGTTTTTCACAGCTCTTCTTGTGCGCTCCATGTTTCTTCCAATAGAGCTCTGAGATCTGAATAGACCTCTCGAACAGCGGTGCCAGACGTTCCACACACGTGCACTTGGGTGCCTGTGGCAGAGAGCCACACTACCAGGGCATCACAATGTTTTCATATAAACCCCATAAGGCACTGACCATGCCAGCGGAACTTTGCCAGGATTTTGGAGGCCCGACCTTTCAAATATTCTTTATAAAAAGGGCCAAATGAGTTATCTTTACAGCACGATTTTCCAAATACAATGCTTTAAAAAAGAAATCATAAAAAAGCAATAGGTTTTACAGACTTTTCTAAAGAGTCTTCTGGATTTGACAACTTACTTGGGAGTATTATCTCTCTGCAACAGCAAATCATGTATGCGGCTTCTAAGATAGGTATGTGTGTGTCCCTCAGGGCTGGAGATCAGACTTGTAATCAGTCTTATGACCACCAGTCTCCTGCGGTTTTCCACATGTCGATTCAAACCGGCGTATTACTCCACCCGTGGTACCCTTGTTCATTGTTATTACTCGTGGATTTTAAACTGCTAACAAGCTTTGGAAATACCAATTGGTCTGACTTATTTTAGGTGTATGTTCATTTTTGTGTGATGTGTCTGGCTCCAGCAACAGAAAACGCACAGAGAAACACTTAAATACTGGTCATTGATTTGGTTTACTTGCGAGAAAGTATCACTCGAACTGTCACACAGTCAACAGTAGAATGTCACTTATATGCAAATTAAAACCATGGAAATGTCACAAGTAAGCAATCTGAAAACTTGGCAGCTATGTGTGGGGGTTTCCACGGATGTATGACGTTACAGCGCATGCTTTTACCACGCATGCCTTTACAACGCGGTTTTTACAACGCATGCCTTTACAACGCATAGTGCTTTGTAAAAGTTTCATTGTAAAGGTTGTTTACCGGTTTCCACGCTACCACCAATACACACATGGTGCTGCAATCAAACCAAGGCCCAGTCACACTGCAGCAGAATGTTAGACTGTGGCTGCCCTTTCTACACCTTATTTTCAGCCAGCACTAAATGAGAAAGAAACTTCGGCACTTCTGCATCTTTTCAAAACACAAGGAAACAAAGATACTGCAATTTCAATGAGAACATTACATCCGTAAATGTCAAAGAAAGGCTGGTTACTATAGAGATTTAGGGAAAAGATGTAAAAATGCTCTACGGAGCGCTCACGTTGGAATGTGATTTATCTGAAGAGTTCCTTAGCGATTACTCATCATCCAAAATATCTTATAAAAAACAAAATGTGATTGCATCGCCTGACTTTAACAACGGAGAAATTTATTATCATACATAAATTGTTCATCACTGCATGGGCTCTTGTAAATTGTTCCAAAACCAGATGTGTTTCCTGAATGTTTCCATCAGTTAAAAGACAGTCCCACCCAATGGAATTTGGTATTAAAATCGATTTCATCACGGGGAAGCTTGCATCCTCCCTTTAATGGAAACGGTGCACCTTTTTGCATGATAGCCATCTGCATGAGTCTGTTCTTTCATTTTGTTTGCTTTATATTTAGTGTTTGTAAGACAAATTGTGGCTACATATGTTCATCAACAACAACATCAACAATAAAATCAGAAAGTTATTGAATAATTCGTGACCTAGCAACAGGAATACAAATCACCCTATTCAGAATGTGTTGAAGGGTAAAAAAATGGGCCGGGGCAACGGGTCAACCAGCATTAAAATATCTGCCACACAGAATGGATTTCCCAGGGCCATATTACAGAGGCAAACACAGGGGCAAAAGGCCTGTGTTGTCTTACTAAATTTGCACCACCTAGAAGTGACGCTATAACAAGTGGCAGCTAACGCTGTTGATTGGAAACTGTTTTATTGTCAAGTACACAGATGCTGTAAGTCACGCCAAACCGCTCCAGGAAAGACACAGTTCTCAACTGCAGCCGCGGCCCGTGGAGGGAGTTCGGTGGGGCATGGAGACGGTGCAGGGGAGGGGCAGGGTGGGGGGTGGTAAACAACAGAATATGGATAATTGCAGGTAAGTAAACAATTTAATAAATAAAACGAATTTCGTAGCGCACCCTGCATCGCAAAATGCGATGCAGCACGCGCTACGAAATTCGTTTTATTTATCTAATTGTTTACTTACCAGAAATTATCCATATTCCGTTGTTTCCCATCCCCCACCCTGCCCCTCCCCCGCACCGCCTCTCTGCCCCACCGAACTTCCTCCACGGGCCGCGGGTGCTGAACTGACAAAACTCCCCTGACCCCAACATTCTAAAGAACCTGGTGGCCCTTACATTCTATAGTGGAACCTTAACATAGAAAACAATAGGCCACAGATACCTATACTGAGTAATCTGGATATGCAGGGTACCTAACAACGTGCCCTGCATATAACGGAATTACATGAATACTACAGACACACTATTAGTTTGCCCTCTGAAGGTTTCCTTCTGGAAGAGGGCCCAAGGGATTCTACCCAAGGGGATGAAGTAAATAGATCACAGCCAAACACACTAGGGATACTCCTTCGTGACCTCTATTTCTTTTTTATGATTCTAATGTGAATTCAACATGGGTTGTACATACAAATAAACCATAACAAAATCCAAAAACATATACTGTATTGTCCGGCGTATAAGACGACTTTTTAACCCATGAAAATCTTCTCGAAAGTCGGGGGTCGTCTTATACGCCGGGTGTCGTCTCATGTAACTTAACGTTTGCTTTTGTAATTTTGTGATTTCGTACTTTCGTGCTCGGACCATGGGGGCTCCCTGTAATCTTTGTACCTGCAGATCATAAGAAGACAAAGAGGATACCCAAACCGGCCCGTGTTTAGTGAAATGTTACAGTCCAATAATGCCACGAATGAGTCCATTATATGCACAGTTAACAGCGTTTAAAGAGTGTAAATTAGCATAGTGATTAGTACTCCGAACGCTATAATTATATTAAACTTCAAATGGGTCATTTTTATTTGGTGTGCATTGGAAGAGGGGTAGTCTTATATGGCGAGTACAGCCAAACCCTATATTTTAACAAGAAAAGTAGGGGGTCGTCTTATACGCTCAGTCGTCTTATACGCCGGAAAATACGGTACATAGTTGTGATTCTTAACTCTGTTTATTCATTTTCTTTCTTTTATCTAAATTACTTTTTTATAATTTTTTTATCTTATGAACATCTCAAATAAATATTATAAATATGTATACATCACTTTACAATATGATGACATCTTCACATATCAACATCATATACCCCCAGGTAAAGAAACATTCAAAACAGTATTACAACAGACTCTCATACATTCGTACCTCTTCAACTACACTCATACTCCATTCACAACTACATATCTCTGGAAAGTAGGAGACATAGAAATGGTTTCCATCTCCTTGACCGTTTAAAGCAACTGCATATAGCAGGATCTAAATAGCACTGGTCGATAGATAGATCACAGCCGGCAGCACCTGTGGCAATCTCTAAATGCTGACTGAGCTTCAAATTGAGCTGTGTTTTTAGCACGCTCTCCAGTGATATACCAACTCAGAGTTCAGTCACGCTCTGAAGAGAGTGCTTTTTAAATGTTTTCAGACACATTGTCCCCATCTTTGCAGGCCACAGCAAATGAGGATGTGCACTTATTTGGAAACCAGGCCAGTGTGTGCCAAGGTGCATAATCCTACACAAAGGGCTTTATGTCAGTAGAGCAATAGGTGTTTCCACCAACTTCTTGTAACCCCATGCCACTCTGATATTATTCTGTAGATAAAGGGGTGATGGGTCCCAATCCCTTACTATCTGTGGAGTATTGAGCAAATATTTATTGTTGTGTTACTTGTCCTGGACAGGGGGATACACCTACCCCCTAAACTTAAACAAGTTCCAAGGTGGGTGTCAGGGCAAGTACAGGTAATCGTAGTATTTCAGGAATAATTCCAATAAGCTGGATTCATTGTGAAAATAGTATTTATAGGTGTTGTCACTCATTGAAGAAAAACGGAGTGAGTGTGCAAAGAAGTAACAAACAGCCAACACGTATTTCGCCCCATTACATGGCCATCCGGCCCGGGGCTTCCTCTGGGCGTAGTATCGTTTATATGAAAATATTATTGTCGTTGACAGTGTGAGACGCTTCCCTGACACTTTTGACTGAATAGCAGGCATTACACCGAGACTCGAAGATTTTACAAGGACCCAAATACTACGATTACCTGTACTTGCCCTGACACCCACCTTGGAACTCTTTGATATTATTGAATGGTGCACAGAGGCTTGTGCAGCCCTTCTATAATACAGATTGCACCAGTGCATATTTTGTACTTGCACGACCAAGATGGGCTGTCCCCTCATTGGTATTGCGGCCTGGCCCTATGCATATGAAGAAACACTTTACCTCTGAGCTCAGAGCATATTAGATGCAGGTTCAGAGGCACACACACTGACTGCCTGCCACATAGGGCTGGCGCACCGTCAAGAGTCCCCAAAGGTACAGTTTGAATAGGAGAAAGAGGATCCCATGCACTCCTCTCTGCATTCCCCAGCAGTCAGATGCAGACACTCACTACACCACCTGCATCGGGGAGCTCTGTCCTATTTTGAATTGCAAGCTGTGTCTCCATTTGCACTTCTGTCCCACTTTGAATTGCAGGCTGGGTCGCCACTTGCACTTCGAAAGGTGGACTGTAGGTTTCAATCACTGAGTCCGCCTTTCACTAATGGTTTGTTCCCATGGGAGCTCAAGTGAGTGCCTATGGTGGGAACAGCACATTCAATTTAATAGGGTGCACAGACTGTACTCAGTTAAAGGGGCCCTTCTGCACTCTAGGAACAAAAATTATGGTAAAACTTGTAGTTCTTCAAACATGAACCAAATTGCACAAAAGATTGCTTGGCGTCCCTTCCTGCACAAAAACAATCCTGTCTGTAATGCAGGAACCCTTGCACTATGTTACTAGGGTGCCTTCATTGCATTATCAGCACACAGAGCAACAGCTCAAACAGAGCGCAGAAATTTATTTATATATTATTTATTTATTTATTTATTTTTAAATTTCTAAAGCGCGAACAAATACCACGAATGGTGTTTCGGCGCTGGGCAGACAAAGAGGCACTTCCTGTGCATTATTGAGTGAATAGCCATGTCTTCACTTGCTTTCTGAAGAGCAACAGTGAGGGGCTGGTTTTTATGTGATGGGGCAGGGAGTTCCAGAGCCTCGAGCCTCGAGAAATGCTCCATATCTGTCTCCCTTTCACGCAATACTGCGTTGTGTGAAATATTAGTCAATGTGCCCCTCAATGTCCACAACATTGTTAATCTGCTCACCGTACATGCACTTACTCTAAATGTGGTATCATTTGAGCCACTCCCATAAACGCAAAAGCTATTAGCAAGGGTGATGTTAACATTTTTATTTGTTTAGAACACAATGGCGCACATGCATCAAGGTAGGCTTTTGCGATTCCTTAATTGCAATTATTAAGGAATAACAATTATAGAATTGTAAAAGCCTATGCATGTAGGAATCTCTAAATAAATAGCGATTCCTAAACATTCCTTAATTGCGGCTCACAAATTGCGAGTCGCAATTAAGGACTGGCTTCCTATTCATTCCTATGGGCCCATAGGAATGAATGGGAATTGCAGGCGCGATTTGCGAATACCCAATAGGTACTCGCAAATTGCGCATGCAATTTAAAGGGTGCAAGGGTGCCAAAAGGACACCCTGTTGCACCCCTGAAATTGTAATGTGAAAACATCTTGCACACACACATGCCCCAAGGGCATGTGTGCGTGTAACCAGGAACTTTGAAACTTGCACTTTAGTGCATGTTTCAAAGTTTTTGCAAATTACCATCAAGTTCAAATTGATGGTAATTTGCGACCCCTATTTGCGAAATCGCTATTTGCGATTTCATCATGCATTGCATTTAGGGAATCGCAATTTGCGATTCCCTAAATGCAATCGCAATTAGGTAATTGCAATTTTTGCAATTTATCAAATTGCGATTTTTGCATTTGGGATGATGCATCCCAAATGCAAAAATACTGGTCGAAAAGGGGCAGATTCTGAGAATCTGCCCGTTTGTGACTGGTTTTTCCTTTGATGCATGTGGCCCATTGTAATTAACCGGCAAGTGCATTCTTCTCTCTTCACTTGGGTCCGGAAAGGAATTATGTCTGGCAGCCCTGAAAAAGTATGCATTATCACCTCTGAGATCTAGAGTGAAAGGAAACTGACCAGTGAGTATTTTCTCTCTTAAAAGTCTGGTTGCATTTTTAAAATTTCAGAGTGTATTTTTGATGGTTAGAAGTGCATTTGCTAAATTCCGGGTAAAAAAGCTAAAATTATTTAAATGTGCACACATCTTAGGCTTATATCTATTCTAAGTTGTGCAATAACAGAAATCCACACGTAAGTAATTGCAATATGATGAAATATTTTAAATTCTAATACCTTTCCCATTCCTTTGTAATTGTCTGCAGGGTGTGGAATTTAATAGCATACATAAACCCACTGGAAGAAATAATTGAATCCACGGCAAGCAGTATCCAAGAATTAGCCTGAATATCTAAGGCTTCAATAAATCAGTTCTGAAACCTCTGGTATGAGCTAAAGTCAGCTTCAGATAAGGCACCACTGGCTTTCGCAAGACAATGCATCACACTGGACACAACCCAACAACCTTTTGACAACCATGAATGGAAATGAACAATCTGACAATAGTACAAAAAGCAAGATAACCTGGATGAGTTCTTCCGATAGTGCCATCATCCTCCTCAATGAGTCATGGTGACACTCCACAGCTTCTTTTACAATGTTTAAATGGCAGATGATGTAACTGGCATAAGAAGGGTGCCACAATACTCAAAGGCATTTCATGGCCCAGTGCTTAATGTGTGAATAAATAAGTGTCAGGGCCCTCATCAGGAGGTCACCCATTGTCCCTGCCAGCACTGCAAATGACAGTACCATCACAATTGCTAACCTTCACACACATACGAGTGTGACATTTTCGACTATACCAGGCCCCAAAGCTATAGGAATAGCTTGGATGGCAGGTAGTAGTCATTTTCAAAGTATATTGAATTGAGAAAGAAATGTTGTTGTGCTGATCTCTAAATTAGATAAGCAGTGCCACCAGGTGGCAGATTGCCTTAAATGATAGTGTTGACAATTAAGTGCCAGTGCTAAGCACCGGAAACCACCGGCTCACATTAAGCACTGCTTCATGCCCAGCCAAGAAGATGACTTCCTGAACCGGTAACTACAAAACCACAATTACCTACCTTTGTTACTTTAAAGACATTCCCGGTTTGTACAGATTGGGATCAATACAGTGCGTTAAATGGGCAGGTGCTATCAGGTACTCACTACCTGCACTTCTTTAATTTGAAAGGGAGAGTGCTGGCACTTAGCACTGCTGCAATGCTTTTAATGGGAGAATAGCAAATTCCATATTTGAACTTAATGCATTTAAAGAAAATAGGGTGAACTCATGTCACTGGTTTAATGGGTACTCAATATAGGAATGTGAACAATAAACTGCCAATTATTTTAAGCCTCAAAACCCCTGTATCTTTTACAATGCTGTGAGGTGTGATTTTAGAAACATCTTTGATGGAAACATGTTTCCTTCGTTTCAGAAATCCCAGGTTCTGATTGGCAGGAAGGACCTGTAGGCTGGGGAATGCCAGTGTGTAGCTTTAATATACTTTATAAATGTATACTACAGCATTGCCCTCCCAACAATAAGCATCCTGAACACCCAAAAGCAGAATAAAGTGATTGCCTGGATGCAGTGAAGCTTTCACTTGTTGACTTGCTGAATGCCTGAAGAACTGCTTTGGCTATTTGGGTGCATGAAATGCACATATCAACGCCAGGTTGGGTGGGAGCCTGAGGGCCTGGGCACACCTCAGGTGAGTTTAAGATCATGTATTCAAAATAAAAAGATTAAATGATGCAGGATTCTTATAAACACTATTTTCACAACTCACACAAAATAAAAAAAAATGGTGATCAGAGTGATGCTGCCTTGGGTTGAGATTTCTTCCAGCTCCCCACCATTCACTCCTCCCGTGTACCAGGGCAGTTAATAAGTGTCCCATCTGTCGTGGGCCACTCACCAACATGCATCCCCCTGTTGCACCAGGATGGGACACTTGTGAGCTTTTGCAAATGGGTGAAGACGGTGTGGCTGGTAGAGACAGCTGCTATTGTTGTGGAGGATAGTGCACGTCCCTGCAAAGCATGTAATACTCATCATTGAGACCATTAATAAAGTAATATACTAGAAACTGTGCTATCGTGTGTGAGGTCACGGGTGAGATACTATTGAATAGCTCACCATAAATTGATTGCCAATTTTGGTAGTTTCTAGATTTTGAAACATAACCTTAATGTTGCACAGGACGCCACCAGCGCTGAAGTCGGCCCTGAATTTTACAGAATGCCTTTGCCAGTAATTTGAGTGAAAACTGAACTGATCAATAGCTTCACAGTCTACCGAACCTGCCAGCTAGAATGGGTCTGACTCTTCAGTTCTAAGACCACATAAGGCCAGCCTTGAAAGCTCGCTTCCGACCCCAGGAAGCAGCAACAATGATGTTCAGGGGTGGCAGCGACATGTACAAAGCTTACTGGGAACAGGTCAAGGGTATGTGCATGAACTAACAGAAGCTTGTGATCAGCAACGGCAAATCACACCATCAAGCAATCCTCCAGAGGAAATAAACATGCGAGATGATCCTAGGGAGTCCAGTGATCCTGACTGTGGATCTTGATGAATCCAAGCTACAGCGAAAGGGATACTACCAACTTTTCAGAATATGCTTGTCCACTGAACTTCCCCAAAATGTATTTAACTAAATCTTACACATCTGGGGATGTTGGCTGAAGAATATCAGACAGGGACATCTTCCCTGCCTACTGGACTTAAACACCCGGATTCAGTTTCTCAATTAGCACTATCAAGTAGATGGAAGGAGCCACGCATGGACATGGCTATGAAAAGGTTAAGAAGCGCAGCAAATCACCTTGCTGCTCTGCGTGATAGAGAAAGGGCACGAATGTGCCCTATTGAACATAGTACAATAGTACAACGCATTCCTGCCATTTCCCTGCGTTGGCTGACAATGTCCTGTCTAGCACCAACGCTGGTACCCTTGCACCATGGGCCTGCATTGCAAGCAGGATTGTTTTTGTGCGGGAAAGCACGCCTTTCTACACAAAGCCTATCCTCTGAGGCATTTACCTCTTTCTATGTGTGCATGGAATGAGGAAGTAACGAGGAGAAAGAAAGATATTTCTCCTTGTTGCGCCTCACCTAGGGAGGTGCATCATTTTGAGGCATTACAGGAAGAGTAATGGTAAATCCCGGAATGCACCAAAATCCATGGGTGGATGTGTGCGAACACCCATGCTCCACGCATGGAACGCGTCCCTGTGGCAGAGTAACACAATACAACAATTTGTGCTGCAATGCGTTACTCTAGGTTTATCAAGTTATGCAATGCCAAACAAGGCGGCCTGGTGTGGGTTGATAACTCCAATTTATGAGTTGTGTCACTCTTGCGCCCCGTTGTGTGGCGCAGTGACAACACAACTCTTTTATAATTAAGCCCAATAGTGTCCTACAAAAAACACCCTAAATAATTAGGTAGTCTAAACTCCAAACACCCATATACAACAACTGCATTCACAAGGCATCATTTGCAGTAGAAATTGTAACCGGCCAACTGGAACTTCCATAAAGGTTCAAGGCACTATATAGATCACGTTTGCTCACAATGTAATCCCGCCTGCTTCGACCTGGTAAACCATGTCTGCTTTTAAAATAGAATTTCAATATTATGTGAAATAGTGTTTCGGGTTGCTGAGGAGAAAATGAAAATGAAACACGGCATTGATTGGCACATACACTCGCAGCTTCGCTGTGCTGCAAAGAAAACAATCCACGTGAATAAAGGAATATAAACCCCTCATTGCCTTGCGGGTTCAGTCAGAGCATAAGTATGCGGCGTTTCCTGATGCCTAGCTTTGCGGTTACGTGAATTCTCACAGAGGGGGGTAGGCCTCTCGTGAAAATGAAGAGAAATGAGGCCACAAGTGAATAATGAGAGACAGAACTATCGACGCAGGAGCGCGCACGGCAGGCAGATGCGCGTTGTACTGGGTGCGCGTTTACTGCGGACTCCCTGCTCAACTATCGGTAATAAATCAACAATTAGCAGCGGCCCAGTAGTTTCTCCCAGTAGCGCAGCCTAACTTGTTCATCAATACCTCGTCCATTAAGATAAGTAGGCGGATCAATGACGATTTGATTCAAGAGAACAATCAGCTGAGAAGATCATGTGACCCCGCACTTGGTAATTGATTGCCAAGCTCTACAGCTGTACCTGAGAAAACTGGCTCTTTAACACGCCCACTTGCAATGAAAGCTGGCAAAATGATGAAAACCAAAGTACAGCAAATCACAACAGTGGGTGTTGCCATTTTTTTCCAAACTTTGTATACTCTGTAGTTATGTTATGTTGATTTATATAGTGCACTAATCACCCAAGAGGATATCAAGGCGCTTGGGCAGGAGTGAATGTGTGTAGTCCTCAAGGTGCTCATATGAATAGCCAGGTCTTCAGCTTGTTGCAGAACTCAAGAAAAGAGGAGATGGCTTTGATGTGTTGAGGGAGGTTGTTCCATGTGTTAAGTGCGATGTAGGAGAAGGAGCGACCTTCAGTTTTTGCGAATGCGGGGAGTGTGTGCTAGATTAAGTGAGGCAGAGCTTAGGTCTCTGGTGGGGTGGTTAAAGTGTATGCAGCTGTTCAGGTATTCTGTTCCTGTGCAGTGTAGGGATTTGTTTGGATGTGTGAGAAGTTTGAATTGGTTGAACTCGTCAACGGAGAGCCAGTGAAGCTTCTGGAGGTGTGGTGTGATGTGGTGCAGCTTGAGGGGTCGGGTATTAGTCTTGCGGTGAGGTGCTTGCTGGTATGGAGTCTATGTCGCAGTTGTTTGGAGATTTCGGCATAGAGAGTGTTGCCGTAGTCCAGTACCCAGAGTCAAATAATAATATTAACCAAGCTAATAGCACACATTGTCTTGAACTGCCAAGGAAAAAGACAAATGTTTTGTTTTTTTGTATATGTAAAATTTATTTTCAATAAAATATTTTGAAATAAAAAAAACTGATTGCTGTTCTATATGTGTTTTCATAAAATGCAATTTCCATACCCTTAAAATGGATGTGCACGGAAATTGATATAATGCCCTCTACAACATGAAAAGCGAAATGGCAATATATCATGGTCCGCATCTACTTATGTATGTTTACTTTAAGATATATTAGTCCTGCCAATGTAGAGGATATAATATAATTGCCTTGTGATCTGACACGTGATATAGTGAAGATATACCATTTTCAATCTGCAGAGCTCTGTCAAAAAGGAAGTGTGGAATTAGAAGTAATAGGTAAAACATGACTCTGTAGCACATGATATTAATTGCCATTTTTTATGCCTTTACAAATCCTAACATCAAATAGGAGCTCCAGCTGAACTGTAAAGAGTGCAGTATGACCCGATTCACAAGGCTTTATTATATCTATCTGCCACCTAAAATGACCTCTGCTTCAATAGAAGTCAAGGGGAAAATACATTCCCCCGATGTATTTTCGAAATGTCCCACTTTCCTGCTCTAACATTTTAGAATGTATGCCTTTATGAAAAGATGAAGAACCACAACCAAAATGCCTTGCACATGTGTAAAGACAGCCTTCTGGAAAGGACTTGAGTAAACTGGAAGATCTAGAAGACATACAACAGTCATGGAGAATGACAAAACGATGATTAACATCTCAATGGTTACTGCCTGGGGAAGCATAAGTAGCGTGTCGGCTACCAACACCACTACCACCATATCGAGCAATAAGAAGTAGTTTCTACTTCAATATACCGAACGCGGAAATGTGGCTAGCAATTCTAAAATTTTGTTCAGGGTGCAATCAGGCTTTTGCACTGGCAGGGAAAAAGTAATTTATTCAAGATGTAAACTGGAACTGTAGTTTAGATGTTCACTGTACTCAAGCACATGTATTAATAGCGTATTTATACTTTTTTCTCTTTTAGACGTAACTTTTTTAGTACAATTTTTAAGAAATGCACAATTGTGTCTAGGGTGGATGCGATACGACTTCTATACAGCATACAATTCTTAGATGTAACTTGTGCTGTGGGAAGATTTTTATTGGTTTTAAATAGGAGAGAGGGAAGCAATTTGAATTTGACTTTTTTTAACTGTGTGTACTGTGCAGTTTTAAAAACAATGTGGTTTAAATGAAATACTTTTTTACTACTCCTATTTCGACTTTACTAACAGCCTAATCTAGTGCAGATAATGTGTACAGATGTAGCTATAAAAACAAACAACACAGTGGCAATGAAGTGAATGGTAGTGAAGTAGTGTGGCTCACTGGTTAGAGGCGGCAGACCTGAGAGGACGGCCCGGGACCAGGGTTCGATTCCCGGCGCGGCAGGTTTCTGGACCAGGGTCAGCGGACTCGATAATTCTCTCGCCTCGGTGCCCACTCTGATCAGCGATCACACTCGGCAACTCTGGGCATTAGCTTGCCTCATCTTCACTAACGGCCCCACCAGACCGCCGGGGATGCCTGGTCTCACCCTGGAGATACCCATTAAGGGACCATCTCTCAGGGAAGCCAGGAAGGGTTTCGCAGCGGTCGAAGCGCCTTGGGACCCTACGGGTAAGTAGTGCGCTATATAAATGCCAATACATACATGAAAGGAATAAGTAAAATAATAAAAAGAATTGACACATTGGGACAGTGTTTCAAACATTCATTGCATTGAATGATGGAACCGGCCTTTGTTAACTGACCCATCCCTTGTAGCCTCTAGTTAAGTTGTATTAGCATCTTAGCACCAAAAGTGCCCTTCTGAGTTTCTAGAGGGGGCCTCTAGCCTGCATATCTTAGCTGAACTACAAGCAAGTTCTTCTTTTCTTCAAGAAGGTCACTCTCTGTCCTAGTTGTGGCAGTCCTGAGAAAGCTGATAAGGCTGCACAGGCTCCGAGGAGCATCTTGCCTTTGCTAGGGATGTTTCTGGTTCAGCTCGCCCAAATAAATCTCCTAAGGAGAAAACTAAAGATTCTTCTCCGCCCAACAGTTGCACATACCAGGCTTATGTACACTTGTCTGATTATTTTGAAAAGGACAGGTCTCTATCATACGTTATAAAGTATGTGGATACATATATAAATAATTGATGCGCTATCAAACTATAATAAAGCAAATGTTATATGTTGAAAATGTGCAAGCAACACCTAACACAGCACAAGTTCATAAATGAAAATGTGCTCTCCAATACAAGAATTTATAAACTGTAAAAGCTACATCAGAGACACACAGTTCTCAAAATACCCAGACTGTTTTTGATATGGAGTTCTTAAAGCAGATCATTTATCAGAAAGGAAGAAACACTTAATTGAAGAAATTAGGGCCTAGATGTATCATCGTTCCCATTTGCGATTTCTTAATAGCGATTTTTACCGAATCGCTATTAAGAAATCGCAAAATGGGATGTATGTTTAAAATCGCTTTTTTTTGCGATTCCTTATTATTCCTAATTTGCGAATTCGCAAGTTGCGAATTCGCAAATAAGGAATAATTTCCCATTCATTCCTATGGGAAATGATTGTGAAATAATTCTCAAATTGCGAATTCGCAATTTGCTAATCGCAATTTGAGAATTATTGCAAGGGTGCAGGGGTGTCTCATGGACACCCTGCTGCACCCCTGAAACTTACATGTGTGTGCATATGGCCCACATACATGCCCTATGGGCATGTATGTGTGCCACATGCCACCTTCAAAATTGCTTAATTGTGAATTTTGAATGGAATTCGCAAATTAACACCAACTTGAAATTGGTGTTAATTTGCGATTTCTTAACCTGAATTCGCAAATTGAAATTGCTTCATACATGGCATTTAAGGAATCGCAAAATTGCGATTCCTTAAATGCTTAAGCAAAATAAGGAATCGCAATTTTTTGCGATTCCTTATTTTGCTAATTTCTCATACATCCCAAAAGATGCAAAATGTCCGTTTGCGATTCAATAAGGCCGAAATTCTGCGAATTTCGGCCTTAACTTATCGCAAAAGGCTTGATACATCTAGGCCTAAGACATTAAGGTCAGAAATATATTTTTTTTAAATAAGCAACGACCCACACCAAGCTGTGGGAAGGTTAGCAGGTGGGTGTCTGAGGGAAGACACACAGAATGTTATTTGTTTTGTTCTCCCTAACCAATATGTGCTTCCCCCAGTAATACAGGGTAGAATAAGTTTGAAGATAATTGAGGTCAACAATGTGTGGCTAAACTATGTTTCAGTTGGAAGGAGACAGATGTACATCCTGACAGCAATCATTACCAAGAGCGAATATTTTGGAAGACCTCAAGGAGGTGCATTGCTAGACAAAATGCTAGTATTTCTGCTGCGCACATTTGTGTGAAATATGTAGATTGTAATCCTGACTCAGTTCCTTCAGTTGGTCAAACACATCATCAGTTATAAACAGAGCTTCAAATGTGCAAACAATTAGCAGAAGAGCTAATAATAAATAGTTGTCAAAAACATTTTTATTTTGCATTGTAATCTGTCCCATATGTATTGCTGCGACTGAGGAGCATAGATTGCATAGTAATAATAATAGACTGCATGGAGTCTACATGATGCAGCAGAAAGGAAATAGCAATGTTGGATTGGCCTTGTCTGTTCTTGTTGGCCTATTACTGAGGGTGTCATTGAATTGCTGGACGGATGAAATAGATTCAAGGGGTCCAGTCAGTGTCAGTGGGGGGGATTAGATAAAGAGTGGGTAAGGGCTGTAGCATGCTTAATTGTGCTGTATTTTCTGACACAACTAGCATTTGCAAAGCCAATAAGTCCAACCGATGCAAGAGCTATTGGCTTTGCAAATATGTTTTAGCCATAATGTACGCCAGTATGGCTGCTCTTCAGCATGGCTAAAAGTTAGCGGGGTAAAGGAGAGTGGTGTGGAGTGCTGTTGAGTGTCATGGAGGGAGTAGAGTGTTGTAGACTGGAAAGACCTGGAGTGGAGTAGAGTTGAGTAGAGCGTCGTAGTGTGGAGTGGCATAGAGTGTCATGGAGTGGTGTAAAATAGAGGGGCATAAAGGGTGTTGTGTACTGTGGAGTAGAGTGGCCTAGAGCAGAGTAAATTGAAATAGACTGGAGTAGCATTGTGTGAAGTAGCGTGCCGTTGAGGCAAGTGGCATAGAGTAGAGCAGAGTGGCATAGAGTTTCATTGAGTGGAATGTCATAGAGTAGAGTGGAGCAGTGGAGTGGAGTGGTGTGCCTTAGAATAGAGTGGAGTAAAGTAGCATGGAGTGGCATAGAGGGAGTTAAAAGGAGCGTCGTAGAGTGGGGTAGTGTTGTGGAGTGTCATAGAGTAGAGTAGTGTGTTTTAGAGTGGAGTGGCATGGAGAGGAGTAGAGTTTAGTGGAGTAGAGCACCATAGATTGGAGCATCGTAGAATGGAGTGTTGGAGAGTGGAGTAGAGTGGCTCAGAGTAAAGTGGTGTAAAGTACAGTAGTGTTGAGCAGATTTGCGTAGAGTGGAATGACGAAGAGTACATTGGCTTTAAGTAAAGTGGTGTAGAGTACATTGGCATAGAGTGCAGTGACGTAGAGTGGCGTAGAGTGCAGTGGCACAGAGTAGAGTGGTGCAGAGCAGATTGCAGTGGCCTAGAGTGCAATGACGTAGAGTGAAGTGGCGTAGATTGTTTTAGAGTAAAGTGAAGTGGAGTGGTGCAGGGTAGAGTGCAAAGGTGTAGATTGGAGTGGCATAGAGTGCAGTAGGATACAGTAGAGTGGTGAAGAGTGCAGTGGCATGGAGTGTAGTGGTGCAGAATAGATTCAAGCAGTATGGAGTGATGCAGTGTAGTGGTGTACAGTGCATTGATGTGGAGTGCAGTAAAATTGTGTAGAGGTCAGTGGTGCAGACTAGCAGAGTGCAGTAGTGTAGAGGGCAGTGACATTGAGTAGAGTGGTGCAGAAGAGAGTGGTGCAGAGTAGAGTGCTACAGAGAGCAGTGGCGTAGAGTACAATGGTACAGAGTGTATAGAGTGGTGTAGAGTGTGGTGACGTAGAGCGCAATGGTATTAAGTGGTGTAGAGTGCAATGGGATAGTGCAGTGTTATAGAGTGCTGTGGAGTAGAGTTCAGTCCTGCAGGGTAGACTGGCGCAGAGTAGAGTGGTGCAGAGTAGAGTGGTGCACAGAGCACTGCTGCAGAGTACAGTGGTATAGAGTAGTGGTGTAGAGTGCAGAGAGGTAGAGCACAATCGTGTAGAGTGGTGTTGCATGCATTGGTTTTGAGTAAGGTGGGGTTGAGTGCATTTGTGTAGAATGCAGAGGTTTAGGGTATAGTGACATAGAGTGGTGCAGAGTAGAATGGTGCAGTGTAGAGTGCAGCGGCAGAGAGAGGAGTGGCACAGAGTGGAGTAGAGTGGCATAGAGTGCGGTTCGATAGAGTGCAGTGGCGTAGGGCAGATTGTTTCAGAGCACAGTGAAATAGTGTAGAGTGGAGAGGTGTGGGATAGAGTGCAGTTGTGCAGGTTAAAGTGGCATGGCGTAGAGTGCAGTGGTATATAGGGGAGCGACGCAGAGTGGAGTAGAGTGGCGTAGAGTACAGTGGCATAGAGTATATTGTTTCAGAGTAAAGTGAAGTGGCATAGAATGGAGTAGTGCAGGGTAGAGTGGAGTGGTGCAGGGTAGAGTGCAGTGGCATAGAGCAGTGGCGAAGAGTACATTGGCATAGTGTGCATTGCCAAAGAGTGCAGTGGTGCATAGTAGAGTGGGGTAGGGGGCACTGGCATAGAGTAGAATGATACAGAGTTGAGTAGAGGCTTAGAGTGAAGTGGCATGGAGTGCAATGTCAGAGTGGAGTGGTGCACAGTAGATAAGAATGGCGAAGAGTGTGGTGGTGTAAAGTGTGGTAGTACAGAGTGCATTGGCATAGAGTGCAGTAGAGTGGCGTAGAGTAGAGTGGTATACAGTAGAGTGACAGAGAGTTCAATTACGGAGAGTGCAGTGTTGCAGAGTACAGTGTTGTAGAGTGCAGTGATGAGGAGTAGAGTGAGGTTGAGTGCATTGGTGTAGAGTGTAGTGTCATAGACTTGTGCAGAGTAAAGTGACAGAGCACAATATTGTAGAGTGCAGTGGCATAGAGTAGAGTGTTGTAGAGTGGGTACAGGTCAGTGGTGCAGTGGTGCAGTGGTGCAGAGTAGATTGGCTGAGAGCATAGTGGCGTTGAGTGTATTAGTTTTGAGTAAAGTGGTATAGAGTGCATTGGCGTTAAGTGCAGTGACGTAAAGTGCAGAGGTGTGGAATAGAGTGGCATTGACTGGAGTGGCACAGGGTTGATCGTAGTGACGAAAGGTGGAGTGCTATAGAGTGAAATGGCACACAGTGGAATAGAGTGGCTTACAGTAGCTTGTTTCAGAGTAGAGTGAAGTCTTGTAGAGTGCAGTGGTGCAGAGTAGATTAGAGTTGCTTAGAGTGGATTGGTGTAGAGCGCAGCAGCGTAGATTGGAGCCATGCAGAGTAGAGTGACGTAGAGTGTAGTGGCATAGAGTGCAATGGTGTAGAGTAGAGTGCTGCAGAATAGAGTGCCATGGCATAGAGGGCAGTGGTACAGAGAAGAGCGGCATAGAGTGCAGTGTCGCAGAGTAGAGTGGTGTAAAGCAAAGTGGTGTAGTATGGAGTGTTGCAGAGTGGAGTGATGCAGGGTAGAGTGAAGTGGCATAGAGTGGAGTGATGCAGAGTGTCATGACAGAGTGCATTGGCGTAGAGTGGCGTAGAGTATACTGCTACAGCGTAGAATACAGTGGTGTAGAGTACAGTGGCGTAGAGTATAATGGTATAAGGTTCAGTGGCAGAGAGCACAATGTTCCAGAATAGACTGCTGTAGAGTGCAGTGGTGTAGAGTGATGCATAGAGCGCCGTGATGTAGAATACAGTGCTGTAGAGTAGAATGGAGTAGCAGAGCGTGCAGTGATGTAGATTACAATGGTTTAAAATGCAATAGTGTAAAGTACAGTGGTGTATAGTGCAGTGGTGTAAAGTGTTGCATAGTAGTGTTTAGTGGCATAGAGTGCAGTGGTGCAGAGTAGATCAGAGTGGATTAGTGTAGAGTGCAGTGGTGTACAGTAAAGCGATGTAGAGCGAAGTGATGCAGAGTAGAGTGCATTTGTGCAGTGGCATAGGGCAGTGGTTTAAAGTACATTGGCGTAGTGTGCATTGGGGAAGATGCAGTGGTGCATAGTAGAGTGGGGTAGAGTGCACTGGCATAGGATAGAGTGATACAGAGTTGAGCTGAGGCTTAGAGTGAAGTGGCGTGGAGTGCAGTGTCATAGAGCATAGTGGTGCACAGTAGATTAGAGTGGTAAAGAGCGTGGTGGTGAAGAGTGTAGTGGCGTAGCGGGCATTGGCATAGAGTGCAGTAGAGTGGTGTAGCGTAAGGTGGTGTACAGTAGAGTAACAGAGAGTTCAGTGGCGGAGAGCGCAGTTTTGCAGAGTAGAGTGTTGTAGAGTGCAGTGATGTAGATTAGAGTGACATAGAGTTATTTGGTGTACGGTGTAGTGGCATAGACTGGTGCAGCATAAAGTGATAGAGTGCAGTGGCATGGAGTAGAGTGTTGTAGAGTAGAGTATAGGGGCGTACAGTGCAGTGGTGCAGAGTAGGTTAGAGTGGCTTAGAGTGGATTGGTGTAGAGTGCAATGGTGTAGAGTGAAGCAATGCAGAGTAGAGTGCAGTTGTGCAGAGGAAAGTACAGTGATGCTTAGTGGAGTGGAGTGGCACTGAGTGGAGTGGCACAAAGTTCAGTGGCATAGAGTAACTTGTTTCCGAGTAGAGTGGAGTGGTGCATGGTAGAGTAGAGTGGTGTAGAGTGGATTGGCATGGAGCAATCTGGCATCAAGTGGATTGGCATAAAGTGCAGTGGCATAGAGTGCATCGTTACAGAGTAGAGCATACAGGGATGTGGCACAGACTGAAGTGTAATTGTGAAAAATGCAGTGGTGCATGGGAAAGTAGTGTGAAGTAAAGTGAATTGACATAGAGTAAATTGATGAGCAGTTGAGAGGCATAGCATGAAGTGTAGTAGAGTGAGTGGTGTAGAGTAGATTGCAGTGATGCAGTATGGAGTGGCGTGCAGTGGAGTGGCGCGGTGTAGTGTTGAGGGGTGCGGAGCACACTGCAGTGGTCTGGAGTGGTGCAGAGTACAGTGGACTGGGGTAAAGTGAAATATGCATGGTGTGGTATTGTACTGCAATTACAAACAACACATCTTCAATGGAAATGACCATTACATTTGCACAGACATACAGTTTTACTGATAAAAATATACAGCACACAAATGATAATGTGTGGAAATGTCATTACCTACTGTATTGATTTGTTTTGATTGTATTAAAATGTTTGTTTCAACCACACCACCACACTTCAGAATGACCAAATAAATGTGCTTCCTTTGTGGTTTTCCAATTCTGATATATTTTGAAATATCTGCAAAGATATTTATATTTTGTTGTGTACTGGAAAGAAAATAACATTGTACAGCTTTCCTTAAGCATACTCCTAGTGGACAGCATATTTGTCACATAAATCCTCTCACTTTGAAGTCAGGGGAAGAAAAGTAAACGCCAAGCTCCCTGGAAGTCAGAACCTGACATTTAATCTCTGTCTTTGAGTGCATAGCAAATGTAACAAGATAAAAACAAGATTTAAAGGCCTGTTTACAGAAATCAAGTACTGGTGGAAGAATACAGTAAATAGATTTTAGAAATGGAAGGGAACTCAAGCTGGACAGTCTAAAACAAACAGAGCGAGTAAAAAGAAAGCAGGCAATTATGAGTTATAAACCACAAAGCCAATGGTAAGCAATGGGCAGAATGCATTACCAGGGAAGCTTTCCGAATGTACCCATAATGTCATTAGCAAACCAGGCAGCAGCATTGCATTGCAGCGACCTAAAAAGGACACTGTCTACAACCAACAGTACAAATCCTTTGTGATCATTAAACCTTTGGTGTGTACTTCAGCTCAAAAATAGACTTGCACAAACAACATGTGTGCTGGGTTCTCATTGTGTTACGACTCCCCATTTAGTGCTTAAGGGGCCATAAAAGCTCCCATTTTTATACATATATAATATAGTTAATAGCTTGGACTTTGAGCCTGCTCTCTATGGGCCAGATGTATCAAGATACACTTTTGCGATTCTCAAATAGCGATTTTTAAGGAATCACTATTTGAGAATTGCAAAATGGTATGTATGTAGAAATTCGCTATTTTTTAGCGATTTCTTAAAATTCCTTAATTGCGATTAGCAAATTGCTAATCGCAATTAAGGAATAATTTCCCATTCATTTCTATGGGCCTGGAGGCCCTTAGGAATGAATGTGAAATTATTCTCAATTTGCGATTCGCAATTTGCTTATCGCAAATTGAGAATAATTTCAAGGGTGCAAGGGTGTCCAAAGGACACCCTGTTGCACCCCTGAAATAAGCATGGGTGCACATGTGGTGCACATGCATGCCCTAAGGGCATGTATGTGCATCACATGGCAATTTGAAAAATGCAAAAATGGGCATTTTTCAAGAAATTCGCATATTACCACCAACTTGAAGTTGGTGATAATTTGTGATTCCTTAGGGACAATTAGCAATTTTTTTTGCATCATACATTGCATTTTAGGAATCGCAAATTTTGCAATTCCTTAAATGCTATCGCAAAATAAGGAATCGCAAATTTGCGAATCCTTCTTTTGCACTGAAATTTGCTACATACATACCATTTTGCTCAAATGAGTTCGCAAACGCCGAAATTGAGAATAATTTCAAGGGTGCAAGGGTGTCCAAAGGACACCCTGTTGCACCCCTGAAATAAGCATGGGTGCACATGTGGTGCAGATACATGCCCTAAGGGCATGTATGTGCATCACATGGCACTTTGAAAAATGCAAAAATGAGCATTTTTCAAGAAATTCGCATATTATCACCAACTTGAAGTTGGTGATAATTTGTGATTCCTTAGGGACAATTAGCAATTTTTTTTTGCATCATACATTGCATTTTAGGAATCGCAAATTTTGCGATTCCTTAAATGCAATCGCAAAATAAGGATTCGCAAATTTGCGAATCCTTCTTTTGCACTGAAATTTGCTACATACATACCATTTTGCTCAAATGAGTTCGCAAACGCCGAAATTGAGAATAATTTCAAGGGTGCAAGTGTGTCCAAAGGACACCCTGTTGCACCCCTGAAATAAGCATGGGTGCACATGTGGTGCACATACATGCCCTAAGGGCATGTATGTGCATCACATGGCACTTTAAAAAAATACAAAAATGGGCATTTTTCAAGAAATTCGCATATTACCACCAACTTGAAGTTGGTGATAATTTGTGATTCCTTAGGGACAATTAGCAATTTTTTTTGCATCATACATTGCATTTTAGGAATCGCAAATTTCGAGATTCCTTAAATGCAATCGCAAAATAAGGAATCGCAAATTTGCGAATCCTTCTTTTGCACTGAAATTTGCTACATACATACCATTTTGCTCAAATGAGTTCGCAAACGCCGAAATTGAGAATAATTTCAAGGGTGCAAGGGTGTCCAAAGGACACCCTGTTGCACCCCTGAAATAGGCATGGGTGCACATGTGGTGCACATACATGCCCTAAGGGCATGTATGTGCATCACATGGCACTTTGAAAAATGCAAAAATGGGCATTTTTCAAGAAATTCGCATATTACCACCAACTTGAAGTTGGTGATAATTTGTGATTCCTTAGGGACAATTAGCAATTTTTTTTGCATCATACATTGCATTTTAGGAATCGCAAATTTTGCGATTCCTTAAATGCAATCGCAAAATAAGGAATCGCAAATTTGCGAATCCTTCTTTTGCACTGAAATTTGCTACATACATACCATTTTGCTCAAATGAGTTCGCATTTGCGAATCCATTTGAGCTTCATACATCTGGCCTCTAATCTATTGGTTTCCTGCAATGTCATTCACATATAGCTCAGTAGCAGCTGCTACCGTACCCAGGTGGTCTGAGCGCCATGGTTCGGATCTCAGACGGGGAATGGGAGGCTGGACATGTACCTCCCCAGGATGTGCATAACAGCCTGGAGGGTAAGATGCAAAGTACGCATGATTGTTTGTCCGGCACGAGAGGGCCGGAGTCGTGCGCAATTAGGGCGTGCAAACCACTCCTCCTCCTGCTCTGGCCAGCTCTGCCCGAGAGCCACTGACTGCAATAGGAAAACTAAAATGATAATAACGATACATCATTATCATTTTGTTTTCCTTTTGGACAGTGTGGCGATGCTCCTCCACCTTACCTGAGGAGCCACCAGTGGTATAGCTTCTGCCAATCACTGCACACAATCTGAGGCATCCCACTTGAGTCATTGGCTCCCTTTACAGTGTGTGTTGGCATAATGCCTGTGCATAAAGTGGATTCCCGTAAAAATGTGGTTCCTTTTAGAGGCTGGAAGTTAGAAGCCAATGTATTTCGTTAAAAAAATAGTTTTTCACTTTTGTTTTGCAAGTGGCCAGCAGCTCCTCAGACACTGCGACAGGCCCTTCGTCGTTCCTTGCAGTGTGCCACACACTGCATGCACACTGCAAGCAGGGCCCATATCTCAATGGGCTCCAAACCTGTTGTAAAGTGGCTGGCAGTGGATATTTTTAAAATGTTTTTGTTAAAATGATAAAAAAATATTCAAAGACATTTTCTTCTGTGCATGCGCTGGCATGTGCATGCAAAGTGTCCATTTATTTTAATGATTTTTTAATAAAGATTTACAAAGACATTATAAAATTAGTCATAGGCAAAGCCAGTGGATGGCAGTTAATGCCTGACTTATTTGCCTTGCTAAGGCTTTCTTAACTCTATTTTGTGTCCAGTTTCACAACTACTAAATAACTGGTTATTAACCAGAACACTAATCCCCTTGCGTGAGAACTAATAGCGTTCAACCTGCACTATGCAGCATGGTACTGCATGCGTTGTTCCCACTGCACCCAGCTCTATTTGACATCCTTTCTTCTTGACCCTCACAAATGATTCTTCTTCTATTACTGGTGGTCCTTGCCTTTCACCATGATGGCCATGCAGTATTCTTTCTCCATTCCACATCTTGTCCATCCATCAGGTAGAAGGAGGTGTCCTGGTGCCCACAACCTTAAGATTTGGGTCACAGATCCAGCATGGACTTCATTTGAAGATAGGGATTGCTACATCTGGCTTGGCCTTTGTTGACCTGGTACTGCCCTTGCTACCCATGATCTTCAGGGTCATGAAAGCAGGGTCACACTCTTAACACCTTGGCTGCAAAGGATATTCCTCTCCTGTCCTGGGCCATAATGATCTTGGGTGTGGTCGTGACGAGCTCAGCTCGTCATGAGCACACTAGCACCGTGCCTCATGGCGAGCTGAGCTAGTCATGAGCACCGAAGGGGCTAAAGCCTTGTTTACTTTGTGTAGTTTCCATTCCTTTTCATTAGCATAGTGAAGGGTGGAACAAGGCGTCACTCATGTATGGCATTTCTGTGAATTGAACTACATGGCCTATATTCGAGCTCCTGGCATGACAGACATGCATCAGACAAGTTAGGAGGAGGAGGGTGGTGACTTAGGTGCAGTGGGTGTCATTGAGAGTGAACGGGGGAGTAAAGTCATAGCAAGAAAGAGAAGTGTCTGAGTGGAGTGTAAGGCCAGAGTGTGCACATCATTGGAAATCTCTGGCTACCACTCTGGTTATGTTTGATCAAATTTGGGCAAACTCCTCAGTCACTGCCATAACCAAACCTCCCCAACAGCTTGACGGAGTAAGAGTTGCAAGAGAACTGGCTATATGTCCACCCACCCAATCAGGATGGGCAGATATTTGCTAAATGAATACCATGACAAGAGGTGTTTTACTGTTTTCATTCCCATTTTGATGACAGTTCCTGCCAACGCTTTATAAATGACCTCCTGCTTTGTGGTCATTTATACATTTGGTGGGCTGTCCCTCCGTCATAGGGATGGAATAATTTATTATGTCTCCATGGCGAAACATCCGGCCGTTCGTCAATATCTAAATGAGGCCTTATGTCACAGCTCTAAAAAAGTTTGTGTTAAATTGTAGATTTGGTTCACTACAGGAAGAGCGGTGACTCAGAACTGAAAGACATTTTAAACCACATCGCTGATGTGGTTATTTTTCCCCTGTGCTGGAAATTCCAATTCTTCTTTATTCATGACGAGCTCAGCTCGTCATCAGCACAGCTCAACTGTGCCTCATGACGAGCTGAGCTCGTCATGAGCATGGAAGGGGTTAACTACTGTACAGAAGGCTAGAGAAGGTGCACCAGTGAGTTACAGGATGATTCTGGACGTTATGATTGTAAAGATTGTGAGGTGGTGTTAAATAAAAGCCACCAATGAGAAATAGAAGGATACATTGTATAAAAATAATAGTAGAAGGAAAGAAGAATTCAAAGATACAACAAGATGGTATCAAGGAGATAAAAAGGAGCATTGAGGGTCTGTTTCGCAAAGGTAAACTTACACTTGGTGTAAAAAGGTAGGACAGGTCTACCTTTTTATGTGCGTAGTTCTCCACCCCAACAGTGGAGTCTCCGCAGTCTTAAACTTGCTATTAAATTGTCATTTGTGAATACCAAAAAAGTAACCTTAAGCAGAGGTGTAAGTTTGCCTTTGTGTATCAGGTCCTTAGCCTTTAGTAAAAGTGGTCCTGCATTAAAAGAAAAATGTAGCTATTGCAGATTATGAGAGTGCTATGCTGAAATATGTTGCAGAAGAAGGAATAAAATTAAGTATGTCCAAGATGAAAAGGGGCTATCTAGATAGGGTGAAGCTTTATAGCAATAACAGCTTGGATTTGCATGAAAACTTAGGGCCAGTTTTATCAAACTTTTGGCTCACGCTTGAACATCGCAAGGGAGCGCAAGGGTGACGCAAAACCTAGGTGAGATTTATCAAGCCATGCAAGGCCACCCTGCGGGCTTTGCTTAATAAATCTAGAGTAACACAAGGCAGCGCAAATTGCTGCTGTGCATTACTCTGCATCAGGAAAGTGTTCCATGGGTGGATGCGTGGGAATACCCTGATTTACCATTAGTGGCAGACCTGGGAATGTGTCAAAATACTATCTCTCCACAGGGGAGGCGTAATGAGGAGATATATATTTTTTTCTCCTTGTTTTTTTCTCTTTCTACGTGTGCTCAATTCTGCAGCTCACATACAAAGAGAAAAATGCCTCTCAGGATTGTTTTGTGCAGGAAGGCAGGAAGGTGTGCCTTCCTGCACAAAAACAATCTTGCCTACAATGCAGGCACCCTTGTACCATGACCCAGGGGGTTTACATTGGTGTTAGACAGCCAAATGTGCAACAGCGCTAGGAAAGGACAAGAATGCGCCATTAAATAATGTAAAATACAGTGCTTTGCCGCCCTTTCCTTTTCACGCAGCGCAGCTCAGCAAGGTGGCTTGCTGCATTGCCCTCCATGACAAAATGAGAACTATGGGCCTTAGTTTTGAATGCATGTGAGTGTTGTAAACATCATGCAAACCAGAATGTCATATGTCAATTGGTAGTGTTGCTTTGACAATTTTTGCAGACTCTGGGTATCCATGCACCATTGTGAATGAAGATGTTTGGAAGGATACATTTGTTAATAAAATGGGTGATACATTGTTTCCTAGTGATATGTAAACTGAAGGATATGGTGGTGAAACAATATATATGTTGGGTTACAATAAATTGGTTTTCAAGTGTAAAACTAGACAAACAATTGGGAAGCTATATATTGCCCAGAATGGTCCTTCATTACTTGGATTAGGCAAATCTGCATATTGCTTTAGATCCTAACAGTCAGGAGCAAGTATTAATTGTAGATGAAGGGGAGACAACTGGTAAATGAATTCTGAATAAATATCCTGATATTTTTAAAGGTGTCATTGAGATATTGCAGAGTTTTCAACACAAGATCCTAGTGAGGGATAATGCACAATCAATGGCGCATAATGCAAGAAACTTGTGAAGAAATGTATATAACTTCCGGTGTAATTTCAACCAGTTGAAGCATTTGAATCAACATATAGGTAATCAAGTGGTGGAATGGACACCTGTAACTGCTAGACCTTTTGGTTAGCGTGGAACACCCTCATAAACGCAATGTTGTTTGAATGCGGTATATTACTGTACTCCGCCCCACATTAGCGTTGTGGCATTTATCATTGGATGTCCAATTACGTGCTGTATGTGCATCCAATGATAAATGCCACAACGCTAATGTGGGGCGGAGTACAGTAATATACCGCATTCGAACAACATTGCGTTTATGAGGGTGTTCCACGCTAACCAAAAGGTCTAGCAGTTACAAGTGTCCATTCCACCACTTGATTACCTATATGTTATAAATGGGGAAATGAATGGACAACAATCAATTCCTCCTCCCCCCCAGTTGATAACCTGCATTTGAATCAACTTCTCCAATAGTGATTGTTTCATGTGGCAATGATAAAAATGAGGTTTTGTGTCAAACGTTGCCATGTTAATAATATAATAATTTCTAAGTTTCCTTTTCCAAATATTGCAGAGAAGTTAGCTATGGTGAAAGGAGCTAAATGTTTATTTGTTGGGACAGAAAAGTCCTCTTCAGTTTAATGGGCATGGACCCCTGCCCAGAGGGCTCAACTTTACTGATGTCTGGATCCCCAATGCTGACCAGGAGGGGTGCACAAAGCAAAACCCTCTTCATGGTAGAAGGAGTTGAGCAGCACGAGGGCAGTGGTGGCAGCATGTCATGTAGTGATCAGTAGGAGTGAACAAGTCATTTTTAACCTGTGTAGCTCAAGGCACACCAACAGGCTCACTCACTTTTTAAAGTTATGCTACTGTGTGCTTAACCCGCCCCTTGGACTACATTGGTCAGATGTGAAGTGCTGTGCAGCATAGGAATGGTGACTCTGCACAGTATGTGTGACCCGGAAAGGTTCAATACAGGGAAAGGGCAGTGCTGTGCAGTGCCTGCATGATGAGTGCATGCACTAGGTGTATGTGTACCTGCAAGGAGTAACAGTACATAAAGGATATAGTGCATTGCAGTGTGCATGGTGAGTGCATGCACAGTGTGTAAACCTACCAATGAGGAGTACAGTCCATGAAGGATATATTGCTGTGCAGCATGCACATGATGAATGTGTGTGCAGAGTGTATGTGTGTCTGTGGTGTACAACACATGAAGGTAACACTGCTGGACAGCGTGTGTGCATGCACAGTGTGTATGCGTGCCTGTGAATGGTGCAATACATGAAAGGTCCTGTGTTACCATTTTAGGAAACTCAGACCTGCATGATGAAGACATGAGGTAGAGGAATCATCCATGACACATTTTCATATTGCTACATTCCTGTGAGCTGGGTGGGACACAGTGGGAAGGGGAGACCATGGGGAACTTCAAAGGGTGCTCTTTGATTTAATGAGAGATCACAAGGAAGGGCCGGGACACATTTCAGGAAGCACATGGGGCTGACAAGGGAATCATAAAGAGAAGGCCTGGCAGGAACAAGATTAACCTTTTGAGGCACATGTCACTGTGGCTGACATCCAGGTGTAAACTCTAGTCACTCCCTGTGTTGTGTGATTATCAGCTTCAGAGTCTCTCCTGCTGTGACAGACAGCTTTTCAAGAGGACATGGGAGAGGAGGAGTATTTACTTTCAAAGAAGCAGAACTGAAATACATAAAACTTCAAATACCCAGACCCTAAATCACATTTGGTTTCCAGAAATGGACTATAAGAAGGAGAGCTTGAGAACCCCATAATTTTCATTTACCAAGCAGCCAGACAGGCTGTGTGAGGATGGAACGCCCTGCAAGACGTCTGCCTGTGACCAGGACAGGGAGTCAAGGCCTGCTAGTCTCCCTGCTGAGTGAGGGGACATCACCCAGGGAACATAGACCACCTACCCTGGTGCTTGGAGTGCCAGCTCCTGCCTGCTTGCTAAGACCAGTGTGCCATTAAGGAAGAGGATAGCATTGGAGGAAGTGAGTTCCAGTGCCTAGTCAAGCCGACTCCTGGGGTGAGGGGTGCGGGAATGGGTATTGCACAGGTCAGGTCACTGTCCTGTGCAGAACTGAGTTGGAGACCCCTGTTTGCGAGGAGAATGCTATCATGAAGATACCCATGGAAAAGATTGCCATGTGGTAAAGGCAGAAGCCTGTTTGGCACTGTTGTGGTGCTCCCTTGTGCCAGGAGTGTCCAGCTGCTGTGATAAAGACAGCCTTGTGGAGAAGAGCATAAGCCTAAGTGGCACAGTTGTGCCAACCCTGTATGCCAGGAGTGGCCACCATGGTAAAGACTGCCATGTGGTAAGGGCTAAAGCCATGCATGGCAGATGTGTGGAAACCCTGCATGGCAGAAGGGGCTGCCAGGAGTACTTGTACTGCATTGATCTGGTGGGAGTCTATGAACTGTAAACAGTGGTGACCCTTAGCTCACCGGGAGCCACAAGGACTGTAACTGATCGAACCCCATAGAATGAGTAAGGACACTGTAGGAGCATCACCACCTTATCTTGGGATCGAAGACAGGAGCATCTGAATCACCTCCCCCTTCTCCGGAGCATGGAAATGTACCCCACAGGAAGAGTGAAGCAAAACCTCCAATTGCTGCCGGAGCACGTCCATCATGGAGAGAGAGAGAGCCTGTGTCTGCAGAGTGCGGACGACTCACTTGATTGGGACTGGAGCAACTTTGAGCACCCACAGACGGGGCGCACTCCAAGACTTTACATGCTTCACTCCTGCCAGGGCAGGTAAAACTTGTTTTGGTCTTACCTTCCCTTGATGCATTTAATGCTGAAAGTGCCTAGGCGCTAAGACACTTTTGACTTGACATTAAGAGTCAGAGAATAAATTACAGACGGTTAGTGAGCATTACCTGGATGTGGCCAACAGTGAATGGGGAATAAACTTTATCGCATTGAGAGGAACGAATGGGAGAGGGAACTGCCATTGAAACATTAGAGCCCCCAACCTCACTGGGACATGTGTCATTGTTTGTGAATGTTGTATTCTTTCCTTGAATTAATAGAGTTAGAAATAAAATACTTCTCTTTTCTAAAAAGGTGAATATTTAACTGGACATTTGATTTATTGTACACACTCTTTGGGTTGTGAGCTCGTGTCTACTAATCTGTATCCATACCCATCCCAAAGGGAGCCTTAGACTGCTCATTTACTTCTACTACTGAGAGTCAAGTGCAGAAGCTGTACTTGGTCGGTTACTCAGGATCCAGATTATCTTGGGCCACCGGACATCTGGAGTGAAAAGCTTCAACCCTCACAGTTTCCCCAGCAGCCCCTGCATGCTCTGTAGCCCTCTGTAAATGGTTCTGACAATTGGCAGCAAGCTGTGGGAGGCCTAACATACAGAAGTGGCATTGACCATTTTCAATTTGTGCCAGTAGTACAATGAGCTTTGTTTTTTCTTCTATGCACAAAAGCGACACTCATGGACAGTGAAAAACACAGGGTTTGGAATTGACCTCAGCACCATGTCCATCGATCAGATGTAAGATATATGAAGTGACAGAGGGTGGAAGATTCCCAAGAGTAGAGACAGAGAGGTCCTTGGTAATTTTATTACGGACCAGTTTGAGACATTGGGGGAAATGGAGGAGGTTGCAGTTGACTCTGGGGAAGGAATCGTGGTAGGAACCCAGGAAGAGAGCACTGTGGATTTGGGCTCTATCATCCCTGTGAGAAGTTGGCCCGATATGCAGCGTTCGCTATTCTAGCGACCGCTATGTATCGTTCCAAACGACCCTTATGGTGATTGGTTGTAAGTCAACCTTAGACCAGCTAACCTAGTAGCTTGGATACGAGCAGTCTTCGGGCTAAACTCTAGAGGGCGTGTTAAGCCAGCTGTTATACCATCACATACCCCTTGAACCCCAAGTGAAAGGACACCACACAAGTGTTATGAAAATAAACAGAATATTTATTAAGAATCACAACAGCCCTGGACTCTTTATGAGGACAGGGTACTAAGCACAAACCAAAACTCTTAGGAAAATACTTCAAGTGCACAATTTAAACAAGTGTCCGAGGACACGGAAAGTTTAGTGGTCTCGGGCGGACCCGATAAGGCAAGTCGGAAGCGGGGGACTCGGGACCCTTGAGTAAGGAGGCTATGCAGGCACCGAAATGCCAAAGTTACCTAGCCACGAGGGCTGCGGCTGCACAAGTCTTACAGGCGTCGGGGTCTTCGCTGACGAGCCAGGAGCCGGAAGAAAAGGAGTTGCTGGCCGGCGACCAGTGCTGAATAGTTCGTAGAGATCCAAGCCTGGATCAGAGATCGTTGATACCTGAAAGCAGAGGGGACCAAGTTCGTACTACTAGCCAGTAGTCAGAGGGTACCAGGAAGGCACCGGTTGGCCGTCACCTCGACTAGGTGAGTGGGCGACGCTAGGCTCTGCAGTCTCACGGACCAGGAGGCGTTGTCGGCGACCAGGATGGAGGTGCGAGCTGTCCCACGAAGGTTGATGCTGTCGGCGTCGCTGGGCCCAGGATTGGGGCAACAAGCCTTGGCAGATTTCAGGGCCACGGGTGGGCCTAAAATGGCGTCTTGAGTGGACCAGGAGGGTCCGGGGTGCTTCCCTCAAAGATGGAAGCAAGGGCCAGTCTGGAGCAACCAGACCAGCAGCGTTGGTTGTCGGATGTCGTCAAAGAAGGGCACAAGCCAGCGGCTAGTGACCAGACAACGTGCTGAGCAGCGAGCAGAAGGGCCCCACGCAGATCGTGGAGATGCTGGGAGACTGCACTTCGGTGCTGGAGCGGCTCAGGGTCGGGGCTTCTCGGACCCCAGAGCACTCACCAGAGAATTGCTTCGATGGCCGTGCTGATTAAGAAAGCGTGCAGGTTTTGATGATGGCCGGTCCCTCGAGGTCTCGTCACACCCACAGATCTCAGCTGAGCTGACGACGTGGGTAGAGGTCAGAGGTGCCAGGGAAGCCGGTTCTCGTCGAGCTGGGCTGTCGGATTCCTTGAGGAAGGACTTGCAGCAAACCGCAGAGTTCTTAGATGGTGCCCGCTGGTGCAGGGTGACTACTCCTTAGCCACAAGGGAGAAATCTTGAGAAGAGTCTCGAAGTCCTTTCGTAGAAAGTATTCTTGATTCAATGATGATCTAATTTGGAAGGGTCCCCGCTCCGGCCTTTATCCTAAAGAAAGGGGTGGGTACATGACTAGGTCCTGCCCTAAGGGTGGGACCAGGAAGGGGGGTAGTTACACCCCTCTCCCCTGCCGGACTGTCCCCAGGTTAGGGGCTGGTGCCCCTGGAACTGGTTCTGACCGGCAGATGCGTAGTGAGCACCGGGGTGCCACTCCGCAGTCACCTTCTCGCAAAGCCCTACCTACCCAGAATACACAAACCCTGTCTGGGACGGTGCGAACACCGCCCTTGACAAGAAACCCTTTGTCCAAGCTCTCCTCGCTTGGAAGGACTCCCAGCAGCAGGAGGTCAGACTCGTGTCTGTGGTGGCAGCATCCATTTTGTGGAGCTGAGGCTTTAGTTAACTTTAACCGGGGTTCACAGTTATACATGTCGTGTCCCTCTAGAAGGGCGGAATGCTAACCTCGTCGCCAGAATTGGTGAGGGGGTAGCATCCCGATTCGTATGACACCTTACTCGACATTATTATTATTAATGGCAATTTGTATACAGAAGCGCAACTAAACCCATAGGCATCAAGGCGCTGAAGATGGTAACCAGAGAGCTCAGATATCAACCAGGGGGGGAACTTAGGGATAAGCTGCTAGGAATAGCCAAGTCTTAAGTGCCTTGTGGAACTGAAGGTGAGAGGAGATCAACTTGAGATCACTAGGGAGCGTATTCCAAAGTCTAGGCGCAAGGAAGCGAAAAGACCTTCCTCCCCACCGGACCTTGGATATACGAGGAACCACAAGCAGGTTTTTGTTGGAAGAGCGGAGTGCTCTCCCAGGGACATAGTGGGCCACCAGGGCACGAATAGCCTCCGGTCCAGATTCATTAAGGGCACGATGAGTAAGGCATAGAGCCTTAAAGTTGATCCTTGCCTGCATGGGGAGCCAATGCAGGTCTTTTCTGATGGTGGTGCCCGAGGAACGTTTAGGAGCACCTACAACAAACCGGGCAGCCGCATTCTGTACGGTCTGGAGGCGCTGAATGAGACCACTGCTGATGCCAAGGTATAGGGCATTGCAATAGTCCAGTCTCGAGGCAATGACCGCTATTGCTACCTGTTTGCGTGCCTCAGGGGAAAGGTAGTGAGAGATCTTCCTTAAAACCCTCAGGGCATTACAGCAAGTGGACACTGTCCTACTGACCTGTTTGTCCAAGGAAAGAGAGGTGTCCAATATGATCCCAAGGTTACGAGCAGAAAAAGTGGGCGTAGGACAGGCCCCGAGGACAGACGGCCACCAATCCATAGACCAGATCTCACTTTTGCCTCCGAAAACAAGAACCTCCGTTTTCTCGCCATTTAACTTAAGGAAGTTCTTAAGCATCCATCCGGCGACCGCCTCCATACATGTCTTGATAACGCAATACCGAAGTTACCGATATGGTACGCGTCATCATGGAACAGCCATTGGGTCTTGGTTCCGCAAGCTGCAACCGGGCTCGGCTCGGGCCAGAACCCAATTCACACGATTCCAAGCACTCTGCCTTCAGGATTGTCAAGGCCTGCCATAGGAGTGTCTGATAGGAACTCGGGTGTCCATTGTATGGTTAGATATAGGGCTACTATACCTAAAGCAACGAGCGGGTACGCTACGTTGCCCCAGCTGTCGTGCAGCCAGTTGTGTCAGATTTAGACGGCCATCCAGGGGTGGCATAATACATGCTTCAGCCCCTCGTAGGCCCTGGGTACACCGATGCCCTGAGTTACAGGGTCTGACGAGGTGGCCCAGTTCCAATTGGAAATGTACCTAAGGTACATGGAATCCATTTTAGAGAGAGAGCAGTGGGCCTGGGGTCCCGATTGGCAGGGCCCCAGGTCAACTAAGTCGGAAAACCAGCAAAACACCAGGCAAAAAGTCGGGGGTAACCATAGTCAGGTATCTACCTTCCTACACAACCCCCCCCCAAACGAAAGGAGATAAGGCTATCCTTGTCCAGGTAAGCCTATATTGCCTGAGTGGCCATATGAGGTGGTACGTGCACTGGCATGGTTACCCCCTGTATCATGGTCCACTAAGCAACCCCTCACCCTAAGGGTATCTGAGGGTCTCCACCATAGGGAATCACTACCTGTGGTATGCTTTGGCAAAGTAAAAGGCTGGTGTGGGAATGGAGTACTGAAGTGAGACTCCACTACGGTTGGGCTCAACTTCCTCCAATCACTATCCACCATATGCGCCTTTCTTTCCAGTACTGAGTTGCTATGAGCTCTCAGGGTCAACCTCTGGCTACCTAAAGCTGGAGGCTGAGTCCCTCTGTTTGGCTTACTGGAGGGACAGGTCAGGTTCGGGGTTTTTAGGCCCCAGGTTTGGCTGTTCCCAACAGTGTCCAGCTGTGGGAGTTCCCTAACTACTTTTAAGGGGGATCCCTCAGGAGTGTGTTTTATTTTCACTTGGCTAGGGCTACTAGCTTCAGTGATCCTAATCTGCTGATTGGGAAATTCTTTTGGACAGGGGGCCCTTTGGGGTCCACCACTGGCCTCCCTGACCTCTACAGCCCTGGGCTGACTGAGGCAGGGTAGAGAGGGGCAGGTTACCTGCTCCAGACCGGGTCCCACCTGGGAAGGTTCCACTGTCATCAGGGGCTCTGCCAGGCTAGGCCTGACTACCTCCGGGGCAGTTCCTTCACCAGGGGTAGAGTCAGTTCCCTGAGGAAGCTGGCTCTCACCTAGTGTCTGGGAGGGGGAAGACTTTTCTTCCTCCTCAGTGCTCTCTGTCTGAGTGGAGTGATCCATAGTTTCAGGCTTCACAACACTGTTATCTGTCTGAGTTTGAGCTGTGGCCATCACAACTCCACCAACCTTTTCAGGAAGGGACTCAGTTTGGGTTTGGGCTGTGACCATCACAGCCTTGCCAACCTGTTCAGGAAAGGCATCTTTCTGGGATAGGGCTGTGACTGGCACAGCCCTCCTGACCTGTTCAGGGAGGACATCTTGGACGGGGGCTGTGGCTACCACTGCCCCACTAACCTTACCATGGAGGTTTACCATTTTAAAATGGGTTTCTTGCTCTACCTCAGCCCAGGCTGAGGTCTCTAAATCATTCCCCAGTAGGCAATCTACAGGCAAGTTTGGTGACACTGCCACTCTCTTGTGACCAGTGACACCTCCCCTGCTGAGATTTACCACTGCTATGGGATGATCTCTCTGCACTCCATCAATGTTCACTACCTGGTATTTGGCACCAGGCATAAGTTGCCTTGAGGGGACTAGGCTCTCAGCCACCATGGTGATGCTAGCCCCTGTGTCTCTGTAGGCGTCAACTTTTGAACCATTGATGAGGGGTTCCTGTCTGTACCTGCCCAAAGTGTTGGGACAGGTGGTGAAGTTGGCAAACCCCATGCCAGTCTCACAGACAAGAGTATCTAGGTCCGGGGACCTGGTTAGGCCAGAGTCCCCAGGTACTCCCAAAGAAAATGCACCCAGATTCTTGGGGGCACTCCCACCACCTGGGGGATTACTACTAGTAGTAACAGGAGGCTGGGAAGCTTTATTTGGGGGTATGTTCTCCTTATTGTTGTTGGCCTTGGGACAACTGCGGTCAGTTTTGTAATGGCCCACCTGTTTGCAGGTGTGACAATAAGGTTTCTTTTGGGTTTTGGGAGAAGTTGGGGGCCCACCCTTTCCAGAGGAATTTTGGGGCCCTGTGGTTTGATCAGAAGATTTATTCCCACCCTTCTCTTGAGGCTTGGTCGATTCCTTCTATTGGTCACCACCCTGGTTCTTCGGCCTGACCCTGGTTCTGACCCATTTGTCCGCCCTCTTACCCAATTCTTGTGGAGAGGTCAGATCAGAGTCTACCAGGTGCTGGTGTAATAACTGGTTCTGACAATTACTTAAGATTTGCTCTCTCATAATTAGATTGTACAATCCTTTAAAATCAGTAACCTTACTTCCCAGTAGCCAGCCTTCAAAAGCCTTAGTGGCACAATCGACAAAGTCAGACCAGTCCTGAGACTGAGTTTTCTGGGTATCCCTGAACAGCAACCTGTACTGCTCAGTGGTTAAGCCGAACCCATCAATCAGTGTGTTCTTCAGGACCTGGTAATTGTTAGCATCCTCGACTCTAGTAGTGAGGAGCTTATCTCTACCTTTACCTTCAAAGGAGAGCCACAAGATAGCTGCCCACTGACTCTGGGGGATGCACTGTACAGTGCAGGCCCGCTCCAAAGCAGTAATCCATTTGTGGATGTCGTCCCCTTGCTTAAAGGGGGGCACTATCTTATTCAGGTGCTTAGTGTCTAAACTCCTGGGTTCCCGTGGGGGAATGCTGCCACCAGTGGGAATCGTCCCACTCAACTCTTGCTCTCGAGCAAAGGCGAGTCTCTCTTTGGCTAGGGCAAGTTCTTCCCTTTCGATCCGCAGATTGACTTCCCGCTCCTTTGCTTCGTACACTCTTCTCTGAGGCGATGTCATCCCTCTTCGAGCAGAGCCTCGAGAGCCATTGGTTCGAACAGATCTGTTAGAGCCTCTCGACAGAGACCTAACTCGTCCGTTCCCAATGTTAAGCTGGCCCGAGAGAGGCCCCAGGGGTCTCCTAGTACCAATCTCGTGCCGGCTTAAGTTGTCCTGAGTTAGCTGACTAACTATGACTGGACCTTTGTCTGCCTCGTCCCCAGATGTCTCTGGTTCCTCGTCCTCCTCTTCGCCCTCGGCAGAGAGATGGATAAGGTCAGGGTCACCTCGGGTTCCCTCGAGGGGAGGCATTTCCATTTCGGGATGAGAATGGTCGGTGTTACCCGCCTTCCTGGCATCATAAGTCTCCAAGAGACCAATCAGAAAAGGAATGGTAGGGTTTGCACCCTGCTTTATCTTTCGAGACGTACAGATCTGTCGCATCTCATGAAAGCTAAGCGCAGCATATCTGGAGGTGACCTGTGGAAGGTCGACTGACACGAGGGGAGACTCAGAGTTTCCACCTTTGTCCGACATGCTGTTTCTAGTGTGGTGTAAGTGATGCACCTACCTACACTATGGGTTTACCTACTGAGCCCTTGCTAAGAGTTGCAGCCAAGGTGTGCTAAGCCTTGAAGAGCTACAACAGCTGGTTCAGTAGAACTCAGAGTATTCTAAGCTAGGTTATATGTACCTGGAGTACTTATGCGATCTTTCACAAGATGTTCTTAGGATACGCGTGGTAAAACAACAGCAAGCTCAAATCCCAACCGCTGCTCACCAATGTGAGAAGTTGGCCCGATATGCAGCGTTCGCTATTCTAGCGACCGCTATGTATCGTTCCAAACGACCCTTATGGTGATTGGTTGTAAGTCAACCTTAGACCAGCTATCCTAGTAGCGTGGATACGAGCAGTCTTCGGGCTAAACTCTAGAGGGCGTGTTAAGCCAGCTGTTATACCATCACATACCCCTTGAACCCCAAGTGAAAGGACACCACACAAGTGTTATGAAAATAAACAGTATATTTATTAAGAATCACAACAGCCCTGGACTCTTTATGAGGACAGGGTACTAAGCACAAACCAAAACTCTTAGGAAAATACTTCAAGTGCACAATTTAAACAAGTGTCCGAGGACACGGAAAGTTTAGTGGTCTCGGGCGGACCCGATAAGGCAAGTCGGAAGCGGGGGACTCGGGACCCTTGAGTAAGGAGGCTATGCAGGCACCGAAATGCCGAAGTTACCTAGCCACGAGGGCTGCGGCTGCACAAGTCTTACAGGCGTCGGGGTCTTCGCTGACGAGCCAGGAGCCGGAAGAAAAGGAGTTGCTGGCCGGCGACCAGTGCTGAATAGTTCGTAGAGATCCAAGCCTGGATCAGAGATCGTTGATACCTGAAAGCAGAGGGGACCAAGTTCGTACTACTAGCCAGTAGTCAGAGGGTACCAGGAAGGCACCGGTTGGCCGTCACCTCGACTAGGTGAGTGGGCGACGCTAGGCTCTGCAGTCTCACGGACCAGGAGGCGTTGTCGGCGACCAGGATGGAGGTGCGAGCTGTCCCACGAAGGTTGATGCTGTCGGCGTCGCTGGGCCCAGGATTGGGGCAACAAGCCTTGGCAGATTTCAGGGCCACGGGGTGGGCCTAAAATGGCGTCTTGAGTGGACCAGGAGGGTCCGGGGTGCTTCCCTCAAAGATGGAAGCAAGGGCCAGTCTGGAGCAACCAGACCAGCAGCGTTGGTTGTCGGATGTCGTCAAAGAAGGGCACAAGCCAGCGGCTAGTGACCAGACAACGTGCTGAGCAGCGAGCAGAAGGGCCCCACGCAGATCGTGGAGATGCTGGGAGACTGCACTTCGGTGCTGGAGCGGCTCAGGGTCGGGGCTTCTCGGACCCCAGAGCACTCACCAGAGAATTGCTTCGATGGCCGTGCTGATTAAGAAAGCGTGCAGGTTTTGATGATGGCCGGTCCCTCGAGGTCTCGTCACACCCACAGATCTCAGCTGAGCTGACGACGTGGGTAGAGGTCAGAGGTGCCAGGGAAGCCGGTTCTCGTCGAGCTGGGCTGTCGGATTCCTTGAGGAAGGACTTGCAGCAAACCGCAGAGTTCTTAGATGGTGCCCGCTGGTGCAGGGTGACTACTCCTTAGCCACAAGGGAGAAATCTTGAGAAGAGTCTTGAAGTCGTTTCGTAGAAAGTATTCTTGATTCAAAGATGATCTAATTTGGAAGGGTCCCCGCTCCGGCCTTTATCCTAAAGAAAGGGGTGGGTACATGACTAGGTCCTGCCCTAAGGGTGGGACCAGGAAGGGGGGTAGTTACACCCCTCTCCCCTGCCGGTCTGTCCCCAGGTTAGGGGCTGGCACCCCTGGAACTGGTTCTGACCGGCAGATGCGTAGTGAGCACCGGGGTGCCACTCCGCAGTCACCTTCTCGCAAAGCCCTACCTACCCAGAATACACAAACCCTGTCTGGGACGGTGTGAACACCGCCCTTGACAGGAAACCCTTTGTCCAAGCTCTCCTCGCTTGGAAGGACTCCCAGCAGCAGGAGGTCAGACTCGTGTCTGTGGTGGCAGCATCCATTTTGTGGAGCTGAGGCTTTAGTTAACTTTAACCGGGGTTCACAGTTACATACATGTCGTGTCCCTCTAGAAGGGCGGAATGCTAACCTCGTCGCCAGAATTGGTGAGGGGGTAGCATCCCGATTCGTATGACACCTTACTCGACATGTCTTGATAACGCAATACCGAAGTTACCGATATGGTACGCGTCATCATGGAACAGCCATTGGGTCTTGGTTCCGCAAGCTGCAACCGGGCTCGGCTCGGGCCAGAACCCAATTCACACGATTCCAAGCACTCTGCCTTCAGGATTGTCAAGGCCTGCCATAGGAGTGTCCGATAGGAACTCGGGTGTCCATTGTATGGTTAGATATAGGGCTACTATACCTAAAGCAACGAGCGGGTACGCTACGTTGCCCCAGCTGTCGTGCAGCCAGTTGTGTCAGATTTAGACGGCCATCCAGGGGTGGCATAATACATGCTTCAGCCCCTCGTAGGCCCTGGGTACACTGATGCCCTGAGTTACAGGGTCTGACGAGGTGGCCCAGTTCCAATTGGAAATGTACCTAAGGTACATGGAATCCATTTTAGAGAGAGAGCAGTGGGCCTGGGGTCCCGATTGGCAGGGCCCCAGGTCAACTAAGTCGGAAAACCAGCAAAACACCAGGCAAAAAGTCGGGGGTAACCATAGTCAGGTATCTACCTTCCTACAATCCCCTTAGCACAGATCTAGCCAAGACACATGCTGAGTGTGTCCCCTAATGCAGTTTCCAGAGTTTCACCAAGATACTCATCCATTTCAGTCTCTATAATATCTTAGGTGTGTGTACTACCAGGTATTTATAGGGTACCACTGTCATCAATTCCAGGAGTAAATCCCTTGGCTGGATTGAGTCTAACAGAGACCCTAAGCTTGCAGTTGGTACTTCAGAAAGCTAAGGCTAAAGACGATGGGAAGGGTCAGAGTGTATGAGAGGGAGAAGCTAAGGCTAGCCCACTGGGCCCAGCAGGAGAGGAAATTAGTGAAACAGGAGGAATGAGCCCAGAAGGAGAAGCAGACAGAAAGGGAGGTGAAACAGAAAGAAAAGGAAAGAGAGTTGGGAAGGGAAAGGATAGCCCTGGAGAGAGAAATTTTTAGGATGGCAACAATGAAAACTCCATCTGGCATAAGTGACTTTACATCCAGTTAAGACCAGGTTGTGACTAAGATACCAAAAGGTATTGTGACCAAGGTTCCAAACAGTCTTGTACATGTGTATGTGGAAGTTGAGAATATTTTGGAGAGGTTTGTAAGCTTTAGAGTCACTTTTAATGGACAGGCCTTAAATGAAGTATCTGTGGCAGCTGCCTTAATGGATCCCATGCCTTTAGAAGGGACAGCTGCCATTGGGAGAATGCCTGTGGAAGACCACAGGGTCTATGAGTGAATGAAGGAAGCTCCAACTAGGCGGTTTGTGCTGAAACCAGCAAAATATCTTCAGAGATTCCGTGACTGCAAGAGAGTGGATGGTGGTTTGTTTGAGACTTGGATTCATGGTGTATTCCGTGATTAGATTGAGTGGATATGAGGGATTGAGTCCAAGGACTTCCAATCCCTTAAAGAGTTGATGCTGACAGAGTGACTCAAGGAAGAGTACCCTACTCTACTTACGCAATACCGGTCTGATTTGAGAGGAAGGTATCCAACCAAACTTGCAGTGTTGGCTGATAAGTCGTTAGCTAACAGGGTTTGCAAAGAGCTAGAGCAGCATAGTTCTAATCCACAGAGGAGGGAAGTACTCAGACTGGTTCCAAACCATTGGGGACGGCCCATGGTAATTCTCATGGGACTCAAGGAGGGCCCAGTAAGCACGGTAATTGTAATGGTGTATCCGGGAAGGAGCATCATGAGAAGGGAGGGAAGAAACCTCCTTCCAAGTCTAAAGTGGTGACTTGCTTCAAGGGTCATCAGGTGGGATACTTTGAGAGATTGTCAGGCAAAAGAACCTGACCCATCCACACTTGTGATAGGAAACATATTACAATGGGTGAAAGTGCCCGTGTGGGACCTGTTAAACTTAACCTAGTAGCTATGGATATTTTGGAGTGGGACCCAGATGCTCTGAAGCGCATACATCCTAACACAATTGGAGTTGTTCAGGAAGTTAGTATCAATGGGAGGAAAGTGCCTTCCCTGAGAGATACTGGAGCCTTCCGTACTATGGTTGAGAGGAAGTACCTTAAGCCTGAGGAGGTACTCCCTGGAACCAAGGATACAATTTTGATCACCAGTGGAGAGGGCCAGGTTTAAGAATGAGCTTGTTGGCAAGACGGCCATGAATGATGTTGGGGTAAGGGGAAAGGTAGGAACTGGATGTCTCTTGGGCAATGATTTTATTGCCCCTGATGTGGTGCCAGGACCAGAAGCCTTTATGGCTTGGACAGCTTCAGCTGTGTTGACTAGAACACAGGCTGCACATCAGTTTCAGAGTAGGACTGGAATCATCTTTGATTTGCAGGTACTAGGACAAGGTAGTTTGCAAAAAGGGAAGACTCCAGGAAGGCAGTGGCCATGGAGGTCACCACTTCTGCTCTACGGGGTGGGGTGAGGCTTCCAAAGTAAACCAGTTGCTGGAGTCTAGTTCACTTCCAGAGGAGCTACATGATTTTCTAACTGCTTCGGAGTGGGTGCCAAGAGCGCCAGTGACACAGTGCTCGGGAATAGGGTTGCTGCTATCTTTCAGCCACACGACAGGTGCTGTGAGTCGATGAGTGGATTTTCTTGGTTTCTTTGTAGCAAAGCCATCTCCAAGGTCCAGAACTGGAATTGGCAGCACTTGGCAGGTCAAAACTCAAAGCAGAGGAGTTCAGGGGTTGCAGATGAAGTCATTGATGGTCCTGAGACTTCTTAACAGGAGGTAAGCGCACACAAGCCCTTGGAGTATCTTGGCAAGTAGGATACTGAAAGCAAAAGTTCAGTCTTTTCACTGCCCAAAACAGAAGCAGCAAGTAGTAGGCCAGAAGAGCAAAGTAGCAAGCAGAGTGGTGGTCCCCTCATACAGCATACAGCATACAGCTCTTCTTGGCATTGTCTTCTCTTAGTCCAGAAGTGTTCTGAAGTTATGGTGTCACAGCTCCAGTACTAATACTAGTTTCTGCATTTGAAGTAGGCAAACTTCAAAGTACAGTCTTTGTAGTGCACAAGACCCTGTTTTTCCTAGCACCATTACAGGTGGGTGGTGGCAGTTTTGTGTGATGATAGCCACAGCACTATTCTGGTGTTAGTGACAACTCCTCCTACCACTCTAGCTTAGGAAGACCCATCAGCCTGGTGATGGGCCATCAGGATATGCAGGGCACACCTCAGCTCCTTTTATGTGACTGCCTAGAGTGATTGCACAAACAGCCCAACTGTCACTCTCTCTCCCTCAGACATGGATTCCACAGGCAGAGGCAGAGAATGGTAAAGCAAGAAAATGCTCACTTTCTAAAAGTGGTACAAATGGGGGTGGTGATGGACGGAGCATCTGAATCAATCAAACACTCACACCCAGTCAAAAGATCTGGGTTTAATCCATCACCGTTCTTTAGCCCACTCTGCCACCCCAGTTCAGACATGGCTATATGCAAATCAGTCTGACCCTGTGCCTCATGGGAACAGTCCAGCCCGAACTCCCAAGCCATCTCTTCCCTGGACCGGAAACAAGCTTCCGAGGACCGGTTTCTGGCATTCCAGCCATCTTCAGCCCGGCTTGCTTGAATCCAGTGGCAAAGTGAGCAAGTGACTCACGTCTGAGCATACCCTGCCACCCTTATGGCGGCCAAAAGCGGTACAAAAGGGGGTGGTGATAAACGGAGCATCTGAATCAATCAAACACTCACACCCAGTCAAGAGATCTGGGTTTAATCCATCACTGTTCTTTAGCCCACTCTGCCACCCCAGTTCAGACATGGCTATATGCAAATCAGTCTGACCCTGTGCCTCATGGAAACAGTCCAGCCCGAACTGCCAAGCCATGTCTTCCCTGGACCGGACACAAGCTTCCGAGGACCGGTTTCTGGCATTCCAGCCGCCTTCAGCCCGGCTTGCTTGAATCCAGTGGCAAAGTGAGCAAGGGACTCACGTCTGAGCATACCCTGCCACACTTATGGCCACCAAAAGTGGTACAAAAGGGGGTGGTGATGGACGAAGCATCTGAATAAATCAAACACTCACACCCAGTCAAAAGATCTGGGTTTAATCCATCACCGTTCTTTAGCCCACTCTGCCACCCCATTTCAGACATGGCTTTGTGCAAATCAGTCTGACCCTGTGCCTCATGGGAACAGCCCAGCCCGAACTGCCAAGCCATGTCTTCCCTGGAACGGAAACAAGCTTCCGAGGACCGGTTTCTGGCATTCCAGACGTCTTCAGCCCGGCTTGCTTGAATCCAGTGGCAAAGTGAGCAAGGGACTCACGTCTGAGAATACCCTGCCAATATGTTGACAGATGCCTCTGACAAAGAAGTTGGAGCAGTGTTAGCTCAACTGGATGACAAAGGGAGAGCGAGTCGGGCATCTTTATTAGTAGGAGATTACTATTTAGGTGAGATTGAGTGGTGCCATCAGAAAAATTGTAAGTCTTGTACATTTGGGACATGGAGTTCACTGTGGAATTCTAAGAACAAAACAATTGGTCAAGTAATTATCTTGATTGCCTGAAATAGACGTGGTTGTGGAAAGATTGTTTAGAGTGTGATGTGTGTTTTCTGGTTAACAAGTCTCTGAACACCCCCTGCATCGAATGTGGCAAGTTACTGTTCCACAAGCGGCCCTTGGGAGTGGGTCGCCATTTATATAATGAGTTCTGTGGTACCAACCAATATTATACATTAATTTTAGCCTCAATTGATAACTTTTTTGTTGATCCATAGTTAAAGTGGTATTGAAGGCTGATACCCTGTCAGTTTTTTTATGTTTTGAAACAAGTATTTGTAGTTGAGACGATACCAGAAGCTATTGTGAGTGGAAATGGGGTTCTGTATTTATCGAATACATTTATGTTTGAAAGGTTAGGGGTACAACACAAGCTACTTTTTTACACAATTCCTGTGTTAATGGAATGATTGAGTGATTTAACTGTGTTATTAAGGTGGTTATTCAACTTGCTTCTCAAAAAAGAGCGAATTGGGACATTCAATTGGAGAAAACAGTCAGGGCATATCGAATATGGATCAATGTGCCACAGGTGTATCTCAGTCTGAGATCATGAGCGATAGTACACTAAAGAGTAAATGCAGTCCTATGTGTTTATCTAAGGTTGAGGCTGTTTGTCTGTGGATGAAATAAAGAAAAGGATTAAAATACTCATTAACAATATAAAGAGTATTGTGACTTTAAGAATAATGCCAGGAAGGTTAATTTGCGTGGGGAACATGGTTTACAGTTAAGAAACAGGACAGGCAGAGTACCAAAAAAAGAAAGTAAGTTCTATGAACCCAAGGAAAAAATGAAATGCTGCAGAATCCTGTATAATAGAGTGATGGCAGGTTGTGGCATCGTAAACACATTGCCATATGTTTGAATGCGGGTGAAAAGACTATTTTGAGAATGTTGGCTAAAAGTTGGTGAATTCACTGGCGATTCCTTGGGGGATTTACAACATTCAGGTACTAATGCCCTCGTAGGAAAATATAAGGGGGCATCTAGTGAATATGAAATGACATTAGCACCTGATGGACCCGCTGGGGAATGTGTGTTTTGATGCAAGAAGCACCTGATTTAGCAGTTGAGGCATGTGAGTGTTCAGAGGCAGGTGTTAGAATTAATTACAATGATTGCAAGCACAATGGCGCACCTGGGAATAGTGGGAGAATCTTTTGTACTCATAGCAAGAATGCCACCATGAATCTGACCCTACAGGTGGTGCTCACTCATAGAGTAGGAGCAGGAAACCTCCAGCATTTTTAAAAGAATGTGTCTGAGAAAACAGCGTCGTATTTCTACTGTGACAGCTGTAAAACCTAAGAAGTATTGAGTTAATTTGTTTCTATTGTCGTTTTTTAGTTTGTATATTACGTTTTTTTTATTTTGTTTATTTTTGTAGAGGCAATGATGTGTAGCTGGTGCTTCCATTGTGGGTGTTATCATTATGAGATGTGATGGGAAGGAATTTAATGTATGGAAAGAATGCTATGATGTGAGGTCTGGTATTGCTAGGAGTGTTCCAGGAACAGAAGTTAGGCTCCCGCCAGCAGAGTCATTTGTAGGCATGGGCAATGCGGGCCCTGACCCAGGACCACAGCCTTTCACGTGGCCCCTGATAAAGCCAGCTCAGTTCTGTAGAGAGTCGTGCGTTGATGACCTCGAATAATTCGAAAAATATTGTTTTAAATACCTTTTTTCTTCAATGTACTTTTAATGTGGGTGATGTGTGAGAATCTATTACAGATATTTTTGCACAGAAATGTTGTGTTTATGTTTCATGTAACATCCCCAAAAAGTTATTTTATATCAAAACAGGACCTCACATATGAGAAATTGGATTATTTGCAGTAATATTAGTGAGCAGCTGCTGTGTTATAATATTGAAAACACGTCACTATCCCTGAATATTAGATGTAAACACATTTAGAATTTGAATGACTGTGCCAGTGCTCTGTCAATGGCCTGGCCAAAGAGGGCTTGAAGGAAAAAAAAATCAAAGCTGTTGGCAAAGTAAAAACTTGTTTTGGGCACAACAATTAAAAGTAATCCAGGCAGGAGAAAGTATTAACGCAATTCACAAAATGGCAGGAAGCTCCTGATAAACTAGTTATAAATATTTACCCCGAAGCCTGTAGAATAAAACAATAACGTCCTTTTATCTTCAGGTGACTCGTCCAACGTTTGCATTGTAAGACACCTGTGTTTGTCCCCAAGGAAGCATTTCCGGTAAAACGGCAAGAGGAAACGTTTCCCCGGCCTAACTCCAAACAATTTATAGGCTCGTATTCGAGTTTCCCCTCACAGACTTGCTTTTACAGTTATTCTTTGGAAGCATACTAATAAATAGGGGCTGAGGGGCGCATTTCGCGTTAATCCAATAGTCGCGAGATTTATGAACCTCACTAGGAGTTTAACAGTAGCCCTCAGACTGGTGATGACAAGCATAAATAAACCGGGAGCTCGAGACTGCTAAATATTATTATTGACTGCAGCACAGAGATGGATGGCATATTAAGATATCTGATGACCGAGCCTCGTTGTGAGGAGCGCATTATTGAAAAGTGACGCTTGGAGTAAAGGGGCCACTGTTCATCTCATAAAGCTTTTTTTGATTTAGATAAGGCATTATGTGCTAATAAACAGTGACAGAACTAGCTGGTATAAATTGTGCTCCTCCGTTAAACCAATGCATATTTGCTGACTTCAAATTGTCCCTCCAGTTTAAAAGAAAAATAGATTAGTATCCTCTATGGAATGCTGATATCAGCTCAGCCAATCAGAATGGTTAGAAGGATGCCTGGTACAGAGTAAGGCTGCAAGCCTGCATACTTGGTTCAGTGACAGTGTGAAGAACACGGATGCCTGTGTTTATCCGGCATCTTAGCTTGTTTGAGAGGGATGAGTGTAGTAAGGTTTTAGCCACAACCTCTCATGTGTTAACAGCTGTTAATTGCCATGCCTCTCTTTATGTGCCCTCACCTTCAAATCAGACCCATGTTTGTGAACAGGCAATTAACAGTGATTAACCACTATTAGAACATTGGAATGTTGGGAGCTCCATTGAAAACAATGGAGTGCTCTGGGCTTATAATGGCTGGTATAAGCCTGGAGCTCCAACATTCCAATGTTTCTTTGTTCACAGCTCTGGCTGTGAACAAAGGCTTTAGTGAACCTGAGGGGATTCCAATCCCCTCACGCTTCCAAAAGGCTTTGTTTTTTTTGTTAGAACATTCTGTCCTCTAGTGACAGAATGTTCTAATAGCCTTATAGCCCTTCGTAGATGGGCTATACCGCTATTAAAGTCCCTCTCCCTTGTTAAAGGCCCTCGCCTTCGGCTCGGGGTCTTTAACGCTGGAGAGGGCCTTTAATAGCCGGTATAACCCTCTACGGTGGGCTATAAGGCTATAATAATGCCCTGAGCAGCGACAATAGCAATTGGGATAGAATGGATATCGTTTTTTTGTGGTTACACAGACGTCATCCGCTGTCCGATGGCTATATTAAGAACTCTGAAGTATCTGGGACTTATTAATAGATTAAATGACCAAAACTGAATGTGAGGCACGCATTACTTAAATGTGACCCTCGGATAAAAGGGCCCACTTTCTATCTAGTAAAGTCTTTTGATTTTAGGTAAGGTATATTATAATTGTATCAATATACCCCTTACTATCCCTGACGAGATGTCAAAGCGATTTACGCCGGGCGGCACGCTGCTCTGGAACCCAAGGTTAATGGTTAGTTCAGTGTTTTTGGTTACTGTTTGCTTTTGGAATTAGTCTTGTGTACTCAAAGGAAACCATTCCATGCAGTCATTTCAGTTTTTTTTATTGTGGGCCAAAGTAAGTGATTGGTTACATCAGTAGGGGGAGGTGAGCTCAAACATGTGGTTGGTGGGAATAATACAGGAGTTAGAGGAGATTAGGTATTGTTGGGTTGCATAGGTATGACTTTCAGCAGAAGAAGGAGAGATTGTGATCTCATAAATGAGGTGTGGGAAATTTGCTGAAACAGAGAAAAGTCAAAGGTGCATGTGTCAGAGTAAATTGTGCTCAGGCAGAGCATGGAAGGGAAGGAGAGGAGAGAGACATTTGACAAGAGAAGAAAAAAGGACAGGCGACAAATGGAAATTTTAATTAAAGGATAGTTTTTTAATGCCAGATTTAAAGAAGGTAGTTGATATTTTTGAGACAGCATACAGTTTGAGGATGCAAGAATGTAGAAAGAAACAACATTATTTACTTGTTAAGATTGTGCTATATTGGAAATTTGTAATGGGTACTAGTTTCCGATAAACCATCTTTCTGTTTCAAGAATGTATTAGGAAGAAACATTATGTACTTGTAAAGATTGTGCTATACTGGAAATTTGTAATAGGAACTGGAATCCTATAAACCCTCTGTCTGTTGCTAGACCATTGCTAGATCACCGATCCAGCCAGGTCAGGTAATCAGCTCAAGAGTTGAAAGTGAAAAATAATGGCTGGACGAATGTTTTGAGAAAATACATGGAAAATAATGTACACACTGAAAGGAGATTCCGGCGTTTAATCTCCGGTTTGACTCAGAGTATTAATTATACAGTGGAGTGGGATACATTTAAATGCCTCTGGTTTGCATTGGCACCAGATGGAAGATGAGGACAGCTTCTTGTGTGAATAAAAAGCGACACAACTAATTAGGATAGATTGCGCTCCTTCAAAAACATAATGCATGTTTACTGGCTTAAACTTGTCACTCCAGAATAAATAAACACAGATTAGTGCTCCCAATGGAATGCTGATATCAGCTCAGTCAATCATAATGGTTAAAAGGCTTGCCTGGTAAGGACCACTGTTGTATGCCTGCATAGTTAGTTCACTGACTGTGAACAAGGGTATACCGCAGACATGGATGAGTCGCCTGTTTGTCTGGCATGTTTGATTATTTGAGTGTATTAGTACTATTGCCACTTCCTCTCACATATTAACATCTGTTAATTGTCCTTCATCTCATAATGTGTCCTAACCTTGGGGTCAGACCCATAATTGTGAACAGGTAATTAGCTGTGCTTAACTACTGTTAACCCCCCATGGAGTGTGCAATAGCATTTGATTGTGATATAATAACGCAGTGCTTTTGTCTAATCATAGACATTCTGGCGTAGACATGGGTCATCTGGTGGATTACTTCATAATAGGTCTCAAACCCAAGCACACATCCTCAAAGGAACATTTTCCGGACCAAAGAAAGGAAATAATAGTGGTTTCTCCCACAGTAACATATGAAGAAGCTACTAAACTGAACATTCCTAATTTTCTATCTTTGCACCTTCGTTGGGTGCAGAGAGTGTCAATGTAAACATTTTATAACTTTTAGTTTGAATTTGAATTTAAAAGTATTTGTTAAGCACACGTACACCAGGCGGTTTCTTGGCGCTGAGGCATGCAAAACCTGGGAGGTAGAGGAGCGGGGGCTAGGGCGAGAAAGCTTGCAGAAAAAGAAAAGTTTTGAGCGCCTTGCCGAACTCAGAATATGAGGGTGTAGATCTGATAGTGGGAGGGAGGGAGGTCCAATAAGTGGGGCCAAGAACAGAGAATTTCATGCCCCCCAATTTATTCTTCCTGAACCGCGGTACAAAAAGGAGAGACTGGGTGGAAGAGCGCAGTTCTCTAGCGGGACTATAGTATTTAATTTCCGAGTTCATAAAAGCTGGAGCAGTTCCGGCACGGGCCTGAAACATTGTGCATCCCAGCTTAAAGAGAGCCCGCTCTCTGATGGGGAGCCAGTGCAAGGCCTTTAAAAGGGGAGTGACATGGTGCGATTTGGAAAGACCATGGATGAGGCGGGCAGCTTGGTTCTGGACCAATTGGAGACGTTGGAGGGCATAGGCGGGGACGCCATTGTACAAGATGTTACCGTAGTCTAGGCGCGATAGAACCATCGCCATCAAGATGAGTTTTAAGGCAGGAAAAGAAAAGAATCTGGAAATCTTTCTAATGGTGCGAAGGGCAAAAAAACAAGATGAGACCAACATGCTGATCTGGGAGTGTAGAGTGAGATGTTGGTTCAGCGTGATCCCAAGTGTTTTGACTGAGTGGGAGGGTGAAGGGGGGGAACAAAGGGAAGGGGGCCAAAACGTGGGGGTCCAGGGACTGGATGTACCGCCGGTGAGAACTAACTCGGTTTTGTCTGGGTTGAGTTTAAGATGGTTAAGGGTCATCCAGTCCCTGATGAAAAGCATAACTGATTGAAAACTGTGAATGGACTGAGGGGAGTGAGAGAGGTTGAAGATGAGCTGGAAGTCATCAGCATAATTAAAAACCGTAACCTCCATCTGCTGTAAAGCATAAATGAGGGAAAGATGTACAAATTAAACAGAAGGGGGGGAAAGGGAGGAGCCCTGAGGGACACCGCACTGCACCTTGCGTGGGGAGGCAGAAAAGTCTGCAAGGTGGACGGCCTGAGTGCGGTCTCTCAGAAAAGACGTGAGCCAAGCCAGGACGGGCGTCCTGACGCCCGCCGCCTCGACACGGGTAAGAAGAATGGAAAGGTCAACCGTGTCGAGGGCGGCGGACAAGTCAAGGAGGACCAGAACCTGGGGCCGGTTGACATCCATCCCCTCCCTGAGTTTGTCCTTGACTTACACCACAACTTTCTCGGTGGAGTGGAGCGGACGAAAGCCAGCCTGACAGGGGGCTAAACAGCCATTGTCCTCGACAAAAGAGCTGTGGACTGTTGTAATGTGGCACTCCAGGATTTTGCCCAGGTAGGGGAGGAGGGAAATGGGACGGTATTTGGAGAGGGAAGAGGGATCCTCACCGGGTTTTTTCAAAATAGGAATTATTGTTGCCGATTTGTGGTGGTCAGGGACAATGCCTTGTTTGAGGGAGTCGTTGAGGAAAACCAAGGGGGGCAAAGGGCAAGCTGGGGAGATCTCCCTCAATACAAAAGGAGGGCAGACATCGGAGGGGGAACCAGATTTGACCCGGGCCAGCAGGGGGAAAAGGATTTCCCTGCTCAAAGGAGGTATATGATCCAAATGGGATCTGTTGGGCGGAGGCTGAGGGGCAACAAAGAAGGAGGAAGGCGGTGGTATGTTGGCCTTGATGACTGCGATTTTCTCAATGAAAAAATCATTAAGGGAATCACAAAGAGATTGGGAGGGGGAAGGTTTGAGGGAGACTCTATCTGACGAGGCCAACTCATAGACTGTGGAGAAAATTTCCCGGGGCTGATTTTCAGCCGAGAGAATTTTGCCCGAAAAGTAGTCGGTCTTGGCAAGGAGGATGGCCTTTTTGTATGTGTTAAGTGTGAGGGAATGTTGTGCTTTTAAAGTCGGGCAGTAAGCGCGCCTCCAGGCGCGCTCAGCCTGGCGCACGGCCAATTTTTTCTCCTTAAGGTCATCGGTGAACCATCTGTTGGCATTGTGGGCGCGTCTGACTGTGACGCGTCTTAAGGGAGCCACTTGGTCACACGCCCTAGAGAGCCATTCATTGATGGCAGCTACCTGAGATGAGGGGACAAGCTCCTCTAGGGTGGGACAGGAACCTTGAAGGACGGAGCAAAGGGAGGGCATGTCGACCTTATTCCAATTACTGGCCCAGGTGTTCTTGGGAAAGGAAGGACGTTTGGTGAGGGTACGGTCAAGGAAAAACGAGATCAAAAAATGATCGGACCAAAGACAGGACGTGATGATTGGGGTTGTGACAGGGACGTCGAGTGACCAAATTTGGTCCAGGGTATGCCACTGGACATGGGTGGGTGTGTGGACATGAGACACAAAATTTAAACTGTGAAGGAGGTCGGTGAAATCTTTAGACACTGCGTCTTCCGCGGGGTCGGATGGCCAGAAGTTGAAATCCCCAAGAACTAGAACAGAGAAGTTGTTAACTGCTAATGTAGCGAGCAACTCCTGAAGTCCAGTAATGAAGTGGGGGGTTAAATGGGGGGGGTGATAGACAAGGACGCAGGTAATAGGGACTTGGAAGGAGGGAGATCGCCTCACCAGACAGTCGACTGCCATGATGGCCGGGGAAAAGAGTAATTGGAAATGAAGGCCAGAGCGGACAATCAGGGCGACGCCACCTCCTGCCTTCCCTGCCTGTCGATCGGCCCGCAGGACGTAGTATGAGGAGGGAAGGGCCGCAAGTACATTGGGCAGGGAATCTGGGCAGAATCAAGTTTCTGTCAGAAACAGGAGGTCAGGCTTGTGGGAGTCAAGAAACACAAACAGGTCGAGATGGTGCTTGACTGCCGATCTGGTATTTAAAAGAAAGGCCGAGATAGACCACAATCCTACTCGTAGACCCTAGGAGTTGTTGCACTATTGAAGAAAAGACCAACAAACTCTATACATTCTACCGTCACATGTGTATAAAACTATATTTAACATAGAATTTTTTGCACAGCTCACTGCTGTCGCGAGGCAGGAATATTGTTCAGCATGTGCAGCTGTACTGAGATTATGCAAATGCGGGAAATTCCAAGCATTGCAGATTCACACAAAACCAATAGCCTATTCAATACCCAGATTTGAGACACGCAAGCCCTATTGTAAGCCCTTTAAAAAGTGGACACTGTAGTTCCTAGACTGATAGCATTTCATTCAGCCATATACAATCTGTGAATAATGTGTACCTCCTACACTGGTGCCTGAGTGGGTTTTAGAATGTAAAAGATACATTTAGGCAAAATAGCTATGGGGAGGAATAAGAACAGTCCTACAGCATAAGCTACTGTTAGTGGGTTTGCAGCATGCAATGGTACCTAGAAGTGAAGGAATTCATTTGAAGAGTTTATGAAGTCTTTATAAAATAAAACACTGCGTGACCCCATCCTGTTCAGTGGCGACCCGCCAACTCTTTGTACCACTGTTTCAGTCCACTCACCCATCCTCTCTGTAAACTGGCAATACCTCAAGAAAAGATTGTGACTGTAGTAATGACCACTCGAGAAAAAGTTGCTTGTATGATTATGGTGTTCCCAACCCTGAGGCAGTTCTGGAAATCATAAAGTCCACCAGCACTGTAAAGGGAGTTGGGCAGGTAAATGTACGTCCCTGGATGTATTTTTTGGTTGCTCCCTCAGCCACTTTGCTAATTTAATGGAATACGATGCTGATCATCCTTGTGTTGTAGAGCTGCAGCCTCACCTCTCACGCGTTTTCATCCAGTCAATATCACACTGTATCTGCTGCCACATGAAGTATTCTAAGTAAGTTGCTAGGTTTGGGAACCACATGAAATAAGCCAAATCCCTCACAGTCTTCATCTCACCTTGGATGAAATTGTTGCTACAGGAACCTAAGCCAGCAAGAGGGATATAAAAATGGTGAAGCAGCTGTTGGATGAGAACACTGACCCTTCTCTTGGTGCTAAAAGCTACCAAGAGATCTGCTGCTTTCATCACTGTGGTCAGCTCTGGATTAATCTTTCTAGTTATCAATGACAAATATACAACTTCACATAGTGGGAACCAAGACTCCTAACCATCAGTTCAAATAGCTCTCTTTACATTGGTATTCAATATGATTCCAGTACATAGTTTTATTTTAGGACCCCCAGGCCATACCAAAGGTTTTACTTACACAACACTCAGCTATTTCTTCCTCTGAGCTTCTTTTACACATACCAATCATGCTGGTTACAATTGGTGCAGAACCAAGCCGCTAGGCTTGTCTACGGCCAGCCAATATTCCACCATTCGAAATCACTGCTTAAGAGACTTCATTGGCTCCCCGTGACCCAAAGCTGTCTTTTCAAACTTGGCTGCCAGATCCACAGAGCCCTGTCGTTCCATTGACCTACATTCATCTCTACTAAAATATAGCGATATGCCCCCTCTTGTGAGCTACGCTCTTCTACCTTGAATCTATTGACCCCCTGCTAATTCAAAATAAAAAAGCACGGGACTAAGATTCTCGACCTTAGCGCCACACTTCTGGAATACCCTCCTCCCTGAATTGCGCCTAGTCCCCTCCTATTCTAAGTTTAGGAAATCCCTCAAGATGTGGCACTTTGCCCAGGCCTACAAATAATTAATTCTCACTGTGTCTGTCTAAACATGCATCCCCGCTCAGCTGCCAGAAGCCGTTGGTGAACGTGCGCTCAAGAAATAATTTTATCATATCATATCACTCAGATAAAATTTCGCTGGTTCAAAGTGTACAGGGAAGCAGCTCTGACACTTTGTCTGCATGTCTATACAATAGAGATTTCCTTTTTCTGAATTTTCCCAAAGGATGCACAGATCATATTAGCTTCTCATTAAAGTTCCTCACACTTCCTCATTGACCTGTGGGAGGGTGGTGCGCGGATGTTACTCTTACAGAAACCTCTGCGCTCTTCGCCAATGCTATGTTCATATCGTCCACATATTCAACCAAAGTCTAGTGTAGACCAACTAGTGTGCCCCTAGATGTTAACCTAAGATTTCTGCACCAATAGCAAATGGTCCAAGCAGCGGTATCATTCTCACATCATCAGTACCTATAGTATGGTCAAATTTCAGTTATGGGGTCTCCTTCCGCTCTAACTCTGTTAAACTTTGCATGCAAATAATAGGAGATATGACTTTAAAAGATTTTGTTGTGGTCCAATACATGTAAGGAATAGACATAACCCCCTTCTCTGTTCTGACATGGCAACTGTTTAAATAGCAGGCAGCTTAATCTCAAAGGAAGATGGTCTGTATAGGAGAGGACTTGATAAGGGAATCTCTACACTGTACATTTTCGTTAGAAGACAACAGTATGAACACATTATCTAAAAATATATTCTGTCTAAAAGTATCTCAGCACTACAGACACTATGAGGGAATTTGTCCCTCACCTTTCCAAGAACACTAGGCTCAGACAAAAGCATTCACTCAACTCCAGTGGGTATTGCAGAAGCTCAAACTGGACAGAGTGGGCACTGCTTAGTGAAGTCTTCTTTGCTCCATACCGAACAGGACGCAAGGAAGTGTTTAACTGAATGGATGCTGTGTAAACCCCTCTAGTGCAAGCCATGATTCCTTTGCCTCCAGTTGTTTACACCTAAATTCCATGCGATGGTGAGAATCCTTCTGCAACACATCTCCTACATAAATGAAATCAAATCTTTCTTATCATTACCAGTGCATGCTTGATGAAGCCCTTGTTCTCTTTAGGACTTCCTCATATATACATCCTTTGTGCCATTCATTACCCTGGGGTGGCTTGCCAACTTACGGCCAACGCACAGCCACACCTACTTCTCTTCTCCCACAGTTTCATGCACTCATGGAAAAACTAAGAAGAGCTATGTTCTCAAGGTAAATTTTATGTTCTCAAGGTGGATTTTATGTTCTCAAGATGGATTTTATGTTCTAAAGGTGGATTTTATGTTCTCAAGGTGAATTTTCCTGCTATGAGTTGTACACAGGGTTAGTGAATGTTTTCAACAATATAATTGCCTTTGAAACGTTTCACTTCACTTTTCCCTGCCATTTTAAGATATAAAAAGGTGTTTTAATGTTGGTAATTATATTTTTGATTTTGAGGTTGACTTCTCTATGACTGAATTGCTCATGCGGACATCTTAGGTAGGGGCATGAGCCTAACAGCGCTCTAGCCACCACTATTTAAGGAGCCCCAATGTAAAGAACGCGAGATTCTTTGTATGCCATAACCTTTGGACCCCTCTTGAGGCGAAATAGCCGGGAGGTAGTTGGACTGCACCTTATTATGTGTTTTATTGTGCTATATTGCTGAAAACGAGCATTTTTAAAAACGAGGCTTTTTAATTCACCTACCTGTCAGCACTAGCCTAATATTTGCATTAAATAGAACGTGAGCCTGCACTTAGTCGGTGACAGCCGATTTTCGGGCTGAACACCGATCTCTCACCTGCAAGGTCTCAAAATACGGCGGACATCTTAGGTAGGGGCATGAGCCTAACAGCGCTCTAGCCACCACTATTTAAGGAGCCCCAATGTAAAGAACGCGAGATTCTTTGTATGCCATAACCTTTGGACCCCTCTTGAGGCGAAATAGCTGGGAGGTAGTTGGACTGCACCTTATTATGTGTTTTATTGTGCTATATTGCTGAAAACGAGCATTTTTAAAAACGAGGCTTTTTAATTCACCTACCTGTCAGCACTAGCCTAATATTTGCATTAAATAGAACGTGAGCCTGCATTTAGTCGGTGACAGCCGATTTTCGGGCTGAACACCGATCTCTCACCTGCAAGGTCTCAAAATACGGCGGACATCTTAGGTAGGGGCATGAGCCTAACAGCGCTCTAGCCACCACTATTTAAGGAGCCCCAATGTAAAGAACGCGAGATTCTATGTATGCCATAACCTTTGGACCCCTCTTGAGGCGAAATAGCCGGGAGGTAGTTGGACTGCACCTTATTATGTGTTTTATTGTGCTATATTGCTGAAAACGAGCATTTTTAAAAACGAGGCTTTTTAATTCACCTACCTGTCAGCACTAGCCTAATATTTGCATTAAATAGAACGTGAGCCTGCATTTAGTCGGTGACAGCCGATTTTCGGGCTGAACACCGATCTCTCACCTGCAAGGTCTCAAAATACGGCGGACATCTTAGGTAGGGGCATGAGCCTAACAGCGCTCTAGCCACCACTGTTTAAGGACACGTGAACTCTCCGCGATAGCGGACGCGATTTGTGGACGCGCCTGCATCAGCGCCGGAGTCACACCTGAGTCAGCCCGTCTGCGCCCGTCCGCGTCACTGACGCGTCCAGCGGCCATGACTCCTACTCCCCAGCCAACTTTATCGATATGTGCTAATAACCAGACAATTAGCGGTACTATTGTTTCCCCTACACTAAAATATAGTACAAAGCAACTCTTAGCTTTAAGAACACTTAGGCAACCAGATTGCTGTCTTTTAGACCTTAACCGACAACATAACATCTGTTACGGCTGCTCACTAACAACGAATGCTGTTAGAATTAAAAGGCTTGAGACCCAAACCAATTCTACATGCATTAAATCCAACTCTAAAATATTTACTTTCTTTAGTTTGAACTGCCGCTCTCTGCCCAGACATAAAACTGAAATTTTTAATTTCCTACTGGACGAAGCCCCTGATGCATTGTTCATCACTGAAACCTGGCTCCATGCAAGCTCTGGACCGGATGTGGCCATGGCCCTCCCAGACTCATATGCGATTATCCGCCTTGACAGAATAAATAAAACTGGTGGTGGCATAGCTGTTATTTTTAAAAAAGTCTACACCTGTGAGTTTCTTAACCTCCCATGTCCTGGATGTGAAGGCGCCACCTTCAAAATTATACTCTCACCTAATTTCACCTTTTTCGGTGCCCTTATCTACCGTCCACCTGGTGCTGCTTCAAATTGGTTAAATAACATTTCCGAACTTCTAGGCCCTTTCATTATGAACACTACCAATTTTACAGTTATTGGTGATCTGAACCTTCACCTGGATAACGAGCATTGCTCCAAGGCCACTGAACTTATTGATGACTTCATGTCCCTCAATCTAAGTCTTAAAAATTCTGGCCCTACTCATTTTGCAGGTCACTTATTGGACCCAATTTTTTCTAATATTCAGAACTTAAACACTTTCCCAGCTCTACCTATCCCTTGGTCAGACCACTTTCCCATTAAATTCTCCTTTCAAATGCCAACATCCAAAATCCCTCCTATGGCGCGGCCTGCCATGGTGAGAAAATGGAAAAAGCTAGACATTAACATTCTTAACACCTTACTAGAAGACACGACACCATGCACCATTTCAGGAGTACAAAATCTATCAATCTCTGTTCAATCATGGCTTTTAACAGCCATTGACTCCTGTCTTCCTCACACTAAGCTAAAAGGCATTTACCAACGTCCACCCGCTCCGTGGTTCAACGACTCTCTAAAGTATGAAAAAACCAAATGTAAGAACGCTGAGCGTCAATGGAGAAAGTCCTACTCAGTTGAGGCAAAAAATGAATACAAAAATCAATTAAATCAATACCAAAAGCTGTGCAGTAAAGAAAAAGCCAACTTTGTCTGCTCAAAAATCACTGCAGCTTTAAATCAAGCTAAAACACTTTTCAAAACAGTCAAAGAGTTAGCCGGCTCAAATACCTCACCAACTCCACCTGATCTAAATAAAACTCAATGTAATCAACTTGCCGCATTTTTTGTTGACAAAGTTGATAAAATCTATCAGACTATCCAACTTAATCAGGACAATTATGAGGAAGATCATTATGACAGTAGTGATGATAACAGATCAGACAGTGAAGAGACCAATTATGCCACCCCTTCTGATAAACCCCCTACCCCTTCCCTGAGTACTTGGCCAACACTCAACGTTGACATTGTCATCGAACTTCTAAATACGATAAAATCAGGTTCGCCACGAGATCCGTTACCCTGTTCCATTTTAAAATTACTTAGTAAGAAAGCCTTATCTACCATCACAGACCTTTTAAATAAATCCTTGCAAGAAGAGTACGTCCCACAGGAATGGAAGCACGCCATGATCCATCCCCTTCTAAAAAAAGCCAATGCTGATCCGAAGGTTCCCGCAAATTTCCGACCAATATCTCTCCTACCTATTTTTGCAAAAATCCTAGAAAAGCATGTCCATCGCTGTCTTTCAAATTATATAATGACACATGACCTGTTACCTCCCCATCAATCCGGCTTCCGAGCAGGTTTCTCAACAGAAACCACGCTCCTAGGTGTAACAGAAAATATTCGTTCAATGATAGACAAGGGTGAAACAGTGGCACTGGTGCTTTTAGACCTTAGTGCCGCATTTGACACTGTTTCACATGCGGTACTAATAAAAACTCTTCGTTCAATGGGCATCTGTGGCCCTGCCTTAAATTGGATCACATCCTTACTTGAAAATAGAACCTTTCAAATTTTCTCAAATTCCGTGTACTCTGATACATACACTTTTAAACATGGAGTCCCTCAAGGCTCAATTTTAAGTCCATTACTTTTTAATTTATATATGAGCCCTCTTGCCAAAATAGTTAAGGATACCGGACTGATAATGTTCTCCTATGCTGATGACTCTCAGCTTCTCTTTTCCCTTCCACCAACAGGCAATAATGATCCTTCCACCCTGAGAATAGGGCTTACAAAAATCGCTGGATGGATGAAAAATAATTTCCTAAAATTAAACGGTGAAAAAACCGAACTTATAATCCTAGGAAAAAACAAAGAACTCTGGGGACCTCAACATTGGCCCCAGGAAATGGGCCCTCCTCCGATTCCATCCAATCAGGCCCGAAACCTTGGCTTTGTTGTTGATGACACACTCAATATGCACCAGCAGGCCATAAAAACATCAGCCACCTGCTTCGTCATCTTGAAGTGGCTAAAGAAAATCTGCTGGATGCTACCAGATCATACTAAAAGAACTGTCATTAACGCCCTAATAACATCTAGATTGGATTATGCCAATGTATTATACTTAGGGTCCAACAAAGCCACAGTTCGCAAACTACAAACTGTGCAGAATGCTGCTGCAAGACTGCTAGGTAAAATCCCTATCCATGCACCCACTACCAAACTCATACGTGAATTGCACTGGCTAAAAATTGAGAATAGAATTAAATTTAAATCACTATGCTTTATGCATAAAATCTCTGCAAACAAAGCTCCTAAATATCTGCAAAGTCTGGTACAACGCTACCGTCCATTTAGGACGCTGAGATCTGCAACAGCGAACAAATTTGCTGTGCCCAAAATCAGACTATCACGTATGGGAGGCAGATCCTTTGCCTACCTTGGTCCCTCTCTGTGGAACTCCATGCCACAATCTGTGCGCTCAGAGGCTAATTACATCAGATTCAGAAAAGCCATTAAAACCTGGCTGTTTAACATCTAAGCCAGCGGTCCTTCTCTCTACACTGAATCACAAGCGCCGGGAAACCCTTTGTTGGGTAGCTGTTTGCGCTATACAAACTAAACTAAACTAAACTAAACTATTTTAGCACTCAATACTCTTCTCATTTTGGCGATTTGCTACAATCTACAGACATATTTACTATCCAAAGATGCGAATGGTTTGATCCACTCATCAATCATAATAATTGGTGATCAGCATCTAGGATGCCTGTTCTCATAGCTGCTGCATATGGTGCACTGCTCTTCCTGCCATGGGTGTCCACTTCCCTATCTTCACCAGTTGCGCAATCACCTCTGTACTCATCAGTTTTGCCCACACTAGATTTGGGGTTTGACAAGTCATTCCCCCGCTCAATTGATTCTTTGCTACTGGATTAACACCAGGAGGTGCAAGTTGCATCCTCGAGTGTGTCACCATCATATACAGCATCTTCATCAGTGGCATCAGTTTTCATCCTTTTGCCTTCGCGGGTGGTGCCAGTAAACAGTACTTTTGATAACATTGACCTGGATTGTTCATCACTGTCTCCTACTTCAACATCACTGTAGGGTGCAAACCTGCAGCTTAATCCAAGTTTCCCATTTGTTATACTAACGCTTTGGCAATACTGCTTAGTTTATTCAGAACTTACACCTCCTGCCCTATTTCATATTTATAAAAAGGCAAGACTTTTTGTACATGATTTTTCATATGCCCATTATGACCCTGAGGGTGTCTGGTTTACACAGGTGTTTGTTATTGTGTTAGGATAATGTGATCTCTAACATATGATCCATCTTTACACGATATCCTAAAGACCTTTACCGTACGGCCTTTGCTCTGTTGAATGATGCTGTATAAGGTTATACTAAGACTATGATTAACCTGTATTTTTATTAATAGTGTACCTATATTTTAGAATGCACTCCATATGTATGGTACTGCTATTTATAAATTATATACAGTACTGTCTCCTGTACTATAAGGTCTATGACACAAATATAATAGGTCAGTAAGCCCTATAAGTGAGCTACTTCAATCACCAAATTCTTATGCCAGTGTTCTCACAGAGCGGTACAAAAGGGGGTGGTGATGGACGGAGCATCTGAACCAATCAAACACTCACACCCAGTCAAGAGATCTGGGTTTAATCCATCACCGTTCTTTAGCCCACTCTGCCACCTCAGTTCAGACTTGGCCATATGCAACTCAGTTTGACCCTGTGCCTCATGGGAACAGTCCAGCCCGAACTGCCAAGCCATGCCTTCCCTGGACCGGAAACAAGCTTCCTAGAACCGGTTTCTGGCATTCAGCCGTCTTCATCCCGGCTTGTTTGAATCCAGTGGCAAAGTGAGCAAGGGACTCACGTCTGAGCATACCCTGCCAACTTGTGGTGAACAAAGCGGTACAAAAGGGGGTGGTGATGGACGGAGCATCTGAACCAATCAAACACTCACACCCAGTCAAGAGATCTGGGTTTAATCCATCACCGTTCTTTAGCCCACCCCCTTTTGACCCGCCATTAAGTTAACTCCCTCATAAACAAATCTGTCTTTCCAGCTCTCTCAAGATTATCACCTACCAGTTCATGATACATCACATGTTTAACTGATAAACCATTTTTGTGCTGGAAAGTTGCCCTAAAAGTAACACATTTAGCACTTTTTGCTGCTCAACTTTGCATTAAGAGGTTCTCGCATGGGTGGTAATGTTCAGTCCCACACTACCCCTCATGATTTCTGATGCTAAGCCCTATCTACTAAAATTGGTAGACAGCTTTCCACCAAAGAATAATCTAGACAGAGGAGTTAATTAGAAGAAATGTTACATTTTCTCCTAACTTTTCTCCGTACATCACATGTCCAGTGTGTGAAATGTTTAAACAATGGTCTGGGCATAGTATTTTGTGCTGGGATAGTACATGTCAGGTACAAAACATATGCACAGTGCTATCCCTTTGTACTATACAGTAAGGATCTTTTGCTGCACTTGCTCCCTAGCTCAATGCAGATCGGCACAGCAACGTTAAATGTTGTGCTGCTTGCGGTATTTTTCTTTTTTAAAATCTTTACCCAAGTGCTGCAACATCTTTTAAACCATCATGATGAAATATCTAACACCTCCCCTAATAAAACCAAGGACAATAAGAAAGTGTGCGCCTCCTCACAAAGAATTCAGGGCCTCATTTACAAGCCCATTGTGCTGACGGTGCATCAGTTTTTATAACGTACCAATGGCACAATGAACTTGACCATATTTACACGGCCACATAAAGTCACCCTGCATGACTATTCATGGCCTTGTAAAAATGGGTGGTGAGAACAGGGGTATGCAGTTCCTAGAGGAGACAGGGAAAGGAGATGCAGAAGTGAGGCGAGAGCAAGGTGGGCTGATGTGGCAGGTGTCAGAAGGAGGAAGGATAGAGGGGGTAATAGTTCCTTTTAGAAAGTAAGGGCTCTCATACACCCTGAGAAGTGTCATGCTTCATCAAAGGTTAGCTCCTCGTTGGTCTGGTGCTGCAATGCCCAATGGGCCCCGCGGCCTGGCTCTTTGCCGGAGGTCTTTTCTTTTCACCATAGTGCAGTCTGAGGGGTGGAGGGGCATATGTGTAGAGAGTAATATGAGTAGAGGTGGGAAAGAGTATTGACTGGGTTCCCATGCTATACTAAAAACAAAGGACTGTAGAGTCATGGCTAGAGAGGGGGGATTTCAGCCTCTCAAGTTCCAATTAGTGTATGTGCAGTGAAGGGGGTCAACATGTTTCATGCCTATTATAGTCCAAGGGATCTTGCCATTTCGTCGGGACCAAGGGATCCTCGTTTACTCAAGTAGGAACGGTATCAGTGTTTGTCTGTGAAGTGTCGTGCCCTATAGTTTGGACTTGTGATGTAGTCTAATATATTCATCTGAAAGGGAGGGGGCTAATTGCCCCGGTTGTGACGTCGGAGATGCTCGCGTATTAGCAAGAAGGGAGCTGCAACTAGAGCTCCTGAAGGTGCGGGACCTACCCCGCGTCAGGCCGTCACAGAGTGCATTACTCTGCATGAAAGGGGCATTCTATGGGTGTTGCTTTGGGTGTTCCCACGTAACATCCTTGGAACCTGACACATTCCCAGATTTACAACGTTTTGTAAAGCTGGAAATGGATCAGAATTCTGCACCTCGACTGGGGAGTGGCACAACAAGGAGAAATACTTTTATTTCTCCTCGTTGTTTCCTGTGTCTATGCATGCTGCAATATGCAGCACGCATAGAAAGAGAAAATACCACCAATTTTTGTTTTTGTGCAGTTAGGTGTCCCTTCCTGAACAAAAACAATAAGCCCCACAATGCAAGAAAACTTAAAACTTAATTTTAACTGAGGCAAAATCCTAGTTGTAAAGTTGGGATTTTGTCTCAGTTAAATTTAAGTTTGTCTTCAGTTTAACTTAAGACCAAAATTTAAGATTAACTGAGAGAAAATCCTAACTTTAGTACTCCTAAATGCCTTCTGTGAATATCGAAAGTCGTAAAGTTAGGATTTTGTCTCAGATTACTTTTGTCAATCAGGCCCTAAGTTATTAACTCAGCCTCCACCCAAGGCAGTTACTTGAGCTGAGTAATTATTTCATGGCCATTGTGTACTGAGGCACACACGAATACATTATTTGTAGTAAAGGTGTCTAAATTGAGGACCTTTTGCAATTTACGATTGTCTCAGGGCTTGTGCAGCTTTGTTTTCACATAAAATCACAATGCACCTTAGCAGACAATGGGGCCTTATTCACAAAGGTAAACTTACACTTTTCAAGAGCATCTGGTTTATTGTTTTCATCAAAAGTGGACATTTTTTCTAAAGACAGGATTGTTTAATTTGGGATTAGCTTTCTGAGTACCTACTGATACATACCAATGATACAAGCTACTTATTTTCCCTCCTTATTTAATATCCATTGTACGCATCTCTTGCTTTTAAAAAGCCTTATAAACATCTGTCATTTGCAATGGTGTTTTGGAAATCAATTTTATATCCACATTCTATGGGCAGAGGGGGCTGGATATTTTCAGGTAGGCAAATTACAAAATATTTCTTATTCCAGCCAGTTTCCTGTCTTCCGTTATCAGTGTCTATGGAAAGTTTTTTGAGATAATGCAGGAATGGTGTGTGATGTGGTACAAAATGGCTGTCCACATTTATTGGGCATTTATTATGTTTGTACCTTGCTGTTTGTTTGCTGAATATACTAATAATTCAAAATGTAAAAAAATATTAAACAAATTAAACCCCAGATGTTTCCCTGAAACGACCAATTATACATTTAGATTTCCATACTTATTTAAGAGTGAGGCCAAACTGATAGTTCCTGCCCAGTCTAAAGAACGTGTGCTCATTCCATTCTTAATAATGTAACTGCTTTAACACTTTGCGTGCGTCAGACGGCCCCCGGACGTCCGATGTCATGGTGGGCGTGTGCGGAGGATGGCCGGGGGCCATACGAAACATGCCCAGTCATAAATCACCCGCACCGTGGCAGAATTCGCGCCGCGGTCAATGGGTTAAATGTGTATAAACCATCATTTAGTTTCATTGTAATGGTTGTTTACACCAATATACCAATCAGTTGCCATAGCACTTACCTATCAGTTAGACAAACAAGGGGACCCGGTAGGTTCGCTTTGGACCGCGGGTAGCTAGTTATTTAAAAAAACAATGGTCCTAAGCATAGAAGGGATAATCAAAAACGTTTTTATGGACTTCAATAAGTACTATAAAGTTGATTCCTATGTCCAACCGGACATGGAATGTTTATTAAATTAATGTATGAATACGAAAAAATGAAACACAAACAAATACAGTAGGGCACAGTCCTGTACCCAACATGAGGGAAAGAAAATGAGGAAAAGGTGGGAAACAAACAAATTATCAGGCAATAACTTTGGAGCCAATCGCGGCTTGCACCTCATTACATAGTACGGCAAGCTCTAACCGACAGTAACCACAATACATAAATTCAATGGTTAATTTGCAGCACTGTTCCATTCTTAATAATGTAACTGCTTTAACACTTTGCATGCGTCAGACGGCACCCGGCCGTCCGACGTCATGGTAGGCGTGTGCGGAGGATGGCCGGGGGCCATCCGAAACACGCCCAGTCATAAATCACCTGCACCGCGGCGGAATTCGCGCCGCGGTCAATGGGTTAAATGTGTACAAACCATCATTTAGTTTCATTGTAATGGTTGTTTACACCAATATACCAATCAGTTGCCATAGCACTTACCTATGACATATTCAACCCAAAACTGATCCTTCTCTGGATTGTAAGGTCGATTGAACTCAATCTGTACGTAGAAAGACTGCCCACGGCGTACAATCAGCTTATTGTTGTAGTACTTCTCTGTGTGGTGTTCCCGTTTGTTATTATCATATTGATTTTTGAAGAGACGAATTTCTTGGACCTCCAGAAAATCTGCAAGACACAAAGATGGGATATGAAGTAATTTGACATAAATCACAGATAATGAGCATTCCAAAATATTAGGACGTTCTCACAAAATTGGCCATACAGTAATTTTATAGAGCTAATCAATTACTTTTTTTTAATATATGTTTTTGGTCTTTTGGTGTCATGTAATGTTATTTAACCTTACTATTGACTACAAAATATGGTGCTATCAGAATAGCATGCAAAAAATATCAAAGACCAAAATATCATTAAAGTAAGTTTACAAATAAGGTATAGCTTGACTTTATACTCCACATATATGTACCTTGATGAGACATAAATCTTCAACAAATGCTGATATGGATTATATAATAATAATAGAAGCTACCCTGAAATAAATGGTCACTTACATAATGTTACTGTATGCTTACAAAGCACTAAATGGGTTCAGTGCTGGGCAACTCCAAAACATGTTAAGGACTGTCCTCACACACCACCCGGTGTCCTGCTTCATCATAGCAAGTCCTAGCTCTCTAGAAAATTGGTTTGATAGAGAGCGGGCCTACACCTGGAGACAGGGAGTCACTTATAAAAGTAAAAGTGTGGGCCCGTGCAATAGGGATTTAAAAAACAATATATTATCCCAAATTACATTTAATTGTAGGGTATTACTTAGTATTCAAAACTAGTATGTGGGGATTAGGGGAACTATTACCCCATCACCACTCTTGTCATCAACATGTTTCAGCCGTTGGCTCAAGTGAGTCTGCGGTATTCATCAGGACAGGATTCGGGTCCACTATGTTAGGGAGACCTGTGTCATCCTCTAACTAAAACTAGTGTTCTTATATACCCCAATATACGGTCCTAATTGCCCCATGGGAGGAAGGTAAAAGGAAACCTGTAGTCACACTTGCCTCAAGGTGCGTCCCTCGCCTTGCACCTAAAGATGTCCATCCTCTTCACCGTAACATAGTGACAATATCTGGAATGAATCTGGTAAAATAGGAGCCCAAATCCTGTCATGATGAATGCCATGGACTCACACGAGCCAACGGCAGAAAAATTGATGACTAGAGTGGTGATGATGTAATAATTTCCCTAATCCCCACATACTAGTCCTTAACACTAAGTAATACCCTATGATTAAAGGTCATTTGGCGCAATAAATTGGTTTTTTAAATCACTATTGCACAGGCATCCAGTTATATCATTAGAGGTGCCTCTCTGTCTCCAGGTGTAAGGCCCGCTCTCGATCAAACTGAGCTTTTAGAGAGCGAGGACTGCATAGGATGAAGCATGACTCCTGGAGGTGTGAAAGGAAAGTCCTTAAAAATTTTTGAGATGCCCAGCACTCAACCCATATAGTGCTTGGTAGGGATACAGTTATATTATGTAAGTGACCGTTTATTTCAGGGTAGTTTCTATTGTGTCTGCATTTGAAAGGTTTGAAGGCCACCTCACCCTGAAAACCCTGTAGCCTCTAGTTCCCTGCCTCGGGTAATTCCAAGGGTTCTGTGTTTAGGTATATAATTGTAAACCATTGCTTACCTATATTTTCGTCCTCAATATTTTAGGCACATTGTTTTGGTAACAATGTTTCTGTAGTCATTATTTTGACATACAACCTCCAATAATGAAAGATAAAGGAAAGGCACTCTCCACATCATTCTTATCTCTGACATCCTATGGCACTAATGTCTTGATGCAGCAATAGTCTTTCGAAGATAATATGCTGTCTGTGTGCCACTACATAAAGATTTTCAATGAATAAAACAATGCATTTGTACATCAAATATATTTCTTATATATCTAATCATGAAAACCCTATTGCATGATAACTTCGGAGTGGATCCATCAAGCTAAACACTACGGGACTGATTACGAGTTTGGGGGTACTTCTGTCGGCCCGCCACCGCCACACTGACAGGAGGACCGCCAAGCCCATAGTGCACCCACCTGCCAGATTATAAGTATAATCAATGGCGGGCTGGTGGGGCTGTGGCAGTCTCATGGTGGTGATATGCTAGGGCGGTCCCTACGATGGTGGGAGCACACAGTGTTCTTTAAATACCCCTCACACACCAAAAGGACCCTTGGTGTCATGCTTCATCATTGGGGTCTTCGCACCCCTCTACGGGATGCGGCGTGCTGCTAACCGACGACTACGCGGGAGCACTTTTATTACTTGGCCTTGTGTGGTGCACATGAGCCCCACACACACAACCAGATCCCCACACACACAGAGCCCCACACACACTTGCAGAGCCCCCCCCCCACATACACACAGAGCCCCCCCACACACAGAGCCCCCCCCCACACACACACAGAGCCCCCACACACACACCGAGAGCCACACACACACACACACCCAGAGTCACCCACACACACACAGAGCCACACACACACAGAGCCACACACAGGAGAGCAAGCACAGCGAGGGGGCAGGGAAGCAAGCACAGCGAAGGGGCAGGGAAGCATGCACAGCGAGGGGGCAGGAAAGCAAGCACAGCGAGGGGGCAGGGAAGCAAGCACAGCGAGAAGGCAGGGAAGCCAGCACAGCGAGGGGGCAGGGGAACCAGGGGGCAGGGGAGCAAGCACAGCCAGGGGAGGAAGCACAGCCAGGGGGCAGGGGATCAAGCACAGCCTGGGGGCAGGGAAGCAAGCACGGCCAGGGGGCAGGGAAGCAAGCACAGCCAGGGGGCAGGGAAGCAAGCACAGCCAGGGGGCAGGAAGCAAGCACAGCCAGGGGGCAGGGAAGCAAGCACAGCCAGGGGGCAGGGAAGCAAGCACAGCCAGGGGGCAGGGAAGCAAGCACAGCCAGGGGCTGGGAAGCAAGCACAGCCAGGGAAGCAAGCACAGCCAGGGGCCAGGAGAGCAAGCACAGCCAGGGGGCAGGAGAGCAAGCACAGCCAGGGGGGGCAGGGAAGCAAGCACAGCCAGGAGGGCAGGGAAGCAAGCACAGCCAGGGGGCAGGGAAGCAAGCACAGCCAGGGGGCAGGGAAGCAAGCACTGCGAGGGAGGCAGGGAAGCAAGCACAGCCAGGGGGGCAGGGAAGCAAGCACAGCCAGGGAAGCAAGCACAGCCAGGGGGCAGGAAAGCAAGCACAGCCAGGGGGCAGGAGAGCAAGCACAGCCAGGGGGGATAGCGAAGCAAGCACAGCCAGGGGGGCAGGGAAGCAAGCTCAGCCAGGGGGGCAGGGAAGCAAGCACAGCCAGAGGGGCAGGGAAGCAAGCACAGCAAGGGAAGTAAGCACAGCAAGGGGGGCAGGGAAGCAAGCACAGCCAGGGGGCAGGGAAGCAAGCACAGCCAGGGGGGCAGGGAAGCAAGCAGAGCCAGGGGATATGGAAGCAAGCACAGCCAGGGGGGCAGGGAAGCAAGCACAGCCAGGGGGGCAGGGAAGCAAGCACAGCCAGGGGGCAGGGAAGCAAGCACAGCCAGGGGGGCAGGGAAGCAAGCAAAGCCAGGGGGCAGGGGAGCAAGAGCACTGGCATTAGGATAGATTTACTGCTGTGGTCGGTATTTTATCCATTTTAGACCTTCTGTATTCGTAGTTTACTTCCCGCCCACCCCAATGCCCTGAGCCAGTTACCTGTTGAGCTCTTCCAGTGTGAGGCGGCGGCATGAAAGTCATGGAGGAGGCCTCGGGGAACTGGAACCCAAGCCCCGGTGCTCCTCTCAGCTTCTGAGTCAGGGCTTGTCCGGGCCAATGCCAAGCTTTGCCTGGTTCCCAAAACCGGATGTCAACCATACACCAGGGCCGGGTGGGTCGGCGGAAGGCTGGTGATAGGCCACGGCTTTTGCGGTGAGGTCCGGGTCATAGACGCTTGTGTCAAGGGAATCATCGGGAGGCCATGGTTGGCCCGGGCGACTTCTTAGGCCGAGTGCCGGCCTGTGCCTGCCTGCATCGAGTGAGGTAGCGTATTTTACTTCCCGCCCACCCCAATGCCCTGCGCCAGTTACCTGTTGAGCTCTTCCAGGGCCCTGGAGCCTTGGTAGGCTCTGTGGCCAAATGCTGCCCCAAGCGCCCACACTCACCGGCTGCTGTGGCCGGGACTCTGCTTGTCGTGGTGAGGCTCTCCGGTGCTGCGGCCGGACCTTCCCTCCCGCTCCGGTGCGGAGCCCGGAGACGCGCTGGGTCCTGTGGAGGCGGGCTGGGCTCCTGTCCTCCTTCCGGCTTCTCCTTCCGGTGTGGTGCTGCCTCCGTACGCCTCGAGCGGGACAAAGGGGCAATGCGGGCCTTAGTACGCCTCAAGCGTACGCTGCATAGGGACCCGGGGCGCTTTTGTACGCTTTTAGCGTATGGAGCGTACTCCGAGGTACGCTGCAGGCTGGTGCGGCTGGTTGCGGTTCCTTCCAAATGAGGGGTGGGCACCCTCGAGGCCGCAAGCTAGCGGGCAATGCCGGGTGGGCACCGGCTTGGGACAAAGGGGCAATACGGGCCTTAGTACGCCTCAAGCGTACACTGCATAGGGACCCGGGCGCTTTTGTACGCTTCTTGTACGGAGCGTACTCCTAGGTACGCTGCAGGCTGGTGCGGCTGGGTGCCCTTCCGTCCAAATGAGGGGTGGGTACCCTCGAGGCCACAAGCTAGCGGGCAATGCCGGGTGGGCACCGGCTTTTAGCAAATAAAGCGCTCCCTGCGCTAGAGGTCATAAGAGCGCCATCTCAACAGAGGCTCTGTGCTCCAACCGGGCCTCCCATGTCACAAGAAAAACAAGAAAAACAAGCAGAGCGCAACAACAGCAGACACGCAGTACCCGGGATTTAACCAAAATGGCGGCCGAAAAGATCAAAAATTTTCGGATTCGGGGGCGTGTTTAGGCTTCTGAGTGACGGGTGATGTCACAGGGCGAAAGAACGCCAAAAACACGCCCCCGGATCCGAAAGAGACGGGGCTTCATTGGAGTGACTCCCCTCTCCTCCAATCGCTGGCCTCCGTTTAGGAAGCCAGCCAATGGAAAAGAGGTGGAGGAGAGAGGCGGATTCCAAGCCCCGTCTAAAAATCATTAAATCTCCGACCAAAGACTGCGCAAGCGCAGCCTTTAGGTCCTCGACCTAAAAAGGGGTGATTTTGAGGTATTATGTATATTAATGTACAATATCTCCTGTGTGCGTTGACATGATTCGAAGCAAAGCTTTTTCTTCAGGACGGGGTGCACAGATCCCCACCTTACTCACGTCTAATGAAAATTTGAATATTTACAGAAAAGTGATATTAAAAAAAGGCTAGTATGTGCCTATATTTCGAAGGTATCTGTATTAAGATCCTGAAAGAGAGAGAAATATAAGAACACAAACGGGAAGCAATTTGTATTCATGACGTAATATCCAAAGTTGCAGGTTCAGTGACCTAAAAAAATGTAAGGGCACCAACTGCTAGACAAAATTTGTCATCCTATTATAGTGGTGTGCCCTGTAAAAAATGGAACAAAGACAAGACATACACAACATGTAACATAAAACACACGCTCTAGTTGATTAACCTGTATTGGTGTTTTGACAGGAACTCTGATATAGTTAGCAAATGGGGAGTAAAAACAATAGTATGGTACTTGCTGCCAAAGTCATGGTTGGCACCATGAGCCTCCAAAACGGTGGGGTTGTAGTGCTATTTAGCACCCTGTAGAAAACATAGATAGACTACTCAGTTTACATGCATGCCTGGTATTCACTTACTTCATATAGTGGTAGCGACCAAAATGACTCTGTGGCTAAGTATACTCACTGCAACAAGGGAATTCCTGCACCTTACTTCCCCCAACCGCTGGTTACTTCTGGGTAGATGTTCAGATCCAGGAACACCAGCATTTCATGCGAGACAGAGCTAGTGAATTTCAGAAATGCATTCTGCAGATTGAGCCACTCCATAAACTGGGTCACGGAGTATTGGTCACCCTCCCAGATGACAAAGATATCATCTATGTAGCACCTCCATGTAAGTGTGTAATTCCTGAAGGGGTTATTGGAGTGAAGGATTTTTTGTGTCTCAAAATGGTGAACATAGAGGTCGGCCAGACTAGGAGCAAAGGTGCTCCCCATGCTGGTTTCGTGGCTCTGGAAGTATAGTGTGTTTTCATACTAAGAAAGTTGTTCGTTAAGGCAAGAGAAATACATTCTAGAGCCACACCCCTGGGAGTTTGATATTTCCATGGGGTGGAGAACAAAACTTCCTCAATGATGTAGAGTGTTTCATCATGTGGTAAGCTAGTGTAGAGGCTCTCCACATCCAAACTAAGTAATAGCTGGGTTGAGGGGTCAAACGGTAAGTCCTGCAGAAGCTGGAGTACAGCTTTAGTGTGCTTTAGGTATGTGTTGGTGGCCTGTACCAGGGGGCGTAGAAAAGCGTCCGCAAATTTGGATAAAGGTTTACGAATCGTAATAGTAAACATGTCATATATATGATTACGTGCCCATGTGGCCTTGAATACATAGGGATGACAACAAGACCAGTCAAAACCAGAATCAACGAGCACAAGAGCAATGTAAGGTGCAAAAAAAGTACAACAAAAATGTCAACACATTTTTTGAATGAAATGCACTGTGTGAACGACCTGAACTGGTCCGTAATCGAACAACTACCCTCCGAGAAAGGCCTTTTTGAAAAAGAGCAACGTTGGGTGTTCCGGCTGGGCACCAACGTGATTGGCCTTAACAATGATATTCCATGGGGTCAGTTGAATTAATCATATCCCCCATAGCATACTGTAAAAAAGTATAAAATGACAATATGACACCTTAACTACCATCTTAATGTGGCTGAGGGCACTGATAGCCCCTTTATGGTCTATTCCTAGTTCTATTTCTAGTTCTATTTTTAGTTCCATTTTGGGTCCGTGCGCAGGTACGTGTAACCTTACTCACCACTGACACTGCGCACATGGGTGCCTTCCGCATCTTTAATACACCCCTTAGTGAATACGTGGCAAGTATACCTGTCAACTTTCCACAAGACGCAGCTAAAATAGGCCTGTACTCGCACACTGCAACCAGCATTTAATATCACCTGCATAGCATCTAAATCATTGTGCTTGAATAAAATCTCTTCACATTTAAATCCAACAGTACAAGCTATGAATATGCTTTTGAAAAGAAAATCCCCTATTTATTACTTGTTCGTGAACATGAACTACATTGAGATACCAAGCAAGTCCGATTCGGACTGAACTTCACTTGGCGGTCTGGACGCATGCGCTTGAAACATACCGCAATCACTCTTTGCTTTAGACTATTCTAGCGCGCATGTACCAGTACTGATCCACACGGCCATGATTTTTGACACATGTGCAATAGCGCCAACGCGCATAGCGCATGGGCCGCATTTTAACGAACTACTTTGGAGGCCACTACGGCGTAATCGACATACCAGAAAGGCCCTATTTGGCCCTCTACTTTTCCCGGTTTTGGCCTATTAACCACAATTAACGATCATTGGTGGGTGTCCTTAAAGCAGAGATACCGGGCTCTTCTCACTTTCATGGGAGCCGCGGTTGGGGGAAATAAGGTGCAGGAATTCCCTTGTTGCAGTGAGTATACTTAGCCACAGAGTCATTTTGGTCGCTACCACTATATGAAGTAAGTGAATACCAGGCATGCATGTAAACTGAGTAGTCTATCTATGTTTTCTACAGGGTGCTAAATAGCACTACAACCCCACCGGTTTGGAGACTCATGGTGCCAACCATGACTTTGGCAGCAAGTATGCATACCATTGTATTTACTTCCCATTTGCTAACTATATCAGAGTTCCTGTCAAACACCAATACAGGTTAATCAACTAGAGTGTGTGTTTTATGTTACATGTTGTGTATGTCTTGTCTTTGTTCCATTTTGTACAGGGCACACCACTATAATAGGATGACAAATTTTGTCTAGCAGTTGATGCCTTCACATTTTTTTTAGGTCACTGAACCTGCAACTTTGGATATTACGTCATGAATACCAATTGCTTCCCGTTTGTGTTCTTTTTGTCCTCTCTCTTTCAGGTTCTTAATACAGATACCTTCGAAATATAGGTACATACTAGCCTTTTTTTAATATCACTTTTCTGTAAATATACACATTTCCCATAGACGTGAGTAAGGTGGGGATCTGTGCACCCCGTCCCGAAGAAGAAGCTTTGCTTCGAAGCATGTCGACGCACAGACGAGGTATTGTACATTAACATACATATTACCTCAAAATCACCTCTTTTTAACAGTACAAGCACAGAGACCAATTATTGTTTTTGTAGACCTCACGTGTCAGGTACATTTTTAACCTCACTTTATCACTCTTCGGAACCCACCACTCACTTATACACATAAAAAACCTCACATGCACCACACATAGCCAAGTAATAAAAGTGCTCCCATGTAGTTGTCAGTTAGCAGCACGCCGCATCTCATAGAGGGGTGCAAAGACACCAATGATGAAGCATGACACCAAGGGTCCTCTTGGTGTGTGAGGGGTAATTAAAGAACACTGTGTGCTCCCCACCATCGTAGGGACCGCTCTAATAACACCTTGCTATAGATTTTTTTTGTTTAACTATATATGTAAAGGGAGAACAAATTCACTATTTCTTTCCTCTCCCTTATTGTTATATTGGTGATATGTTAGGCTCATTGGAACGCCTTAATAGCATACCGCCGCAGTGAGAGTACATGCTGCACGTTCCTGCACGGTGTGGCATACACCATGTCATGCATGCAATACTGTGCAGGAAAGGGGTGAAATTACAGAAGGCACAAAGCGTACCCCCTGCATGCATCCCCAAGCCCATAAGTGGAAGGTTGCTTCACCACCACCCTATTTATGACAGGCTCACCGTCATCAAAAGGTTGGTGGACAGGCAACTCATAATATGCTTGGCGTGCTGCAAAGGCACCACCGGCATATTACTGCTTCTGACTCCTGTGCCCCAGGATCCTGGATCCCAGTGGTCCTGTGGCGGTCCGACCGCTACACCCAGAATACTGCTGGTAAGCCCACAGGAGTGGTGGTGGTTGGACCGTCACCATGAGTGCGGTGCAGTGGTCCCATGGACCGCTGTACTCGTAATTAGGCCCTGCATCTTTTTGTGCTTGAGATGGTATGGAAAAATAGAGGCGGGAGCCTTTTGCATCCCTGAAGCTTTTCTACAGTGAACATAGCAAATCTAAGTTTATGTAAATACCTAGTATTGGAGTCATATGCATTCTTCATACATTGTTCATATTTGATTGGCATTCTTGCTTCCCTTTCATGTTATGAGTTTTAAAGTGAGCACTTTCAACTGAATAAGTTGTAGGAAGCTAGCAATAGTTTTCAATAACACAGGTTACGCAAACACCCTTTTTAGGTCTCGAGAGAAAAATACCTTTTTCCATGAAAAATAAACTGGGAGAGGATTTGGGCCAGGCACCATCAGCCAATAGTTACTTTGGGTCACTTCTCTTCTAGCAAGCAGTTTCTTTGGGTAAGCCCTTTCAATCATGCATATTGGAAGTGTCTTTCACATTTTAGATCAATTCACAGGAGAAATTACACTGTGTTTTTTAGAATATGGGTCCCTGTCCGATATTGCATCTGTCAAGACCTCCCTCACCTCTCACTGTGGCAACCGTCCTACCTCAAGCTCATGGGCAAGCACAAATTCAAAGTCAAATTTGCTGGCAACTCTAGGATCTTGACATGGGCATATCATTTGGTGCCAGCAGTCCCTACTTCAGTGTCCATGACGTTCTTGCTCTCCAGATTTGAGCAGCAGCCACTGTATACTCAATAGGGGGCCTTATAGTGTGTAGATGGTTGTTTGCTTGCACTTACCCACCCACCAATGCACATTTGACAAAAATCAATTTGAAATGCCAACAGCACTGAGCAGTGCACAATGCACCATTCCAGAGTAAAAGCAGTGACCAGTAGCCGGGAAGAAAGCATCCATGGTAAAATGCCAATCTGCTACTATTACTGTGTAAACAAGATTCAGTGGCACAGACTAGGCTTAGGCAGTTAGCCATTTTCTCGCAGAAGCCTAAAGAGCTTCCATAATGTTTGTTATTCATGTCATGCTGGTTTCATCTGCAGAGGGTGTATGTAAGAAAGTGTATCATTGTTTGAGGCGAGTGGTGATCCAACTCAAGCAGTAAAAACACTAACTTGTCAGCCATAGTGGCCAGTGGAGGGAGTGCCGCAGGGCGGTGGGGTGGGGCGGGGGAGTGGCAGGGTGGGGGGTAATAAACTCCGGCTCACGGCCGACCGGAGTAATGTAAGTAAATAAATAAATAAAACGAATTTCATTGTGCGCGCTGCTATGCCAAATGTGTTTCAGCGCACGCAATGAAATTAGTTTTATTCATTTACTTACTTACATTACTCCGGTCTGCCATGAGCCGGAGTTTACTACCCCCCACCCTGCCCCTCCCCTGCACCGCTCCACTGCCCGGCGGCACTCCCTCCAGGGGCCGCTACTGCCTATCAGGGTGAACAAAGTCTAAAGTCACAAAATTACCCTATGGTCAACCCCCTGGTAGAAATGGCACATAGCAGGCAGGATTAACTTAGGGTAATGTGTAAAGTATTTAGGCAGTACTAAAACAGTAATAAAATCAGAACACCAAACAAAAAAAATCCGAATCTGAATTTGAAAAGGAGAGTAAACTGTTGTGAACAAAATGACACCAGAATAACAAAAATCCAAGAAGGGGAACCAGAGACATGATTTGTTTTAATTGTTAAGTAAAAATAGTGTCAAAAAGCACTAAGCACCAATAATCTAAGGAACCAGTAAAACGGGACTTTAGCACAATTTCAGGCAGACAGCTGAGAAAAATGGGTCATATACACTCAGCGGTTTGACCCCGGTCAGAGATTTTGTCTTCTGACTTAATATTTTATATGGAGCTCATAATCGTTCATCAGGGCAAGCTTGAAGCTTGAGCTGAGGAAGGGGCAACTGTGCTGCGAGCCAGCCAGCCATCTCTGGAGGTCTTAGAAATCCCAAATTTTCTGTCTCCACTTTTCAGAATTTCGAAGCCCCTCCTCTGGGTCATCTCTAAGGCTCTCAGGACTTCAGAGACAGCATATACGGGCCAGGGCTGGTGCCAGCAGAGGCTACCAGCAAGGTCCAGTAGGTACTAGTCAACTAGTCGCTTAAAGGAAGAAGGCCTCTTGTAACCTGTTGTGTCTCTGAAGCCACACAGGAGGTCAGCCAACTGAGCCTTGAAGTCCAATTTTTTGTCCTGGGTCTGAGAGGGAGCAGGTCCAATCCCTCTGGGCTCCTCTCAGGTCACAGATAGGAGGTCTAGTACTCTTCTGATACTCCGCAGGTCCAGAAAGTGTTTTGAGGAAGGTGCACTGGTTGCCACATTTATTGTTGGAGCTTACTAGTGGGTGTGGGTGACACCTGGCTCCTGACCTAACCAGTGGGGTAAAGTTCCCTGGGGTAACCCTACACACTTTTTCAGCAGTTTCTGTTTGCCCTACTGCAAACAATTCTGCAGTGCCCCTCACTCCTAAAACCCAAACTGCAGAAACCTTTTCTCCCTTGTGCAGAACTCTTGGATCCAACCAGATGTGTGTCCAGGGAAAGAAGAAGTCGCCTTCCCTGTGTCCATTCAAAGCCAGTTAAGAGGGTAGCAACCCTCTTACTGAGTTGAGAGCCACACTGGCTAGTGTTGACCTTGAGGACTAAGGCTTTGCCTTCTTCGCGTACGCCTTACACTAAACTATGTATGGGTAGGTCTCACATATGTACTTTTCGAGTTAATGAATGATCTTGGCCCACATAAACTGTCCTTCCTAACTAATAGGATTCAAATGCCACACACCTAACCTATCCTGTCACTAAGCCTAAGCCATTGTTCTGCTCTGCCAGCAATTTTCACACCTCATTATGGTCAAGCACTTTCTAAAAGTTACTTTAGCCTAAATATTCATTAAAACTATATCTTCATTTTCCTACACTCAGTGTGAGAATTCCAGATGGTACAGCAGTATTGATCTGAGGTTGCTAAGTATTTATTGACAGATATAAATCACATCATCATTCTCATAACTTGCTCTACTGAACATCATGGACGAATCCAATCTTAAAAGATAAAATGGAAATTATGGTGGGTTTAGGTCTGCTGATAGCAAAGCGAGATATAGCACAGACTTGCCTATCTACAGGCGCCCCCAAACTTGGAAGTGGAAAGCCGGAATGGACTGTTGCAGGGTCCTCAACTGGCAGATCTATGAACTCAGAGGATGTCTGCAGGAATACAAGCATGTTCGGGGGATGTGGGTGGAGCAGTATGAAGCACTGGAAATTGACCTGTAGAGAGAAGTATATGCTTTGAAGTAACCTATAAAAATGTGTATGCGTGTCCCAGTGTCATTGTTCGGACTTGTGGGATTACTCGTTGAAGACAGCATTGCAAGGCACAAGATTCCATGACTCACAAAGTTTTTTGCCGGCCTCTTGGGAAATGGCAGAAAGGGTCCATATTGCTGGCTAGACGACATAGGACAATAGGCCTCTGGTGGCAGCATTTTGTTGAGGATCTCATATGGCTTTATTATGTGGAGGCACCTGGCAGTGTTGAACAAAGGAGCAAAATCAATACAACGGGAACCATCCACAACACTTACAAGAGCTCAATATATCAGCAAAAGATTGAACCCACTACACCATGAGTTGGGAAATAAAAGTTGATTAGTCCAGCTGAAGCTTGTTGACTAAAGCACACTGGTAGCATTCAGTCTGCAACTCTTGAATACCTTTAATGCACACCTGAGGAACCAGACCATTCAGGCATCCTTCAATAAAACTCTTACAAAAAGTCTGTATGAACAGGTCGTCTCCTTCTTAAATTTCACTTCTGGGACCACAATCTTTTTAGATGAAGGGATCAGGCACCTACAACTATAACACTTCGAATGCCATGTGATTCACTGTTTACAGAGCTCAGGCTGGCTGCCGCACCGGCTAGCTGTTTCGACATTCAAATCAGTCTGACTGCATCATCATGGATATCTGATCTACCAAGAACAGCAATGTTGACATTTGATGACAAGGTGGATCTGCACATGTTCTCTCTGTCACATTGCAGAGTGTTTGTTTTCCCCTCCCATTATTTCTAGTTACTTACATGTCTGCGCAGGGCCATTGATTGCATACAGCAAGGTAAGGCAGGGCTATAGCAGATTTAGGGCACTCCCTAAAGGTGAAGACATTTTACCACCAAAAAAGGTTCAGGCCCTACCTTTTTCAGTTTATGGGGAACAACTCAGAAGGCAAAATGTTAATTTGCCTACACAGCTGAAATCCATTCAGGGTCTCTGTGTCTAATTGTGGGGCTGAACTGGAAACCAAAATCATTCCGGGCAAAAAAACAAGCATTGCAATGTGCAACTGAGCATGGCAAGTAAGCAGGCCCCTCTACAGAGAGGAGGGAGGCAGACGGGAGACACTATGGGCCATATGTATGAAGGTAGCAATTAGCGATTCTGTAATAGCGATTTTTAAGAAATCGCTATTTCAGAATCGCTAATTGCTATGTATTAAGAAAATCGCAATTTTTTAGCGATTTCTTGATATTCCTTAATTGCGAATAGGAATACTTTCCCATTCATTTCTATGGGCCAGGAGGCCCATAGGAATGAATGGGAAATTTGCGATTCGCAATTGGCTAATCGCAAATTCAGAATATTTTCAAGGGTGCAGGGGTGTCCAAAGGACACCCTGTTGCACCCCTGAAATATGCATGGGTGCACATGTGGCGCACATACATGCCCTAATGGCATGTATGTGCCTCACATGGCACTTTGAAAAATGCAAAAATATGCATTTTTCAAGGAATTCGCAACTTACCACCAACTAGAAGTTGGTGGTAATTTGCGATTCCTTAAGGCCAATTTGCGAATTTTTTTGGCTTCTTACATTGCATTTAAGGAATCGCTAAATTTGTGATTCCTTAAATGCAATCCCAAAATAAGGAATCGTAAATTTTGCAATTCCTTATTTTGCAAGCCGATTTCCTTGATACATACCATTAGGCCAATTTGCATTCGCAAACGCCGAAATTCTGCGAATTTCGGCGTTTGCGAAGTCAATTTGGCTTGATACATATGGCCCTATATCCCCAAAGATTTTTTTCTGGTACAAACAGTGGAATAATGGAATTTAGCGAACGATTCTCAGACAGCCCATCCAGCTCTGAAAACAGCCCAACGGGAAAATGGCGGAGAACACAAAAGGGCAGTTGGCCCTGTGTACTTGTTAACGGATTGTCATTAACAGCCACTTCACATGCTGGGAAGCCCCTATACCATTGCTAAACAGACTTTATAAAGGGAAAATTAGCAGGGCTGTGCAAATTGTTCCATTATGTCCATGCAGTTTGCGTAATAGGAGCAATTTCACATTATGCAAACTATGCACAATATGATGGATTTCACAGTGTTCTACTCGCTAGAGCATCAAATGCGTCAAGGGTTACAAGGCTGAGCAGAATATTCGTCCCAGGGGATGTTTGCTCCGTGAATCAGTACCCTTCCCGGTACCTTAGTGACTTTTAAACGTGAGGTATATCCGCACCTTTAGTTTTAACTGAATATACCCTAAAGTGTTTTTTGCACAATTCTGCAAACTTTTCCTGACCTTTCACACAATTTTGTTAAAAATTTTTATGATTAAGCACACCCGTAGGAAATGGCACAGGATGTACTCCCAGCTGTCCTCGCGCTGATGCAATGGTATGTTAACCCTTCTTACACCATTTGTATCTCTTGAAAACATTTGTGGCATCCGCCGTGCTAGTATAATCGCTATTTTTAGAGAATGAATTGCATATTGTTGCAAAAGAGAGAATGCGGTTTTCACAGCTGTTAAAATGCAGAGGCAAGCAAAAAAACGCCTTTTAAAAGAAATGTCCCAACACTTCTGCGCAATTTACACATTTCCCCTCCCTTGAGCTCACGCATCATTCCTTCAATGGAGTTTAGTTCTTCTTACTTGTGCGCTGGACATTACATAGCGCCACTGTCCCTTACTGTGCGCTAGCTTTATTTAGGAAGCAACTGAGAATGCTTTCTTCTCCGACAGTGCAGACTCGAGATCGACGTTCTTCTTGTGAACGTCAAAGGCACCCATCTGCACACCAGTGGGTTGGCTTGGTATCCACAGCGAGGCTCGAGATTCCACACCACACGCGCGCTTCTGCGAGCTGCCTCGAGGCTGCATTTTATGAGGTGAAACATTCTTAGCTTTAAAGGGCACATGATGAAGGAATCACACAACTCTGCATATTGTTGCAGCCACGCACACTATCTAACTAAAGACCCATCCTTTATCTTGGTATGGAGAATGTGTGGCGCTTTCAACTACATTTTGAGATGCTTCAATAAATATGCTTAAAAATAAAAAAGAATATAAGGCACAAAAATAATTTAGATGGGGGGGGGGGGAGACAAGATTGCGAGATATGAGAAGCGCCATATCCTCTTTAAAGCAATGACCGTGTAACAGTCGTGTTATTTATCTCTCTAAAAGGGTGTTAAAGTCAGAGCCTTATATCTCAAGAGACCCTCCTCTAAGGAAATAGGGCAGACAAAAAATATCAACATAGGTGGGTAAACAATGAACACACCCTATCAGGGTCTGAGGGAGCCCTTATTTATAAATTTTTATATAGCGCTAGCTAGACCGGTAGGTATCAGAGCGCTTTACATACACAAAGGAAAAGAAAAATTGCATAACATCGCAGGGCATGAGGGTGTATAAAGATATAAGCATAGACATAATACTTATGATAACCACCATCCTTGAAGGTCAAAGTGAGGGGGGAGTCTATTAGGTTATTGATGCCTAGGTTGGTTGACTTGGCCGGTAAAGTATTGGTTGAGGAGAAGGAGTTTCAGGTCCTTTTTGAAGCAAGAGACAGCTGGAATGTCAATTTTAGGAGAACCCCTGGCAGACCAGAGCACAGTAACCCTGTAGCAGGGAACACACAGCAACCAGCAGGTGGCAGATATGTAATGAGCCACCCAATAGCAGCAGAGAGAAACCAAAGAAAAACATACAAATAAGATAGCAAAAGCACCAAAAGGTCCTTCATTTGGGTCAGCATCATGGAGGTCAAACAGCAGCAACAGCATGGTTTCATTGCTTGTAAAAACGATGGGACCTATTTACGAGTCGGTTTGCGTCGTGTTTGCACCACACAACATGGTGCATGCATGACGCAAACATTAAGTGAGATTTATGAAGCCGTGCAAGGCCACTTTGCGTGGCTAAGAGGGGCTAAATAAATCTGGAATAAAGCAATGAGCGTGAATTGCTATGTTGCTATACTCTGGACAAGGGAGGGATGATTTTTGACGCATTACTGGAATTTCCAGAAATAGAAAACCTAGGAATTCGCCAAAAAGATATGCATTCCCAGGAGAGGCATAACAAGAAGTATCTTTATTTCTCCTCGTTATAACCTTTTTGTCATTCTGCAGCACACACTGAAAGAGGACTATGCCTCCAGAGTTTTTTGTGCAGGAAGGCCTTTCTGCACACAAACAATCCTGCCTGCAAGACAGGCACCATTGCACCATGGTTCAAGGATGCCTGTGTTGGCGCTAGGCTGCCAAAAGGGCGCCAGTGGAGGGGAAAAGGCAGGACTGCACCGTATTGCCATAAATGCTGTTCTTTCCTGTCCTTTCCTTGTCACGCAGTCCAGCTCAGCAAGATGACTTCATTCTATTACCCCCACCAGGGCACTCCAACTTTACAACTCAACATTAACTCAATAACTGCCACAAACCATCTACCTCCTCAGCAAGGCATTTCCACTTTACAGTACCTGCAATTGATTTATCACTTATCTACCCCAACATACAAGCACTCATAAACCGGATACTACTACCCAACTGCACTTCACGTCCACCCAGCACCACGCTACTGTCCTACATAAAGGCGTTGTCACCTACAGCTACTTCTCTGCCCCAACTCAATTTTTGGCTAACACAGATGTGTATTTTATGTATACCTTCATTTGTGCATGTTCATATTTTCACTTGCGCAAGTGAAGACATTGCTTTCTAACTATTCTCCAAGGCCACTGACAAGGAGGTGCCAGGGCAAAGCTGCTGACCAGCTTTTGTTTCTCTTAGAAAAACGAGATGGTAGATCCATAACTTCAGAGGAATTGTACAAATTGGTATTTTCCAAATTATAAACAGAATCTGGAGAATTGTGATCTGTCTGGCACTGCACATGTTGCATGCTCCCCACCTTTCATGTTGACACCTCTCGGCATGAAGCCAAAGACCTCCATGGTGGGGACCTCATCCTCGTCTTCGTTCGAGACATTGGGGGGTATGGCTCTGCGCCCTATGTCAGCTGGAGGTTTCTTCTCCTTTGGAGGGTTTGCGGGGCTCGGTTCTGCAGACATACTAAAAGCAATGATGATAGAGTAAAAACTGAGCTGTTATCACTTGGAATACAAAGAAAATCACAATACAAGATGCATTCACATAACCAATACCCACAACTTTACAATCCTGAGCTTTCATTTAGGAAATCACTGCGCCCTGGGAATCGTAGTATTGTTTCAGACCAACTTCACCAACTGAACTAATACACATGAAAACAATAATTTGTAAAAGTAAAGTCCGGCACGTGATAACTTTTGTCCTGGTACCATGGAGACATCCCGCAATCACAACTATAACAAGACACATTAGTAATATCTAATGCAGCACTGCTTGAAGGTATGTATTTGAATTATTTGGCACAGTGGAGGTGAGTGATCAGACAGAATGTCTGAAAATGCATCGGGTCCGTGTTGGACTCCTGTGGAAGGGGTCGGATGTGTTTAGGTTTGAGTGTGTCCAGGAAGGCATCTTAGAAAATTGAGGCATGGACCTGCTACCGAGGATGTTTGACATAGCTTTCTCCCAGATCTCCTCCAGCATTAATGAAGGGACTGTATGTTTCTGATGTTTTCTGGCCTTTTGGGATTGGAGGATTGGAAGATTGTTAGCTATCTCAGTAGCAAAGGCAGTCCATTGGTTTATCTTGCTGGTGATGTGGGTGTGGTGTCAGATTTTGTTATTGTTATCTTTATATTTTCATTTAACTACTGTTGCTGAAAGTGTTCTTTGTTTGAGGTTGCATCAAAAAAAGAAGTGGTTTGTGTGGGAAATGCTTCTATTGGTTACATGTGGGTATTGCATTTAACGTGGTCAGATGAGTTAGTGGCACTGTGATGGCATTTGTCTAGTCTTGTGTTCGCCTTAACTCATTAGTTCAATCTTGAAGTAGTTATAAGTATAAATTCAACCAAATAAAGTATACCCTTGTTAACAAGGATTTGCAAAAAGAAGACCCTGGACTTAAAAAACTAGTGTCCATTTGTCTTCTGGTTTCCCTGAAAAAGTGGCATTTGCAGATATCTCATGTCAAGTGTATGTAATTCACTCAGGTTTGATTTCTTCCTTGCCTTCAGGTATTTGTGGTCCTCGGTTTACGGTAAAGAGCCTTTACACCGCGGTCAAAACACTGCGGTGCCATTACGACGTGTCCTCTACAACGCAAGTCCTTACCACGACTTGCGCTGGAGGGCGCTCTAGACTAAGGAATAGTAGATTTACTATTCCAACACCTTCCCTACTGTACGTAGGCTGGAGTTGGAATAGTAAATCTTACTATTCCCAAGTCCAGCACCCTACAGCGCAAGTCGTGGTAACGACTTGCGTTGTAAAAGATGCGTTGTGATGTACCGTGATCTTTTGGATTGCGTTGTAACATCATACAACCTCGGTTTACAAAGGGAATATGAAAAACTACAGTAGGTATCAATCATGCCTGACACAAGACAACTTGAGAGCTCCCGGTTCATAAGTCAGAGGGATACAAAGCATGGAGTCGATGAAGCGCCACCAGCGAATAAATAAATATTTTAGTTCCGATTCTCAAAGCTTTTTGCAGGCCTTAAATTAAAAAAGTCTTAAAAGTCATGTCTGCAGGCCTACATTACACATTGTATACGATCATGTGTGTGCATAATGTATGTGAGCAATGATTGTGAACGAGTAAATTCAACTTGCTTTTGGAAAATTGGGTGTGGTCACATGAGTGTGAGTAGAGGGGTGTCGCGTGCGACACGACAGTTGGGTAAATACATTGCCAATTTGCCTCCAACCCACAAGCCATTAGTCACGATCAACTCATACATACCCTTATGCATATAGCGCGTGCACACACACACACACAGGCGCGCGCGCATCAATTAGAAAAATGAGTGTAAGATGAACACCAAAAACATTTGTCTGAATCATTAGGGAATGTTCATAAATAACCGAATCAATCATAATGGGCACGCATTTAATGTATGCATTTCATAGTTTACATGCCTCAGAGCTCTTTAATCTCCGGATTTCATGCATTGGTAGATCATTCAGAGCAGATTTCCTGTTTGCATTTAGCACTTGTAGTCCTGAATAGATGATGCTTTCAACCGCACTACAAGTACCAGAATGTAAATAAAAGACATCTGGCTGACTGGATGCACAGCTCACTCAGTGGTTTAGTCAGTTTAAGGCCTGTTCTCCATAGCTTTGTGAATAGGCCCTTTTGGCTTTCATTTGTGAGGGTCAGAAAGGAGTCTTGTGTATTTTCACAGAGTGCTTGCACGCCTCTTACTCAAATTACCTTAGGTGTGCATAACCAGTCTCTGAAAAACAGCAGCATTCCCTTTCATGCATTTCAGTGGAATTTAAAATATTCGACTTAAAAAAGTATATGTTTTCCTGCTGTCCTCAAGATGGTATTTAATACAGTCCAAGCCCATCCCTTTAATCAGACAGAGAGATCATGTCTTTAATTCATCAAACGAAGAGAGGGATCTTTTGCACAAGTGTAGGGCACAGAAGCCAGGGCAGAACTGTTCACCTGGCTTTTAATTAGCCACGAAAGGAACTCTCAATTAACTGGAAAAAAAGGTTATTTGAAAAACAGAACGATAGCGGCGTTTAGCTATTTACACCACAGTTAGCACGAGACGTGTGTACCCTGGTGTCAGTAGCCTTGCAAAATATTATTTGCATGCTTCTATATGTACATATTGGTTTGCACTTGCTATAAAAAGTAATTATCAGAAAAATAAGTAATATCTGTACCTTTCTCCACTCAAAGGGTGCCTCGAAGCCCTCCTTTCTTCTCAGATGCTGTCCACGCCTCGAGTTTGGGAGCTCTGTGGCAGATGTGGTCAGCCTCACGACTGAAGTTGCTTGTTTGACTCCACCCCGCTCCAATTAACTCCAGTTGGTTTCCCTCCTTGTCACTTCCCCCAGCCCTGCTGAGTAATGAATGGCAGCTGGATTTGGCTGAAAGACTTCTATGTTGTCACAAACAAGAGTTAACCCTTTCTTTCCCATACGCCACCCTTTTATTTATATTAATTTACCAACCTTCATTTCACGTCTTCGAATGTATGCAAGCTTGTTCTGCTCACCTTCTAGTACTTTTATTGCTGAAATAGAATTGTGCGGATAATTTCCACAAAGTCTCGAGATGTTTTGTGCATGAATAGCAATAAATAGTGTGCTAAGCTCGTAGACAATGTTCAAAATATATCTCAGTACACGATGACTGACATTTATTTGACCAAACAGGAATCCTTCAAATTCTAAAAACAGATATTTAAAGTGCCAAACATTGTAAAATAAGTGTTTTGGGGCTTTACTAGTGACGTTTAACATGAACCTGCTTGGCAACAAGGAGATGAGAAATTTCAAAAACACAAGCAAACTCAACAAGAATTTGCATGGTAACATAATAAAATTGTACAGAAAAAAAAGCTGTCAACTAAACATCACAGGCTTAAAACATGCCATCAAAATTAAGAAAATATTAAAAACGTAGAAGTGAGCGCCTATCTTGGAACGCTGTTTTGTGTAGTGCATGCAAAGTGTGATAAAAATCTACCCTTAAAGGCATATGGGCCTTGACAATTTTTATTCAGAATAAACAAAGCAGCCTATTGACTTTGATGTAACTTTTCATATTAAATGCATCAGAACATCATGGCTTATGTAACTTTTCCCAGAGAACCACTGAGGCCTACATCCTTTATCTGCGGGTTCTTACAATACCCAGTTCAGGCCTACTGTATTGAGCATACCCTTACCCACATGGCAACCATTAGGCACACGTCATTAAACCACAAAGTATAATATTACAGTTAAAAAAAATACGCAGTGTTAACAAGGATTATCACAGTGCACATTTTTTACCCCCAGGGTTTCTCAGGTGAGGTAACCCACACCAAATCTCATGCCTAAAAAGGTAATCTATGAAATGCCATTTAATGAAATGCCTGTCTACGGATTTTTGCACACTCTAGCCCAGGGGTCTCCAAACCGGTCCTGGAGGGCCGTATCCATGCCAGATTTTTGGGATATCCCCATTGAGATACATGTAGTAATTAAAAAAATCTGGCATGGATACGGCCCTCCAGGACCGGTTTGGAGACCCCTGCTCTAGCCTTTAAGGTCTATTGTCTCTAACATAGGCTTTTCACAATAAACAAGTTAGGCCTATTGTCTTTGTCCTAACATTTCATAACAAACAGATACACTTTGATAATAGGCATGTCACTGTAAGACACTCATGTCTGCTGTAATGGAGGCACAGGTAGTTACTATATACCAACTTCATCTGGACGCCACCCCCTACCTCTAGGGGAGCCTTGATGAGAGCACTGAGACAGATATCAACACCCCAACTGCAAGCCCACATTTCTGAAAATGCTCTCTGTACCCTATTTTTGTGCCAGTAGCTCATTTCAACATATACGTCCAGCACACTGGATGCTCTCCTGAAATATTTAGAAAAACACAACTGCTTTCTCTGCAACCAGCAGGCTTGGAAGTCCAATTTTACATGCTTGGAATTTTCCACGGATGTGGTTATGGCCATAGATTGTGCAAATATTCAAATGGCTCTCTCAAAGTCAACTGAACAAGTGTACCACAACCACAAGATATCACACTTATTCTTCGCAAAGAGACCCCTGTGCTTATTAAATACTTACATAATTATTTTGTCTTGTATTAAAAGCACTGTAGAGAGAATTGTGATAATCCACAGTGGTTTTTCAAATACGGTTTTAGATTTTTGGGGGCAAAGGTCCTTCGTTAGCAGAAAGAGCATGCAATTTTTGTAAAGTGTATAATTTCTGCCTTCTGGTTTTTTTTATTAATGCTCCTCTACAGGTGTTTTTATGGCTTAAATCTTTTCTTTGTATTTTTAGCAAAAAAAAAGAAACAATAGGCACCACCTACAGCCATTGGCCGGTGGGAATAATATCACATTAGATGAAGATAAAGAGGAATAGGTCAGTAAATAGTTATAAAAGTGAAGAGAGAAGAAAGTAGAGAGAGAACCACAACAGCCAGTAGAAGCGATTGGTCAGGGGATTTAAGAGTGCCGCATCTACGCTCTATGCCTGTCGCAGTGGGTTGTGTCATGCAGTCGTGAAGGCGCCCCAGTGAGTCGGAGAACGTGCAGGTATCTTGGGCAGGTAAGTTCATTGAATTCCAGCGCTTGGATATTCTATAGTGGAGCCCCATGTCTTATAGAAGCGGGCGGTGTGTATGAAATGCCTGCCATCAATTTCTCCATGCCTCCTACTTCCCACAACTTATGTGGCCAGCCAGTCTAGTTGGAACCCCTTCAGTCCCTCACCTAGAAAGTAGCACCTGTTTGGAAGCACCCAAGGCCAAGGTGATGTCCCCTCCCCCCAGCATGATTTAAGAGGGTAAGTTGAAGAGTTTGGGAGCCCCAAAAGTATGTATCTCGGGAATCTGAGTATGTCTGTACTATAGGTGGCACTTATGTCAGACAATAAAGTTTTCCAGAAGTGTTGTATCATCTGGCAGTGCCACAGTACATGTGTACGTGTGCCCTCCTGGCCGCAATGGCGCCAGCACTGTGTGCCCTCTCTGGGCTTCCAACATGACACCCTAACTGGGGTATAGTACCATTAGTGTGCTATTTAGAGGAACATTTATTTCCTGGCTGTACTGCAAGAGGAGGTCCTGTGTACAATGTCCTGCCACTCCTTGGGGGAAAATGTGCATTCACTCTCCGACTCCCATCTACGCTGTGCTGGGTATTTGGCTATTGTGCAGGTGCAAACAGGAAGGAGCATATGTACGAGTGCAAGCGTTTGTCCAAATGGCGGCTCATAAAACACTTCTCAAATGTAGTTAGCGAATGTGCCGCAAGGCAAGGTATTGCCAGTAGGCCTCTCTGGGTAGGCCATAGCCAGAGCAGAGCTGGGTGAAGTCCGTGATCCCATCAACATCAAAGAGGTCTCCAAGCTGCTTGCAGTTGGCTTCCTGCCATTTGATGTAACCATCGCCCTCTCTGGCTGGGGGAATTCAGGATGACCTATAAAGGGAGTCAGGGGAGAGGTGCAGTGGAAAGGCGTCAGGCTCTTGTACTTTGTCCCACACACTCAGCATGGTCCTGAGAACCAGAGAGATGTAGACCCTGACCGGTTGATGCTTTTTAAATAACTAGTGCACCTTCCAGATGTGGTTGCCCACGACTTCCCAATCGATGAAACACCAATGTTTCTCCGAAGTAAGCCTGTACCATTCAACCATGTAGGGCAGCTGGGCAGCCTGAATGTATCTTTCCAGGGGCGGAACCCCCAGACCTCCTTCTTCCTGCTTCAGGTATGTCGAGGGACGATGTAGAGGGAAAATTAAATACATAATTCATTTTCCCTCGGCATTGTCCCTCAAAATCCCGCCCCCGCTCTACTGCTGTTACCTGCACGGACCGCTACTACAGTGGAGAAGTGTGGCTCAATGGTTAGAGCGGCAGACCCTGATGCAGAGGTCTAGCCTGGGACCAGGGTTCAATTCCCCGCCTCGGCGGGTCTTGGGCTCAAAATTCCACAGACCTGATAATTCTCGCCTCGTGCCTATTCCAATCATGGAGTCCCACTCTGCAACTCTGGGCAATAGCTTGCTTAATCTCCAGAACGGCCCCCACAATGCTAAGGATGCCTGGCCTCCAACTTGGGGGTGCCCAGGAGTGGACGCCTCACAGTGAAAGCCAGGATGGGTTCCACAGCGGTATTCGTACAAGCGCCTTGAGACCCTTGCGGGTGAGTAGTGTGCTATACAAGTATCAATATACATTTACATTTACTACTGGTGTGAGGTTCAAATTCAGGCATGAATCACATGAACTCAAGTAACTGGTTTATAATAGCTTAGTCATAACAGTACACTTAGGGGCAGATTTACAAGCCCCTTGCACCACTTTTGCGTCGCTTTTTACATGGGAAAGGTGACGCAAAAGTGGCACAACGAGCTTGTAAATTTGCCCCTTAGAACATATCTGAATTGCTATATATGTCCACTTTCCAGTTAAGTCGACAGTGTGTTGATCTGGGGTCAGCTAGAGGGCCATCTTCCGGACAACAGATTATTGAGCAGAAACAGAAATCTGTGAATGGAAATTATTAAAATAAAAGGTTAGAAAAGGGTAAAATTAAAAAGGTTAAGAGTATGAGAATAAAAATTAGATATAGTTGCTTGCATACGTGTCTTGGGGGTCCCCCATATACTGAACAAATTGGAAAGGACCAAGCAGTTAATAACTGTCAAAAAAATACCCAGACTAGGATGTAATTTAAAAGTAAAAATTGTGTCAACTTAAAAAAGAACAAATACATTGAACAATATTGCACCAATCAATATATGCACACATTTGGATTTTTTTCAGCTTGTGTGATCATTTGAGTGCTGAGCATTTCTTTCTTGTTCTTAAATATGAGCTATAAAAATAAATATAGCAATAATGCCACAGTATGGCAGTGTTTGGAATATCGCCTATGTTTATAATGAACATTAACCAAATTTGTACATATGCGGAATATTGACTAAGCTGTGTATGTTTAGTTACGTTGATTGATTTAGAAATATTTCGAAGATATACGGCTAGGAACCTTTATGTTTTTTACCAATTCCAATGCAGTCATTTGGATTGGTAGGAATATAGGTGGGCAGTGACGGGCTATCTTGACAAGTCCGCGTGGATACATGCGTAGAGGTGGTACTTTAGTCAGTGTTCTTCTTGATTTGGGGGGCTGCCAATCTTTACTATTCCTTTGAATAGTGTGTAGAGGATCATGCCCTCTCTCCAGATGAAGTGCGCCTACCTAACCCTTGGACTCCCACAGTGAGACTCTAGAATGTAATTGTACTATGCAATTTACTTGATTATTAATGAGTGCCGCTCGCAGCAGTTTCTCTGTGGGTCTGACTCTGCTCTAGTTTGCACAAACCTGGACTTTTTAAATTGGGATTGCCGCCGCCTTTGGGAGTCGCGCTGCAGGACTGCGAGGACCAGCAGCCCGAGCGCAAGATCATCGACGGCAGCTGGAACTCTTCCTGCCCACTTTTGCCCGCACCACTTAACTGCTCGCTGCCCCCGCTTCGTGGGTGCTGCTCGCAGCAGTTTCTCTGTGGGTCTGACTCTGCTCTCGTTTGCACAAACCTGGACTTTTTAAATTGGGATTGCCGCTGCCTCTGGGAGTCACGCTGCGGGACTGCAAGGACCAGGAGCCCGAGCGCAAGATCATCGACGGCAGCTGGGACTCTTCCCGCCCATTCCTGCCCGCACCACTTCACTGCTCACGGCCCCCGCTTTGCGGGGGCCGCTCGTAGCAGTTTTTCAGTGGGTCTGACTCTGCTCTAGTTTGCACAAACCTGGACTTTTTAAATTGGGATTGCCGCCGCCTTTGGGAGTCGTGCTGCGGGACTGCAAGGACCAGCAGCCTGAGCGCAAGATCATCGACGGCAGCTGGGACTCTTCCCGCCCACTCCTACCCATACCACTTAACTGCTTGCGGCCCCCGCTTCGTGGGTGCCGCTCGCAGCAGTTTCTCTGTGGGTCTGACTCTGCTCTAGTTTGCACAAACCTGTACTTTTTAAATTGGGATTGCCGCCGCCTTTGGGAGTCGCGCTGCGGGACTGCAAGGACCAGGAGCCCGAGCGCAAGATCATCGACGGCAGCTGGGACTCTTCCCGCCCATTCCTGCCCGCACCACTTCACTGCTCGCGGCCCCCGCTTTGCGGGGGTTGCTCGCAGCAGTTTTTCAGTGGGTCTGACTCTGCTCTAGTTTGCACAAACCTGGACTTTTTAAATTGGGATTGCCGCCGCCTTTGGGAGTCGTGCTGCGGGACTGCAAGGACCAGCAGCCTGAGAGCAAGATCATCGATGGCAGCTGGGACTCTTCCCGCCCACTCCTACCCATACCACTTAACTGTTTGCGGCCCCCGCTACGCGGGGGCCGCTCGCAGCAGTTTCTCTGTGGGTCTGACTCTGCTCTAGTTTGCACAAACCTGGACTTTTTAAATTGGGATTGCCGCCGCCTTTGGGAGTCGCGCTGCGGGACTGCGAGGACCAGCAGCCTGAGTGCAAGATCATCGCCGGCAGCTGGGACTCTTCCTGCCCACTCCTGCTTGTATTTAGTCACACCTACTTTCGCGTATCGCGGGACGCGCGCGGGCAAAGCCCGGGCCAAGGCAGGCCCGTTTTAGCCCGTTCTAGACCGAGAAAGACCGGTCCGGACCCTTCCTCTTTCACCTGCCTCAGGAAAACTGTGTACACCTTGATAAAATAGTTGGCACTGTTCAGAGGCCTATATAATAACATGTCTGCACGTGAGAGCAGGAGTAAAGCTACAACAACAGGGATGCTCTTAACTGGTACTTTGGACAATTTTATAACAAGAGCTAACTCCGTAATAGATCAAGGAATAATCCTAATGGAACGTCGGGTGTCACAAGATTTAGCCATGGCTAAAAGATCTTCCATGGGTCATTTCGCGACAGCTCGCACACCTGATCATACCACAAGAGCTAATTCCATTGAAGTACAAGCACTTATGCATAGCCCTCCGAGCTCCCATGAACAGCCCCACTCTCTATCTACGACGGATCCACAATTACCAGCAGTATAAGAAGCTGCCTCAGTTTTAGTAAGGGCAAGCTCGCCAGAGATACTAAACACTAGGCAATTACGGGAGAGACGCGAGGGTGCAATACCAAAGAGGAAGCGGGCTAATTCCACTGTCACTGGAGGTAGAAAATCCAAAGTAGCTAAAGGATTAGGAAAGAGCGACATATCCACCAAGCAAAAGGGGGATAACGTCCGGAACACCCCGATCAGGCATGCCCTCCCGTCTCCGGATATACTGAGTCAAGACTCAGTCTCCGGAGGTGGTGTAAATACAGCAGGCAGAATCGAGGTGGAAGACGACCCCTTGATTGAAAAACTAGGGGCTCTGTTAAAATCCTCCCTTGAACCCCTGGAAATTAGACTATTAAGCATTGAGAAACAGCTTTCCCAGTTGGAATTGACTACTAGGGGCTTGTCAGACATCATGAAGGCAAAGACGTCATACTCGGATATTGCTCAGCTAAGCATTGCACCCGATGTACAAGTAATTAATAAATCTCCGTCCCCTGTCCGGCAATCCAATTTAAATATTCCCAATGCACCAATGATAAAACCCCCAGTGGAACCATCTAGACCCACTCATCCTTCTGGTAGAGGAACCCTAACACCTAAAGCCCACCAAAAGGAGTCTGGAGGGGTTCTGCCAGTTGAGACACTTCAAGGGGGCCTTAGTATTAATTTACCACCAGAAACTAGTCCATATCTGGTTGTATTGACCGGAGTCCCAGAACTAAGTAACCCCACTCAGGAATCTTTTATGTCCCTGAAGAATTAAGTGACACATTGGCTCAATATAAATTGTCCGTTACCCCCACACATTACGAGTGAAATACTGATGGTACGTAAAACTGCATGGGTGGGAAACAGTCCAAAAACTATCCCAGGTGACTGCGTGTTGGTAAACTTTAGGGACCCATTCACGGTGGATTACATTTGCACTTGGAGAAATCAAAATATTAGGCCATCGATAGAACCCCGACCACTTTCATATTTCTATCCATTGACTAACCTACCTGACCATGGAGGCGATTGGACACGGGTTAGGCACCACGCTCAGGGTAGGATGGAAAATGGAGGGTATGGTCTATTTAACGACTGGAGAGATATACCTACCCAAAACAGGTTTAGCAGTCTAGAAATGGTGGACTGACTACAGTCGCCCAAATAAAATACATCAAGTAATGAAGAGGGGCGAGGAAATCAATATCCCCTAAAGATGTATAACTCAACAGAGAAAACCAATTTAGTGGGTAACATTGGTCAGGGTACTCAAAATACATACATTGTAATAGGTGAAGGGGCTTAGAGGTGTGACCCTAACACCCATGAGTACACTGTAGGTACCCCTCGTAACCCGATGCCTTTACTTTTAGTTGCTGACCGAGAACAAGTTATGTTAGACCAACAACAGGATCCAGGAGATCGCCTGGATTCTATATTGCGTGGCAGTAGCTTAGCTGCCTCCATAAGGGATGAGGCCCCAAGTAAGATCATAGATAAGGGCGACATACTTACCTTTCTATTCTGGAACCTAGCGGGACTTTCTAATAGGTTTAAGGACCCAGCGTTCTTGCCCTTCATAGACAATTTTACCATTATTTGCCTCCAGGAGTGTTGGGAGCGGGATGTTATCCCACATCAATGGTTTTTGAACCTTTCATACTCCTGCTAAGCTGTCAAGGAGGGGCAGAAACTCAGGGGGTCTTTGTCCCTATATATCAAATACTGCAAACACCACTGTTAGAACTGGCTATTTCTGGTAGGCTAAGGCTGACGCCAAAGTCAGGCAGAAACCACAATTCTAGTCAGGGCAAGGAAGTCACACGCCAAGATAACCCCTGCTCACCCCCTTGGTAGCTTGGCACGAGCAGTAAGGCTAAACTCGGAGGCAATGTGTAAAGCATTTGCGCCAGCGCACAACAGCAACAACATCCTAGGCACACCACAAAAGGGACTCCACACAAGGTTATTATAAAATAACTTTTGTATTGTCAAAACACATATCAGATAAAAATCACACATGTACATTGTGCCAACTGGCACGGGCAACATTCATAAGGGATTATTTACAAGACAGGGCCACATGGGCCACTGTCAGATTCAGATATAGCACTTTTAGAATAAGGAATAATAAACATAAAATGGTAATCAAAAAGATCACAACCAGTATCCACTGGTAACAGGAACCAGGAACTTACTAGGACCACGTATACTAAAAATAACAACCACCTAAGAATAAAATACATTTAGGGGTATACACAAGAACACATTACCCATGATGCATGAAACACATTCAGAGGAGTGATAAAGAGAAACACATGATGCCTAAAACATTCAGAGGTGTTGAGAATAAAGCACATGATGCAATAAAATACATTCAGGGGTGCAGCACAAGAAGACACATGATGCCTAAAACATTCAGAGGTGCAGCGCATGGAAAGAAAGACACATGATGCCTAAAAACATTCAGAGGTGCCAGAACAACACAATAGCGCAAAAACACACAGTAGGCAGTTACTATTAAAAACATAGAAATCAGATTGCGCATAACTTACATAAGCCACCACCTGTGGCAGTCCCTAGGCCAACTGGCCTTGTTGGGGCTAAGATGCCCTGAGTCTCAATGTCAGGGTGCGCTGCCATGCAGCGCCAGTCTCAAGAAAAGAAAGCCTAAACGTAGCAGCTGGCACTAAGTGCTGCGCAGCTGTGAAGGCCTGGCACTACTGTGCCCTCTCTGTCCCACACAGGACTATCTCCTGAAATTGTGCCTAAACGGTGCAGCTGCCCACTAATTGCTGGGCAGCTGAGAGAAAACTGCGACAGGGCTCTCACTAGCCCTTAGGAAACAAAACTGCGCTCACTGTTGGAGCCACACAGGCTCTTACACCACACCACGCAAAACGTTGGAGCCCCACAGGCTCTTAAAACACGTGTTTCCCCCAAGAGCCTCGCTGGGCTCTAAACATCACGTGGGCGGTGAGCCCTTCTGGACTCTAAGCCCACCATGTGGGCAGGGAGCCTCTCAGGGCTCAACGAATATGCCCCATGAGCCTCTCTGGGCTCGCAAAAACTCTCATGCGGTCGGGCAGCCTCTCGAGGGCTCTAAACACAATGCCCCCTGAGCCTCCTAGGCTCTCAAAATGATTGTGGCGCCCTGGGCCCCTTGGGGCCTTCCAAACAAATATGCCCCACGAGCCTTGTTGGGCTCTCAGACGTTGGGGCGACCCGCTGCCAATCGGAGCCGCCCTGACTCTGTGCCTCCATCGGCACCCTCAGAGGCTGCACGGAGCCCCCCAGCCCTTCTTACTCACCGGGCTCTGGTGCGGGGCTCCTCCGGGCGGCGGCTCACTCTCGCCGGCAGCGGTAGGGGCAGGCACCGACCATGTGCCTCGCGCCCCCTCCGCTCTTCTCACTCGGGGCTCCCTCAGCACACGGGAGCCCCAGCAGCCATTCCTCGGCACGCCTTCCTCGGCGCAGCAGCTCCGGTCTCCCTCTCCTCACGGGAGACCGGACGGGCATACCATGGCTTCCCCCCGGCCGGGGGAGGCGAGATCGACGTCCTCCTCTCTTTCCCGGGGCTCCCTCCAGATCACAGGAGCCCCGGGCGGCCATTCTCGCTATCACCCTCTTCTCCTCCAGCACTCCACGAGCGCTGGGCCAATCCCAGCGCGGCCTTCGGGACGAGCCTCCCGCTGACGTGCAGCTTCCTCGGCCCTGCAGCCAATCGGAGAGCGGCTATCGGGGACAGGCCTACAGCAATGGCCAATCAGAGCGCGGTCCTACCGAGGGACGGCCAATCAGGTCGTGGCCTCTTCGTGGCTTCGTCTTGGCCCCAGAGAGGTTCTCTCAATTAAAAATTAAGCGAGGTGGGCACTCGTAATTAACCAAATAAGTACGGGCAAGAAATCTCAGCGCTTCCAGCGCTATAAGCGAACTAAAGCGCTCCTAAGCGCTAGAAAGTCCAGAAAGAGCGCCCTCAAGCGCGAGCAAAAGGAAAAAGGATTTTGAAGGAAAATGCAGCTTCTCCATGCTGCCAATGGTCCCAGAGCGTACAAGGGGCAAAGCAAAGTCCCCCACTCAGCCCAGCAAGGCAGAGGGATCCCCCAGGAGTCCAGGAAAGTCCATCAGAGGCCCAGGGACTGGGCAGGGCCCAGGGATTCCCCTGAGCCCCAGCAGCAGCATGCCCCTGTCAGATTCAAGTTAGAAACAAGAACAAATTGGAAGGGGACACAGCCCCTTCTTATACACAGAAAAGTCTTTGAAGTCTTTGTGTAGGCAGTGTGAGAACCAGCTAGAACTGGCTATAGGGAAGTCTTGTCATTATCAGGGACAAAGGTGACAGTCGCCCAGCGGGAGGTGGAGCCAGCTTTGTAGTCAGGCAGGCGCAGCCCTTCACTATCAGGTGCCATCTCCTCCCACTTCCCTGGCAGCAGATGCTGCCTTTCATCCATGGGCTGACTCAGACAACCTCCTGGGCTCTCCAGCCCCTGTCACCCTCAAACCAGACAGTCAATCCACAAGCAGGCCCAGGCACTCCTGGACCAGGCTCACCAGCCAATCACACGCCAGACACAAATTACACAAATATACCAACTTCTAAAAGTGGCACTTCTAGACTAGACACACTCATGCCGCATATACCATTTCGCAGCATTCAGTCTCACGAGTTCTCTCATACCAAACTCGCCCCTGCACTCCCCACACATCAGGAACTACCATGGGCATGCATATTCCCCATTCATTCCTATGGGAGGGCAGGTCACTCCCACACATACACAGAGAGCTCAAGCACCTTACACTGTACAACAGTGGAAAAGTGCGCAGAGGCCTAAAATCACCACCACCAGGTTCCAGAAACAGGCTAGGAAGAAGCAAAAAAGTCTCGGGGTGAACCTGCCCAAAGGGCCGGGTCCAACACAACCCCCTTCCAGCCAAAACGCAGGGTAGACCAATCACTCCACTGATGGGCTTCCTTGCTTTGGGCGACAAAACACGGACACGGGCCCGCACGGCAGGGACACCCTCCGGTTTTTCGCCACTCTGAACCTACATGGTCTCCTCAAAACAAGAACTCTCTGACACAACTAGGATACCCCACTGGTACTCCCTAGTCATCCACAGCCAAGACCATCCAAATATCACAGGTCCTGACCAATCCACAGAGCGGGGGGCAGTAACCCCTGGCACACATTAGTCATTCTCCACTCTTCCTCAGTGTAGCTACAACTACCACTGATCCAACAACCTAGGGTCCACACCCCCAGGCTGACCAGAGGTCATGGGCAAGAATGCCCCCCCCCCCCCTACCTCTACTTCTGGGTTTCCGCACCCTCACAGAGAAGCACTCACTAGAACACAATTCTCCTACCAGCTCAGGACCTCACTCCATCACTGGTCTACCACCTGGAAACTATTTCACTCCTGAGGTACAAAGCACACAGCACAGTCCCTCTTCAAGCAGGTGGGGGGACACAGCACACAGCAAAGTCCCCTTTCCACTACCTTAGTGAAAACAACAAACTGCAGGTGAGCCCCAGAACAAACAGCAAGGGCAGCCCCCTCAGTCTCTTTAGCTGATCCACTTTGGCAGAGATTCCTCTTGACCTAGAAGTTTCCTAATCTCCCAACCTAAGATCTAAACCCTCAGGTTGCACCGGGGTCAGAAGTAAGGACACCGTCCCTCTGCACCCCCTTCCAGTTCCATGACTACAGGCCCAGTATGTCTCAGGCTAGACAGAGCACACGCCAGCGGCGTATCAGCGACACACTCTCCGCCAGTACTCCCTATCACAGGGTAATTCTCAGTATGTCCCAGGCTTGACAGAGCACACACCAGCGGCGTATCAGTGACACACTTTCCTTCAGTACTCCTTCCAGGTCAGGCCACAACCCCAACCTGGCTTTCCCCCCTCCTCGGGGAACGACCTCCAGAGGCCCCACAAATGGTCAAGCACTCTAGACGGTGAAATGCTCAGCGAGCCAGGACTTCTGCACCCTCCACTTAGGAGCGGTACTGCCCAACACTAGGACCGCCGGAGTTCTGGTTACAGATACTCCCCGTCCTCTAGACACAGGAGGATCCTCCTCAAATGACCTATGTACAGCTTAGGCCCCTGACCTGGCGCTCCCTTAGGGAACCCTCCAGGCCCTGAGATAGGGTTTCAGGCCAACGTGGGACACACCGTCCCACACTCACTCCGCCTCCACTGAGACAGGGCGTGAGCCCCTACACCCCTACCATACTACTGGGACCTAGCTGGGTTACACATGAACCTCTTCCCCTTCACAGGATCATCAGATACACAAGCCACTTCTTTTAGAATCACTCCCTAATGCCTCTTCAAGACATCTAGCACACCGCCAGACATCCACCTTCTTGTCCAGTGCCTCTGCAGGACCTCCTGCACACCACCAGAGGTACACTTCACGTGCAAGCTCCTTAAAAAAAAACTCACACCAACTCCTCCAGTTCAAGACACCACTCATCCACACACTCCCCCTCCAGACTGCTGAGACAGTTCCTCACTGCCCCTGACTCTCAACCTGTCACCCTCTTACTGAGCACCAGGCACCATACTCTGGGAACTGGGAATGGGACTTCACACACTGGACACATTTAAGCTGCCACCACTGGATCCTACCACACTGGGGAATCCAGACACACACACTACACTCGGGGAACAACCACCCTCCTGAGCTAGCCATTTCTCCTCCACACCCCTTCTCTCTCCTATCTACCCACACACACACATGGGGACAGGAACAGGGATTGGGCACTGGACCCAGCAAGGGATTCCTAAGCTATGTGAACCTCCCCCTCTACTGGCGTCCCGCCCTGTCACTTTCTCTCATCTGCCACTAAACATAAAGCCCAGGAACACATTTGAAAATGACACTCTTGAGGAAAAACAAAAATCAAAAACAATAATCCCAAACATGTAACTATCTAAAAAAAATTGCAGAGTTTTGTAATGTAGCCAGTTGTCGCTGTGGCACTGCGCAAACACAAGTCCAAATCCGCACCGCTGACCAACAATGTTAGAACTGGCTATTTCTGGTAGGCAAAGGCTGACGCCAAAGCCAGGCAGAAACCACCATTCTAGTCAGGGCAAGGAAGTCACACGCCAAGATAACCCCTGCTCACCCCCTTGGTAGCTTGGCACGAGCAGTAAGGCTAAACTCGGAGGAAATGTGTAAAGCATTTGCGCCAGCGGACAACAGCAACAACATCCTAGGTACACCACAAAAGGGACTCTACACAAGGTTATTATAAAATAACTTTTATATTGTCAAAACACATATCAGATAAAAATCACACATGTACATTGTGCCAACTGGCACGGGCAACATTCATAAGGGATTATTTACAAGACAGGGCCACATGGGCCACTGTCAGATTCAGATATAGCACTTTTAGAATAAGGAATAATAAACATAAAATGGTAATCAAAAAGATCACAACCAGTATCCACTGGTAACAGGAACCAGGAACTTACTAGGACCACCTGTACTAAAAAGACCAACCACCTAAGAATAAAATACATTTAGGGGTATACACAAGAACACATTACCCATGATGCATGAAACACATTCAGAGGAGTAATAAAGAGAAACACATGATGCCTAAAACATTCAGAGGTGTTGAGAATAAAGCACATGATGCAATAAAATACATTCAGGGGTGCAGCGCAAGAAGACACATGATGCCTAAAACATTCAGAGGTGCAGCGCATGGAAAGAAAGACACATGATGCCTAAAAACATTCAGAGGTGCCAGAACAACACAATAGCGCAAAAACACACAGTAGGCAATCACTATTAAAAACATAGAAATCACATTGCGCATAACTTACATAAGCCACCACATGTGGCAGTCCCTAGGCCGACTGGCCTTGTTGGGGCTAAGACGCCCTGAGTCTCAATGTCAGGGTGCGCTGCCATGCAGCGCCAGTCTCAAGAAAAGAAAGCCTAAACGTAGCAGCTGGCACTAAGTGCTGCGCAGCTGTGAAGGCCTGGCACCACTGTGCCCTCTCTGTCCCACACAGGGACTCTCTCCTGAAATTGCGCCTAAACGGTGCAGCTGCCCACTAATTGCTGGGCAGCTGAAAGAAAAACTGCGACAGGGCTCTCACTAGCCCTTAGGAAACAAAACTGCGCTCACTGTTGGAGCCACACAGGCTCTTACACCACACTGCGCAAAACGTTGGAGCCCCACAGGCTCTTAAAACACTCGTTTCCCCCAAGATCCTCGCTGGGCTCTAAACATCACGTGGGCGGTGAGCCCTTCTGGACTCTAAGGCCACCATGTGGGCAGGGAGCCTCTCAGGGCTCAACGAATATGCCCCCACGAGCCTCTCTGGGCTCGCAAAAACTCTCATGCGGTCGGGCAGCCTCTCGTGGGCTCTAAACACAATGCCCCCTGAGCCTCCTAGGCTCTCAAAATGATTGTGGCGCCCTGGGCCCCTCGGGGCCTTCCAAACAAATATGCCCCCTGAGCCTCGTTGGGCTCTCAGACGTTGGGGCGACCCGCTGCCAATCGGGGCCGCCCTGACTCTGTGCCTCCATCGGCACCCTCAGAGGCTGCACGGAGCCCCCCCAGCCCTTCTTACTCACCGGGCTCTGGTGCGGGGCTCCTCCGGGCGGCGGCTCACTCTCGCCGGCTGAGGTAGGGGCAGGCACCGACCATGTGCCTCGCGCCCCCTTTGCTCTTCTCACTCGGGGCTCCCTCAGCACACGGGAGTCCCAGCAGCCATTCCTAGGCACGCCTTCCTCGGCGCAGCAGCTCCGGTCTCCCTCTCCTCACGGGAGACCGGACGGGCATACCATGGCTTCCCCCCGGCCGGGGGAGGCGAGATCGACGTCCTCCTCTCTTTCCCGGGGCTCCCTCCAGATCACAGGAGCCCCGGGCGGCCATTCTCGCTATCACCCTCTTCTCCTCCAGCACTCGACGAGCGCTGGGCCAATCCCAGCGCGGCCTTCGGGACGAGTCTCCCACTGACGTGCAGCTTCCTCGGCCCTTCAGCCAATCGGAGCGCGGCTCTCGGGGACCGGCCTACAGCAATGGCCAATCAGAGCGCGGCTCCTACCGAGGGACGGCCAATCAGGTCGCGGCCTCTTCGTGGCTTCGTCCATGGCCCCGGAGAGGTTCTCTCAATTAAAAATTAAACGAGGTGGGCACTCGTAATTAACCAAATAGGTACGGGCAAGAAATCTCAGCGCTTCCAGCGCTATAAGCGAACTAAAGCACTCCTAAGCGCTAGAAAGTCCAGAAAGAGCGCCATCAAGCGCTAGCAACAGGAAAAAGGCCTCTTGAAGGAAAATGCAGCTTCTCCATGCTGCCAATGGTCCCAGAGCGTCCAAGGGGCAAAGCAAAGTCCCCCACTCAGCCCAGCAAGGCAGAGGGGTCCCCCAGGAGTACAGGAAAGTCCATCAGAGGTCCAGGGGCTGGGCGGGGCCCAGGGATTCCCCTGAGCCCCAGCAGCAGCATGCCCCTGGCAGATTCAAGTTAGAAACAAGAACAAATTGGAAGGGGACACAGCCCCTTCTTATACACAGAAAAGTCTTTGAAGTCTTTGTGTAGGCAGTGTGAGAACCAGCTAGAACTGGTTATATGGAAGTCCTGTCAGTATCAGGGACAGAGGTGACAGTCGCCCAGCGGGAGGTGGAGCCAGCTTTGTAGTCAGGCAGGCACAGCCCTTCACTATCAGGTGCCATCTCCTCCCACTTCCCTGGCAGCAGATGCTGCCTTTCATCCATGGGCTGACTCAGACAACCTCCTGGGCTCTCCAGCCCCTGCCACCCTCAAACCAGACAGTCAATCCACAAGCAGGCCCAGGCACTCCTGGACCAGGCTCACCAGCCAATCACACGCCAGACACAAATTAGACAAATATACCAACTTCTAAAAGTGGCACTTCTAGGCTAGACACACTCATGCCGCATATACCATTTCGCAGCATTGAGTCTCACGAGTTCTCTCATACCAAACTCGCCCATGCACTCCCCACACATCAGGAACTACCATGGGCATAGATATTCCCCATTCATTCCTATGGCCGGGCAGGTCACTCACCACACATACACAGAGAGCTCAAGCACCTTACACTGTACCACAGTGGAAAAGTGCGCAGAGGCCTAAAATCACCTCCACTAGGTTCCAGAAACAGGCTAGGAAAAAGCAAAAACGTCTCGGGGTGAACCTTCCAAAGGGCCGGGTCCAACAGCCACGGTCAAAAAACATAACATGGGGTCGAATTACTATCAGTCTTTGATACTCAAAGTGTGAGGAAATCAAATTATTAACTTGATAAATTTCTATAATAACATTCCAAAGGTAGAATTAACCTATGTCCTTGATGAACTTTTACAAAGTATGGAAAACCCGCATGAAGATAGTTTGGCGGGGAATTGTGTTGTATGGATGGGGGATTTTAATTGTTATCTATGTCCATATAGACACTCAGGTGCCTGTGGGCTGGACAATCTTAAAGGCAATCCTTGCACCCATTTTGCACACACTATCACTGGAAATTCTTTTAACACTTTATTATTCCATAGGGTTCTGGGGTATGCAAATGAACTATGTAGCCCACATGTGACTTTTATACCCACTTTTAAAGGCAAGGGGTGCAATTCAGTGGTAGATTTTGCTTTGGTAGCTAATAGTCACTCTTGCAACGTTCTTAATTTTGAAACAGGTGACATTGCAATAAGTGATCATTTCCCTATTAGCTTCTCCCTAACCTTTACTTCAAAAAATAGTAAGAACAATGATTTAATTGATAACCTATACAGTCACAGGTAAACCTTAGCAAAATTAAATGGTTATTCAATAAAATGGAACAAAGTAGAGCCCATTGCCTTCCTTGAAAGCTTACTAAAAAATAAGTATAATGATTTTATGACCTGCCTATCAGAAAATAATGACTGTGTTTCAGTTATCTCGGCTTTTCCTAGATTCTTAGAAGAAATTTGTAAAGCCCTCTTAGGATCTCTGAGGAAGAGCCCAAGAACTAAGGTGGGGGGTTGGTTCGATTCAGAGTGCAGTAAAGCACATGCAGCTTTAAAGCAGACACTCAAAAGAGAACCGAAAAATGTCTTTGAGATAAGAAAGGCTAGAGCCACTTATTACTGTATAATTAAAAATCGGAAGAAGGAACTGAGGCAGAATGCGTGGCGAGCTTTACAGCAAGCCTGCATCTTGAAAGATCATATTTGATTTTGGAAGGCGGTGAATGCACTTTTCCTTGTGGATAGAAAAACAGATACCATAGAGATGGCCATAGAAGAAGGCATCTGGGTAAACCATTTCACTGAACTATATAAAAAAGATGATTTATTAGGAAGTGGGCATGTTGAAGCATCTGGGACAGCAGAGAACAATCCACAGGGACTGTTTCCTTTAGACATTGTTTTCACGTTGTCTGAAGTCGAAGCATCCATCGTGGAAGTGCGGCAGGTAAAGCCCCAGGACCAGACGGGGTAGATATTTATAAGACCAATATTAAACTATGGGCACCCCTTCTGACTAACGTCCTAAACAGTAGCAACAAAATAGGGTTTCTACGCAAATGGCAAGAGGCTATTGTGGTCCCAATCTTTAAAAAAGAGGACCGAAACGATCCTAAATGCTACAGGCCAATTTCGTTATTGGACTCCCTGATGAAAGTGGCAGGAAGAGTCATATTAAACAGAGTGCAGACATGGGCAGAAAATACAGGCGTTCTTTCAAAGTTTCAGTATGGTTTTAAAGCGGGGTTAGGCACTGTGGAACAAGGGTTAAACCTGGCAATAATTATAGGTAACATGTGGTAGCAAAAAAGGGCAATTTATTTCTAACATTTGTCGATTTAAGCTCGGCATTTGATTGCCTGAGCCATAAAATCCTATGGGATACCTTGTCACATTTAGGTATTAAAGAACTATATCGGGAGGCTGGTGCATAAGTACGATTTGGAAGTAAGTGTGAATGTACATCTAATTTCCCTAAAAAAAAAAGGGGTCCGTCAGGAGTGCATACTTGCGCCCTTTTTATTTAATCTTTATATAAATAGCGTGGCAACCCATCTCACGAGAGATAAAGAGGACTTCCCCCAAATCAGAGGCTGCCCTGCACCTATTTTACTTTACGCAGACGACGCGATAATCACGGCCAGGACCCAAGTGGGCCTCCAGAGAGTGCTTATTACCTTTTCACACTATATGGGCGCCAGAGGTTAAAAAATTAATATTGGCAAAACTTTTAGTATGTGCTGTACAACCAAGAGAAATGTCCAGTGCAACATTTTTTTAGCAAAGTCAAAGATAGAATCAACTAATACTATTTGGGGATTAATTTTAACAAGAAGGGGACATGGTCATCAGCTGGCAACACGAGGAAATTGGCCTTTTCCCGTGCAATTGGGGCGGTACGACACTTTGCAATTAAATTGGGAGGTCGACCAGTACATATTTTGATGGATATTTATAAATCAAAATGTGTGTTCACTGTAACATATGGAGCTGGAATATGGGGGATTGCAGATACCCGTGACATCCAATCATGTGAAAATGCTTCCTTCGGTATTTATGAACTGTTCCTAGATCAAACTCTACATACGTATGCCACAAGGAATTAGGCATGGTTTACGTCACAGACCTCATTAAAGTGAGTCCTGTCTAGTTGTGGCACAAGATATGGACCTCGGATGAAACTGAACTTAATAGGGACATAATCCTGGATTGTCTTAAGCTCCAGGGCGCTCTCAAAATTGACTGGTTTATATATGTTAAGGGCTTCCTAAAAGAGATTGGACACCCCAAATATTTTGATTCCCCGATTTCTCTAGCAACAATTTCAAGAAAAAAGTTGAAAGAAATTTGCCTCCTTTTGCTAGAGAATAAATGATGGCAGCTAGAGGGTAAAAAGGCCTCTGTTCTGGAGAATCAAATAATCTTGCAGGGACAGGGTATTCAGCAATATCTAACCCTCACCCAGAGTAGTTACACTCGGATGCTACTAATACGTTTTAGGGGTGGAAGTTTCTTTAGATTAATTACGTTCCCTGAAGCCAATACCTGGTCTAAAAACCTGATTTTGTGCCACTTCGACGACATATCACAACAGTCGACAATACATTGTATCCTGTTTTGTAAATTTTATTTGTTGCCCAGGAAAAAATATTTAATCTTTTTGTTGAAGAAATGGGGCCTGAGACAATGTAGACCAGCCTTATTGAAACTCCAAATGTTAGAAGACTAGATGTCCATTTATTTAGTTTCAATGTTTTTTAGAAGCGCAATTAGATGCAGACTAACAATGAATTGAAGTTTTAATAGAACTGCACCTTGGTACCCTGGTACTGCTTTGTTTTAAATGAATTTCTTTTGAATTTTTAATGATGAGCAATTTCTAATGCTTTTATTGTGTATTACTTGTGCTTTTGTGATTTTTTAAATTGAAATCGAATAAAGCTATCTTTGACTTGACTTGAGTGGTAAAAATGTGTATAGAATTTACAGTGATGAATTTGAGTTCAATTAATTATTGGAATAGGATTTTTAAGTTATGTTTAGGCAATAGTAGAGTTTGGACCGATATAGAGTTTAGGAAAGCTTTTTTGCTAATGGATGATGTTTTAAATTGGTTGTATCTATAGTGACGAAGGGTTCTAATAACACATGTAGGCCAGTTGTGCTTTATAATGAAAGAAATTGATGAAAGAAAGTCTTTAGAGCCTCAATTTTCTGAATATGTAAGAATCTCTAGAAAAGGACTTCTTCGATGCTCCAGCCTGGTTTAAACTCTGGTTTATACACTTACTGAACTGTTCTGTGGAAACTAAGAGTTGATTCTAGTGGAACTAGGTATTGGAGCCTAATGGTGTGTATTGGTTTTTGAAGCACATTTAAATAATCAATTTAGTCTATCAGCTTTATTCTGACAAATATATTTATATGTACAAATCTCCATATATCACAGCTGAATTCAATCCAAACAATTTGTAACCAGCTTTCAGTATTTTCACCAGGATGTCTTTGTTTCTTCTACTGGGTGGCCCAGAGACTTCATCAACTTTCTGCTTACAACTACATACAAATGGTGTGTCTGAACCGAGCCCCAACTTTGCTACTTGCACAGCTTTTATTTTCAGTCGAGGAGGCTGCTGATACTCCTAAAACATGTAACATTACTCATCATCATAACATCAATGCCTCATTGGGCAGAACTTCCCTGAAAAATAGACCTTTTAGGTTATTCACAGAGGTGACATTTATAAATTGATCTAGGTATGATTTTGAGATCCTATATATTCTGTTCTTTATCGATTGTCATCTTGCAGCACAGGATAGTGTGTGAGGGCTAGCACAATCTGTGTCAGGGTTTAATTATGATTTTTAGAGATGTCTTGCTCCAAGATACAGTATTGAGTGCAACAATATTATTTCTTCATCCTTATTACATCTCAGTTAATCACCTTATCTTTGTTTTTATACAAATGTACTCACCATCTTGCTTTAAGTTATTGATTTTACTTTTATCTTAATAAAATGAAATGATTTTTTTTTTTTTTTTTTTTTTTTGGTAGACCTTTATTGCACATTTCGAATAAACACAGCGGAGTGCCTACAACCCCCTGGTAGGGCCGGCCGCCATCAGTGCATCATACAGTCACATTGGATCTCAGTTACATACATCATTAGTACAAATGCAGCCCCAGACTGAGCTCCTGTAGGCACCATATATGTTCCAATTGTAGTGGTCAGAGCATACGATGATGTAGCCGTATAGCCCTCATGTGATCTCGGTCTCATTTTCTGATTTTGTAGAACTAAGTCAACAGACTAACACTCCCAACACCCCCCCAACCCTACCCACTCCTGGTCTTAGCGAGCCTTACTACTTGACATACACAACGCTCAAGTTTTAGTTGTTGCAGGAAACTTCCTAGGGTGGAAGGCCATCTCGGGTAACCTATCGCTTTTCGCACAGCGTACACTTGGATCGCGGTCGGGCATTAGAAGGCAATCCGGCCTGGGCAATCTATCACAGCTAATGTCCAGGATTCATGAAGCACAACAGCACTAGCACACCGCACAGCGCAGCCTCCCTCTTCGCTTTCGAACCACATTCAATCCGATGCAAGATCATGTTCCAGTAGTTCAGCAATCGAATTCCTTTCACTATCTGAATCTTCCAGAGACATTACATACAGCGTAAATGGAGCCCATATGTCTCGCGGGCGAGACCTCTCCGGCAGACCCTCATAATAACAGTGCAGTTGGTCTCTGCAATAAGCCATATCCTTCAACCATAGTTGCACGTCTGGTGCCCTCCTTCCCCCCCATCCCATAGCAACTCTTCTTTTGGCTAATTGGAGCGCCAACACCACTAGCCTTCGCGATTGTGGTGCCACCCCAGAGGCTATTCCCAACAGGCAGAGCCGCACATCAAGTGGAACCTCAACTGCAGTCATAACCGTCAGACCCTCTGTTACCGCCTTCCAAAAGTCATACACTCGCGGGCAGCCCCAGGCAAGATATATAAAGTCAGCATCATCCGCACCACATCTCACGCAACTCGCAGTAGCACGAAGCCCATACCTCACTAGTTGAATCGGTGTGTAGTACCACTGATGCAGAAATTTATAATGTAAGAGCCGGAAGTTTCCATTTATCACGTATCCCCCCGTCATGTTGCAACACTCATTCCATTCGTCATCGGTAAGAGGGACAGGAAGACTTCCATCCCACCGCGCTCTTGCTAGTTCCGCCCCCCCTCCCTCATCCTCCTGCGCTGCCTTGTACAGTCTAGAAACCAATTTAGCCCTGTCCTTAGCTGTATAAAGTAACTGCAATGCACCGAGAGTTGGAGGCTCCGCTGGGTATGTAGGATACAAATCCTTTATCGCAGCCCGCAGCCGGGCATAAATAAAAGTAGGCATGCACGTGTTAGTCGATCCAGCCGTCATAGCCTGCAAGGAGAGAAACGACGCCCCGGGAAACAGGTCCCCCATGGTTTGTAGTCCGGCTTCTCTCAGAACTTGCAACCCTCCTATCTCGCCGGTTACAGAAATATCAGAGTGGTAGAGTAGCGGCATAGCCGGTGCATATAACGGCAGGCGGGCCGCTCTTCGACCAAGGCGCTCCCAAGCTGTCGCTGTAATCCGCACTGTGTCTACCTCTCCCTTCTCAAAAACCGAATGTTCGTTTACTACCATGGCCCTCAGCGGATACGGCAGAACCGCACTCGCCTCAAGTGCCACATGAGGGGTGTACGGTGGAGCATTCAACCAATAACTTGCAAAATGCGCCTGCGCGCAGAGGTAATACAGCCTCATGTCCGGCAGAGCGAACCCTCCCAGTGCATACGGTTTGGTCAGCACCTCCCAAGTCACTCTTGGTTTCTTGCCAGCCCATGTGAGAGTTATCAGGAGCGATCTGACCCTTGCAAAGAAATGCGACTTCAACAGGATAGGGATATTAATGAAAAGGTAGAGAAATTTTGGCAACACCACCATCTTAATTAAGGAAACTCGGCCCGCTAGAGTCAACGGGAGTCGAGTCCAGCGCGCTACTTGGTCTTCTAGTTTAGATACAGCAACACCATAGTTAGCCCGGATAACCTCCTGGCAGTCCCTGTGCACCCAGACCCCCAGATACCGAACCGACTCCGTTGCCCACTCCAGGGGGAACTCCAACTGAATCCGACGGGTTGCCTCCGTGAGAGGCATGATCACAGATTTGTCCCAATTTATAGTGAGGCCAGAGTGTCGACCAAACTTAATGAATTCACGTAGGATGTTCTCCAGGTGGAGAGCCGGATCCCTCACATACAGGACCATGTCATCCGCGTACATTGACACCGCCAGAGCGCGGAGCGGGAATTTCAATGCAGCCTCAGCATAACGTTGACGCAGAATACAGGCTAGAGGTTCCATCATGATGGCAAACAGCAACGGAGACAGAGGGCACCCCTGTCTCGTTCCCCTCTGTATCGGGAATGATGAAGACACGTGGCCATTGACTCTGACTCTTGCCGTGGGTGCAGTATATAAGAGGGCGACCAGTGACGTGAAAAAGAACGGTACCCCCATCCGGTGCAGGACCGCCATCATGTATTTCCATGCCACCGAATCGAAGGCCTTGGCCGCGTCCAGCATGACTGCGGCTGCAGGCAGTTCAGGTTTAAGCAGGTGCAGTACAGCAAATAGTGTCCTTAAATTATGTGTAGTGGATCTGAGTGGGATGAAACCTGATTGGTCCGGTAATACCATGACAGGCAGCAGCAACCGTAAGCGTGTTGCCAGGACTTTTGCAATGATCTTCACATCAGTGTTCATAAGTGAAAGGGGGCGATATGAGTCACATTTGTTAGGCGGTTTCCCCGGTTTAGGTAGTGCCACCAGCAGTGCCTCCCTCATGGTCGCCGGCAATCGCCCACAGTCAAACGCCTCCTCCAATACCTGAGCCAGCTGCGGGATCAGTAAATCTGCATATGTTTTATAGAATTCGGATGGTAAGCCATCCGTACCAGCCGCCTTACCGCTAGGAAGGGCCGCTATCGCATCCCTGAATTCGGCCTCAGTTACGTGATGCATAAGGAATTCTTGCTGCCCCCTAGATAGCCACACCAAGGCTACATCTTCCAAATATCTATTCACTTCTTCCTCATCTGCTGTATCCCTATGCGCATAGAGTTGCTCATAATGTTTGGAGAAGCAGGTCAGTATACCCTCTGTGCTAGTAATCACATTCCCCTGATCCTCAATTTCCTGCACTGTGCAGTGTCGTGCCCATGGCTCCCTGATCCGATCCGCCAGACCCTTGCCTGGTCTGCCCCCTTCGCCGTAATACCTAGCTGTGGCTTCCTTGGAGAGGAATTTAACCTCCTGCTCGGCCAGATCGTTATATTCGTCCACGTTCTTTCGTATGTCAGCAAGAACCGTGCCATTCACTCCCTCCTCCAGTCTCCGCTCCAGTATCAGTAACTCTCTTTCTAACCTGGCCATGGAGCCCCTAATGGACGAGAGCACCCCAGACCTCAGCCCGATGCACGCACCCCTCACCGTCACCTTGAAGGCCTCCCAGACCGTACCCATGTTGTCTACAGATCCCACGTTGTTAGTAAAGAACTCCTCAATTATCTGCCTCAGTCTCTCAGACAACACCTGATCCGTCAACACCCCAGAGGAAAGCCGCCAGGTGAAAGGAGTGGGGACCTGAGATGGGAGCTGCAGCACCAGTGTGACGGGCGCATGATCAGAGATGGCACGAGGCAGATGGTCAACACCCACCACCCAACCACTGACATCTCTCGTCATGAGCCAGTAGTCTAATCGCGACCATGTATCGTGCGCTGAGGTGTAGCAGGTGCCCTCCCGCTTAGTCGGGTTACGTAGTCTCCACACATCCAGCAGTCGCAACCCATCCATGCCCTCGCACACCGCTTCCACTGCCTTCTTACGCACAGGAGCTCTATCTTGCTTCCTATCTAGGTCTGAATCCAGAGTGATGTTCCAATCCCCCCCACAGATGATAGCCGAAGGTGCAAGTGAATATAGCTTGTTCCAGAGAGTCACATAAAATTCAGGGTCATCCACATTTGGTCCATAAACATTGAGCAGAGTTATCAGCGTGCCACACAATTTACCCTGTACTATTATGTATCTACCATGCAGGTCAATATCTTCATGTACGATGTCAAAGGGAACATTCCTCTTGATCAGTATCATCACCCCTCTAGCATAGGAAGAGTAGTTCGTAGCCAGCCGCACCCCCGCCCATTGTTTGCCCACCTGTTCGGCCGCCCTACCCTGAAGGTGCGTTTCCTGAAGGAGTGCAACCTGTACACCATGTCTATTCAGAAAGGCAAGCATTTGTCTAGTTTTTTGCGGCCTATTGAGTCCCCGCACATTCCAAGTAATGCATTTAATCTTACCCCCCCTCTCCATAACACCAGTCCCGCAATCCACCCCTAATGCAGTAGTCTTTCCCCGGCTTACATCTCAGAGGCCCATCCTCAGCTTCCATCAGCACATAAAATACGCAATACTCTCCACTACGAAGGCCTATCCAGTACCAGAAGTTCCAGGCATAGTCGAACAGCAACATAGGTCTCGCTTCCTTGACCAGGTAAGAAAACAGTCCCCCAACATCTCCCAGTAACTCAACCCCCAACCCACCACCCACTTCAGCGTGCCCCAAATGCCAAAGCAATCCCTTTGTCCCCCCAACCCCAAACCCCAACAATATCAACAACTGCTTGTGGGGATCTCCCGTCATGGGGGGCGTAGTGGCACTCCACTCTCGCCAGGTGTTGACGAGAGCGTAGACCCAACATTTAGAAGTACATCCCCATAACCGCAATCCTATTTCGTGAATAAAAAAGGAACATATAATCGAGTAAACTCCAGCACATTTTTAGATTTGCTCCGGCTCGGGCCCTCAGCAGATAGGCCAGAGCTCATAGGCAAACGGGCACCGCTCGCGCACCGCCGTACCATGTAATCCACAGTGTCCCTATCAGTTAGCATGCTCCGTAGCCTACAACATACTCAGTCACTGAGCAGGGCAAAGCAGATCCCACTGGACCCCGAGCCCCAGCAGCAATAACAGCCCAAGCTACAATGGAGGCGGCATATCGCAGTGATCAGCAGCAAGACCCCCGCCACAGGCAATTGCACATCTACAGCTCAGGCGGCTTCTTCCTGCCCGCCATCGTTGTCTTCCCTTCGGTCCCTCTGCCCTTTAGCTCTTCGTTTCAGTTGTTTGGCGTAGTCCATGGCCGACTTTGGGGAGGAAAAGATCTTATTGTCCGCAGGGGGCCCAATCCGCAGGCGTGCCGGATAAAGCATGGCATATGCTACTTCCTCAGATCGCAGCAACTGCTTCACCGCGGCAAATTCTTTCCGAGCCGTCTGCACCGCCATGGTGAAGTCAGGGTAAAACTCAAGTTTGTTCCCTTGGTATTCTATAGTACCTTTTTCCCTCGCAAGCCAAAGAATGGTATCTCGGTCCCTATAGTTTAGTATCCTGGCTACTATCGGGCGCGGTGTTGCTCCAGGCGGAGGCCGCTTGGCTAGAGAGCGATGGGCCCGCTCCACTATAAAAAGTTTGGACAGGTGATCAGCCCCGAATATATCAATAATCATACGTTCCATGAAGTCTTCCATACGACCCACATTTGTGGATTCCGGCAGGCCCGTGACCCTTACATTGTTCCTTCTGGACCTCCCTTCTAACTCCTCGTTCTTGGCCTGTATGACCGCCAACACCCTCTCCATGCTGAACACCTTAGAGGAGACCGTGGCCAGACCATCTTCCGTGGCAGAGACTCTCTGCTCCACCTCCCCCATGCGCTCGTTTTGGCGGTCGAATTGCGTCGCCATTTGATCGAGGCGGTGGTTGACAGACTCCATGGTACCTTCGATCGATTGTAAGGTCTTTTGCATGGCCACCAGGGTGGATTCCAAGTTTGGGGCGCCCCCTACAGCCCCCCCCTGATCCGGGTCAGCAGGCGCGTGGGAAGATGTGTGCGCAGTCTTTTTGTTTGCTTCAAATGTTATTTTCGGCTGAGTCCTGTCGGTCCTGCCCATGGTGGCGGTTAGTTCAGCCCAGGAAGAGATGCCAAGCAGAACCGCGGCTACCTCAGGCTATGCTCACAGGCCAGGCCCAGTTCACTGCCCAGTGCTATTTCCAGCCGCTTTTCGTGCACCCCAGCCTGGCGCTGGCAGGCCAACTGCCCTTCGTTAGAGGAAGCCGAAGCGCACCTCGTCACAATGTCAGGCCCCTCTCAGCCACATGCGTTACTGCCAGCACAGTGCCTAATGGGGCGTAGCACAGCTCTACTGCCGCATGCACAGTTCGTGCAGACTGGGGCTTCGTTATGCAAGAGTCCCCTTTAAGGCCAAGGTCTCCCGGTCCGTTAGTAGTCCCTGGAAAATGGCGGTTGCCGCTCAAGTCTCCAGCCTCCCAGCGCAGCTCAGGGCCCCAGCCGTTCCGCTGTGTATGGGACGCTCCACCGTTACAGCCCAGGGCGATGAGGACCCCCCACTGGGTCACAGCTCCGCCATCTCCGCGTATCGCAGCACATCCGCCCTTCCCCCGCCAGCCCTAGCTCGCGCGGCGCGGCCTAACCATGCCCGGCGCCACCTCCGCAGCCCCGGGCTTGCGTAGTGCCCCGCCCCACTCACCGGAGCCGGCAGGCCGATCTCAGTCCGTTCCGCTGCCGCGTCGGTGCTTCTCCGCCGTTTTGCTGCGCCACCGACTCTCCTCCGCAGTCCACCGACTCCACACCTCCGGGACGGCTCACTCAGGAGGCAACAGCGTTCTCAGGTCAGACGGCAGCAGAGCGTCTCCTCCACGAGGTCGCCAGACCTCACCAGCGTGAACGCGGTTCAGAGCGTCCCGATCCGCAGGGGCTCACCAAGTCGCCTCAGGCGCCGGAAAAAAGCATCGCATCCGACCCCCGCTGGCAGTGGGGTTCACTCGGCGTCTTTTGCAGGGTGCAGGCACGAGAAATGGTAGGATAAATTAGCAAATGTTATCAGGTCTCGACAGAGCCTCACGTAAGTGCGGCCATCTTGTCCGGCGCCCTATAGCGCCCCCCAATAAAATGAAATGATTAAATAATTAATATCAAGGATCATCAATGTGCCCTGTCTAAGAGGCAAAGTGCTTACAAGGCATTTTGCAAGGGATGGGTTCACATGACCTGCCAAACAAGAAGTTTAGCATCCCTGAAGTCAGACCAAGCTCCGAGGCACCATATTAGAGGTGTTCACAGTTATGATGGGTTTTATTTTTGCAACCTTCGCAAAGTACCGTGGAAAAGTCCAGTATTTCAAAAAGGATGTAAAGGTTTTTGCTTTGCTATTCACATTTGAACATTGTCACAGTTGTAACGATATCAGTAGCACACATACTAATTTAACTCTGTCAAAATAGTCCTGCAGAAGGTATACATTGCAGAAAAAAGTTAATCCCTCATCATGAAGTAAAAATTCAAATCGGGAGCAACCGTTTTGTAGGAACACCATCTTCCCATTTTGTTTCCCTGCACACATTTCACTAGGAAAAACCGGGTGAAATCTGCTAATTTCAGGAAAATAAATGCATGAATCGCAGCATAAACATTAATTTCCGAGTTTATTCCCTGTTTCTCAGGGGCAAACTCATAATTGAGACCTAATACCGCACCCAGAAATCAAAAGGCACTATCCAGATTATGCACTGGCAGCCGCGAAGACCTCCTCATGAGATCTTTACTGTTATTTTTTAGTGTAGTGCCATTGTGCATAGACAAATTCTGTAAACCACTGCCATTGTGCATAGAAAATCTTTGCAAATGGTAAACTAGCACATGGATATTTCTGGCTGGGCTGTCTTCAACTAGAGTTAAAATTGCCTCTATGTGGCAAAAATTAGCACGCAATGCTGAAAAAAATCTTCGGTTGGGCCGAGTTTAATGTGCAATGAGAAACACTGGGAACACTCCCAGCCGTAGCAAAGTGAGATAGCTAGTAACATTGCAAAACTTCTCAACCAAAAACAAAACATAAACCAAAATATGCACATCAGTTTCCCTATGTGATAAGTTTTACATAAATATTTGTTCACATGGATAGCGCAGTCAGGTGTGTCTGTTTCTCACTGTCTCGGACCTTATGTCATGATCCCTGTCTAACCTGAATATTCACCATATTCCAGGTCAATTAGCCATTTTATGGTGGCTGAAAGAAGTGGGATTTTTGGCAGAAACCACCATTCTAGTCAGGGCAAGGGAGTCACACGCCAAGATAACCCCTGCTCACCCCCTTGGCAGCTTGGCACGAGCAGACAGGCTTGTCCCGGAGGCAATGTGTAAAGCATTTGCGCATGCACACAACAGCAACAACATCCTAGGCACACCACAAAAGGAACTCCACACAAGGTTATATAAAAATAACTTTTGTATTGTCAAAACACATCAGATAATAATCACACAATATACATTGTGCCAACTGGCATGGGCAATATTCAGAAAGGATTATTTACACCAGGACAGGGCCACGTGGGCCACTGTCAGAATCAGCACTTAGTAGAACTAGCACTTAGAATAACTGTCAGACCAAATATCAATTATAGATCACAACCAGTAACCACTGGTGACAGGTAGGTACACACTACGTACTAATAACCATAGGCCTAGATCACACATGGACACATAACCTCTCTAGTATAACATACTAGGCAAAGCAAACTTCTAAGCATGAGCCCCTTTAGAAATATAACACAAGCATAAAGGCAAAGCACATTACGCCGCAATCACATTTCGGCCTAAACAGTATAACTACAGTAGGCAATCTCTCACTAGTCTAAACACATTAGACTCTGCCTCCTAAGAATAAATCACATTTAGGGGCGTAACTCACAGTGAGGTAAACTCTCCCTAACATAAACCTACATAGGTAAGATAACCTCATAATCATAGTAACATCACATTGCGCAAAAATCACACTAGGCAATTACCATTCTAAACATAGTAAAGTCACATTGCGCAAAAATCACATTAGGGCCTTGCGCCCTACCCGCATACCAGCCCCCTGGCCAACTGGCCATCTCAAGAAGGGCTCAAATGCACTGTGTCCAGAATGTCAGGGCGCGCTGCCACGCAGTGCCAGTCAGGGGTGCGCCACCGGCGCAAACCTAAACGTTGCAGCTGGCCACTAAGTGCTGGGCAGCTGGGACCAACAACAGGGCCTAAACATTGCAGCTGGCACTAAGTGCTGCGCAGCTGTAGCAGGCCTGGCACCACTGTGCCATCTCTGTCCCTCCCAGGGACTCTCACTCAATTGTGCCTAAACGGTGCAGCTGCCCACTAATAGCTGGGCAGCTGGGAAACAACAAAACTGCAACAGGGCCCTCACTGACCCTAGAACAGTACTGCGCCAACTGTTGGAGCCCTCTAAGCTCTGAAAATAATGAGGCAGACGTGTGGGCAAGCACATGGGCCTTTAAAGGAAATATAGCCCCCTCTGGAGCCATCTAGGCTCAGGAACTAACGCTGTGCCCGTTGGAGCCCTCTGCCTCTGAAAATAAACGTGCCCCATCGTGGGAGCCTTCTGGGCTCTGCAACCAAAACGAGGGGCAAGGTGGCAGTGGCCCGCTGCCTTCCGGGGCCGCTCTACCACTAAGGAAAATGCCCCCTGAGCCCCAATGGGCTCTACAACAAATATGCCCCGTTGGAGACCCTCTCGGGGGACACGAAACACCAATATGCCCCCGAGCCTCGCAGGCTCTAACAAAGAATGCCCCGGTCATTGGAGCCCCCCTTCTGGGGACTCGAGATCAAAAGGAAATGGCCAGGAGCCTCTGGTTGTGGGCTCAACACAATGAGGACTCACTGGGAGAGAGACCTGCCCCCTACCAGGGCAGTTCTACTCTCCCAGCGCCTCTCAAGCAAGTCAGCAGCAACACGGGAAGCGGACACTGGCAATGTGCTCCGATGCCTCCCCCTCCTTCCAACCAAACACTGCGTGCCCCCACTCACCGGATACTCGGGGGCGACTGCTGGTCTCGGCGGCCGCTTCAGGCAGGAGAGCTGCTCCGGGCTCTTTCTTCCTTGGTCCGGCCCAGCGCAGGGTAGGCTCCCGCCTGGGTCTTCCGCCCTCATTCTGGGCACCACGGCAGTCCGGGGCTCTCCCTTGCTCCCGGGAGCCCTGGAAGAAGACGCCGACCTCTCGCTGGTTGCTCAGGAGCGTGGGGAGGCTCGGACGGCTGGGCCAATCCCAGCGCGGCCTTCGGTGGGTGCCGGCGACTGCCTCCTCTTGAGGAACTTGGCCGCGGCGGTGATTTTCACCTGGTAGATGAGGGATGGGCACCCTCGAAAATATACAAATATGAGCCAACCCTGCAGGGTGGGCTCCTGCAAGGGTAACAAGAAGCGCTACCAAGTGCTTAGGCAAAAGAAAGTGCTCCCAGGTGCTGGTGTAAAAATAAAGCGCTCTCAAGCGCTAGGGGCCCAATTAAAGCGCTCCCAGGCGCAAGTGGCAAAATAAAGTCTTCCAGTCCCCCAGACAAGGCAGAGGGGTCACATGAATTCCTCCAGCATTTCAAGGCATCCAGGGGCTGGGCAGGGCCCAGAGAGGCAAGCCTTCCCCTGGGTCCAAGCAGCAGCACGCCCCTGGTAGATTCCAGTCAGAAACAAGAACACTAACATGGGGTCACAGCCCCTCTTTTATACAGCAAAATCCTTTGTCTAGCAGGGTTCAGGCCATGTGAGATTCAGTTACAACTGGTTATGGGGAACTCCCTTTCACTGGCTAGGCTACGGACATCAGACGCACCACAGGGGGTGGAGCCAGCATTGTGTGGGGAAAGCCCAGCCCTATTCAGGTCCCAGGTGCAGCCCCTCCCTCACATCAGCATGCTAATCTCAACACTCACCACTGGGGCAGACCCATCCTGACTCCAGGAGCCAGGCTCACCAGCCAGCTCCAGCCAATCACACGCCAGACACAAATTACACAAACATGCCAACTTCTAGGAGTGGCACTTCCACACTAGACACAATCATGCCGCATACATAATTGCGCAGCATTCAATCTCACAAGTTCGCACATACCAAACTCGACCCTGCTATCCCCACACATCAGGAACTACCATGGTCACACATATTCCCCATGCATTCCTATGGGAGGGCAGGTCACTCTCACCACACATACAAAGAGAGCACACGCACTTTACACTGGACCACAGTGAAAAAGTGCACAGAGACTTAAAATCACCAACACCAGGTTACAGAAGCAGGCTAGGCAAAAGCAAAAAGTTTCAGGGTGAACCTGCCAAAAGGGCCGGGTCCAACAGTGGCACAATCACCTAAACAGTTGCACTCTTAAATGGAGGACCCTACAATAACCTCCAATTGAAGGCACAATTCATGTATTTAGTTAACATTGATGTAAAGCTAGATTGCATGTAAAGACCAGTGATAACCTAAAAATCTCCAATTTCTGGGGAAAACTCTAAATACAGAGTAGAAATCCAGCCAGTTAAATCCTTTTCACATTTAATCTTCGCTATAGAAATTAAAGAATTTTCAGTAAACTGACCTCTAAATCAGGCCTCTTGCATGATTCCCCAGGTGCTGCACAAGGCTTGGAAATCTCTATAATTAATTTGTCTGGTTCTCTCTTTCTGTCCTAAACTCATTTACATCTAGTTTTGGGCTTAGATGTTGTTCTCTTATGAAAGCATTAATGCAGGCATTCTATAATTTATTTTTATGTGCAGCACAACGGAGAACATGGGCAATTGGTAAAGGCTGATGATTTTGTATTACAGTTTAAATTCAAAACAAATAGCAATAGAAGTGACATATAATGACTTCAGGGGGTTCACTAATGCTGTTATTGGTTATATTTCGAGTAATGGCAGTAAAGACACCGTTTTAGATGATAAATGTGATCATATATTTTGAAGCCCTGGGCTTTTTCCAAGCGACAGGTTGTAGAAAATGCATGGAAAACACAAGAGAATTAATATCATTCTTTAAGTTACATTTAGATCCACTTGTTATTGATTTAAAAAAAACATAATAATAATAATTTAGTAGAAATCATCAGCAAAGCACATTAACTCACTGGAAGCATCACCATCATGATACACAAGAAATGTATTACATTTCCCTCAGTATATCAGGTATATTTTTTCAATTTGGAATTTCTTATCACCCACAACATAATTTTTTTATTAAAATAAAATTTGACAGTAATAGAAATTCTAGACAAATGTGCATCTTTAACGTTGACTTAACACAGTGCCCCATTACATTACTCAAGTATTGATTAGCAGTGGCATCATAACCATGAAATCTTGGCGTTATTAGACCATCCTTTCCCCTCATACTGGTGGTCATATCTAACATATTACGGTCTGTTTCTTGGCAACCACAACTCCACCTTCTTTTTCTTCCCTTCCCTTTCCTTATATGATGAGTGCATCATGTCATAGGCAAGCATTTTGATTGCTCCTTGTATTTTCACAACTACAGAATTGATCAAGTGCATCAAATAGTGATGAAGCATGTACGAGGGGTGGCACTTCCAATACTAAAATGTAACAGTACATTTTGACGCATTGATGTTGTCATGGCGGCTTTATTATTTAGTCATCATCTTAGAATGTACTGCACATATGCTAATGCGTTTTCAGTAGAATGTCTTATTGTCTTCATGCTATGATTACTGTTTTGTCTTCATGAATATTCGAAATGAGAACTCATCGATTTGCTTTTGAGTCGAATCACATACACATATTTAGGGTTGAAGCAACTTCCACCTAAGAGTTATTTTCTGCCACTGAAAACTTACTTGCATTAATTGTTCCACTGGGAAATACAATTCAGCTAATTTCCACATGAAATACATATGTAAAGTTGTTGTGATGATTAACATGAAGTACCATACTCCACTCAAAGTCTCTTAACATGATGGACCATGCTTCACTCGCCGTCTCTTAACATGATGTGCGATGCTCCATTCACAGTCTCTTTCGTATGGATGCCTACATACATGAGCAAATAGTTTTCGTTCTTACACTTGCTAGTGACATCTTTGCTGAAACATGGACATCTTTATTGTTATTTGCACAGAGCATATCTGACACCTGTGTTCCCCGTAGCACTGATATCTTGTCTAAGGCCTAGGAATCCAGAGCTTGTGCGAGTTGAAGAAGTGTATCTTATAAGGGAACATACATGGCTTATTTCACATTCTTACATTTAGCTAACTATACCTACAATACATGTAGCGCCTGACAATTGTATAATTATCAGGTTTCTGCCTAATTAAAAAATAAAATTTGCACCAGGTCAATACTTGAATAGCATTCTTAGATTTGCAAAGATATTGATCAAATTTAGAACATTGGCTCTCATAAACCAGGTGCTCATGAGAAATCTTTGCAGCATGTGTAGAGCCTCACCTTTTCCAATGTAACAGTTGGACCTTGAAAGTACTAAGCATAGTCTGAAGTCATTGGTCATTGTGGGGTGCAATATATTCTTGCTTTCAACTTTAATAGATTTTTCCGTTAATGACAGATAGTTAAACCAAGCTGACATGGTCAAGAACACTAATCTGTATCCTGATGAGTAGCTGCGAGAATGACGTGAAGTCCACCAGTCGCCCCCCTCACGGCTTGGCAGATAGGACAAGAGGAATGATATAAGGAGAGAAGATAGGAAAATGAGAAAATCTTCAGTGCTGATCTTCCATCTATGTAGGGCTTATACAGATATTCTTAGGTCACCTAAAACATGACAGAACAGACAAGTGATATATGATGTATGGCTTTTGTTGTTCATGAATATATAACAGTAAACAGCAGTGTGCTCAGATGACATAATACCTCAAAAAATGCAACTTTCAATGCTTGCCACACTTGTGGTGTTTCTTCACACAATATTTCCTAAAGGAATGGGATGCTGTAGTAAAGTTGTAGTGGATTCTTCACTAGACACTTTAGCTTCTTGTTAATATTACCAGGAACAAACCATGGCCTTCCAACGCCTTGTGCTGGAGGGCAGAGGTAGACGGCTGAGCAGTTGCGGGTGGGGTTCGGCCTTATGGCTACCAAACTGGATGCCATCCATGGGTGTGTAGATCCCATCAGGGACCAGCTCCATTCCCTAACGGACACCCATGGCCCGCTCCATGGTCTCCAACGAGCCTTGACTGATATCGCTGGAGTAATGACGTGGAGAGAAGAACACTTGTCTGCTCAGACTGGCTCTAGCAATTCCAGCTGTGAGCTGGCACACATGCGGATGCTCATGGAGGACATGGTGCGGAAGGAGGCGGAAAGGATGGCAGCCTCCGCTGCACATCCGTGATATTTAGCTGGGAACTACCATGCACTGCAGATACTCATCATGACATTGCTGCCACAAGGCGTGGCGCTGATCAATACTGCTGCCCCCACACCGTCCACATCTCCGCCCCCTGGTGTGTCAGTGCCTCACAGTGCAACAGGCGTATCCACTCCGGCACCTGATGTGTCACTGGCACACAGTGTGGCCGACAATCCTCCTCCGGCCCCTGATGTGTCAGTGGCACACAGTGCCACAGCCGGTATTACAACGCCCACAGGTGGGGCAGAGCAGACATACGAGAATGAGGACGTGGATGGGATTGTTGTCAGAAGGAGGCACTAGCATTAATTTCCGCTACCTGGCCTGTTTCTGCTTGGTGGCGCACATGGCCTCATGACCTTCCACTGAACCCCGATACACTCAGCTGCACTTACCTTTGACCGCGACATGGACTGCCATATCCTGTTTGATGACCAATGACACAGTGACCAGACTGCGGACTGTACCCCTCCTTTGCCGCAGTGCCTTTCATACCCGATGGACTCCGGCCCATATTGTGTGGTGTTCTTTGTAATGGCCCTGTACCGCTCCAGCTGCAAAACTCCATTGGATGTGCAATAAACATCCAGTAAAGCACTGCTGTGTCATGTCTTTCATCATTCATGTATGCAAGTGTGGATGGAAGTTGGGAAAGTGATTTCCCTTATGTCAATGATGCTCATCTAGTGGGATGCCAGTCACCGTGTGCTACATTGCCTATTGTGTTCCGGGTGCCATGGACACTACAACAGGGTAACACGCATTAGTCACTTCCTTTTCCGCACATGCACTGAACCACGCCCAGTGCTCCCGAGTCATTGTTGCAAGCCCTGCGCTTGTCCGGCGTACGTCGGGCCAGACCACTCGGCTTACGCTCCGAGGGGGGCCCACATAGCTACCTGTCGCAGGCATACTCGCTGGTGGTGTGCAGGTCACTGATCTAGTTATCAGCATGTCACTGCCACTCCCTGAAGGCAGGTTTGCACAGACACCACACCCATCCGGCACAGGCATCACAGGCCATGTGACCCCGCAAATATAAGGGGCCGACAATGTCACCGGTGGTGACTGGATGACGGACGCTCCACGGTCAATCACAAAGGGCTCACTCCCTCTCCCTTCCCTCTCTCTCTCTCCCTTCCTTTCCTTTTCTCTCTCTCACTCTTTCTCCCTTCCCTCTCTCTCTCTCTCCCTTTCCCTCTCTGGCTCACTTTCCTTCTCTGTTTCTCTGTATCTCGCTCCTTTGATGTGCGCCTGATACACATCCTAATTTTGTACTTTCTTTTCCAGGCTGTGAGTCGTGATTGCCCCTGATGGACCCGACAGGAGTCTTCCGCATTGGTGTTTTATGTTGTGTTTCAATAAAGTTTTTGGCTGTTACTTCAGTGCTGTTTGACTGTTTCTTGTTCTTCTGGCCGCACGTGTGTATTTATTTTGGCAATGTGCGTCATCATGCGTTTGTTGTGGCTCCTGTGTTGTGCACAGTGTGTGTATGTCAGGGGGGGCGGGGGTGGCTCTCATGAGTTTCGGAGCTGCATGATCATTGTCTCCATGGCATCTGTGGGTCTTCAGGTGTGGCTCTTGGCTTGGCTCCCTTTCATGCTGTGGGTAGTCGTCCTGCTTAGCACCAGCAAAAGGCAGGTGTTAAATCCCTGCTGCTACCATGGCTTATCGCCTGTTTTTGGTTTGCATCGCAGATCTGACAGTTCGTTGTGAACGGGTTGTGTTTTTTTTGTGTTTTTTTGCACTGGAACACCTACTCTGCATCTCCTTAGGGTTAGTTGGTGGTGTCCACCTCAGAGATACATTTTGGGGCAGTTATCACGGGAATACAGGTGATGGTTGCAGTTTGCACCAGCCTATGAATGGGGTGTTAAATCTATCTCCACTTTTGATGTTTTAAGGTGGGGATGAATCTGAGATAAGTCCTTGTGAATGCCCCCCACAGTCTTACCAAGAATTTTGTAGTTCGCTCCACGTATTGCAATAGGCCTGAAGGGTGACAATTCTGTAGGGTCTCTGTCCAGTTTGGGAATAGAGACCAGAAGGGACTCTTGAAGTGAGTGGGGGTGCGTTCTAGAGTGTAGTGCTGCATCGCACATCTCCGCAAGGCAGAGCAAAAGGAGGGTGGAGAAGGTGCCGTTGTATTACAGTGGCAAGTTGTCGACTCTCAGTGTTTTGTTTATGGCTAGATCTTGGATTGCCTGTGTCAAGTCTTTGGTTATTATTTTCGTGTCCAGGGAAAGTCTATTAAAGGTGGGAATGCAGAGCAGTTCCACATCTGCTAGAAACATGTTGAATTGTTCCCCTGAGGGGTCTGGTGGTGCCTGTGAAATGGAGGAATAGTAAGCGTAAATGGTCTTTAGTATCTCATCTTGTGTGCCTACAGTAGAATCCGAGAGTGAGACTATATCAGTAATGGGGGTGACCGAATGGTCCAGCCTAATCAGCCAGGCCAGGAGGTAGCCCAATTTATCACCCTCTCCGTGTACCTTTGCTGCATGAGCTCTGAAGTTAAAACATCTAGTAGGGCGTCGTGGTTGCGAACTGTGTGGCAAGAGCGTGGTGCGGTCCGCCTCTTTACCCGGCCTAGGAAGGCACTTTTCAGCATCTCTTATTTCTCCAGCTAAAGTCCTTCAGACTCCCACTATCTGTTGGATACAGATGTACTGCATCACCACCTTGAAGACATCCCATTTAAGCTCTCTGGTAGAGGCAGTGTTATACTTCTCTGTGAAGTGGTGGCGAATGTGGTTTACCAGTTCTTTTCAGAAGATAGAGTGCTCCAGGCAATTTCTCTGGAGATGCCATGTGGGCTTTGGTGGTGTGGGGGGCATCCACCCAATATCCATCCTGTGGCCATCATGATCAGAGATAATGCATTCTAGATTGTCTGAATATTGCCCAAGAAGTACCAAGGAGGCAGAGCAGAGGAAACAATCAAAGCGCATGTGAAGACTATGGGGCACTGAGTGGAATGAGTATAGGTTACTGCTAGGGTATTGGGATCTCCAGGTGTCGAGCAGGGACTAGTGCCACACCCAGTTTCTATATCGATTAGCCTCTGCAAAAGGAGGGAGCACAGAGGGGAGGTGAGATCTATCTAGATAGAGGTCCAGGACGTAGTTGTAGTTTCCCCCTAATACCCAGGTAAGCAGATTTATGGGTGTTAGAAATGGGATTTCTGGTTGGCTGAGGCTTGCGCCAAAGCCAGGCAGAAACCACCACTCTAGTCAGGGCAAGGAATTTACCCGCCAAGTTAAACCCTGCTCACCCCCTTGGTAGCTTGGAACCAGCAGTCAGGCTTATCTCAGAGGTAGTGTGTAAAGCGTTTGCGCGCGCACCCAGCAACAATACCCAAGGTCCACCACAAAGGAAACTTCACACAAAGGTATATATATAAAAAATAATCTTTGTATTATACCACAAACGTTAGACAATAAACATGTACTTTACAAGGTGCCATGTGCACGGGCCGATTTTACAGGGGATTATTTACATGGGACAGGGCCACCTGGACCACTGTCAGGAGTGATCACTTTTAGAATTAGCACGTAGAACATAATCATACTATAGTACCAAAATTAGCACATGTAGCACATAACCAGTACCCACTGGTAACAGGTAAACACCACCTACGTAATCCTAATACACCTTAGGTAAATATCACGCAGGGCGCCATGACCTCACTAGTATCACTCTTCTAGGGCAAACAACCTCCTAGGCATTAAAGATACACTGTTAGAGGCATGGGTAAAAGCATTGCATCACATTACATTAGGCAGGAAATCACATCTGCGCAAAACACATAGGGCCAAACATGTACCCTATGCGAGGGGACAACACAAGAACTGTCCCCCAGGCCAACTGACCTCTATGGGGCTAGGACGCCCTGTGTCCCAAATGTCAGGGCAGGCTGCAGGCAGCCAAAGGGCAAGCCTAAATGTGGCAGCTGCCCACTAAGTGCTGGGCAGCTGAAGCAATGTGCACAACACACGTGGAAGCCTTGTGGGCTTGAACAAATACTGGGGCCTTAGGAGCTCCTGCAGCTCTTCTCCGCCTCCCGTGCTGGGTACCACGGGGCTTAAAGGCAGCAGCAATTCGCTTGTGGTGGGGGCAGGCGCCGACAATGCGCCTCGGGCCCCCTCAGCTTGACTCGGCACCTTGATCTCCTTGGAGGCTTCCAGACACGGGGCACTTCTACTCCCGGGAACCTCCAGCGCCGCAGGACTTCCTCTTCTCACTCCGGAGCACAGGGTGGGCTCCCGTCGGCTTCCAGTTTAGCAGAGAGCACTACCGGGTCACCACGGGCAGCGCAGCGGCCCCCTTCAGGTACTTGTGGTGGCGCTTCTTCAGGCCACACGGCTCTGGCGGGGTGGGCACCCGTCAGAGATCGGAGTAAAGGGGCAATTACGCAGGGCAGGCTCCTGCTAGGCCCTCTATGCAGAATGAGCACCTGCCACCGAGGAACTAGGTACGGCACATAAACAGGGTGGGCACCCGTGCCGATAAACAACAGCAGGGGGATCCCCACGCTGGGGAATGCCTTAGAACGACGTTCGAAGCACCGCGCTGCAGCCAACCATAGAGGCACTTCCCCAGGGGGGGAAACGAAGCGCTTCTAACACCCAAGTCAAGCGCCTCTCCCTGCACTCAGGATGTAGTGCTCCCCAGGCGCTTTTAGGGAAAGAGCCCTAGAAAGTCTCTGGTCCAGGCCAAAGTTCCTTTCAGCAGGTAGGGGGGCAAGGCTGGGCCCAGGGCCAGCTCACGGGACCCTCATGGCAGGGAGGCAGCACCCAGTGGCGGTTCCTCCTGGGTCCCAGCAGCAGCAGGCCCCCCCTAAAGTTAGGATCAGGAACAGAACAACTTGTAAGGGGACACAGCCCCTTTTTATACATTAAATCCCTTTGTCTCAGGGTGCAGGGTGGGGAGAAAACCAGTCGCAGCTGGTTTTGGAGCACCTTGTTTTCCTCAGCCACCTTTTCCATTCACTAGGCAGGCTAGGGTCATTAGACGCATCACAGGGGGCGGAGCCAGCATTGTGTGGGGAAAGCCCAGCCCTATTGAGGTTCCAGGTGTATTCCTCCCTCACATCACTCATGTTAATCTCTCCACTCACCACCGGGGCAGACCCGTCCAGACTCCTAGAGCCAGGCTCACCAGCCAGCTCCAGCCAATCACACACCAGCACACTCACTGCACACGCACACCCATGTCTGGAAGTGGCACTTCCACACTGGACACAATCATGCTGCATACATCATTGCTCAGCATTCAATCACACGAGTCCGCACATACCAAACTCACACCTGCACTCCCCCGCCTCAGGAACTACCAGGGACACATACCTTCCCCATGCATTCCTATGGGAGGGCAGGCCAACCTCATCACATGCGTGCACTTTACTCTGGGACACAGTGGTAAAGTGCGCAGAAACCAAAAATCACTATCACCAGATCGCCATCAAAAGCAAAAAGTTCAGGGGTGAACCAGCCGAAAAGGCCCGGGTCCAACAATGGGCCAGTACATTGGAGAGGGTGCTGCAGAAGTTTCCCTGTTCCGAGTTTAGGGCACAGATGCTCCAAGGAGTATGGGCCAGCCATCAAGGTGGCTCTCAAGAAGCACGTATCAACGGTCTTTGCCCACTATCGCTTCCAAGTCCTGGAAAGGGAGTCCAGGCCTAACCCAGATTAAGGTGCTGCATGCATACGCTGAGTAGGTAGTTGCATGAATAAGGCCCCTCCAGTGTTTAAGCAAGCGTCCCAGCTCCTACCCATTTGCGTGTGTCTCCTGTAGGAAAACTATTTGTGGGTGCTGGCGTTTAATAAAATAGTAGACGGCATACCGCTTCCTAGCAGTATGGAGTCCTTGCATGTTCAGTGTAGGGAAGGGAATATCAGTATTTGGAGTCATTGTGTGGGCAAGGAGCAATGACTAGCACAGAGGTGGAGCAACTCACTGCACCTACCAGTCCACTGGCCTACCCTGTCTCCTGGGTGAGGGTTGTGTGACATTGGCTTACCGCATCTGGCCATACATGTAGGGATAGCAAGGGGAAAAGAACTGTAAGTAACAGGTTGAAAACAACAAATAGAGCCTACTACAACCAGCAGTAAGCTTAAACAATGCACATAAAGTAAAAACTCTAGTGTATCGCTGGGGGTGACTAGCTTCATGGGGGTAGTGCGGTATAGTGTGGTGTCCTATATGCCCTAAGAACTGAGGTCTGTGCTGTACAGGCTCTGCTGGTACCATATATGAACCCAGGATCCATCACAGCTAGCTAGTGAAAGAAGCAGGTATGTTAGAGGCCACAAGTGGAAGCGCAAAGGGCCGCTCCAGGGAGCCACAGGGAGGGAACGGGGAGATTTGGTGTTAATTGTGACGGGGCAGAGTGTGGGAAGTGCCCAGCTGTAATGGGCAAATGCAGTAATGAAGATAGGGAAATAACCAGTCTGACATCAGTTCTTGTTTATGAAAACAGTCCAAGCGGAGGTGGAATTGGAGGAGGGTCAAATGAGATTGTTTGCTGTTTGTGGTAACACGATCGGGGGAGTTTGAGAGCCCTGTTGTGCGTTGCAAGAGCAAAGGGTGTCATCGTCAGTTGTGAAGGGGTGCGGGCCCTTCTCATCGTCAGTGGCAGTGGCAGAGGCATTGGTCCTCAAGGTGGCTGTAGCCTGCAGGTCTTGCCGTTGGCTCTCAATAATTTGCTCAAGGTTTGGAGGTATCACTGGAGATGAGTGTGAAGTGATTGCTGCTTGGAATCTGCCCGATATTTCCAATGTGAATTGGGCAGATGTTGAGCAGATCTACCATGGTCTGATGTTGATATTCCGCGTTGCTGATCTGCTCAGTGCCAGGCATCCTTTGGCATGGTAAAAAGGTGGAGGTTCTGTCAGCCATTGTTGCATGGCATTTTAGGATCCGAGTGCATTTTCCCATTCATGCCCTTATATAGGTATAATTCACACTACCCTAATATAGGCATAGAAATCATTCCCTTATTTAGACATAGCCTATGCAGACCAAATACAGGCATGGCTGCTTCCACCCGTACCAAAAACGTCACAACAATTTCTTATAAAATCGGCTTAAGCAGTCAGGGACCTTCCCCTGCTTGAATATTGATTTGTCCAAAAACTCATGTACATTACAAAGAACTACTATTCCCTTGGGGTTCTTTCCTGATGTTATTATGCCTGACTTTACTCAAACTAGACACCTTCAAGGTATAAATATGCCTTCACTTGCTCTAGCAAGACACTGTGGTTAGGAGAAGTTAGACTATCTACTTGCCCGACGCAGCACGGTACAGCAAGTGCCGAAGGAAGCCTACCCCGACTGATCGAGAGGCTGCTTTTCTCTCGGCGAGAATCCAGCTCCTGTGTTTCCTAGCTCCCCTTGCAGGGTGTTGGGAAATCGAGCCCCGAGACTGAGATACCAGACCTCCTTCATTCTAAACTAAAAGGTATGGAGCTGATTAGAACCTAGAGAAACCTTGGAAAGATTCTTGGCAAAGAAAACCTAAACCTATGCTACACCACACTTACTCCTTCCCTCGTACTAAACTTAGGTTAGGGACATTGGGGTAGGCATATTTTAGAAGCACCAGTTGAGTACTTTAGCCATTGTTATTTATGTATGTATTTATATATGGTTTAGAAACCATACAATGCTTTTACAGTATTATTTGATAAATATTGTTCTCGCTGTACGCACTATACTTTGCAGTCTGCATTACGATTGTAGCAGTTCACTTTACTTGCATGAGAAAGAAGACTGTTCAATAAAACCGTTTATTGAAAACGCTCGTCTCTCTATTTCTCTGCACCTCTGTAGAAATGAAGCATGCATGAGTGACTGAGTGAAATACTTATCTATTGTTTCCGCGACTCTAGAGATACATTTCTTATTCTTGGGAAACAAAGTTGTCTTGTTTATGCGGTTGTCAGGAACAAATCCCTTCTTGTGAATTTGAGAAGGTTTCTAGTGACCTCTGAGCTAGCTGGCATTCACTATTAAGTTTAATATATTTGATAGAGACCTAGTCGACCTCAGTCCTACATCTAATCCATAGGATATATTATTCCAATGCGCAGAGCCTATTGGGGTTATAGGAACTACACTACATGGCGCCCAACATTTGGTAAGGCACTAATTTAACGCTTGATACTAAAGTAACTCATTCGTGCTTTTCTCAGAGACCTTTTTCTCCCGTAAAATACTCCAATAGATGTCCGGAGTGGGTAAAAGGATAAAATATCCGCCATAACTGAGTAGGACGAAAATCCTATGTATTAGTTTTGGGTTTTTTCAAGGTTGAAGAATACAGTGTTCCAAAATCTTGTGTACCGTATCTTTGTTTCCTTGGAACTTGCTCTGCAAACTTTCAGGCAACAAAATGCCGGACGGCGACAACAACGCAACCGGTGGAGCTGAAGCAGCTGCAGCCCTACCAGGCTTAGACGTTACAGGTTTCCAACAAGATGATCTGGATGCTTTAATCATCCCAGAAAATTTAAGGCAAGCCATCACTATAAAACTTATAACAAATGGCCTATCATCAAGATGGGGGAGGGTAATGTTTGTGATAGAGGCACACAATGGATTATCTTCCCTGAAGCAAATTCAGTATCACATGTGTTTTACTTCTACAAAGAAGAGGAACATCCAATGGAATACATTCCTTTCAAGGATATTGAAATTCCACTAACTTACCAAAAGCATGCGCTCTGGTTTAAAGGTGCCCTACAACATCAAAATCACATTACCAGGCTCGGTCCACTAGGTAGACCAGGAGCAACATGGCCTGTATTAGCCAGCTATTTACCACATCCTGCCTTTGAAGAAATGTCAGATGCAGAACTATTAGTTCAACTAAAACAACTAATAAAAATACATAGACAATTGATTCAATAAGTCATGCGGACTTTAACAGTCCAACCTCATATAAGGATTCCATAACACAACCCTTACCAGGGGAACACAAATAAAATACCACCTCAGACTATACAATCAGTCATTGGTAAATTACCTACAAAAAAGGAACAAATTCCATTCTGGATAGCTAAAAAAATTACTCAAATAGAGGCGGTATTTCCTGATACTACCCCTCATGAGAAACACAGGATCTTAACGATCTGTTTACAAATGGGGATCGCACCACACCTGGAGGACTGCGACACTTGGGGTACAGTCTTTGCTGCAATCTACAGAAAAACACATGGTGTTCCGTCTATGGCAGTAATACCAGATGTCCTGAAACAGATTCAAAATGAATATGGGGCAGAGCTTGCTTTAAATCTAGGTATGAAATTACTGAAAGATTTCAAACAGGTCTCAACAATAATATTAGCTAATATTAAATGTGAAGCAGCATCCGTGGCGATCCGCCAAAAGTTAAGAGAATTTGATGTAACTGAGCAACCTTAAGAACTAGCCAGATTAATCGAAAAATCCAATGAAGAACAAGGTAGAGACAGTTTGGTTGGTAAACCAGTAAAACCCTAGCTGACTGAAAGTCCTGAAAAGGTCTTTATTAAAAACACTCTCACTGTTCCTAAAAAGAAGTGGGAGAACATTAAGCAAACTTCTAAAGAGAAGCATTCTCAATCCAGAAGTAGGTCTCCTCAAAAAGGAGCCCTCTGAAAAGAGGTTTAACCTCAGGAATAGGAATTCTTTGAGAAAACCTGATAGATATCAAGATACTGATACACGTTCCTCTCGTACCTTTCAGACTTCATCACAGAAATTGGAAAAAAGAGGACGATCAGAACAAAAGGAAGAACGCGTGAAGTCTAAAGACAATCAGCACGTTCCAAAAAATAAGAAAACTCAATTCACCAAAAAGAAGGAAGCAGGTTTAAAAATCAGACATGCCGAGGATCTTGAGGACACAACTCAAGAACGGGCAGTGGGCTCAGACAATGTTAGACAGCACAGCAGAGCTAACCGTAGCTCACAAGATCTTGAAGGATCATCTGGAGACAGTGGACTTGAATGAATACATCCAAGTTGAAACTGCAGATACCAGGGTTAGTGTCCCACACAAGTTATATGAAGTAACACTCCGGATGGAGGGGGACATAACTAAAAAAATGTATTTAATGATTTTATTTAATGATTTTATAAAGCGCGTAGTAACTCAATGAGCATCCCAGCGCTGACCTGATTCTCCAAAGGTTTCTGCCAACCAATGAAATTATGTCTGCGGGAAAAGGAGGGTCTTCAGAGTTTTTCTAAACTGGAGATAGTTCGGTTCTGTCCTGAGTCTACGTGGTAGGTGGTTCCAATGTTTGGCCGTGTGAACCGAGAAGCGGCGGCCGCCGGTCTTGGCTTTTCTGACTCTAGGGACAGCGATGAAGTTTTCTGTACTAGACCGGAGGTCTCTCTCCGCTTTGTATGGGATTAGTACTTCTTTGAGAAGAGGGGGGCCGGTGTTGTTGAGGGTTTTATGGGCCAGACAGAGGGCCTTGAAGACGACCCTTTCTCTGACTGGGAGCCAGTGGAGGGATCTTAGGGCCGGTCTGGCGGAGGATCGACCTGGTGTGCCCGTGAGTAGGCGGGCGGCGGCGTTTTGCACTTTTTGCAGTGAGTTCATGGTGGCTTCAGGGGCTCCCAGGTAGATGGCGTTACAGTAGTCTAATCTTGCCAGGATTAGACCCTGAATGAGGAGCCTCCTTGCGGTATCAGGGAGCAGGGGGAAGATCTTCCTGCAGGCTCTAAGTAGTCCAAAACATGTCCCTGCCGTTTTTTTAGCCTGGGTTTTGAAGCTCATGTCCTTCTTGATCCACACACCAAGGCTCTTGACCTCTTCCTTGGGTGCGGGAGGATCACCTAGGCAGCTGGGCCAGAGGTGAGATGGCAGAGAGGGCCCCTTGTGGCCCATCAGGAGGATCTCGGTCTTAGACCCATTCAATTTCAGTGAGGAGAGATTCATCCATCGGTGAACTTCTGAGAGGCAGCTGTGGAGATCGGAAGGGGCGTGATGGGGGTGAGAGAGGGTTACGACCAGCTGAGTGTCGTCGGCGTAGTTAATAATGGACACGCCGAACGAGCTGACCCTCTTCTCCAGTGGGGCCATGTACACGTTGAATAACGTAGGGCTCAGGGATGAGCCCTGCGGTACTCCGCACCGGAGGGGGATGGTGGATGAGCAGATGTCGTTTTCTTGCACCTGGAAGGAGCGTTCTGATAAGAATGATTCTAGCCATTTCAAGGCCGTGCCCTTTAATCCGATTTCTCCCAGCCGATGGATTAGGGTAGGATGGTCTACAGTGTCGAAGGCCGCACTGAGATCCAGGAGGATCACTGCCACTGATCCTCCTGTGTCCAGAATGCTTCTGGCCTTCTCCACCGCTGCCAGGAGGGCGATGTCCGTGCCCTGACCTGGACGGAACCCTGTCTGGGAGGCTGCCAAGAGGTTGTTGTTTTCTAGGTAAAGCGATAGTTGCTTGTTTACCAGCTTCTCTGCGACCTTGCTGCTTCCAGGGAGAAGGGATATGGGCCTGTAGTTGGAGAGATCCTGCGGGTCTAAGGAGGGTTTTTTTAATAGACCTTTGACTACTGCCGCTTTCCAGCTGGGGGGGACTGTGCCCTCCGAGAAAGAGGAGTTGATCAGGGCCGTGAGGGGAGGGATGATGGTGTTCGTCACTGTTTTTAGGAAGCGGAGGGGGGCCGGGTCGTGTGGGGAGCCACTTTTAATTGAGGCCAGCGTTAATCCTACTTCTTCCGTTGTGACGGGGCCCAGGGTGTCCATGAAGGGTTGGGGGTGATCTGACGGCAGAGGAGGATTGGTGGTGGTGAGATCCTCTGTGTGGGCCTGTTCGGGGTGAGGTAAGGTGAGAAGAATTTTTTGAATCTTCTCGTCAAAGAAGGTGGCTAAGGTATTACATTTGATTTCAGCTTCTTTGGGGTCGAGGGGTTTAAGTGGGGGGTCCGGGGCGTGGAGGAGTTCTTTAAGAACTGAATAGGTTTCATGGGCCGAACAGGCAGCGTTTTTAATTCTGTTCTCGTAGAAGCTCGTTTTGATGTTGCGGAGCTCTTTTTTATAGGATTTTACAGAGGCCCGGAATGATTCTTTATGTGCCTCGGTTTTTTCCTTCCTCCAGATACGTTCATTCCTTTTGCAAGTTTTGCGCAGAAGGTTGAGTTCCGGGGTATACCAGGGTGAGGGGTTAACTCTCTTGATGTGTTTCAGAGAGTGGGTTTTCGGCAGAATGGCGTTGAGCGAGTAATCCAGGTACTAAAATCTTTGTCCCCTGCTGAGGTATCATGGGGGGGGGGGGGGGGGGTGGGGAATGTTTTCCCTGAGTTTGGCTGCCCAGACGTCTGGTTCTAGTTTCTGCCAACGTCTGGCATACGTTTTGGTTTTGGGAGGTGGGGGGGGGGGGGGCGGAGAGATGATGTCCCATACTAGGGGGACCAAGAAGTGGTCTGTCCAGGGGAGGGGGATATGGTCAAGAATTTTTAGGTTGGGGATGTTGGAGAGAATAGGATCCAACAATTGCCCTCTTTCGTGAGTGGCCTGTGGGTTTTTGAGGTCAAGGCCCATTGAGGTGAAGTCCTGGAGTAGTTTGGTGGCCTGCCTGTCCTCCGGGTCCAAGAAATGTATATTCAAGTCTCCTAGTAGTAGGTAGTTGGTAGTAGACGAGCATTTGATGGAAGTCTGGTCAATAATTTTATTCTGAAAGTCTCCTGGATTGCCTGGCGGGCGGTATACCAGCGTTCCTGACAGCGAGGTAGTTGGGGTGATTAGTATTGTGAAGTGGCAGCTTTCGTATCCCTTGATGTTACCATCAGATGTTCTACATGTGAGGGTGTCTTTAAAAATTATCGCTAGTCCACCTCCCCTCCCCTCTGGTCTGTTGAGTGAGCACATGGCGTACCCGGGGGGGAGTGCTAGAACAATGTCTGGGCCACTACTGGGAGTGAGCCATGTTTCTGTTAAAAACAGAATGTCCAAGGCATTGTTTGTGATTAAGAGGTTCACTTCGTGTGAGTGTTTCACGAGCGACCTGCAGTTAAGTAGGCCAAGGTACAAGCCTTTGGGTGACGTCTCCTGCTTTGTGGGATCGCAGATGTTACAGCCGGAGAATTGGGTATCTCCGTGTAGGATGCGTGAGCAGGAGGGTTGTTTGTTGGGGTTTAAGGCTAATAGCTCTGTGCGAGAGTAAATAAGAGCACTCTTTTGGGAGAAGCTCTCTAAGGGTTATGACAATGTAATGTGGGTGTACTTGTAACGCGCACTGCGACTCCATGGAGTATCCTGGCGCTGAAGACCACTGGGGAACCCGTCCTGGTTTTCCCTGTGAGATGGTCCCTTTCTGGGTATCTCCAAGGTGAAACCAGGTATTTTCGGCGTCTGTAGGGGGCCGTTGTAGAGATGAGGCAAGCTTAATGCCCAGAGTTGCCGAGTGTGTTCCCTGGTTAGAGTATGCACTGAGGCGAGAATTATTGAGTCTATTTTGACACTGGTCCACGACCCTGCAGCGTCGGGAATTGAACCCTGGTCTCAGGCCGTTATCTGCTTACGGGTCTGCCGCCTCTAACCAGTGAGCCACACCACTCCACAATCTTCTAGCTGAACAAGACTGGCCACCTGAATTTGTCAGGAAGTGCCCACATGGCGAAGACATCATTTTGCCAGCCTTTTCCAACCATATTCCAATTCATAAAAAGTACACATATGCCAGGAAATGGGCAGTCACCCAGGCACCTGCATTATATAAAAATCATGTGGGATGGGATGAGGATTCTCCTCAACATAAAATCCAGTTAAAAACTCAACCAACTGCACAAAGGCAGTTTCCTGTTAAGCAAGAAGCTAAAAAACAATTCAGGGAGATCTTATCAACCTGGAAACCAAGGGGTGATTGAAACATGCACCTCGTCAATGAGCAATCCTTTGTTTCCTGTATCCAAACCAGACAATACATATCATCTAGTTTTGGACTACATACATTTAAACTCCTGTTGCAAAACTTTTGCCATACAGAATGCACACAGTGCAGCACTAATGAATAACATTGTGCGTAAAAAATATGAAACTACATTCAATTTTTCTAAATGTTTCTTCTGTCAAAATATTGCACCGGAAAGTAGGAATTTGACCGCTTTCTCATGTATGGGGACACAGTGTCAATTCTGTCATCGCCCCCAGGGATTCAAGAATAGTCCAGGGTTACTTTCAGCCAGAGTAACAGAGTTACTACAAACTTATGATGATGAAGCATTATCATATGTACATGACATCTATCTAAAAGACAATGAATTGGACAGGCACTTGAACAGGGTGAACACCATAATACTTGGCTTCGCCTCTGAAGGGTATAAATTCAAATTCAAGAAATCGAGAATTGCCCACCTCAAGGTCCTTTTCCTAGGATATTAAATATCAAGTGAAGGCAAAAGCCTGGCAGCAAACTTTCTAGAGAAATGTGCATTGCTCCAACCTCCAAAAACGCTGAAAAACTTACAGTCAATTCTAGGTTTCCTAAATTTCGGAAGAACTTACATTCTAAATTACGCAGAAAGAGTTAGACCTCTCTACGAATTAATCAAACCAGATTTCAAACAAATTAATTGGACTCAAAAACACACAGAAATGTTGCGTTCAGTGCAAACAGACATGTTAGCAACCACACATTTAGAAACACGCGTAAACATATGTAACTTCCGAATCATTCCAGGAAGATGCAGATTCACGTACTTAACCTTTAATGAAGGGGGGAAAGTACCAATTGCTTATAAATCACACTTGTACACACAAGCTGAAATGAAATTCACGTCTACAGAAAAAATTCTGACAGCGATTCAAACTGCAGTAGCAAAAGAGAGAGCCCTTGCACAGGGAAAACGCATAATGGTCGTTACTCCTGTACTTGCGTTAGAAGCAGTGACAAAAGCGAGCATTCCAAATGCAAAGGCTTTACATCCAAGATGGATACAATGGGTTAATTCTCTTGCTGCAACAGATGTTGGATACGTTTTTGACCCGTATTTGAAAACACAAGAATTTCTACAATACGAACAAGAATGTCTTCTGCCAACTGAGATTCTGCCTCCAGAACAGTACGATGTATAATTTATACAGACGGATCAGCAGAACCCGAAATTGGGGGTAATCAAGCTTATAGTGCTGCGTGCATGATCGTTAAAGGTTGCTGGCATGATGATAAATCTCGACCTATGGTCACAAAAAAGCAATCTCTCGGAGATTGTACAGCTCAGCGAGCTCAACTACAGGAATTCAAGATGGCGCTCGAAAATAAAGATCGCAAATTCCCCACACTCATAGTGTGCGATTCCTATTATTGCGTTAAAGCTTATAATGAATACTTGCAGAACTGGATTGAAAATAATTTCAAAGATGTGAAAGGTGGCACAATCAAGCATAAGTTGCTTTGGGAACAAGTAGTTCAGTTTCGAAAAGAACTACAAAAAGCTCACGTGATCCATACACTGAGTCATCAACGTGATGGCGTTCACGTTGCAGGGAATTCCTTGGCTGATGAAGCCGCGAAGGCAGCTGTGCAAACGGCTTCCGTAGCCCCAATCACTCATTCAAAAACAAAAATAGACAGCGAAATAATGCAAGCTGTCAATGCTTCAAGCAAGGACAGTGGTAAAACATCACCAAAAGGCTTCCCACTCAAATGCTCGTATATAACTGATGCAAACAATGTTCAGTTTGCTCAAATCCCTGGAGTGGGGGATAGTATCATTCCAAACATGGAACATAGATTAGGACTAATCTTAGCAGCACATGAAGGGCTCGCCTCTGCACACGCAGGTGTTTCTGCTACAGTATGAATATTAAAGCAGCAATATTGGTGGCCGCGCATGAGGAAATAGACCAGAAACTATGTTTTGGAATGTGAAATATGCCAGAAGATCAAAGTATCTACAGTGAAACTCCCGGCACAGATACCCCTGTTAATTTCAGATAAACCATTAGCTTGCGTTTACCTGGATCAATGCGGTCCCTTACAGAGGGATGGTAACTATAAATATATCATGGTCGCAGTGGATTCATGCTCGAGATTCATTTGGATGTGGCCCCAGCGCTCGGCTGATGCCCGAACTGTTATAAAAGATGTGCGAGTCTTTATCAGCACATACTCAGACGGCACGCTACATTCTGACCAGGGTCCTGCATTTAGCTCAAAAGCTTACAAGGAGGCCATGGTCAATCTGGGCATTGCTTTGCGGTATTCTAGTCCATTCCATCCTGAGGGAAATTCGGTAGTGGAGAGAAAAAAAACGGGACATAAAGCAATCTATCACAGCTAGGGTACTAGGCTCGGGTGACGAGTGGGTCAAACATCTAATAAGTGTCCAACGTAGTTTTAACAATCTGCCAAGAAGTTCTCTAGGGTGAATCACTCCATATGAAATCCTTTTTGGAACAAGAAGGATTGTCCAGGACCTTGATCATCACACTTCAGTGGTAGAACAAAAACCTTTTGATATCAAAGACCGTTTGGCTGTTTTACAGGACTTAAATGAAACAAGAAAAAGTCAAAGCAACGTATTCCTGAAGCCAACGACCACTGAAGAAAAACCACCTGTCCCAGCAAGACCTGCCTGGATTCTAAAGTCAGAGAAAAGATCGCGGACAAGAAGGAATTTGGGCCTTCTTACAGACAACCAGTACCTGTGCTAGCAATCCACTGATCAAGAACAGTGCTACTGCTGCCCCTTGCTGGAAAAAAGGAGAACAGGTGTGTATCCATCGACCGGGTAAAACCACATCATGTGGCCAATCATAAGTAGTAGGCCGAGTGAACTCCAAAGATGTAGCATACGCCCAAATCTGGCTACGATCCAAGAGGTTCAGACTGAGAGACTGATAACATTTGAAGACTCTGCAGCACAGAACAAAGGATTATGTAACAAAGCCATGGAACTTGTGCCTCTTGCGACCCAAATAACAGTTCATCAAGAAACACCTGTCTACAATGATATAGCATCCGAGTATACTAATATGACAAGTGATTAAGTGGTTCCAATGATTTCATTGAATCCTGAAGCAATCCCTACAATTGACAGAACTGCCTCTGGCTATTTCATTAACTTTGATACGTTTTCTGAGGATCCAAGTGAACCTGAAACCACACCAGCTGAAAAAACTTTCACAAAAAAAATAACAGATCTCTTGCAACAACTGGAAAAGACATATTTGGTTTCACCATGGGTTGAAGTATGGATTGTTTAGGTGTTCTCTTTCTTCTACTTTGGTTGACTCTGGTATTTACCTTGGGAATGCTGATCAATGGAAAATATAGTACAAAGGACACAGTAAGAAAGAACATCAACTTACTCCTCAAGGCACACAAATCATCCCATTGTAAACAAAGAGACTTGTCAGCAGTGAACATCACAGCTGTTCCTATACCAGGTGGTATAGCTTGGGACAGAACTGAATATGACATTCTTGGTCCGGCGGAGCTGTTGAAGATTCCACACCAATTCAAGGTTTCCTTGAGGGACTTTTTTTCATCTAGAACCTTTTCTGATGATTGGGACTTTGAGACTGTTAATAATATGACGTCAGACTTAGAAATGTCTGCAAAATTTACAAATCATGAAGGTTCATCAGATTATGAAAAAATGTACTGTTATAATCACTATGGTCATCATTTCTTGCATAGATCTGCAAACCCTAGAAATGTTTTTACTTATAATCAATGGGAACATTGTGCAACGCCACCAAAAGGTAGCTCAAAAACATTTTATGACAAATTTCCATACTTTTCAGGCTTTAATATTTCCATTCCAGAATCATTTTACTTTAAAAATGTTAATAGGACAGGAATGAAAAGTATGTTGACAAATACAAAGCAAATGTACTATGTGGCCTTTAATGCTCAGCTGTCTACATTAGGTCTTGAATTTTGGGAAGACACCATTGAGACAAAAGCTGTCTGGGGCACAAAAGACTGGCAGGTGCAGGGCTTAGAAGCTTTATTTAGAGCCTGCATCATCCCAGAACAAATAATGTTTTTAAATGACAGTGTTCAACAGACATCTTTTCTTGGATTAGCTAATATAAAAGATTTAAACAAACCGCCAGTACCTACACCTACAACTGAAAGCAGTAATACTTCAGAGGGCGTGGTTTACATAAAAACTATTTTACTTAACAACAGAACAGATCCTGATTGGAAAAAAATGGTTAACCGGGCCCACGGACACAAACAACTGTCAAGATAGATTCCTAAATAAAACACAGGGGTTCACACTCACTAGGCCAGATCCAAGATATAACTAGAGGCAACATCCAGGGATAGTAACATCATACAGTGTGGGAAAACTGTGCCTTGAGAGGCTACAAAAAAAACGACACTAAAGGAAGTAAAACAACACTTATCTTTACTTAAAGATGGCGTTAATTTAAGGGACTTCTTACAAAGACCTGCAAAACCGCATCATAAAAGTTTTATCTACCCCGGTATCTATGCCATGTATAATGAAGCATGGAAAACAACGCAAGCAGAGACTGCAGAACGGATACGAGAAATTGATCGTATTAATTTAGAGAAAACTCTCTCTGTAGTTGCCAATGGGTTAACAACTCTGTCATCCAGAATATATTCTTTGGACAGCATAGTATCCTCTGCCATTGACATAATGGAACAGGACTTGGTCATGTTACAGCATGGTCAGTCACAATTGCGCTCTATAATGCTTTTGAACTGGATGTTGCAAAACCTTCGTTCTGGCTAAATGCCATGGCATCTAATCAACACCACGTCATTGTTTTCTGAGTTTAACAAATCACTTTAACACAGAGAGGGGCAGACTATACGGTGCTGAGCATTGAAAACTGGAAAGATTACCATTAACTGTTTCTGAAAAGCGAGTGACAGAATGGATAATACATGGTACAATTACTCTGCCTGTGACAATTTTCCATTTTCAGTATTGTTTAAAACATATACCATCAGGCGTATATGAAAGGTTGGGTAAAGAATACATCAAGACATCCTGGGGTTTACCTTATACACACAAATGTTGGAGTGGGGGAAAAGAAGTGTTTCTTAGTGGTACGAATTGTGAAAACACACTAAGTGGTCCACTCCTATGTCAAGGTATTAACTTACACGGGGCCTGCGATGTTTCCTCAAACAACTTATCCAGACACCTGCAAGGTTCTCCAGCTGCAGTGATAGATCCAATTTTTAGGCAGCTTTCTAATGGAAATGACATTATGTTGAATGATCAAAGCTGTTGTGGCATGTTGACAGGAACCCCCTATCTCGTTACTGTATCAGCCAAGGTCACTTGCTGTATGCAAGTATTGTTTCCTGAAACTAAGTCAGACAGGGAGTCGCCATTATGGCCTTCACTGAACATCTCTTCTATTCAAATTGATACTTTAAGCAGACTGAAAACCATTCTTTTACAAAAAACTGTGCCACTGACCTCGACCAAAGAGACGTATGATCTGCATGTTGCAAGGACTTCTGCAGAGATACATGCCCTTTTATCGACAAACTGCCCTATACATTTCTCAGAAATGTTAGGTCGTATATTAAACATGTCTGATACGAGTGGTATTGTACATGCATTTAAGACAATTTTTTTGGGACTGTTAGCACCCTCTGAAGCAGTCCTAGGCATATTTCCAAACTTTGTGCACTCTGTGTTTGGAGGCCAGCCTCTGGTCTTGGGTCTCATAGCAGGAATACTATTTTTACTCATTCTGCTCCAATATGGCAAGTCAAGTCACCATCAACACCCAGATCATCTTGGAGAACACCCTCCGGGCAATGAAGTGTTGTGAGCGCATGATTCAAATTCTGGGCTCGTTTAAGAGATCTAAATACCACGTGGTTTCTATTATTCCGACCAATCTGGCAAGATTGCATCTTACCTGTTCTACAATGCCTGCTATGTGGAGAAGAATGCGTGCTAGACATCTGTCTGACACTCCCATGAGTCCTGCCAACGGATGTTGATGCTTTGCTTGAACCGGTAACGGCTCATGCACTGTGTTGTCCCCAGCGGCTACTAATCAAGATGATGACATTCGTTGAGATCTCACAGACGCAAACGGCAGACGGGGAGATACGTGAAGCAACAGGCACACAGGTACCATCTACTTCGAACATTACTAATGCGGCTGACGCTGACGGCGATATTTCTCATCTATGTGCAATTGATCTGCTTAACGAGGTAGTCCAACTTTCACCTACAATAGTGGACAAATTCTTTACCAGCTTAGAAGATTTGATGTTTTCTCCAAACAATGACATTGACTTTTGAAGTTAGCACATAGTGTTCTGTGAGACTCTGCATTCGACCTTCTCTTTCCAAAACAAACTTCTAACTTTGGAACTCTATTCTTCTACAATTCGATTTTTTCCCCAAAATTTAACGTTTTTCTTTTTTTGGGGGGGGCACAAGATAAACTGCTTAAAGTAGAACTATTCCTAGAGAACAAGAATTATTTGAATACTTCCAAGGGACAATATTTGACCTTGTCCACAACCTAAACAATTTATATATTCTGTCATGGAATGGTCTCGACCTTTTCTTTTGTATTTAATGGACATTTCATAAATGTATTTTCATGATTCATTCGGATAGCGTTTTTAAATGTCATATATATGCATTGAATGAAACATTGGTTTTAAATGCATACAGCACAAATGCTCTTTTTGTGTACAACCATTTTGAATGCATTTTCATGTATTTTGGGAGGGTTTTTTAACACATCATGTTTAGATATGTTTTATGTGTTTTAGAACTTAGTGATGTCGTACATAATAACATGGAATGGGTGTTGTAAGGCGTTTTAGGATCCGAGTGCATTTTCCCAATTCATGCCCTTATAAAGGTATAATTCACACTGCCCTAATATATGCATAGAAATCATTCCCTTATTTAGACATAGCCCATGCAGACCAAATACAGGCATGGCTACTTTCACCCGTACCAAAAACGTCACAACGTTTTCTTGGAAAATCGGCTTAAGCAGTCAGGGACCTTCCCCTGCTTGAATATTGATTTGTCCAAGAACCCATGTACTTTACAAAGAACTACTATTCCCTTGGGGTTCTTTCCTGACGTTATTATGCCAGACGTTACGTCAAACAAGACACCTTCAAGGTATAAATATGCCTTCACTTGCTCTAGCAAGACACAGTGGTTTGGAGCAGTTCGACTATCTACTTGCCCAATGCAGCTCGCTACAGCAAGTGCCGAAGGAAGCCGACCCTCCAGCTAACGCACTGATCGAGAGGCTGCTTTTCTCTCGGCGAGAATCCAGCTCAAGTGTTTCCAAGCTCCCCTTGTGGGGTGTTGGGAAACCGAGTCCCTAGACTGAGATACCAGACCTCCTTCATTCTAAATTAAAAGGTATGGAGCTGATTAGAACCTAGAGAAACCTTGAATAGATTCTTGGCAAAGAAAATCTAAACCTATGCTACACCACACTTACTCTTTCCCGCCTACTAAACTTAGGTTATGTACATTGGGGTAGGCGTATTTTAAAAGCACCAGTTGAGTACTTTTAGCCATTGTTATTTATGTATGTATTTATATATGGTTTAGAAACCATACAATGCTCTTACAGTATTATTTTATAATATTGTTCTCGCTGTACGCACTATACTTTGCAGTCTGCATTAAGATTGTAGCAGTTCACTTTACGTGCATGAGAAAGAAGACTGTTCAATAAAACCTTTTATTGAAAACGCCCCTCTCTATTTCTCTGCACCTCTGTAGAAACGAAGCATGCACAAGTGACTGAGTGAAATACGTATCTATTGTTTCCGCGACTCTAGAAATACATTTCTTATTCTTGGGAAACAAAGTAATCATGTTTATGCGGTTGTCAGAAACTAATACCTTCTTGTGAATTCGAGAAAGTTTCTAGTGACCTCTGAACTAGCTGGCATTCACCATTAAGTTTAATATATTCAATAGAGACCTGGTCGACCTCAGTCCTATGTCTAATCTATAGGATATATTATTCCAATGCGCAGAGCCTATTGGGAATATAGGAACTACACTACACCATGATCTTGAGGCATGCTGGGAACAGCAGTGAATATTGCACTCCAAGCTGATGAAGACGGCGTTTGACTTCCAGGAAGGAGTTGCATTGGCATTGGACAGCATGTGTGTAATCCAGAAACAGCCTGAAACTTTGTCCTCCACCCAGAGGGAGCTAGCCTGCCTAGTGGCTTGCAGAAGAGCATTGCGATCTTTTCAAGTTAAAGAGTTTTGCCAGCATGGGGTGCTGAGAGGTCACCGGAGGGTGGTGATCAGGCACCTGATGAGCCCTCTCCAAGGAAAAGATGGAGGTGAACTGTGATGCTGGAGTGAAGCACTTGAACCAGGCTTCCAAAAATGCAATGAGCTATTGACCCTCTATGACCTCCTGCATTCCTAGATTTCATATGTTATTTCTCTGTGAGTAACCTTCTATGTCTTCCTCCCTGTCTTCAAGTTTTTGGGATTGTTCCTGCAGAGCACGGATAGCGCATTGGTTGCGGGTTGCCTGTGGGTGTGCAGTAGCAAGGGCATTTTTACCCATCCAAGACTTTATTGGAGAATTTGCGGTGGTTGGCCCACAGGAATCTCAGTTCAGTGGCCAGACTATTTAGACTGGTCTCCATAGGGACCCATGAGTGCTCTATGCTAGCCAATACTTTATCCAGCTTGTCTGACATTGACAGCGTTAGGGTGGCTCTCAGTAACGGAGTGTCTGGGATGGCCGGAGGTGGATCTGCTGCTGCCGATGGCGGTGAGGGTGTGGTGGTGCATACACTGCTGATGTTGACTAGCACAATGGAGACACACCGTCAGGTCTGTCATGGATGTAAGATGGAAATCACGGAGAAGTAGGAGGGACAGCACTCCCCTCAATAGGGGAGAGGCAAGCAGAATAACTCAACAGTATATCCTAGTTAGGGGTTCACAGGTGAAGGTTCCTTGTTGCTTTACAGTGGAACTGTGAGAGTGCACTGGGGAGAGAAATCAGGGGGATGACACAGGTGCTCCATATCACTAGTGTTGCAGGTCTTTGCACTGCTGTCCTCAATGTCAGGTGGTAGTGCCCTGGAGCTGTCCACCAACAGGCAATGTCCCTCACGCCGCTCGGGAAGTGTGTCAATCTGCAGGGTTTGGGGATGATAAAGTCAAGGCTACTTTCAAAGTGCCCCAACTGCCCTGTGAGTGACAAAGTGTGGGGCATTGGGGGGTAGGAGAGAAGGAGGTGCAGAAACTTACAACCTCTCAGGTCCAGTGTCTGCTCAACCTTCAGGGGCCGTCCAGGAGGGATAGCCAGCAGGGAAATGCAGATGATCATTGACCTCAGGGCCACCAGAGTCCGGGCTTTCAAAGTCTTTACCCCCCCCCCCCACACACCTCAATGCTAGCGTCATAGCAAGGGGTCCAAGTGTGGGATCTGATTCCTGGGTTTGCTTAGTCATTAATGTCCACCAATAATGCTCTTGAAAAATGCGCGGTGAAGCTGAGATTCCTGCATGCACTGAACCTATCCCTTCATGAGTAGCTTTATTCAGGTTTTGTTGGTTTGATTACTTGGGAATTTCTAGATCACCAATTTGTGGAATCGTGACTTTCCAGTTAATCTTAGTTTGCGACTGGGTTATAGCTGCAACTTTTCATGCACAGCTTGATCAGTGGCAGAATTGACATTACAGTTGATTCTCTCACTCTAGGGGCTGTTGTATGCTGTATGTCCACCAATATAAGATAGCTTTTGAAGCCAACAATTCATGTCCAGAGCGGTGTAGCTCTTATCATCTTACTTTGTGCGTTTTTGTAACTAATGATGATTCAGGGGCCCTTTTCACAAACTGCCTTTGTAGTATGTTTTGTACTGCTACTATAGTAATACAAAACACTATTCACAAACTACATGCAAGGTTTCTGCCTCTCTAACTTTTTCTGGGAGGCGATCTCTGCCCCAACTGCAGAATCTCCACACACGTGAGTTTACATTTTAGTAGTAAATATGGGCGGGACAGGGGAAGTGGCTGGAAAATTGGGACTACTTACTACTAAAGGGGAGGAGTTTATGGAGGAGTAAAGTGGGGTTAGGTGAAGGTTAATGAGATGTTTAGGGAGAGCTGTGTACCCACCCACAAAAGGTTAAGCCAACTCCCATTCACAAACTGCCCTTCTAAAGTTACTACCGGCAAAAACAAATCCAAAACTGTAGTAAATTACTCCGGCTCAGAGCTGAGTTAAGTCAAGCACCATGCATTGCTAACCACTGGTATAGCACTACCCTTCTTTAGAAATCAATAGATGTAGGGACTTAAAATAAAACACCAAAGGAAAAATGTTAGATCTTCGATACTCACAAACATTTTCCCAGGAGCCACAAAGTATGGTCTGTGGTGTGACCGAGGGCCACACTGATGCCAGCAGGGTGGCAGTCGGCGATATGGGGTTTGTAAAGTGGATGTAGAGGAAGCAAAGCATGTACATGTAGTGGCTGAATTGCACAGTGCGAAACCAGAAAACCTGGCATCAATCCCCTTCCCCACTTGGCCAAGCTGTGTGATGCTATACAGTTTTTTTTCATTTTGCCTCCGTTTCCTTTTCTTGTGTTTGATTGATACATTCTGATGTCCATTTATAGTAGCAACCCAGACTACCCAGAGGGTGCACATGACACCTGACTTGCCTCTGGTTCACTATTGGCATTGTTGTCAGTGTCGGTGGACGCATGAAAGTTTCTAAATTCAGGTTTGAATATTATCATGTTGAAAAAAATACCTCTCAATGCAGTAATATCATTGGATATACTAAGGTGAAAAGGTTCCGCATGTTAACGAAATACAGGTTTTTGATTTTTGAAGAGACTCTATGATATTTTTACACATTTGTTGTAAAATGCCTTTAAATATTGAAGGTGTTTCTAAAGTAAAGTGGCCCAGGACTTTCATTCTGAATGTTAATGCTGAGTCAAGATAAACAGCAGCCCCGTGCTGCTGTTCACCAACGGGCCGCATTGAAAGGTCAGGAGGGCCGCAAGCGGCCCCGGCCGTGCTTTGAGTATCACTGTGTTAGATTATTTTAAACTATTAAAAATGGGTTACAGTCTATAAATATATATATATAAATAATACATATTTATTAATAATTATAACATATATTAACAACCTTTCATGCATTAAAAATTACCGTGATCGCATTTTAACAAACTATAAATAATTGTTAATGCATAATAAAACATTTTTTTATTTGTATAAGAATTTGTTTTTTATATACAATGTAAAAACATAATTTTAATGTGATATATATAAATAATTTTTTAGCTAATTAAGTTAATAATGCTGTAGCAATTTGTTCTTCAGTTCTACATTTAAAATAAATACAACAAAATAATTTAGATGTATATGTAATAACTTTCCACTATTAATTTTCCCTATTCTTTACCAGAGGGAGACTCGGCAGTCGTTGGAGATATGCATATGATAAAGTATAGAGAAAAGGACCTTATACTTTATCATTGGGAGATCTCTGCATTTGGGGCTATGATGTATGTATGGTAAAGTGTAAGCAAATGTTCCCTATGCTGTAATATTAGGAGATCTCCATCCCTGTGGTGGACATATCCATATTGTAAAGTATGGGGAAGACTTTAAAAGTTTATTACACTTTTGTAAAAATATTTTTAATTTAAATATTAAGGTAAATTATGTTTATATTTCTTTTAAATGCAGAATGAAAGAAGAAAATACTACACTACTATTACATGAAGAATGAAAGAAGAAAATACTACACTACTATCAACTTAATTTGAATTACATTTTATATTCACAAAATATACAAAAGGAAATTAAATGCATTGTCCTGAAGTTGAAATTGTAAAATACATTTCCACCTAAAGTAACAAAAAATGTTTTTACTATGCATTAATAATCATTACAATTGGATGTAATCAATAACATGTAGTTTAATTATATTGAGTAAAATCTATCGTTACATTAATTTTGAAATTAAAAAGGTTATTAAAATATGTTATAAATAACTAATAAATATGTTCTTTTTTATGTTTTAACATTAAAATGTGATTATTTATAATTTAAACGTTTGGAAATACTGTCATTTAATTTAGCAATATTTCCTGTAAGGTTAATAGTGCTCTGTCTCCATTATCATGGTTGTCCATGTGTACTGTTGGACTTGCTACTGTCTATTTATTGAGCAGTTACTTACACTTATACGTTTGGCCCCACCCCCTTTGTTAGGTACCCTCGAATTTTGTGTAAATTACCTTTTTGAATAGCCTCCATAATGTTTTTAATCTACATAGTACGTCTGTACACAGAATGATGAGTCAAAGCTATTAATGTAAATGTAAATGTAGTGTATTTTGTAAAGCGCACAGCTGCCCCAACGGGGCGTCCCGGTGCTGTATAACGCTGTGGAACCCTTCCTGACTCTCCATGTGAGATGCCACTCCTGGGCACCCCCAAGGTGAAACCAGGCATTAAGGGGCCGTTCTGGAGATTAAGAAAGCTATTGCCCAGAGTTGCAGCGTGGGACCCATGATTAGAGTAGGCGCCGAGGCGAGAATTATCGAGTCCGCGGACATTGAGCCCAAGACCCTGCCTCGTCGGGACTTGAACCCTGGTCCCAGGCTTGATCTCTGCTTCAGAGTCTGCCGCTCTAACCAGTGAGCCACACGTCTCCACACGTCTCCATTAATGTTGGAAGAGAAGCATTAGCTTTCTTGCATGTGTAGGGGCAGAGAATTTAATTATGCTATTTGAGTAGTTGAATCACCTAAGGGTTTAACATGTATTTATTCTATTTTAACTGCAGAATCCACAAAGGCTTCCTGCACAGCTGCATAAGACACAAAATACCACAATTTATTGGCCACTTCAGATCCATCAGCTGTGCTCATCCATCTTTGTAAAAACACTCAAAATATTCTTGTAATTGCTTCACTGACAATGTCTCTTGGCTTCTTTGTTGACTTTGAAGGAATTTCTCTGTTTTGAATGCAAGGTTATACCCTGATTGTTTGTTTGAACTATCCTAACTCAGAGCCCATAACATCCAACATTCATGCAAAACAGGAGCATTTGGTATAGTGGCTTGAGTAGCAGCCTCCAAAGATCTGTAGCATTATAGATTGATTGGTCTGTTGCATTATCACTATTATTTTAGTACCTTGTGCAGTGGGTCGTTCTTTAATTATTACTGTTTATACTGATTGTACAAGATATATGTGTATCCTGACTGGCTTGGAAATGTTTATATATCCTTTTGCAAGTCTTAAAGGATTTGTGTGTATTGAACCTTCCAGCCTTTCCCTGTAAATGTATGGGTAATCAATTGGTATTGTGGTTTTACTATTCCCAAAAAAATGTGGGAGATATATTTAACCAAATTTCAGAAATCCTGTTAATGCTTTTAATTTCTGAAGAGTGTACCTTCCCACATGTTTTTAAGAATCCTGGTGCCAGTCCTTAACATTGTATTTGGCCCACCCCCTGTGTGTATGACCAAAGGCCACTCGTGCTGGGGGTTGGCCACAAGGCCTATGCTCATACCACTGTAGGCGACCAACGGCAGATGGCCTGTGACCAGATTCTTCTTTCTTATGCTTTACAGTTTTTGGGTTCCTCCATTGCAAAATGGGATGAACAGATCATAGCAAGCTTCTCAGCCCTGGTACCACAGACCCATCCAAGCTCCACTTGCTGGTGCTGGATCCACAGATTCGGCCATTCCCTGTGCCCGATCTCCTACGAAAAATTCAGGGCAGTTAAAAAGAAGAAAAAAACAATAAGCACTGTGTGACATTGACCCACGAAGTGCATTTCTCGATTCAGCAATGGCAACAAAGCATCCTGTATTGGGAAACTAGAGAAATCGGCGCTGGACAGTATTTGTCGACCTCTGGGTCGAGCCCAAGCAAAACCAGAAATGAAACTCAGTTTCTAACCAGGGGTGGCCTCAGGCATGTGCAAGCTGTGCACTTGCACAGGGCCACCAAATCCCAGGGGCCACCACATCAATATATATCCTTAATATAATAATCCTCTGAAGATGGATACATATTTGTGTGGCGGCCCCTGGTAGGGATTTGGTGGCCTCTGGCTCTATTCCACTTCCAAACACCCTGACCCCCCCTCTTCACTGGCCTCCGCACTCCGCCCCGCCCGAACCCCCTCTTCCGGGGCCCCCTACCTTCGCTCCCTGCCCAGGGCCACCATGAACCTAGAGCCGCCCCTGTTCTAACATTTGGAACCCAGTTTAATTTTTACATACTAGGTACTGAATGAACTGTTCCCTCAAAAATCAAAAAGAAATGTGTTGCATTTCAGGTTCATAGAAATGCACCACTGCTTCTGTATTCGTGGAGTGTGCAGGGTGTTGTCCTTGACGTAATGTATGCTTATTTCGCAGCGAAGGCCTTCCGCTTTCATGCTCTTTAGCAGCTTCGTGAAAAATTCAGAGGCTTCTTGTTGCTGCTTCAATGCAAACATCTGATGTGGTCTGTACGTGCCAAGTGCTCCGCGCGCTGCTATGCTGCTGTTTGCTTCATCTGCATATGTATTGATTTTCTGTAAATACTAATGCAGAGCTTTGCTTGAAATGCATTAACCATCAGCCGAACCAATTCACAGAAATCAGGTACGTTTACTAAGGCGGCACATTTGTACAAACATAACAGTTCACGGCTCCTCAATTTTCCAAAGCTGCTCACTATGTGCATGTTTGATTTCCCGTGCACCTGCCCATGTTTACAGCACGTGCTGAACTCGGGCTTGTTTTATTTACCCTTTACTCTCCAGTAACAGTTATCCCACCGGCTTTTAGAAACACTACAAGATGGAGGGCCGTTGTTCTGGGAAGGATGTACCCTGATGCTTGACATGGATAATTAGAAGGGAAGGTATTCTAGGCTTTACTTAAGTATCTACTTGTTTCTGAGACGTGTCGGACTCGGTACTCTCAAGTTGAAGATATTACACCTCTACAGAGAAGTGCAGGTGCTGTCCCTCTCGCAATAAAGAAGTGCAGGTACTCAGCACCTGACAGTACCGACCCATTGAAAGCACTGAATTGTACCCGCTCATTGGCATAGCTGGGCTTCTGCCTCATGCAAGAGCTGCTGCAGAAAGACACTTACACGTCCGTAGGATGCTAGCGGGGTCTTCTTTCGAGTGGCTAGCCCGCCTTTACTTATTACCTCTGGCGGCAACCGGCCGTTGGTATGAGTGTGACATGTAACATGCATGTAGGAATTAGGTGGCTCACTAAATCCCGTTCAACCTTTCAACACAATAAACACGAACAGAAAACACTACAGACATAAACCCAAAACAGGTAAGAGACAATATTTGAGTCACCCTCTTCTGGGATTTCTGGCTTTCAGGAATCAGCAAAAAAAGTCTCGGAGTCCCTGACTCGGCTGGGGGTTAGCCCATAGTCCATAAGGGTGGCCCCGGTTACGGCTCTCAGTCGGAGACAGATCCTGACCTCCACTCTCGGGTTCAGATATGTTTGAGATGTTCCCCTCACTCAAACTCCGGCCAGTGTCGTAACGAAACCTGAGGGGGCTCCCCTGCAAAGTACCTGAAAGTACCCCCCACGCCCCCCGACGCGCTCCGCACCCGGTCAGGAATTTTCAGACCAGGGTCCTGCCATCTGTGCACAGTGCTTGAGGACGCCCTTGTAGCTTGGGCACCTGACCTCCACACATCAGGGGCCGTGGGGGCTATTGTTAAACCTCTGCCTGGTTTTAGCTTACGTTTATAAATTAATTTGACACGGTATTTTTTTCTTCTCAATAAACAATGGCAGCTATCATCCCTAAAAATATTGACTTTGCAAAAGTAGCACAAAGACTAGAAGGCAGCCCATCTCCATTTATTCTCCTTGCATCTGAAACTGCATCCCATTGACACCATAACTGCTCAACCCCCCTGCCATTGAGAAAAAACTAGACAGGCATCTCTTCAAGAAGCATCACTCCCTACAAAGTAGGACCCTCGTTGATGTGTACCTCTTGACCTTGAACCATAAGCTCTCGCTGATTGTTCATCATTCCTTGCTTCCTACCTATGTTTGTGACGTACCAATTCTATAGATGCATGCAAAGAGCTTTAAGAAGGTTGACCAGTCCTCTACGGAATGTTTTCCATGTCTATCTCAAATAAGAACTTCTTACTAGACCGTCTAGAAATAATTAATTCTGAAATTAGTACTTGAAGGGGCAGTAAATAATCGTGGAGTTGCATGCCCTAAAAACAATTGTTTCTTTCAAAACTTTTTTCCACTGCTGTAAGGAAAGTTGAGGGGCCCAGCTCTGGATTTAATCTGAAGCTCTCAGGCCTGAGTTAGTACAGTGCTGAGGGGGCCCCCTGCACCTCAGGGACCCCCGCACCGGGTGGGCTGCGTGGGCCTGTGTTACGCCCCTGACTCCGGCCTCCCGGTGTGCTCGCTACTTTCTGCGTTTGCACATTGTCGGTCCAGCTGATATGCAGCTCCTAGGGGTTATCATCCTCTTTGGTCCTGTCACAGGAACCATTACACATTTCTAGACAACTCAGGCCATCCCTCACCTCGCTGTCACCATGGTGCCGTGAACTCTCCATGCTTCTCTATTGAAGGGAGTCCAAAATTTCCAACCAGGACGTTTATACCCGATAATCACTTGGTCGCCCTCCTGAATGAAGGGGTCAGTGCACCTCCTTACACAACTAGCCCTGTCATTATTGTTTCTTCCTATCTCCTGGGCTGCCTTTGCATCCAGAACTGGGAGTTTCCAGCTTGGGCCAGTGGGCAACAGGTTTTGCGTCAGCCGCTTCATCAGTAGATTGCTTGGTGTACACCCTGTAGTACCATGAGGAGTTAGCCTGTACGCTCTCAGAAACTGATGCAAACAACCCTCCAGGTCTTCCCCTTTGTCCATGCTGATACGAAGGTCTTTGTTGAGAGTTCTCATGAACCTCTCTACCTCCCCATTAGCTTGAGGTGTAATACGGCGATGTTGAACTCTTTGAACTCGTGGCCTTGAAACGGAGGTCAGATATTTGTTTTAATTTCATCTGGCTAGCCCAGTAATGCAAATGTCCTTTCCAGCGCCAGTTTCACACACTCAAATGCAGTAGAGCGCACCAGTTTGACACAGGATATTTGGTGTGGCTGTTCACCAAGACAAGGTTGAGCTGACTGTTTAGGGAACCTCCAAAAGCCATGCTTATGGAGGACCAAGGTTTGACACAGGGAGCCTCAGTAATTATAGACGCTACTGGGGGGTCCCCTCCAGTGATAATGCATGACAGGCAGTTCTTGATTCTCTCCTTCGTCAACCGGCCCATGCTCATGAACCACACCTTGGGCCTTAGTCTGGTCTTCATCTTAACTAACCCGTGGTGACCTTGATGTGCCAGCTCCACTTTGCAATCCTACAAGCAGTGGGGAATTACTATCTGATGACCTCGTTAGATGACCCCTTCTTTGCTCTCGCTGAACTCATTTTGGCATCTCCATAGCTTTGTTCGAGTGTCCTCCTCCTCTGGAGTAAGGTTCCCCGATCTATTCAGTAAGTTCCTCCAGTGGTGTATTTTCAGTGCCTCCACAACCCTTTCAAGGCAGGGTTCTGTTCGAGTGACCTCTGCGTTTTTATTTTTAAAGATAAGGTCCTCGGGCAAGTTGTTTCTATGACCATTCTCATGAAGTCCTCCACAACGGGATATTCTTCCAACTGTTTGCAGGGATCGGCTGCTAGAGGGTGCCGGGAAAATTAGTTAGCTGGGTTGTTTGTTTGTGGCCGGTAAATTTCTGTGAACAAGTACAGTTGGAGCTGGGCAGTCCACCTTTCTATTCAGGGAGGACCAGTTCTGGCAGATACGGCAAACAACGGTACAAGTGCTTTGTGGTCCGTTGCCACCTGGAAACTTTGACCACACAAGTACAGATGAAAATGTTTGCACGCCCAACAGATCACCAGCGCCTCCTTTTCAATTTGGGCATAGCGGGTTTCCACCGCTGTAAGTGATCTGCTAAGAAGGGTAAGATAAACAATATCTCAAATGGCATTATTCGGAAAGGCAATTAAACATGTATGCATCAAGCATTACGTGAACCGAGACAAGGAGACTAATAAGTAGTTTTAGAAATGTGCCCAAGGCATCATATAATTAAAGGAAACATTATCTGGCTACCGGGCATTTTTGTGTGCTGCAAAGCTGGGGACGAATTTCTCTGCTGTGGGGGCTGATTTTGTTGATGGGGACCTGCGTGCCCTTTGAAATAAAAAAAGCTAAACTAATTTTGTTAAGCGCACGCAGGTCCCCATCAACATAATTAGCCCCCAGCTCGGCAGCACACCAAAATGCCCGGTAGCCAGTCCGGCCCTGAACATTATTTACAGTTGTAGCAGCACTGTATGTAAACAATTACAAAACAACCCGAATTGGACTTGGTGCTCTAAATGTGTAAGTGACACAAGAAGTGGCGACGCAAGTGACAATTGTGATAATCAAGAACAGTGCTTGTATATTTACAGTGCATTAAATAAAAAATGTGGCTCAGAACAATGGTTTGTAATGTGGTTTTCAAGGATTTTCCAGATGGATTAGCGGAGCCACATTATGGAATGCACCTTCAATTTTGCTGAACGGTCGCGACGTTTCGATCCTCTTTAGTCAGGATCATCTTCAGGACCGGGTTGACATTAGAAAACGGTGCTGGTGTGTCCCAGGACGGCCGGAACAGTTGCAATAGTTCTGTGTTAGTCGGCGTCTGTGGAAACGGTACCTGGCTGAAGAAAAATATTCGAACAGCGGAGGTCAATCGTGCCGGTATGAATGTAGAACAAATCAAAGGGTCGGCAACAAGGGTTTTGTCACGGGCGGAGGCCCAAGTGAAGGAAGCCTCTGGCTGAATGAAATAGCGCCAATAGCAGCAGACTCGCCACGATCGTGACCTCATAACATTCACTGACACCCCTATATCGATAAGATCTGTGATGGTGGCACCTCCCACTGCTATTTGGCACATAGGGGGAGTTCTCGGATTGAGATTGTCCCTCCCAGTGAATGATATGGCAAATACGTCTTCGTCCTCATCTTCCTCAATATGGTCTTTTGTGGCTGCAGGTGTTTGCGCTTTTTGCTCTTCTCCATTCTTCAGTGACAGGAGCTGGATGTTTGCAGGTCTTCCTCCTTGTGTGCTTGCACCAGAATTGGTAGTATAGCACTGCGACATAACTTCAGGAAATGGTTCTGACGCCCATACCTCAGGAATGCTTTTCCTTGAGCTGGGCATCCACTTTCTGGGTGTCAAGCATGCTCCTGCATGCTTTCTCCTGCGGATTGGTGGCACTTACCCCTCTCAGTTTAGTTGGGTGTCACTGCACTGCCTATACTTGCTCCTCCTTTCCCTTCACTCCACTCGCTGTGTCAGCGGACGTTGAACCGCAGGAGAGGGTGGACGCCATTTTGCTGGCCCCACTGTCAGCCAATCCACGAAATCTGGCCAATATCAAAATATCATGCAGCGCGATGCCAGGTGGCCACAGGATTCATTTCCAAAAGAAGGAGGAGTTTGATCCCTGAATGAACGGAGCCTGTGTCTCATCTCATCTGTCGAATCCCACGCAGGTCCTCACCAACCTGTGTAATCTCACAAAGAAGGCGTCAACTGATTCAATCTGTTTGCCTAGCCTGCTTTAACTTGAATTTCGCAAAATTCGGATTTAACTGAGGACCAAAATGTCTATTGAGTGGCATTACTGCTACTTCAAAATTATCCTCTGCCCCTCATCCATTTCCCGCATGGTGTGGAAATAGTGTCTCACTCTCCCAATCCACTGGCACCATCTCAGGGCTGCAGTCGCTGGGTCTGCCAACTGACTGCATGGCAGAACTGCAGAAATTGGGATTTAGGTACTTCCAGACTGCACAGCAGGCGCTGCAGCGAGTTCGATTGGGAGCCTTGCCCCCTCGTGCCATAGCCGTGCCTGGCGTTGCTTGTTTTTATATATAGAAAAAGGGGCCTGCCTTGGGGATGTGATTTTATTATCGCAGTTGAGTGAGAGAAGAGGACACTTTTTGACTTCGCTACAGAAGCTTTTCAGGTAGGAGTAGGTTTTCATCCCCCCTCAACCATTAACCCAGTTTCCAACAGGCAGGTCTTCCACTTTGGCGACAACAATAGCTCTTTGCAAGATGAAGTGCAGTTTAGATAATGGCATCATCAGTTTTCCGGCTCCCTCCAAGGGTATTCTGTTGATCTGGCTTTAGTTTATGGATGCAGTGATTTGCATGAACTGTGTTCTGGTACAGATAATGATCCATCATGACTTGTGTCAGCACCAGCTTTGCTCCAAATGGGAGTCAGCGTCCTCTTGATGCTCCACAAACTTGTAAGCTGACTGGACTTCTCCTTCTGGACAGTCTTTCTTCCTGCATGGCCAACTACTCTCCTGTCCTCTCTGAGCAGGCAGGAAGGCTTCTAGGTGCTAGGCAGACCCACACCATCTCCAGATGAATATATTTCAAGAGATGACCCCTCACCTTTGGGAGATTGGCTGTCATGCTGCAGACATGAGCCCTGGTCTCAGAGCAGCTCTTTGATTTGAGTACTCTGTGGATCACTCCCTTCCTTGGTCAAGAAACAGTTCAAACTGCAACAACGTGGGTTGGTTTGGGTCCCACTTTTATATTTATTTTCAAGACAGGGTGTGGATCAACTGTCTAAGGTTTTTGAAATAGTTTGGGATTACCCCCTATGCTTTGTACAATGTGATGGCTCTCATATTAGGAAGTGATGATGTTGGCTCCAAACAGGAATATCTAAAACAAAAACCTTTGCAGTAATGTAGGAGCAACATAGTCAGTGGGGACTTTATTCAAGAGCCTCTATCTTATTTGTTAAAGATCATGCAAATGGATAGTCAATCAGGAACAACATTTTGTGTTTGCTTATGTAACATGCCTTATGGCCACTCAAGTTCACATTGATTGGTTTGGCAGAAAATGGACTGTAGAATTCTTGCTCCTTTGTGAATTTATATAGCGATCATCCTGAAATCCTCAACACAGGCAGGAGAAGACTCTTGTTTCTAGGCATTTTGAAAATTAATGCCAGGATCACAAATGCGTGAGTTCCTCCTACAGAGACTTTGCTTTGCAACTTAACACACATTTCCTTTGAGGTTAAAGCCTACCAGACCGTGCAGATGTCTGGTTTACTAAAGATATCTTGAGGATATTCAGAAAGCTTCCCTGGGAATGCATTCTGCCTGTTTCTGACCATTGACTTTGTGGTTTGTAACTCACATTTTCTGGCAATTTGCTGGCTTTATTTGTTTTAGGCTGCCCAGGGTGAGCTTGTTCTTTCCAAGGAGCAAAACCTTTTCACACCAGCTACCCTTGTATTCTTCCTCAAGTGCTTCATCCAGTAAACAAGCCTGTAAATGTTGTTCTTACCTTGCTGCATTTGTTGTGCATTCATAGACAGAGGTCAAATGGCATGCTCTGTCTTCTGTGGGAGCTTGCCGTTTACTTTTCTTTCTCAGACTTGAAAATGAGATGACGTGAATATCTTGCCGGATAATGGAGGTAGGAACGTTTTTTTCCTAGCACACAACTTCCTTTAAATAAACTGTGTAAGAATTTCAGAATATATCAGAATTATGAACGCCCAAATGAAGCACATTATTTGTTAATTCTGAAGTGTTTTGGAAACAAATACTTAAATATGATCTAATCAAATCATTAAAAAAATAACAGATGATGAACGGAATGCTGAGCAATGTCAAACATTCACCTCCAGTCAGAGATCGGGCCTAAATCAATGATTTTTTTGCTCATCATGCCATTCCAGTTTGGACCCAGCCATATGCAAATCAGTATTGACCCTGCCCACCGTTAGAACAGTGCAGTTCGATTTGCCAGGCTAAGTCCTCCCTGGACCAGAAACAAACATCCTGGCACTGGCTTCGAGGTATCACCCCATATCAGCCAAGCTAGCCCGACTCCCGTGGCATTGCAAGCTCGGGACCCACGTCTTGGCATATCCGTCTCACTTAGGGTGACAAATGCAAAAAGAACAGATGACGGATGGAATGTTGAACAATGTCAAACATTCACACCCAATAAGAGATCTGGGCCTAAATCCATTTTCTTTTTGCTCACCACGCAATTCCAGTTTGTACCCATCCATATGCAAATCAGTCTTGAATCTGCTCCCCATGGGAAGAGTTCAGTCCGAACTGACAGGCCAGGACTTCCCTGGACTGGAAACAAGAATCCTGGAGCCAGTCCGGATCTCTGTACTGGGGGTGAGTGTTTGACATTGTTCAGCATTCCATTCATCATTTGTTCTTTTTGTAAAACAAATCAATACACTAGGTGGTGCCATTTCCACACATTATCATCTGTGCCCTCTGTAGTTTTATTAGTAAAACTGTATATCTATGCAAATGCAATGGTCATTTCAATTGAAAATGGGGTGTCTCTAACGGCAGTGTACTACCACACCATGCATAATCCACTCCACGCCACTCCACTACACTCCTCACCCCTCCATTCTATGCCACTTCACTCTACTCCTCTCTACTCTACTCCACTACACTCTTCACCACTGCACTCTCCACTTCTCCACTCTAAGCCATTCCAATCTACTCTGCACAAATCCACTCTAAGGCACTCTGCAACTCTGCACTCTATGCCAATACACTCTACGCCAATGCAATTTACCCTGTAACACTCACCTCTACACCCTGCATTCCACGCCAATCCACTGTACATCACTCTAATCCACTCTGCACCACTGCACTCTACGCCACTGCACTCTACACCACTTTATTCTATGCCATTACACTCTATGCCACTCTACACCACTGCACTCTGCCCTGCATCACTCCACTCCTCTACTTTGAAATAATCTACAATATGTCACTGCACTCTACACCACTCTAGTCTACTCTATGCCACTACACTCTATGCTACTCTACTCTACACCACTGCACTCCATGCCAATGCACTCTATTCCACTGCACTTTACACAACTGCACTCTATGTCACCACACTCTACACTGTACCACTGTACTCTATGCCACTCTGCGCCAATGCGCTCTGCACCACTCTACACCACTGTGCTCTATGCCACTCTACTCTGCAACACTATACTCTACACCACTGAACTGTAAGCCACTTTTCTCTGCTCCTCTATACTATACTATCCACCACTCTAATCTATGCCACTGCATTCTATGCCGCATGCGTTCTACGTCAATGAATTATTATGCCGCTGCACTCTACACCAGTGCACTCTATTTGACTATACTCTGCAACACACTATGCCAATGTACTCTACATCAGTCCACTGTCCCTATGCCAATCCATGCCACTGCACTCTACTTCACTGCACTGTGCACCACTGCACTCTACTCGGCACCACTGTACTTAAAGCAACTGCATTCTACACCACTCTGCTCAAACCACTGGACTCTATGCCACTGCACTTGGCAACACTGAACTCTACACACTGAACTCTATGCAACTCGACTCTGCACTATAGCATTCTATGACAATGCACTCTATGCTCCTACACTCTACTCTACATCACTCCACTCTATGTCACTGCACTTCACAGTACTTCACTCTACACCACTGCACTCTGCAACACCCCACTCTATGCCACTGCACTCTATGGCACTGTTCTGCTTTGCACCACTCTATGCCACTGCACTTTGTGCCACTCTTCTCTGCACCACTGTACTTTACGCCACTTTACCCTGAACAACTCACTATGCAACACTCTAATCTTTGCAGCTGAATTCTACGCTGCTTTATTCTAAGCCACTGACCTTTATGCCAATCCACTCCACACCACTATGCTCTGCAACACTCTATGCCATGGGAGTCCTCATCAGTCCATTCTACTCTTCTCCACTCTATTCCACTCTATGCAGCTCTGCTGTATGCCACTCTAATACATGACACTTTATACCACTCCACTCTACAACACTCTGCTCCACTCTTCGCCATTCCACTCTACAACACTCCACACCACTCTCCTCTACACCACTAACATCTAACCATGCTGAACAGCAGCCACACTGGTGCACAACTTGGCTAAAACCGATTGGCAAAGCCAATAGCTCTTGCATAGGCGAGACCTATTGGCTTTGCCAATGCTTGTTTTTTCTGCTCGACCTCAAGTGAAAAAGGACATGCATTATCTGAATCATAAACCTTCCTATACATTCATAGCTGCGTTTTCTCTCAACACGAATTGACTGCATTACTCTCATTAATATTTTAGAATTTGTAAATATCTGGAGCCTACGCTTTTACAAATAACTCCAAGAAATATTGACACACAAAAGGTATATGAATCATCCTAATGTGACAGGTGCACTTCCTTTTGACAAAATAAACTTCGCCCATCAATCTTTCCTTCACAGGCCATAGCAATGAAACTGCGTTTAATGCACTGTGTCTGTTATTTGATACATGCAACTAAGAGCTTCCGACTTGTGGGTTTTTTGTAGTTTCATATAGCACAAACTCGACTGGAAGGTACTGGAGCGCTTTACATGAGCACCAGTTACGTCACACAAGGTCATATTCATTTTTTTAGGCATGGGGAGGATACGTGATTTGCCCAAAAAAATCACAGGATGTTGAGTCAACATCGTAACTCGAACCTAGGGGCAGATTAGGATAGCGGTTTTTCCTCATCCTCCGGGCCGGCAGAAGCCACCGCCGGCCCGGAGGATACGGAAAAACTGCAGCGGACCCACCAAAGTCCCACCGCCACATTAGGATGGCTGGTGGGTCCTGATTTCCGTCCGCAGCTTTTCCGCCGTGGTCGGCTCACAACCGCGGCGGAAAAGCCCTAATATGGTGGCGGTGTCTCTCAGACACCGCCAGCCATATTAGGATGCCCAAAAAGAAATGCTTTTCCACGGCTGGTTTTCTGCCTTGGAAAAGCATACAGAGCTTCACTGCGGGGGCCCGTTGCGGGCCCCCTGGGTGAAGGGGGGGTGGGGGTGCACATGGGGGGTACCTATGGTACCACCCTGCATTTGTGTGCAGTAATCGGCAGGCACCGCGCAATGCCTGTCGCTTTCTGCATACAATTGCAATGTATGCATTTTTAACATTGCAGCGGGTGCAGCTTGAAGCCGCACCCGCCGCAATGTTAAAAATAGAGGATGTGACCGCCAGGGTGGCAGTCACATCCTAATTGGACAGGAGGGAACTTCGCAGGCCATGCAGAGGTTCCCTCCTCCTCGATGGTCGCAGACGGACTCAAGTCCGTCCGCGATCATAATGAGCCCCTTAGTTTCCCAGTTCCAAAACCAGCAGCTCAGGCCGTTATGCCACGTCATCACCTAGCTTCATCCAACATAGAGTGCCAGAGAAAAAAGATTGTTAAGCTGTCTGCTGATTTTTTGTAAACATAGTAATACCTCATTACATTATTGTAATTGTATTTATAAAGCACTTAATTCCCCTGATGAGGCATTGTAGTGTGTTTCGGCGAGTAACACGTTAATCTGGAACCCAAAAGTGGATTAGTGGTGGATTAGTAGAGTTTAGAAAGGACTGCTTGGGAGTTCACAGTAGTACAAGCGGTTTGGGATGAGTCAGAGAGCCTGTTAGTTGGATGAATAAGATTAAGGATTGATGGATAAAAGCAGGAGGAGTTTGGAAAGAGTTGTTTGGGAGTTGATGGTGGTAAAAGAGATTTGAGCTGAGTCAGACGGTGGAGGTAGGGCATATTTTAGGAAGAGGAATAGAATGAGTCATAGAGTAGTGGTTTGATGAGGTCTAAAGAGATTAGTAACCTTTTTTCTGCAGTGGGATGAACATATATGTATATACATAACCACACATAACAGGTATACATACATAGAGCATTTTACATTATACACATATGGAAAATAATCAGGAGATATAAAGTTGTACTAGATGAAGTCCAATGTAGACACTGTCCTGTCTTTGCGTAAATTAATTTTATTTCATTTTAGGTATTGTGAAATAAAGAGTATGGCTAACCCAAAATTTGAATGAAGATTGACTCTGAATATTGCGAAATTAATACCCCAGTACAAGTCTTGATTTCTTATTGCACTAGCATAGCAAACACAAGGAGATGATGGACGGGGCACTGAAACTTTTCAGACACTCACCTCCAGTCACAGATCTGGGTTGAATCCATCATCATTCTTTAGCTCACTTTGCCACCCCAGTTCGGGCCCAGCCGTATGCAAATCAGCCTTGATACTGTGCCTCATGGGAACAGTCCAGCCCGAACTGCCAGGCCAGATCTGCCCTGGACCGTAAAAAAGGCTCCTGGGACCGGTTTTGGGGTAACACCCCTCATCAGCCAGGCTAGCTTGAATCCAGTGGCAAAGTGAGCAAGGGACCCACGTCTGGGCATATCCTGCCAACTTAGGGCAAACAAAGCAAACACAAGGAGACGATGGATGGAGCACTGAAACTTTTCAGGCACTCACCCCCAATCACAGATCTGGGTTGAATCCATTATTGCATTAACATGTCCTTGAAACCTCTCTTCAATGGGAAAATAGTACTCCCTATGTATATTTGGTGACATTCAAATATAATGCAATAGACTACACATTTCATGTGGCAATTTATGAAATGTTCCAAGTTGTGTCATATCAGAAACTGAGTGTTTTGTCCTGTGTGAACTGACTTACATTGCAGCGTATGTACTTCGAGAAACCCTTCAGAGGTTCAGGAAACCACGCCGGGAGTCAACTGGAAGTTTATAAAACAAAGGCAAAGTAGGTTATGTAGTGTTTTTCCTCTAATACATGTCATAACTGGTTTCCTGGTACAATGTTGGAGAGAGTGCTGTCCATCTTAAGTGCATGCCATTGTCTGTACAAAATTCTATAAAAAGAGTGACTCAGACAGCAGTATGGTGTGATTAAGAAAATTCTACTAGACACAGTTTGTTTCTTACATGTATTGGGTAGTGAGTGTGCTGTTTTGTCCTCATTTTTTTGCTTGCTATTAAATATCACTTCACTGGAATCGTCTCTTACTAGAAATCGGTCCTCCTGGATTTTAGATTCTTTACAAAACATCTGATCATCACTACAGTTATGTCGGAGATGTCTCATTTCTCTAAAAGGTATAGCCTGTATCTGAGATTTGTGATGTGCACTGGTGGCATGCAGTTGGTTTTCTGAATAGTTTAGTGTTAGAAATGGAGGTCTCTAGTTGACAAGGGTTGGCACCTTTGTCCAAGTGGGACCCTTCCTTCTAGTCAGGATAAACGAGTTGCACTCTTAAAATAACCCCTTGGTAGCTTGGCACGATCAGTCAGGCTTATCTTATAGGCAGTGTGTAAAGCATTTGCACATAACCAATAGTAACACAGTGTAAGCACTAAAAAAGGACACCACACCAGTTTAGAAAAATATCCAATATTTTATATACTTAAGACAAGACCAAAAATAATAAAAATCCACAATACTGTTCTTAGAAATCTTCAGTCATCAAAATACTTAAAATAAAGTTTGTGCAGTTGATAGCTCTGTCTGGGGCTATCACGGCATCGTGAACCACAAATCCAAACAGTTCTGGCAGACTGCGGCGTCGCAGGCCAGCTACGGTGTCGGGAAGACCCGCAAAACAGTACCTTTAGAAATGCAGTGTGTCGGCGGCATCTCGTTGAGCTCCAAAAGCGCGGCTCCACAGGCGTCGGTTCCAGAAGTCAGTGCACGAGCCGTCAGGCCCTTGAAGTCACACGCGTTGCAGATCGAACTCTTCGTGCTGCAGTGCGAAGTGCAGCGGTGTGGGGGGCGGTGCCCTCAGGTCATGGCGCAGGCAGCGGCATCAGTTAGACCAGGGCTGTGGTGCTAAGTGATGGCGGTGCTCATCGCCGTGCTTGCAGGTCACGGTGCAAGCAGCGGCGTCGTTGTTCCTGAAGAGCTGTCGTCAGCTAACAAACTGGAGTCGATGGCGCTGGTTCCGGTAGGCCGCGCTGCAGTGCGGGATGAGGACGGTGCGTTGGGTAGCTTACGAGCAGTGCCCTCGAACCACAGTACAAGCAGTGGTGTTGTTGTTGTTGTGGAGTGGCATCGTCGGGGGGGTATATCAAGGTGTCGTCGTAAAGCAAGGCGGTGCGGAGTGCGATGCCCACAGGTCACTGTGCAAGCAGCGGCTCGATGAAGTCGTCAGATGGTGTCGTTGGTGAGACTAGGGTTGCGGGGTGGCATTGCGAGGGTACCCTCTGCGGTGCCTTCAGGACACGGAGTCGGCAGCAGTATCATAGACGGCATTTGGTTGCTTTCTTCTGTTGCAGCCCAAAACACACAGTCCCCAGTACTGATGGCAGAAGAGCTTAAAGTCTTTGCTTTCCTGAGACTTCTTGAACAGGGGGCAAGCTCTACCTCAAGCCCTTGGAGAAACTCAATGAAGAAGTTGTAGAAAGTTCAGTCTAGTCCTTTCACTGCCCAAGACAAAAGTAGCCACTGCAAGACACCGCAGCTAAGCACACAGAAAAGTAGTAGTCTCTCCTCACAGCTTCTCTAGCTCTTCTTCTTGGTTCCAAAATAGTTCTGAAGTTTAAGGGTTTGGGCCCCACTTTTTATACTCCAAATTCCTTTGCCCTCTCAGCCAGAGAGTGTCTGTGCTTAGTCCAAACCAGTTTGCTACTCTCTGGCCCAGTTTCCCAGAAGGAGGCGGAGACAGCATTGTCCAAGGCAGACAGGGCCTATTCAGGTGCAATGGAAATCTCCTCCCACCACTCTAAATGCAGACCGGGCCTATTCAGGTGCTAGTGACAACTCCCCCAGCTACTCTGAATGCAGCCCAGGTCTATTCAGCCCAGCCCTGACTCATCCAGACTCTCTGGAGCCACTGCACATCCCTAGCCCCTGTCATCCCAAAGTCAGACAGTCAATATACATCCTAGCAGAGGCACACTGAATGGCTAAGCAAGTAAATACCTACTTTCTAAAAATTACCCTTACTAAAAGATGCATTTTTACATTCTGAATTCAGCCATACTAAATTTTATTTTCCTATCTGGTCCTAATGGTAAGTTATATGTATAAGATGTTATAAATTAACTCCCATGCTTTCCTATGTGCCAGATAGCCTTTCAATAGTGAAAAAAGAAATGCACTGTAATTCACTACCAGGACATGTCACACACATCAGTGCATGGGCCTACTTAGGGGTGACTCACATGTAAGAAAAGGGAAGGTTAGATTTTGGCAAGTGGATGCACTTGCCAAGTTGACATGGCAGTTACAAACTGCGCGCAGACTCTGCACTGGCAGGTCTGAGTTTTTTTTTCAGGGCTACTCATGTGGGTGGCACAATCAGTGCTGCAGGCCCACTGGTAGCATTTTATTTACAGGCCCTGGCACACTTAGTGCACTTTACAAGGAACTGACAAGTAAATCAAATACCCAAATCATGGAAACACCAATCCATAACACAATTTACCCAGAAAGCATATGCACTTTTGCACTGATCAGCAGTGGTAAAGTGCCCAGAGCCCTAAAACCAACAACAGCAGGTCAGGAAAAAATAGGGGGAAGAAGCAAAATGTTTGGGGATAACCCTGTAAAAAGGGCCATTTCCAACATTTAGATGCAACGATTTCCCCATTAACATATAGAAACACATCCAAACATTCTATGTGTATTTTGCTATGGTGGTGAGAAAGAGATGTTGTAAGTTTTCTTGCTAAGATAGTGGATGAATCTCATTAACAGGTCAGTGCTGCGTTCCAGATCAAAAATACATCATCAATAAATTTGCCCCAATACAGTATATGTACAGAGAATTTCTTCACAGACCTCTCCATTCCCTCTGCAATGTATCATGGCTCCGTCAACTTTCAGCAATCTACTTCTTGGCACAGATATCTCCATCCAACAATATGCAGAAGATCCAAAAATAAATCTATGGGTGTATTCTAAAAGAGATTTATCTTTTAAGGGATGACCATGCTATAACCCAGGACTGGATGTCCATGTATTTAGGGTTAATCCCACTAAAATCGTGATTCTTCTGAATGTTTTATTTTTTTGCACCCTTATTGATTCTGTGGGTCGTTATGCCTTTTGTTAAACCGCTCTTGGTATCAATTCCACTGATTCCTCTTTAGTTACTTCTCTGAGTTTTACTCTCAGCTCTTCCCTAAATTGCAGGCTTCACATCAGTAAACTGGCTTCTGCAGTGCATTATCAGCTCTCAGTCCTTAGGAAAATCAAGTCGTTACTACCCCTGACTGACTTTAGATCCGCTGATGTGGTTCTTGTCTTTTATGACTACATGGATGTAGCACCATTCTCTCTTGACTACCTTGTCCTGCTCCCCCAGTGACAGATCTGGGTTTAATCAGTCCCATCCCAGGGTACGTGTTTCTGGTCCAGGGAGGACCTGGCCTGACAGTTTTGGCTGGACTGTTCCCATGGGGCGCAGGGTGAAGACTGATTTGCATATGGCTGATTCCAAACTGGGGGGATGTGGTGAGCAAAAGAGCAATGGATTAAACCCAGATTTGTGATTGGAGGTGAGTGTTTAACCTCTTCGCTGCGGATGACGAGCTCATCAGCCACGGTGGTCGTGTGCTGATGACGAGTTGAGCTCGTCATGTAACGCGGCTTTTTGAAATTTGCCGCACACAGCGGGAAAAGCCGCCGCAGCGATGCGGTTAAAAAGTTTCAGCATGCCAGCCATCTGTATATTTTGTGATGTTGCTACATAGAAGTGACACAATTCTCTCTTGACTCCCCCCTTCCCAACATACACACCTTCCCTCTCTATCTACGTCTGTTTCTCTCTCTCTCTTTACATTAAAAGCTGAACTTCGCTCTGCAGCCCAACTGGTATTTGGCACCAACAGATGTGAGCACATCATCCTCTTTATTTTCTTACTTCATTGACTATTACGGGTTCTGTGTAAAGTGTCCTGTATGTCATATAAGACACTTGTCCATGGACAGGAATTAGAGTTGGCTAACCAACTAACTGCCTTTTTCGGGTTGGTTCAAAGCGCCTAGGATCAAGCCTCTCCCATGCCTGGGCATTCTTAAATTCCACAATGCTAAGATCTGTGCCCAGTCTTTCTCTGCCACCGTTTTCCCTCGGAAAATTTACTTTCGGTTCCACCCTCTCCCCCTAATCTATGCTGCTCCTGCGTCTAGACTTGCTTCGAGCACTATTGCAACTGTTGCTTGTTTTACTTTATTTTGTATTATTTCCCTTAACCAAGAAGTCCTGTTTGACTTCATGTATTTTTATGTATTTCTTTCTTTATTTTACCCGTGCTTTGTTTTTAATGCACTATCTGTACAGTACTCGGCTGTCTCAGGACTAGTCGACACTTAATGAAATGTAAAATACATTTTAAGAAAAAGTGAAATAGTGCAGAATTATTTGCACCGACTGACGCGACAAAAACCCCACAATTTCTGTACCACCGTTTATTCGGTCCAAGGTTTTTACATCAGCCAGTCACTGAAAATGCCAGTACACTCTTATAATGCAACAGCTTGTATTACATACGTGTATTACATACGGGGTAAGGTTGCTCATGGCATATTGGCCATTGCTCATAATTCATCATGTCAGGCTTGCGAATTGAAAACATATTTCTAAGTGTCTGTAGGCACTAATGTGTGTGTTTATTTTGGGAAACTCATGGCGGCTAAAGATATGCTCAGTAGATGAATATAAATATGTTGACATAATTCTGTTATTTTTCCTTAAGCAATTATGCAGACGGTGTTACTTATTTTAAAAACATAGCACGTGTTTTCCACGCCTGCTAAATATAGAACATAATTGCAAGCCGTTTTAAAATGTAATGGAAATTGCGTCTAACTTTGTCAAAACATGTGACTTTCATCTGCCCAAAAATAATTATTGTAAAAGATGTTTCTGCGTGACAGTTCTGCAAAGCTAATTTCCATTTGCTCACGTCCCCCAACATCTGTGTACAAAATCACTTCAAAAGAGACATTGTCGCTATTCACGAACATGCAATCAGGCAGGCATGGTCACATATTTAAATTGAAATCTGTTTCTTAGGAATTTTCATGCATCAGCCAAATAGATTTTAATTCAACAAATTGTACCATTCCCTCCCCACCCACTAGACCCTGCAGAAACGTCACATGAGCAAGATATTGCTATTTGTCAGAAGTCAATTTGGCCTTCTGTGTGAAAGGCCGGTAATTCACAAACTGGCTAGTAGTAACCTGGTACCAGGCAGCCTTGCAATTAAGAGGTCCCAAGATCACCTCCTGTGTGTCCTACAGAGACTCCTGACAGCTGAAGTCGGGCAGAATCTTGATTTACTCAAAATTCTGGGTTAAAAAAAGAATCCTGTTAATTCAATACCCTCCTAGTTAACAAGACACACAATATTGTTAACTCCAGGAGTGCAGAACTAAAACCTTTTAAACATCTAAGCGTTTCTGCTCCTGTTCTACTTCCTTCAGTTCTAGCCCCAGTTTTCCCTATTCAGACCCGCTAACCTTTTTTAGGTTGAGCCTGAACCAGCACACGAGCGCTGCTCTGAGGATGATCTGTTGTAGTTCAGTACAGAAGACAAGCCCCACCCTCTCCCCTGCCCATATTACATTCGGCGCAATGTGCGCACTTTCACTTTCAAAGCTGTCAGGGCAATCACAACCGCTGTTTTTTTTTGCTTTGAAAGTTCCGGTTGTTGACACGTTCTAATGGCCCATTGCGCGTGCCGCTCAGTCAACCATGACTAACGAAGGAGAGGCCCAGCAGGGTGAGAGATATTATAGGCAGAGCGCGTTGTCCACGCAGGACAGGAAGTCCTTGTGAGGCGGCGTGAATACGGAGAAGAGCGGACAGTGGCATGTGCTGAATACGCTGCCCATTAGGAGAGCTGGAAATGGGAGCGGGTAGCCGCATGTGCTGAGCACGCTGCCTGTGAGGAGAGCTGGAAATTGGAGCGGACAGCAGCGTGTACTGAGCGTGCTGCCCGTGAGGAGAGCTGTAAATAGGAGCAGCCAGCGGCTTTTAGGCGAGCTTGCTGCCCCTGGCAGAGAAGATGTGGCCATGACAGCGGGCAACGTGGAGAACAGTAGTGCTCAGGAGAAGATGGCGCAGGCTTAACAGGGGCCCAAGGAGCCAACAGCTCCATGGGCCAGCAGCGTCGATGGGGGCATAGGATAATCTTAGAATGAGCTCCTGAATTAGCTTTTGATGTCCAGCTGCCGCATTGTGGGTCGGTGGGGGCAGTGGTGCCTCCGAAACTCTTGATGGCCTCAAGTAGTGATGATAAGTGCAGCAGCAAGGCTCCGGTTAGAGAGAAGTATGCGGGGCGCAGTGTAGCCTTGGGTTCGCAGGGGTTAGGGGTGCTGCTTAAACCAACTACTTTATTGTTAATAGGAAAGTTTGAGTCAAAAGGAATACGACTCGCCTACATTATTCTCTTGGGCCATATTTATGTGATCTTATACGTATGTTCTATGTGCTGTGGCAAGAAACGGCGAAGACTCATGCAGGCGTTAAAGTTGTTTCAAACAACAACGGTTAGCCTTGTTGCCCCACGCCATTGTTCCCTTAAAGATAATATATCCAATGGGGACAACGGGTGACAGTAAACCCTTCAGTAGCAGGCGATGTCTTAATACAACCTGGCATTGTTGTGTGTGTTTTTTCCCATCCCGCGACATAGACTCAGTTGGCCGCTTCCCAATCATTGTTGTACCTTGTATATATGAGAGCTTAGTCTGGTGGTCTCCATATTTGTGCTGAACATGTGTTGTTATTCGTACATTGTTCCTCAGAAATCCTCTTTACCGTCCAAGTATAACATGAAAATTGTGCTTTAATGGAGAGTCGGGAACTCGTAGGCGATGTCCTATTGCCTCCCTGTAAAAGGCTACTCTGCCCTTTCCTTGGTCTTTCAGCAGCAGCTGCACAGCACACTTTGCTATCTTTATCCTCTATTAAGACCGTGCCTGGGATTCATGGAGCTTGCAGTCTGGCCTGTCTTCATCCACCCCAGCTTTATTATTTACGAGGCGCAAACCCTCATGACAGTATAATTCAGCGTCGGTTGTAGAGGACACCCAGTCCTTGGGAATAGTCCTAATAACCACCAAAAGTTTTTTTTATTTTATTAAGTAGACTTGTGGTGGTCCATTGCAAATGTTCTTTATAAAAGCCCCCAGAGCTCTTTTCCAATTTCATGTTTTTTATTCAACATTATCCTACTCCTAATATCTTCTAACAGTCGATCTACCTCTATTTTGTATTTTCACTATATATTGGTGTTTATCGCAGCTGTGTGCAAGTTTGTGACCAATACATAGACAGATTTCAACACAAACACTACACTCACACTCATCGCTTTAATCAACATAACCCTGACGTTACTACTAGTGACTTAACATCCCGAAATGCACATATTAGGGTGCATCACACTGTTTACACGGGTCATTGTGATTTTGATGGTGATGTCACTCGGTAACAGTCGAGAAACCATAGTTGTGCGCTACTTAGTTGAAAAATGGGCTACACACATTTTCACTTTGTAAGAACTGTGCATACATTGGCATTACAACATCATACTCCTACAATCACAACATGGCATGCAATGGCATTAATGTATACAGTACAGTTTATTCAAGATGCAGTCCATAGTGATAAACGTCACTAGGCTCAACAATGTGAAGGTTGAGGTACACATTGGCTTAAGAAATTCAAGACTTCATCATTTGCATGTAATTTATGGACAACCAAAATGAAATATACCCTCATTAAGGAGGAATGGGAGTAGGACTTAAATGTAAAATATGCAAACCGAGCTGTCAGTCTAGCCAATTTCAACTCAAGCTTGGGATATCATATATTAGATAGCAGAAGAACCAAATCACTCTATTCTAAATCTGCCCATTGTAGGATCCATTTACATGTTGAATTTCTCTGTATGACTGGGTTCACCCTGAGTAAACCTAGTTATTTCAAGGAAACAATCTTTAAGAAAGACATTCCAACCAGAGTTTGGGGAATATCTGGAAACAACCGTAAGGAGGTGCCGATCAAAGCATCCCTTCACCATGAAGAACCTACCATCCTAATCCCCTAGCTGACCAACCTTATTAAAAGGAAAGATTGTCCCACAAAAAGTATATACCACTCTGTTGTTTGCACAAGAATGGCCCTACACTGGAAAAGGCCTAGACCTCAGCTTCTGATCATCTTCCTTAAGAGGTGCATCTCTTGAATACAGTCAATGTCATCCGTTAAGTCCTTTAGATATTTGAAGGCAAACACCCTTTTATGCAGGTAGTTAAGACCCCTGGTTTTGAGTGTCACGCTTCTCAACACTGACCATTTGGGGTAATAGCACTGGAAATCCTGGTCAGCCAGACCACCCATACCCTCGGAAGCACTGACAGAAAATATAAATCTCTGACTTTCTCCCCTTTATCATGTCCTCCCACCCCAAAACCCGTAAGCACGCAAAGCAAAGATGATGATTCACAATATAACATTATTTCTACTCCAGTGCCTGTAATACTTCCATTTGAAACTGCCTAGAAGAAAACAAAACCCATACAGCTTGAGTGCTTCTAGGTGAATGTGACTTCAGTAAATAAACCAACCACATGAGTGGGCTAAATCTGTCATATTCTGTGCCCTCCTTACTGAATGCAACATTTACTTATAAACCCACCTCCTCAAGGCAAATGAACTAGGTTAAGCATCAATAGTATTAGACAAACATGATAAAGTCTATGTCAGAGTTACATAGGGATACGCGAAAACCACACAGAGAGATACTAGCATTATTTTATTTTTTACCATTTTCCTTTCATTGATTATCTTATGCCTATATTATGCCTGCAGTCCTCCGCTTTCAGTGCTCAGAAGATGTCAAAGCATTGTACTTGAATTCCAAATCTGGGTAATCCCTGCTATCTCCATCATAGAGACTGTATAATATGTATTATTCCATGTGAACAAGCCAAAAAGGAAGGCTCACTCACATTGATGTCATGTTTTCTCAAGTGATTGACGAATAGATTCAATTGGACATAATAGGCCATACTTTCTTGCTACAGTAAAGATTTATTCTTCGACTTGATGTTTCATAATAAAGTCCATGAGGCCAAATGTTCACTCTTCCCAATAGGGCCCACTGAGAGCTCCCTCCGAATTTATTCTTCTTGTGTATATATCCCAGGGTCAACACGTTTGGAAAATAAGCTATCAGGTTGACATTATGCATTATAATTGATATATGATTTTATATATAAATGACTCTGATTTTCTAAATCTGTGCATCTGTTGCTGGCCATCACTAATGACTCTTTAAGGATTTTGTTGGGCCAATCCCATGCATGGTATACAGGTATGAATCTCTGCCCTAGGTGACAGACTGCATGTGAAACTGATATTTTGACAGACCTAGCTAGATTGCTAATCTGATGTGTATACTGAGGCCGAGGTTTAGGCCTAAATCAAGGTCCAAAACCTATTCTAGGACCTGCATGGGTGCACTAAGCATTCCCTTGTTAATGATATGGGACAACTAATCATGTCCTGGGTTCTTGACACAAGACAAAAGGTGGAAACAGCTTTTCCGGACAGAGGAAGTGTATTTCCTACATTCATGTGGTAGGAGAGTTTAGACCCAGTAAGAAATGTCTCAGGATTTAGATTATGTTATACACATAGGATTTGCCTATGGAATTAATAAGTTAATTACTTGAGCCTATGTACCTATCACAGAGGTAACTAAGCAGTACAGTCAGGAGCAGCCCGTGCAGGTACGAGCGGTGGGGCGGGGGGGAGGGGTTATTTGGCAGATGAGGAAGAGGGAAAATGTATTATTTATTTAACTTTCCCTTGGTGTCGTCTGTCGAATCCCCCGCCCTGGCCCACCGCTCTTACCAGCATGGGCCACTCCTAAGCACAATATCCTATCTAAATCACACTTTAGCCAAAGAAACAACCTGGACATTTCACTGTCTTCACTTCTGAATACATGAAGGCACTTTGATTGGCCACAGCATAATCAGGATAGAGGGGCAACACAAGTTTCAAATACCATGTGGAACGTATATGACAGTGGAGGGGCGGCACAATTCTTTGCAAGGAACATTTGAAAGAAGTCACCCAACACTGAATCAACTCACTGAAGTATTAAAAAAGAACTGAAAATAACCCAATCTTAAATAAAAACTATCACAAGATATACATTTGAAAAGTGTATAATCAAAGCAATTAATTATTTTTACAATCATTTAAATATGTCAATAAATATGTTTAAAAAATAACTGTATATAACCAAAACTAATTATGATTAAATGATTACAAATGTTTCTAATAAATAAAGCAATGCTAAAAGCTCCTTAAAAAATGAAAATATATGGATTATTTTTAAACATTGTAATATGCAAATATAAAAATATTACTAAAAAAGTATAAATATTCGGTAATATATTAAAACATATAATATTAATTATTAAAGATAAATAATTAATTTATAAACATTTTGTGTAACCTAATTTATAAACATTTCAATTACTAGAAAACATATAAAATAAAATTGAACCCATGAAAAAATAAACCCACCAGTAAAACATTTAATTAAGAAATGTACATATGAATGGACAATGAATACATTAATGGATTAAAACAATATAAAGTTAACCATTTAGAATTTTTTTATATTAATGAATATAAACACTCCACACCCAAGCCTCAATAAAACCAACACCCTGCAACCAAAACGTAAAATATTTTAGGAGCTAAAATATTAATAATAATTTAATAAATCAATTGAACAAAGTAAATATTCAATTATTCAATTAAACCTAATTTAAAATTAAACATATTCTTTTAATAGCTTGCCTCCCTTCTCTCCTAGTAAACCAACAAACTGGCACAAAAATGTCAATAAAGAAACTCAAAACTGAAAAAACAATTCTAATAAAATTTTATAGAAATCGAAAAGAAATTATATAATTGGAAAAGAAAATCAGTATTATGTACAAAGTTACTAAAACATCCGATAGTACTGACAACAATATTAACAACTAAGTATAAAAAACCAACATTCTCACCTGCAATATTGCATCCCACAAAATTCAGACAGTTCAATATTTCTATCACAATAATGTTAGCAGACAATATTTTTAACAATATTGTGGCACTGCAGGACCCAGAGGTATCATGGGCCTAGCGTATAAATAACGCTCTCACACACTCAGTGGTATTAGTGTGACGGGAAAGACCCCGAGGCGCTCCTGTTGTTTATTTATCCCCTCGGGATGAGCCCACCCGAGGAGTGTGTGTACTTGCAATAATGTTGGGGAGAGTCCGGATGGCTCTCTATATCCCTCCTTTTCTTTAGCACATATTAATCACATAAATTATATGCGTAAGGTGAGGTGCACACAAAGTTTTCAAATTGCTGGCTAGGCACAGGGTTCGGCCGGAGACCATACCTCTGGTTCCAGGAACTGAAACTAGTCCCTTTTCCGTCAGGGCCACACTGTGTCAGCGTAGTCTGGGTGTTCTGGTTGGAAGTATCTGGGGCTTGCGCGGCTGCGCTAGCCTGGGTCCCTTCAGAGTCTCAGTCAGGAGTTGGTGACCCCAGTGGACTGCTGCTGATGGAGCCTCTGGTCCCCTCTAGTTCAATGGTCTCTTCTTGGTCTGTGCCACATCCATGCACTTTCTTGAACCGGCACACGTTCCTGGTGACCACCTGCTGACCTTTTTGTGCAGGGACCATCCTCTCCTGGAGGTGTATTACTCTCCATACCCCGGCTCATACGGAGTTCAAAACTTCCAGCTGGGGTGCCTGCCCTTGATCACGATATATTCTCCCACCCTCACCGAGGGCGTCTTGGCACCCTTGGTGAGATATGCCTTTTGGTTTGTCACCTCTTTCCAGACTTGTACTGCTGTGTCATCTCTTTCTGGGGACCTCCAAGCAGGATAAGTCAGGATGCTGTCTCATGGGGCTCGTCTGAAGAGTAGATGAGAAGGTGCACAGTGAGTTGTGCTGTGAGAGGTCTGTCTATATGCATCTATGAAATGGTGTAGGGCTCTTTCCACGTCTTCTCCTTGTTCCACTGCGATGCACTGCACCCAGTTGGGCATTCTAATGAGGCGTCTGACCCCGCCATTAGCTTGCGCCCACTGTGGGGTTATTTTCCAGTGTTGAATGGCTTACTTCTCTAGGTAGTCTTGAAACTCTCGTCATTAAAAAAGGGGGCCCGTTGTGGAATACGATTTCCTCGGGGAGGCCCATGAATGCAAATGTTTTGTCAAGGGCTGTTTGGACTTGTGTGAATGCTGTGGATGCGACCACCTCCACCACCGGGAATTTTGAGTATGAGTCCATTAGTACCAGAGTGCTGCAACCATTCAGAAAGCTGCCGAAGTCGATACTGACTTTGGACCAGGGTACTTCACTCTGTTGCTCTGTGATGATTGGTGCTGGGTCAGCTCCCGTTATGGCACACGAGTGGCAGTGTCTGATCTTCTCTTCCACCATGGTGTCCATGCTGGGGAATTACTCCTTGCCCTGCAGGCCTGCCTTGGTTTTCGTCATTCCTTGATGCCCCACGTGTGCGAGCCCCGCAATTTGGTCTTGTAATTTCCTCGGGACCACAAGGATTTTGCCTCGCAGCACAACTCCGTGTTCTCCCTCACTTAGTTCACTATGGACCCTCCATAGTTGTTGTCATGCATGATGGTCTTCGGCGTTAAGCGCCTGTACACCATCCAAGAAGTGGGCCAACTGTTGACCTGCAGGGCTTCCTTGACTCTTGCCGGCGTTTTGTCCATGGTGGTGGCTAGCCTGATATCCTCAAGTGTTACAGCCTTAGGGCATGCTCCCTGAGTGATCATCCTGACAAATGCTTTGTTGTGTTCCATGTCTTGGGGCAGGTGATGCATATCTGTCACTTCTGGGTGCCTTGAGAGATAGTCTGCTGGGTTGTGCGCTCTGGGCGGAATATGACTTTGAATCTGTAGGCCTGTACTTGTACCGCCCACCTTTCTATTCTGGTGGGGTGCCAGTCTGCGAACAGAGGTTTTAACTGCTTGTGGTCCATCACCCCTTGGAATCTTGTCCATAGAGATACAGGTGGAAGGGCTGGCATGCCCACTTAATGGCCAGGGCCTCTCTCCATATCTAGTTTCTGTGTCTGATAGGGCTCGACTGGCGTATGCGACTGGTGCCCATGTGTCTCTGTTGCTCTCTTGGAGAAGGACGGCCACCAGACCAACGGGGCTGACATCCACCACCAGCTCAGTCAGTCTTCCTGGGTGAAAGTAAGCCATGACCGTCTTATCCATTAGTGCCATTTTGATAGTGTGGAATGTCATGTTCGCCTCTGTGGTCCTTTCCTAAGTGCTTCCACTGCACGTGAGGGATCACAGTGGTTCGAACAGGAAAGCCCGATTCGGTATGAATCTGCCACAGTAGGTGGCCATCCCCAAGAAACTACGTACTTCGGTGGGCGTGGTGGGGGTTCGGGCCAACCGGATGGTGGTTGCTTTCTTGGGATCCACTCTTAGCCATTCTCTTGAAAAGATATACCGAAAGAAATCGATGGAGTCCTGGCAGAAGGAGCATTTGGCCCTTGGAGGCCACTGTCCTTGTTGGACTGCACCCGGCTCATATGCCATACTACGGGACACGGAAGACCCTGATTGTTTTCTCAATATTGGATTCACTTGGCCCTTATCAGTGGTTTGAGTGCATAATGCTCAAAGAAACATATGAATATTATTATGTACCCTGTGATTTTCTTGCTATAGCCCTGATGAAGTTCCTATGGTCGTAGCAACGAAACGCTTTGGCTGATGACCACTTTTACTTTTTGATACTAATAAAATCAATGGATTGGATTACATGATATGATTTGGACTTCATTTCTGGTGCACCTTCCTTTTCTACAAAAATCCCATCCCTTCTGGATACCAGTGACATCTAACGACGGCGGGTGTCGGGAGTAGAAGCACAGAACTCTAAATGGTTATTGATAGGGATTGATGTGCTGAACCATAAGTCAGCCGTTGAGAGACTTTTTGTACAAATTACCCCATGTTGAACTCTGAATTTTGTGAGAATTGTATAGCTTCCTTGATTCTATAATGGGTTCACACATATATCCTTTCAAATTTTAAGCAGATAGAAACTGCAGAAATAAACAATATTCACCACCACTTACAAAGTATAAATTCAGTAGTGAGAAAACGGTTGTTTTCTGCCTGACATTTTCAAAAAGGAAGAAATAGGTCAAAGTTACCCCAGAAATTATTTTGTGTATCCGTTTTCAGAAATAAACACATTTCCTTTTACAGAAAATGTGTTCTACTCTTTGAAAACACCCACTTTTTGCCATGTGTTAGTAATTTCACCTACAATCTCCGGTTATTTTCATAATCTATATTTGGGAAAATACTCACATTTGACAGAGAGATAATTTATGGAATAAAGGTTATGAAGGCTTAAGCAAGAATTGTTTCCAAAAATCAAAAAACAGAGCTTAGCAGTGGAGCATATGGAGAAGTGCCAGTGAAGGGGACTTCCTCGGCACATAAGGGGTGAAACACCTACAATTGTTCCCAGCATATAAACATTCTAAACGTCCTATTTTATGCAGGAAGCCATTCCAGAAGAGGGTAATGAAGTCTACTAAGTGATGTGAAATTCAAGAGGGCTTTTCAAGATGATGGATAGAAAATTGTTCAGATTTAAATGCAAATTATGCAATCTGAAGCAAATGATTTGCATTATTTATGATCTGGTGTTTTTTGTGTCATTTTATGGTCTAATATCTGCAAAGGTTAATGAATTGTTGACGGTATCCATGTTACCTCATGTGAAGCTATTCCAAAATGAATAAACTTGCACCCCTGTCTAGAGTTTATCTCTGTTGATGAAAGGCTGAGGATTATGGTGGGTATGTAATGTTTTAACGGTGATGTATTCATTTGAGTCGTTTTCGTCCTGATGTGTTTTCGATGTTATACTTGTTTTTGTTGATCTATGCACAAGTCACTTTATGGTCTAATTTTGGCAAGGGGCATCTATTTGTTGATTGGTTTTTAAGAACTCTACTTTAGTGGATGTATTATTTTTTTGTCCTATGTATTTATCTCAATTTCTATGATAGACTGTGATTTATTGGTTTTTATGCTGTGTATTCTTTTTTGATTTTTATTAACCGAATAACCACGTGCTTCAGCTACATAATCAGGTGAAGCAAATTACATAAAAGGATCTCAGGGGATGTGATACAGGCGTGCTTCTTACTGCTTAACATGGCTATAAACAGAGAAAGCATCCATGAAAACGAAGGATGACAGGGGGCAGAGTTACTAGTCCAAGATATGGGAATCTGCTGTAGGCATGAGTGTTAGGGCACAATTGCCTGAAGGCTGCACAGATAAACAAACAAATAAATAACTCAATAAAGAAGCATAAAAAGCATTAGTAACATCCATTATTGACAGCACTTAGAAATAGCATAAGTTGGGCATGAAACGCAATGTAATAAAGTTACAATTTTTTCTAGAACTTATTGTGAAGGTATACATATTCAGTAGTGTTGTAGTTACTGGTATCAAATCAACTGCAGCTGCCTCCCAAACCACCTCAGTTGTTTGTGATGTGAACAGAACACGACACACTTCATGTGGTACACATATGCAATATAGAAGGCGCTGGTTGTGTGCGAGGAAGTGGAGTTATAATGCACACCTGTGGCAACAGCAAACGTAAACTTTCTTTAAAAAAATGATTTGTGAAGCTATAGAGTAACTGAACACTTAAAAACGCAAAACAGATTATTCAACAGTATCAAAACTCAAAGACATTCTTTACTCATCCTCAAGCTAGTTCCAAACAATGGTAGAAATGTTTTGGTCTTATCGTAAAGTGGAAACATAAGCCACTTGCAAGCTCAGGGGTACTCTAAACATCATGTTAGCATCCTGGTAGTACCTACAAATATTTACTCTCAGTGTAAATCCCTATCAATAAACAAGAGTTCTATCAACTTTTTAATTAGTTACTGGCAGTTTTCTAACTACCACTGAAAGAAAAGCAGAGGAGAATCAAAACTCATAATTATCACCCTAACTGCAGTTTCCATCAGAATCCAAAACAGTCTCCTGTTCAATTCTTCTGATTCATTAGTTCATTATCTTAAGTTTTTGTAGTATGAGTTAGTTTAGGCATTTTCTCCTGCATCCCTTTCCAGAGCTCCTGAATCCCACTGTGTTGAATTACCATATGTGTAAATGCCCTCACGTCATAACACCATCAACAGAAATGTGAAAAATCTTTACTGATTGAGGTCATGCGCAATAGAACCCACAACCATGGACCTCATTACGATGGCTGTCTGAAAGACATTCAGAATCTCCTAAACCGTTTCCGACCGATCAATTACGATGGAAAGGTAAACGTTCGGTCAGTCTGAATCGGTTCTGACCGGCATTCAGAGACTCTGAGTCGGTCGAAGGTGATTGGTACAGCTCTATGGACCGCGTTTCGACCTACGCATTAGGATGTCGGTTTGGAAAAGCCTTTCCCGAATCGGTCTGTCCAACACACAACAGCTGTCAGAATCTGACTATTGGGGCCCGTAGCAGCCCCCCTTCACCCTAAGGCCTTCGGTTGGGGCCAGAGGGGGTACCTAAGGGACCTCCCTTTAAAACCATGCACAGTGTGTCAGGCACCATGGGGTGCCTGTGAAAGGGTGCAAGGTTTTCCGCAACCACCCCTTTTTTCAATGGCAGCCTATTTTGTCGGTCGGAACACAGGCTCCCATTGAAGTCAATAGGGGACTTTCAGAACGGTGTTTGGAACAATCATAATCATTCAAAAGGACCCACCGAATATGATTCGGTTGGAACCGGTTCCGGAACAGTGTTGGTTGAAAGAGTTTCTGACCGCCATCGTAATGAGTCATCATTTGAAAATATATATAGACTGATTGATAGTGACCAACATCTACAGTTTCATGCAGTTTTTATACATTTCTTCCTATGGTTTCATATCAAATGTACATTCCACTTGCCGTTCCCTTTCCATTACCCATTTTTTGCACCACTTGGAGAAAATCCCTTTTTGTAGACATTATATAGACATGAATTACTCTTCCTATACTAAGCTGCAGAGGATTTGTAGACGACTCATCAGAGGAGGACATTACATCTGCTATGATCTTACATACTTGCACAATTATTTTTTCCATTTTAAACTCCTCACATAACAGCACAAATGACTTCACAAGGGTCTCTCCAACTATTTGATAGACACTCCAAAAATAGCTGTTTCAATTCAAAAGGTTTGTGCTAAAACCTCATATGACATAAATATTTTCTTCTAAATATAATTTGGAAAAAAATGCACCATTACTGTTATTAATGGATATTTAGGTTCAATGAAAAATATTAAAACAATATTTAGGGCTCAATATTTATTTCAGATGATATATCCAACTATAATGTTCTAACACAGAACCCGAGAAAATACAATTCGAAGCATTCCTTTCCACTACAAGTGTTTTCCACACCTACTCATGGCACAATATTTGTGAAACTGACACAATATGTTTGTCTGCAGTTTAGTTTTTGGGGAATATAAAATTGCATTATGCTATGTTTAGTTTTCTTTTCATTTATATTACTATTAGTCTCTCCCCTTTTCAGTTTTTCCTCCTAACACTCATTCAAATGCAATCACTGGTATACCAGAGTATGGGGCTTATTTAGAGTTTGTCCTATGCCAGACATCTACCAATAACAGGCAGATGACCTGACTGCCCTATTGGGAGAATATGTGTGGCTTACAGATGTTAAATAGAGCTAACAAGATATCTACCTATTTTAGGTAGTGTTCTGCATCTGCCACAATTTTAATAAAACCTCCCATATTTACAGGAAAGCTGATGATTTCAAAATTGAGGTAATTTATTGCTGAACAATACTAAGATAGAATGTGTATCTATAGTAGTCATATAATATCAGTCTTGAAGTACATGATCAGTAATATCTTTCCATTAAATGTCAAAGTTAATAAACAGACAATAAAGTGAAAAAGAAATTCTTACTGAAAGAATGGCACGATTGCCACGCGATAAGAGAAGCATCATAAACTTGGTTAAATCAGAGAAATGGTGTCTAAAGATATTGCATTTCCAACTACCAAAAAGGAAGGCAGGAGATTCTATTTTGTGTGTCAAGTCACTGGAAGCAGAAGTATTATTTAGCAAATCTGAAAAGACAGTTGCTCAAGTAGAGATAGGAGCATTGAATATGTGTAATGTTTATGCCCCATTTTTGCTCCACTACAAACATAAGTACAAAAGAGGTAACTTTAGACATACAAAGGAGAGTCATAGTTGGGGATTGTCACAATTGTCTGCAGAACTTATTATTATGCAGTAATTTACAAGTTTGATATTGTAGGTGCCATAAAAAATAAATGACTTCTTGCACATGGACACTATCTGATTGATCTGAACTGGATTCATCGCTCTACTCCAAACATAGTCATTCACATTCCAGAAGGTATCTCCTTTTTATGAGTAACAGTGGTATTTAATATTTGACATCAGCAAACATTCGGATAAGTTTTCTTACTCACAATACAGTCATTGTATTGGAAAGGACCTCTGCATTTAAAAAAAAGCTTGGCTTCACCAGTATACGGCAGGCCTTTTTCCAGTTTCTGTGGTCTGCAGTAAGTAAAACATCATCAGGTGCATCCATATGGATGTTTATGTAGCTACTTTGTAGGATGAAATAATTCGTTTTGTTATAAAAAGGTGACAAAGAGCGAACAAAAGTCCAGGGACTTGTAGAAAGATAGCAAGGATCAGAAAAGATATTTTGAAAAATGAAACTGCCTGCCTTAAATACACTCAGGAAACAATATTTTTAGTTAATTAAATGCTCCGTTTTTGTTTCATTCTTAATGATATTTTGCCCAAAAGATCAGTTTTGAGATGGTAACACTGCAAAGTGTTTGGCTACACATCTATGGGAACATACATTTGGTGGCAACGATTTTTGTGATAAAATATTTTAGAATACAAATTGTAAAGGACTTTGTCATGTTGTATAAAAGTCTATACCATCAGATATATTGGCATCATCTTCACACCATAATAAGTTATTCGCAGATATCCAACACCTTCTTCACTTAAATCAGAGACACCCTTGTTAGGTAATTCAAATTAGGTATTTGTGGATATTTGCAGAGAACAAACAGCTAGTGAGCAACCAAGCACTGAATATAGGCGAAGCCCTCAGTACAATTCTGGATTACTGACAAGGAGGAAGATTATTCTTGAGTTTTGGGTCCTTGTGACGGGAGTGCAAACCCCAACGTCCCAGCACCCTCGGGACAGTCCTGTAGTTCTGAGATGAGGGGAGAGATTTACAAAAATGTTGCCTCGTGTTTGCCTCACAAAAGTGACGCAAATCTGTGAAAAATATTTTTTCCCAATTTACTTTCTAGCGCTAAACTCGTTTAGCACTGGAAATAATGGAAAAGTAATGCGAAGCAGTACATAGCGCTGCTTTGCATTACTTTGCGCCATGAGGGCATACTAAGGGTAGAGCATGAGCATTCCCAGGCAACCGCCAAAGGTTTCTCATGCAAAACCTAATTTACTAAATAAAGTAGATTGGGTTGAGCGAGAGAAAGCTGCGCCCTTTTCAAGTAGGCTCAAGGAAGGATAAATGCTTTAATTTGTCCTTCCTTTACCGACTTTGCATGCGTGCTGCACTGTGCAGTAGGCATACAAAGTGGGAAAAGCTTTGCATCATGTCTGGGCATCGTATTTTGTACAGGAAGGATACCCTTCCTGTACAAAACCTATGCTAGACTGATGTACACATCCTGGCGCTATGGCGCTAAGATGTGTGCGTGGCGCACGGCCACCGAAATTCGCACTGGCGCAAGGGAAAGGGGAGGAGAGAGCCATATCTCTGATAATATGCCGCTCTCCTACTCCCTTCCTGTCGCGCAACGCAGCCTCGTGGGGGGGGGGGGGGGTGTGCTGTGTTGCGTGACTTTTGGTAAATCTCCCCCGTAGTGTTCTCTGTAGAAGTGAGCCTTGACATATGAAACTGGAAAATATACACATCCAAGATGGCCTGATGTCACTGGTTTTTAGACATTCCACAAGTTATTCCTTTCAAAGTTGTCTGGAATATTACTATATTTAAAGGCAGATGATAAAGGCAACAGTTTGTCTGGGTAAAGGCAATAGTTCGGATCACCTAACTTTATGAGGAATACATACTATTGCTAAAGGACCAGCTAAAGGATTGAAAGCGCACTTATCTAATTTGATATGGCCTGATTAGGTAGGTTTTGTTAAAGGCAGGATCATCTTACACATTTTAACTAAATGGGTATATGCTGTTGGACAAAAAAGAGATCTTTGTTATTTTAGGTTACACATTTCAGAGAAATGTTTATATTGAAAAACATTTCAGTAAACATCATATTTTGAATTAAAATATAATAAAAAATTAATACATTATTTTTTAGCATTACATAAAAAATAAATGTATTTTAATTGAAAATGTTTTGAATAAATCATTTTTAAATGGTATTGATCATTTAATAAAATGTCCCCATATCTTTGACATAATTTGATTTTGCATACTTTTCTAAAGTGTTTTTAGAAACAACTAGACCTAACTCTAATCTCAATTCCTGTTCTAGCCATTATCTCCATTCCGTATGCAAACCCTACTATAACCCAAATCTAATCCAAATCTTAAACCTTGGGCTCGTTCTACACTAACCACTGTAAAAAAACAGAAGCTTATCTTTGCCCATTATAGAGATACACTTAGCCCTAGTCATAAATGTAATTTTAACCCTGGTTACGACCCTCACCCTAACTTAACTTTAGACCTGACCCTAACAATAATCCTTCCACTAGTCCTTCCACTGATAAATGCTGTTGGTGTTGTCCTGAAAATTACTCTAAAGAAAAGAAAACTCTAAGACTAATCATAGTCTTCAGCATTACCTTCACATTGACCCTAACCAGAACCTTGAACCCTAACCTTTACCTACTGGTCTCTGACCATCCCCATAAACTTTATTTTAATCTAAATTTAAATCTGTTTTCGAAATTAATTGAAATGTTGTAGAGTCCCTTATTTATATATCTGCAATCACAACAATTTATCTAGAACTGAACATAACCAGTCTGACTGACACACCACAAACGTTTGGTAGAAGCTACTCTTACACTTTTTCTAGTGAAAATACACATTTTATATTATAGTAAAGTTACACAACATACCAACACTTCGCAGAAATCCCCCAAGCCCGCTGGAAAGATTTGAAGTTCTTTGCCATTGACTATATCTTCAAACATCTCAGTGGAAGCAACAGACTAATGAAACTTAGGTAACTCAAATCTAAACACATTCTAGTCCTAGAATGTGTTAACCCCCATGGTGTTACCCAGGATGAAGACATTTTTGGACAAATATACCCCTGGCAACAATATTCTGTACCATGGTGAATTTAAAATCAGTTTTTACTAGTGGCCTGAAACGTTTGCATTTTTCTTTCTTTTTTTTTCTAGCACTGCTTCCATGAAATTTTGAATGAACAGTTAAGGGTATTGGTGGGCGTTACGATAACTAACATACTTATGTTGCTAAAGTTAGTGTGCTATAATGTGACTTGACCACTTAGGACTGATTTCCTGGATAGCATAAAAATAAAGTTTAATGTTGTAGACATTACGATACTCCAGTAATCTCTGCTTCGCAGAACAGATTCCTTTTACATTGTAATTTGGTTTGCCCGCATGGGCTTAATCAAACCAATTTTAAGTATCAATTTCTGTCCATATCATTACCACTTTTAATTATATTGAGTTTATAATCAGCCCACCGGGGCTTTGATTTAATGTCAACTGCCTATTCAGAGGCTTGACAAATTATAATCCATATTCATAATTAAGGCTTTACTTGAAGTCTGATATTATGCAGATCAACTAAAATGCCGATGTGACATTGCTGGAATTGGAATATAACTTAGATGTCTGTTAATTATGCTTAGTAGTGTCAATACCAGCCATATCGACATCTATAAAATTGGTTATTCATAGTCTGCAACTGCCTTGATAATTATTTGCAGTTTTGATTGACACTGGCATTGAGTCTTTCTTCATGTCTATATGTATTCATGAAATCTAACACACATATGTCATATTTATTTGGGGGCAATATATTGATTGTCAGAATTGGTTGAATATGAATTTGGTAGGATTATAATTATGTCTGTGTATCCTCACAAGCACAAACACTTTGAATATCGGTAGTTTCATGTTTACTGCTAAGCACATATTTACACTACTCTGTTTGAATCAAACTTTATTGTGAACAAGTGATGTCACAAGTGATTCCATCATTGATGCCCTTTAAGACGTCATGAGTGATGTAATATGTTGGGTCGTAAGCAGTGCATGGCAGGGGCGGACGTTTTAGGTTGTGCACTGAACTATAACTGGCAAATTGCAATTTTTTTGAGGTTTTAAGTGTTCTTTTTTTAACTAATTTCACCACCTAGCTATAACTTTAGTTTTAAATGTAAGCTTACGATATCATTAGCAACCTTAACTATAGCAGCACTTTAACCTTTTGTTGTTCAATGAGTTTCAGGGGGGTTTTAATTTTAGGAAAGATCATATTACCAAAAACTATAACCTCTATTTAACGTTCGATTTTTTCAGAGAACTTCTGGGGGAGGGTGGGGGGGTTGTTAGGGAAGAGCATATTACCATACCTCACAATAATGTTTATTTAACCTTTTTTAATTTCCGCCAGTCACAGACAGGATGAATACCTAAAAAAGGAGAAAACACAAACAAACCCTGAGGAGAACAGAAAGGATTATTAGACAAAGGATTAATATATTTGGGATGTCCTTCCAAGTGGTGATTTCCAGACTCTGCTTTCCACCTGATGTCATCTTGGACATGGTTCCTGAGCTGAAGCAGGATCTTTATTCGGATATTAGCTGCTCTGCAAATCTTTTTTGTCACAGAATCTTTTCAGAGGGTGTCCAGTGACATTGTAGGTATTTTACAGCCAAGTCAGTCCCAATGTTTGCACCAGGTCCTGAGATGCGTTAACTGAAGAATGCATCTCTACATAGGCATGTCACAGTCACTGGTTAGAAGGAAAAGGGTTGCTAGGGAATTGTATTCAATTTCCCACTTTCCATGTGTGCGTGGGACTATTGATTGCATGCATGTGGCACCTGAGACACCTCACCACTCAGCACACCTTTACCATAACAGACAGAGCTGGCACTCCGTAAACCTGCAGGCTGTTAGTAATGCCAGAGTAGTCTCTGGAGCTGACATAGCAGAGGCAGCTCCACAGCTAAGACAGAGGAGTGTTGCACCACTGCTTTTAAGCAGTGTGACAATAGTAAAAATGAAATGATAATAACTTGTTGTTATTATCATTGTAGGGCAGGGGACGAGTGGTTTGCTCACTCCAAGTGAGCATGAATGCTTGGCCGGCCCACTGGGGCCAGCCAAACAGTCATGTGCACTTTGTATGTTCTCCACATTGGCTGCATTGCAGCCTGCATGGAGAACATGCCTAGGCCCCCAGTCTCCGTCTGAGCTCCAAACCATAGCGCTCAGACCAATCACAAGGCTGCATTGCAGTGTTGTGATTGGTTAGGAGAGCCTCTGTGTTTACCAATTCCAATGCTGCATGGCAGCACTGTTATTGGTCAAGGGAGCCTGGGTCTGATTACTGGTTGCTGTTCCGTCCCCAGTTCGACAGAGGAGAGACGGAGCAGATAAGCGGGTCGCGGCGATAAGGTAAGTGTTTTTATTTTTTTTACATTCCTCTTCCCCGCCCACCACCTCAGATCCATATCAGCCGCCACTGTACCAAGGTGAAGCTCTGGATGACTCTAAATGAGGCGGCGTGCCTTTCAGGTTTGCATAAGTGTAGTAAGGTGCAGTTGTGACAAAGTACCCTCTCAGCCAAACTCTAAGGTGTATATTTATTGGTCTTGACGCAACGGAATACAGCAAGAGAACTTGCCATGCTGATGTGTGTGAAAGGAAGGCACATTAAATGCTCCAAATGTTTAAATATATGTATCCTTTCTGCTCTCTCCTTGTGCTGCTGTTCTTGTGGCATTGAAATGCCAATGCAGGCACCCTTGTCTGAGTTACGAGCAGGATTATTTTTGTGCAGGAAATGAGTCCTTCCTTCACCAAAGAAAATCCTTAGAGGGAGTTTTTGCTTTGTATGTGTGATGCTGAATGCGTCATGCATAGATATCATAATAATAAGCATTGGCATAGCCAATAGGTCTCGTCTTTGGTACCTTATACGTTTTTAGCCAGAGCTATCAACTTTGCTAATGTGTTTAAGCTATGTTGTAGAGCATTGCGGCTGCTGTGTAGTACATTAAAAGGTTATTTAAAAAAGTGTGATAAACTTTTTTGTTACCTTATTTAACCAAGAATACATTATGTACAACTGAACAAACCAATTGAAAAATGAATTAACATAAAAAATGTCTTCTTGTGTTTTTTGTCCTTTCAATGCTGGCAACTTCTTCATGCCTGTTCTAATGCTTGTTTGTTATAGCTTTTTTTTGTTATGGCCGGACACTAGGGGAGAATCAACAGTTGACAGATTCAGAGACCAGACTGAGGTGGTGCTGAGGGTAAACATCGTTTACAACGATGTTTTCACAACGCGGTACCTTTACAACGCGGCCGTGACAACGCAAGTCGTTACCACGACTTGCGCTGGAGGGCGCTCAAGGTTTAAAAATAGTTAATTTACTATCCTAACACCTTCCCTAGGGTCCACGGGGACTGGTGTTAGAATAGTAAATTAAACTATTCGAAATCCGCGCCCCCCAACGCAAGTCGTGGTAACGACTTGCGTTGTCACGGCCGCGTGGTAATGGTATGCGTTGTGACGGTACGCGTTGTACCGTCATATATCCGGTGCTGAGTGATGCTGCGGTGCTGATTCATGCTGGGGTGGTGGTGTTGCATTGGTGCTCAAGTGGTGCTGAGTTGGTGCTGTGCTGAGCTGATGCTGCACTGATGCAGAGGTGATGCTCGACTGATGTGGAGGTGGTGCTGCCTTGATGCTGAAGTGGTGCTGGGTTGGTGGTGAATTGCTGCTGAGGTGGAGCTACACTGGTGCTAAAGTGATGCGGTTCTGATGTTGAGTTGGTGCTGTGCTGGTGGTGGTGCACTGATGAGGAGGTGGTGCTGTGCTGATGCTGAGATGGTGCCATGCCGATGTTGAGGTAGTGCTGTGGTGGTGCCCAGCTCATCCTAAGTGATACTGAGACGGTACTGAGTGAAGCTGAGGTGGTGCTGAGTCATGCTGAGGAGGTGGAGCTGCGCTGGTGCTCAGGTGGTGCTGAGTGAGGCTTAGTTAGTGCTGTGCTGAGGTGATTCTGTACTTCTGCTAAAGTGGAGCTGTGGTGCTGAATTGCTGCTGAGGTGGGGTTGCACTGGTGCTGAGATGGGGCAGTCCTTGTGGTGGTGCACTGATGTGTAGGTGATGCTGTGCTGAGATGGTAGTGTGCTGATGTTGAGTTGGGGTAAGTTGGTGCTGCACTGATGTTGGTTCACTGATGAGGTGCTGCTGTGCTGATGATGAGGTGGTGCTGCACTGGTGGTGGTGCACATATGAAGAGGTGGTGCTGTGCTGCTGCTGAGATGCTACTGTGCTGATACTGAGGTGGTACTGTGGTGGTGTTGTGCTGAAGCTGAAGTGGTGCTGCCCTGATGCTGTGCTGATGATGCGCTGGTGCTGAGGCGGTCCAGAGTGACAGTCAGGTGGTGCTGGGTGATGCTTTGGTGGTGCAATTTTCAAATCACAAAATGTCCCAAATTAGCTTAAAAGTGGAATCACAAGCCATTTGTTTCAGGGTCACACAGTTTTTGTCATCAGCACCTCTACTCCCTTCTTCCAATAGAGAAGTTCAAACATGAATGGCAAAATATCCTAGTTTGCAAATGATTTCCACATAATTATGGCACTGCCATATTAACCACATAATACATAATCTGAACAACAAATTGTAGTTAAAACAGATAAAAAGTTACAAACAAATATGATTTGTGTTGCAATGGAGGGCCCTTTGTAAAGGTTGACTGGTCACCTTTCTCACTGCTGCATTTCTATGTTACACTGGTACAAATGAGGCAAAATCTTTGCAGAAACTTTTAGTATGTATAACAATGTCAAAATAATAAAGTATCAGAAAATGTACTGCATTAAGCTGTAGCCTTTTTTTCTGCTAAATTTAGCCAACAACTCCATTGCTGCATAATTCCAATGGCCCCAATGCAGGCAGCACACGTTAAACGTGCTTGTGCATGAAGCAGAGAGACTGTGAAGTTTGCTAACTCAGGGCCAGATGTACAGCCGTTTTTTGTGGTCACAAATAGGAAATAGGCCGGTTTGTGACTGCAAAAAAAAGCTTAGTGCAATGTACAAACACTATTGTGTGAGACAGTAACTCGCAAAATAGCATTTGCGAGTCGCTGTTAGGAAGGGCCATGCCGAGAGCGTTCCTCCCTAATAGCTCATCATAATGGTATGTACCACTGTGTTGCGACAGCATTTGCGGCCGCAAAACACTTGCAGTATACCACCTACTTCAAATAAGTGGGACCCCTTCTCCTTTGTGAATGGTGCGAAAAGTATTTTTAAGAGCAAACAGTGGTCCCGAGGATCACTGCCTGCCCTTAAAAAGTTAAAAGAATACTTTTCATTTTATTCTTCTAAATGCATCCAATTTTCCTTAAAGGAAAATGATCTGTTTTTGAAAAAAAAAGTTGCTTTTTGTAAAATGCAAACACAAACATGGGGGTCTATGGTCCCCAGCAGGCCACCAATCCTGTGTTTGCAGGCCATTCCTAATGGGGTGGCAAAATGCAGCCTGCCTCATGAATATTAATGAGGCAGGTCATTTGCGAGCCTATTAGCAATTGCAGACACTGTTGTACATTCCAGTTTGCGAGTCGCAAAACGTCGCAATTTGTGACTCTCAAAATGGAAGGGTCGTACATCTTGCCCTTAGTTTGGTGTGTGTGCAAATCCTGCATTGCTGTTCCCTAGTGAGTTGCAGCTCATACTGCTGAAACAATGCCAATGGAGGTACCAATGGGTGAGGCGGACTGGCCTCAAGGGTCCTGTGACCTCAGTGACAGAGTCACTGTTGTTCTACAGTGTATTGATTCATAGGCCTGCCCTCAAGACTGGAGGTGAACTTCAGTATGGGTTGTGGTGTACAGGCCTTCAAGATTAACCCACACTTGCCACCGCTTGGGTCCACCTGCTGGTACTAAGACGCAAGGGCTTCTAAGGTCTAGCTGGGCCTTCTACGGTGTCAAGCATGGGAATGCGCTCCCTCAGGAAAGTGGTCTAGTGGACTGGTCATGAAGGCTGAACCTGGTTCCCCTGTTCCAAATTCGGCAGCACTGGCCATAGAGCCACATCCTCTCCCCCACTGAAGACCATGCTGCCCCACTGAGAGAAACTTGTACTGCCTTTAACTACAATCTAGTTGTGCCCCGCTATAAACACTTGGATGTGACTCAATTCAAAGTCTGCACTAGACAAGAGTAATATCCTGCCTGAAAAAAAGTAACAACATCCTGGAAAAAGCAAACGCTCGTAGGAAATGCAAGATTAAGTAAAGCATGTGTAATGTAAGCAGGAACAACCTGCTTACCTTAACACTTTTACACTCATTAAAAAATCTGTGTTTTTACCTGAAAAGTTAAGGACATGACTACAGGGCCTGGAAGGGACTCATTGAATGTCCATTGCTTATATCCTTATAAAACATAAGCAGTATGGTTTAAAAAGGACCACACCCTGAACACAGAGCCGTGGTACACATTTTATAAACTAAAATAAAAAAAACAGCTGAAAAGGATCGCATTAACATCTAGCAGGTATTTCAGTACCTCCAGGAAAGGTGCACTTCTCCACCAGCGGAAAACAATGTTGTTCAAAGAAATACAGGAAAACGAAAGTAGTGCTTCACTGGCAAATTCTTCAAACTGGTGCTATTGTGTTTAGGTGTGACTAAAACCAATCTGGCCACTCTGCTTGCTACCAATCGTTCTTGTTTTATTTGGTTATCTGTTTACTTTTTTATTTTTAAATTTTTTCTCTCTCTGTAGCGAGGCTGGATTTTGGAATAGAAAAACGCCAAACAAAGTCAACATTTATAGTAAAAGCGTTTCTTCTTTTTTAGATCCATTTCACAGGGGAACAAATAAACGAGCGGAGATGAAAGAGAGGGACAGAGCCGTTTCGTGAAGTGATCGTTTTCAGCAAGTGAGGAGGAGCGAGACAAAGACAGAAAGAGAGTGAATAAGAGGAAAAAAGAGAAGGGTGCAGCTGACAGCAGCAGCGCAGGAAACGTGGACACTGTCCTTGTCTACTCTGGGCAGGAAGGAAGATACAGGGTCCTTTCCCTTCTCTGTGTAACTCGCCCGTCCCTCTATGGCCAAAAAGAGCAGAACCTAATCTGTACTCCTTGGTAATTTCTACCGTCCTGGGACAAATGTTTACAATAAAAATGTTGGGGCACACCTTGCCCTGCAAATCCCGCCCACTTCGACGGCTGCTTGCATCATGCTGTTTTGCTCGTAAATTGATTTCTCACCCTTCAGTAATATCCATGTGTTGACTGATAAACAGGCAGCATACTGTCATACTTTTCTAACTACAAATATACAGTTCACATATTTTACATCAATCATCAGCGTAATGTGTACGGTTATCAGCACTTCAGCTTTAAGTGTCAGTTATTGGCATCAATCTTCTCTTCCCCCGACGATTAAAAACAAGCATTTGCAATGCAATGGTCTCGGCATCATTAAAGGTAGAGCTATTGGCATTGCTCATGACATTTCTTTTTTTTTCTTTAAATCAAAAATAAATGGCCATTGTCATTAACATTGCCAATACACAGCACTCTGCACTCAATAGCACACAATGCTCTGCACACTTGCTCTGCACTCACTGCTCTGCACACTCGCCACTCTGCACACTCGCCACTCTGCACACTCGCCACTCTGCACACTCGCCACTCTGCACACTCGCCACTCTGCACACTCGCCACTCTGCACACTCGCCACTCTGCACACTCGCCACTCTGCACACTCGCCACTCTGCACACGCCACTCTGCACACTCGCCACTCGCCACTCTGCACTCGCCACTCTGCACTCGCCACTCTGCACTCGCCACTCTGCACTCGCCACTCTGCACTCGCCACTCGCCACTCGCCACTCTGCACTCGCCACTCGCCACTCTGCACTCGCCACTCTGCACTCGCCACTCTGCACTCACCACTCTGCACTCACCACTCTGCACTCACCACTCTGCACTCACCACTCTGCACTCACCACTCTGCACTCTGCACTCACCACTCACCACTCTGCACTCACCACTCTGCACTCACCACTCTGCACTCACCACTCTGCACTCACCACTCTGCACTCACCACTCACCACTCTGCACTCACCACTCTGCACTCTGCACTCACCACTCTGCACTCTGCACTCACCACTCTGCACTCACCACTCTGCACTCACCACTCTGCACTCACCACTCTGCACTTACCACTCTGCACTCACCACTCTGCACTCACCACTCTGCACTCTGCACTCACCACTCACCACTCTGCACTCACCACTCACCACTCTGCACTCACCACTCTGCACTCACCACTCACCACTCTGCACTCACCACTCTGCACTCACCACTCTGCACTCACCACTCTGCACTCACCACTCTGCACTCACCACTCTGCACTCTGCACTCACCACTCTGCACTCTGCACTCACCACTCTGCACTCTGCACTCTGCACTCTGCACTCACCACTCTGCACTCACCACTCTGCACTCTGCACTCACCACTCTGCACTCTGCACTCTGCACTCACCACTCACCACTCTGCACTCTGCACTCTGCACTCACCACTCACCACTCTGCACTCACCACTCTGCACTCACCACTCTGCACTCACCACTCACCACTCTGCACTCACCACTCTGCACTCTGCACTCACCACTCTGCACTCACCACTCTGCACTCACCACTCTGCACTCACCACTCTGCACTCACCACTCACCACTCTGCACTCACCACACTCTGCACTCACCACTCTGCACTCACCACTCTGCACTCACCACTCTGCACTCTGCACTCACCACTCACCACTCACCACTCTGCACTCACCACTCTGCACTCACCACTCTGCACTCACCACTCTGCACTCACCACTCTGCACTCACCACTCTGCACTCTGCACTCACCACTCACCACTCTGCACTCACCACTCTGCACTCACCACTCTGCACTCACCACTCACCACTCTGCACTCACCACTCTGCACTCACCACTCTGCACTCACCACTCTGCACTCACCACTCTGCACTCTGCACTCACCACTCTGCACTCTGCACTCACCACTCTGCACTCTGCACTCACCACTCTGCACTCTGCACTCTGCACTCACCACTCTGCACTCACCACTCTGCACTCTGCACTCACCACTCTGCACTCTGCACTCTGCACTCACCACTCACCACTCTGCACTCTGCACTCACCACTCACCACTCACCACTCTGCACTCACCACTCTGCACTCACCACTCTGCACTCACCACTCTGCACTCTGCACTCACCACTCTGCACTCACCACTCTGCACTCACCACTCTGCACTCTGCACTCACCACTCTGCACTCACCACTCTGCACTCACCACTCTGCACTCACCACTCTGCACTCACCACTCTGCACTCACCACTCTGCACTCACCACTCTGCACTCTGCACTCACCACTCTGCACTCACCACTCTGCACTCACCACTCTGCACTCACCACTCTGCACTCTGCACTCACCACTCACCACTCTGCACTCACCACTCTGCACTCACCACTCTGCACTCACCACTCACCACTCTGCACTCACCACTCTGCACTCACCACTCTGCACTCACCACTCTGCACTCACCACTCACCACTCTGCACTCTGCACTCACCACTCTGCACTCACCACTCTGCACTCACCACTCACCACCACAAAGCATTGACAAACCCAATACCTTATGTAGACGAGACCTATTGACTTTTCCAATGCTTGTTTTTAACTCTGTGGTCGCGTCCTTCTGAATATGTTAAAATATAAACGTTCACATTCTATCGCACGTTGGCTTGAGGGCTGTTGGAATTCACTGTATGCTTTAATCCAAAATGTTGATGCGGGTTCAACGAGAGAGAGACAGAATTTGGCAGTACGGCAAGCGATTTTCTTGCATGAGTTCAATCAATGGGTGATGTAAACAAAGCGTCTTTCATCATTGAACTCGCGGCCGCCCCGGAAGTCAGGCACGGTCGCCTGTGACGGGGGCGGGGCCACGTTCACACCGGAAGAGGAGGCAGGCGGAGTCGTAGCGTCTCGCGGCCCGGGGCTCCTGTGAGCGGTGTAGAGCCCCGGGGCTGCGCCAGCAGGAGGTTGGGCGCCGCGTGCTGAGGTAAGGTAAGTTCTGGAGCGCGATTGGTGCACTTGTGTGTGTGTATGCTCGTGTGTGTGTGTGTGTATGTATGTGCGCGACGGTGACGGCGGGGGAGGGGGGTCTGGAGCGCGATTGGTGCACTTGTGTGTGTGTATGGTCGTGTGTGTGTGTGTATGTATGTGCGTGACGGCGGGGGAGGGGGAGGGGGGTCCTCGGTGCACTTGTGTGTGTGCGCGCGCGTGAGTATGAGTCAGGGGTGGTGTCTCTGTATGTATGTATGTGCGTGCGTGCATGGGCGCGTGTGTGTGTGTATGCGCATGCGTGTGTTGTGCTTGCGCTTCCCAGGAGACAGCGCCAGGCCACAGCGCGCGTTCCAGCTACAAATCGCCTGGAAGGATGCGCGTGACCTGGACTGTCTCCTGGGACTGCTACTCGCTGACATAAGATCTCGGCGGAGACGCGCTTACGCGCGTCTTTTAGCCGAGACCTAATGAAGTCTGAAAGAATGTTCATTAACTTAACGACATGTGATTACTGGGGTGATTCGTTATCTGCCAAAGTGTGTCCCCTGGCTTCTGTCTCATCCTGGCACCTCTAGCCCCCAAACCATTGGTCAAACTGCGATCTTCTAATTCCACCTGGGTCCACCGATCACTAAACCTTGTTCCAACCTCACAAAAGCTTTTTATTTAAAACGTGGTTTCAAGATGACATCATGAGCTCGGATTAGCTCAGTCCAGCAAGCATAAAAGGAACGCCACTTTCAGCATGCTCAAGCCATTATCAAAAGATACAGGGTGTGCCGCAGCAGGGGCGGCTCTAGGCTCATGGTGGCCCTGGGCAGGGAGCGTAGGGGGCCCCAGAAGAGGAGGTCAGGGCGGGGCAGAGAGCGGAGGCCAGTGAAGGGGGGGTAGGGTGTTTGGAAGTGGAACAGAGCCAGAGGCCGCCAAATCCATGCCAGGGGTCGCCACGCAAATATGTATCCATCCTGAGAGAATTATTATATTAAGGATATAGATTGGTGTGGTGGCCCCTGGGGTTTGGTGGCCCTGTGCAGGTGCACAGCTTGTTAATGTTAACCGTTATGTTAACCATTTTATTAAGCGCGCAGCTGCCCCAGCTAAGGGGCGTCCCAGTGCTATCACATGAGGAGACGACAACAATACGGGCCAGCCAGGAAATTACCAGAAGAGACTAAGGTGATGGGAACAAAAAGGTCTTAATAGCCTTTCTGAAGGATGTCAAACAATTCATAGCGCGGATGTGAACCGGAAGAGAGTTACAGAGCTTAGGCGCAAGATATCGAAAAGCCCGACCTCCTGTCCTGGAAAGCCTAATTCTGGGCACCGTAGCTAAGTGTAGCTCTGCTGAGCGAAGGGAGCGCAACGGATTAAGTGTGAAATCAAGTTACTCAGCAAGGCTGGGCTAGCACTTTTCAGAATCTTAAAGGAAATACAAAGTGTTTTATAGTGAATGCGTTTGTCAATGGGGAGCCAATGCAATTTACGGATGGTACTAGAAACTGGGCAGAAACGTGGCAAACCCACCAAGGCTCTGGCTGCCACATTTTGAATGCGTTGCAGTCTTGTTATCTCTGCTTTGTTTGCCCCCAGAAAAAGAGAATTTGAGTAGTCCAAGCGTGAAATGATGGTAGCTTGCACGATGAGTTGGCGGACCGAGGGGGCAAAGTATTTTAGAATGGGTCTTAGGCTTCGCAAGATACCAAAACACGATGTGGCTAACTGCTTGGTATGTGCCTGAAAGGAAAGTGAAGAGTCCATCATGACCCCCAAGTTCTTGACTTCACTTTTTGGGGTGGGAATTGATCCCAGGGCTGCCGGCCACCACTGATCATTCCAATAGATTGACGTGCTTACCCACCAACAGAACCTCCGTTTTTCCAGCATTTAGCTGTAGACAATTGGCTGCCATCCAATTGGCCACTGCTGTCATGCCGTCTTTAAATTTGGAGGCCGAGGGTGAGGCACCGTCCGCCAAGGTGACCACTAGCTGCATATCGTCAGGGTAAGAGACGATCGTAAGGCCCCATTGCTTGGCGACGCAGCTAGAGGCTGGACGTATATGTTGAAGAGAAGTGGACTTAAGGCTGAGCCCTGGGGGACCCCTTGACCAATGGCATGGGTCTGGGATGTGTAAGGGGTAATGATACTCTGAATGATCTGTTGGTCAGGAATGAGCTGAGCCATTCCAAGGCCAGGCCTGCTATCCCTACTTCCTCAAGTCTCTGAAGTAAAATCTTGTGGGACACTGTGTCAAAGGCAGCGCTGAGGTCTAATAAAAACAGCGCCGCACTTTGACCTTTGACCACAAGAGACCGGATCTGCTCCGTGGTGGCCAGAAGGGCCGTTTCTGTACTATGGCCCGTTCGGAACCCATTTTGAGAAGGGTCTAGAATGTAATTATTGTTCACAAATTGGGTCACTACATTGTTAACATGAGCCTCCGTTATTTTAGCCACCCAGGGCAGAAGGGATATTGGTTGAAAGTTTTCCGGTTTGTTGGGGTCTGCATTAGTTTTTTTTTAAATTGGAGACACCCAAGCGTGCTTCCAAGAAGTCGGTACGGTTCCGGTTGATAAGGAACTGTTAATTATGTTACAAAGGGGCCCCTTAAAGACTAAAAAGGAGTTCTTAAATTGAGATGGTTGTAAGGGGTCCAACGGGGAGCCTGACTGGAGCGGAATAGATGTCAGGGAAAACCTAGGATCGACTGTGGGTTTGACAAAGGTTGAGGGTGCAGGGGCAGGAAAAGACAAGTAAATAGAGCGCACTTTATTGACGAAAAAATTTGCCAATTCATCGCATAGAGTCGTGGAGGCTACCACTGAGGTGCCAGCTTTTCTTGTCCTGAGATCTTTAAGGATTTTGAAAATGCATTTAGTGGGATTAGAGCTGGTGCTAATCTCCATAGCATAGAATGATGCCCGTGCTTTGCAGACTGCTTTATGGTAAGATTTTACCATTGTTAAGTAATATCTTTTTTTCTCTGGTAGGTAGTCTTTTCTCCAGTCGCGTTCAGCTTTTTTACAGGCTTTCCGCAGAGTGGTTAAAGAGTTGTTGTACCAAGGATTGGAGGTAGAACTACGACCTTTCACCCATTTTGCTGGAATAAGGGCATCCAAACCTTGCGGGATCCATTCGCAAAAGCAATCGTAGTCTTGATGGTTATCTAGAGGGTTGGCATTAAGAAAGTGATGAAACTTGTCCAGCTTCAACTTATGCCAAGGCCGTTTAAAAATCGACCTAGGAGTTCCGTTGTTGGGGCGTTCAATGAGAGGGACAAACCATCTAACCAGGTAGTGGTCTGTCCAACCCATGTGAGATGGTTGATCCATAGTAACAGAGTGAAGGTTAGTAAATAATGGGTCCAGCAGGTGTCCTGCTAAAAGTGTAGCTCCAGGGACTAATTGGTCCAGCTCAAGAGCAGCAAGATCTGCTACAAAGATGGCGTTATCTCGAGCCTGGTCCAGGTGGAGATTGAGATCACCACAAATTCTAAAATTAGCGGAACCTGCTGCAAGCTCACTAGCAACCTCAGGGAGCATTTTTTTTAATGTAGTTGCAGTGGCCGGAGGCCGATATAAAAGGAGGCCTGATAGTGAGTACTGTGCCCTCACAGCTACCTGGAAATGCACCGCTTCGCAGTCTGCCACCTGCGCTTTATTAAATATGCAAGTGTTATGGGATTTGAAAACGATCGCTATCCCCCCTCCCCCTGATGCCCTGTTTAGTGTACACATGGAATAACCAAGCGGTAAAGCTAGGTTGATAACTGTAACCAGGTCATCACTTAACCAGGTTTCACACATAAGGAAAATATCAGGGTGTTCTTCAGAGATAAGATCAAAGACTTCGGCATGATGTTTTGCCAAGGATCTGACATTAAGCTGCAATATTTTAAGCTGTGTCTGGGATTTAGACTGATGAACGCATTTCAAAAGTGTGGGGGGCGGGATAGTAAAGGAGCCACAGGCAGGGCAGTCCCATGAAGAGTCTCCTAAAATAGGAGGGTTGGTTAGACAAGGGGTAGGGTCGAGGTTAAATGCCATGAGCTCCTCCCTACCATAGTGTATCGTGCCCAGATGACATCGGCCAGGGGTTCTGGCGAGGGGCAATGTGCAGGCGATAACGGGCGCAGACGGGCTTGCCTTAGGTGCGCCCGCTGCGCTCGTCCGCTGCGCGTCTGTTGAAAGCACATTGTTATAGGGTTGGAAAGGGCGTGGCCTCACATAGTGGGCGTGGCCTCTGGGTTCGTGAATGCTGGCGGCGATGGCGGCGATGCTTTACCCGTGCCTAAGGCCGCCCCTGGCCGCAGTGGAGGGATGGTGTGTTGGTGTAGCACAGGGTGTGTCCTGGGTGAGAGGGGGGGCGTTGGTCTCTTTGTGAACTCTGCCCAAACAGGCACGCAGGGACTCCAAGCACAAGCACTCGTGTTCAGTCCCAATACGCTTGTTAAAAAGGAGTGCACCACAAGTATGAAATGTCTGAAGCAAAATGACCCTTGTAACATACCCAGTCGCCATGGGTGTCACAAACGCACCCAAGAGGAGGGACAAATGTCAAAATTCACCACACAAAAGAGAAGCAATTAGAAAGGCACAGAAAAGAACCAGTCAAAAATGGTGGGCATCGTCAAACTGCTCATACCTTATACAGCATGCCTCGCCAAGCAGCGCATGCGTGCTGACTATAGGCTCGACCTACAAAGGAGAACTATTTATCTTTACATTCATATACACACATCATTTTGTAAATTAATGATTGTGTTAAAATCCATGGGTGGATGCATGGAAACGCTCCTGCTCCATCCATGGAATGCCTCCACAACGCAAGGAAACTCAAGGCAGTGCTGTGTACTGTGTTTTTTTATTTTTTATTTTAACAAAGGCTTGCAAGGTTGTCTAAATTGCCCTTGTGTGACTTTGTAAATTGCAGTAAGGCTTTCCATTGCTTTCCATTGCTTTGCGCATGCAAGAATGCACAAAGACCTACTAAATGTGGGCCTATATTGGGTTCCGTACATGTACAATATCTCCCCATACCGAGACTCCATTGTTGGGGCAGGGAACTTTGACTTACTGCAAATACACAGGAAATTACATACAGAAAGACAAAGTCAGCCATTTTCAATTCATTCTGAGCCATACTCAACTCAGAGAAGCTTTCTCCTCCGTCCTGCTGCTCCTTGCACCAACAGACCCCCAACATGGCAGAGGGACTGAAGGCTCCCCCCTTCATTGAGACAGAATTACACATCATTAGTGAGGTGGTGCTTGAAAAGTACCCTCAGTTATATGGGGAACCAGATAACCAGTTAGGTAATGGAGCCTGTGCCCAAATATGGAGGGAAATTGCCAGGCACTGGAGTGCAATGGGAGTGTACAACTGGGGGTGGGTGGTTGGTTAAAATATGCCGCACATACCTGGAAGACCTACAGTTCTGGACCCATATAAAGGCTCAGGACATTATGGGTGTCTCCCCATCCACAAATACAGTGCTCCTGTAAGACCCCACTGTACCTGAGGGTCCTATAAGCTGCCTGGCCGACCCTCCATGCTCAGCTGGAAGAGTTTGAGCAGTAGAGAGACGGTAAGTACATGTACTTTATTGTGTGAGTGGTGCAAGAGATGTCCTGTCATGTGTTTTTCGCTACCTTTAACATAACCTGAATCATAGCTCCAAAACGGCAAAGGTCCATCCATGAGTATTTCATTCAGCTCAAACTTTTTACAAGGTATTCTGGGATTTGTAGTTTTCATTTAACAAAAGTGTATGTCCTACATAACAAATACTTGAAGTTATGTTATGGTAGCAATTTCTTATATAGCGCCAGTTCACCGGGAGGTTTCATGGCACTGGCTCTAGCGTGTACCTGGACCATTGGAGGTGTTTGAGCGTGGGCCTGTGTAAACAGCCATGTCTTGAGCATTCTCCTAAAGCTCAGATGGTTGGTGCAATATCGAATTTCTAGTGTGAAGGAGTTCCAGAGCTGTTGGGCATTACTAGTGACACAAGGACCTTTTTAAATTTGATTCTATGCTAATTTTTTGTTTTAAGAATGTTTATTGTTAGTATAACAATTTGGGATGTTACTGTGTTCAAGCAAGCATGCTTTTTGTTTGTTTGTCTGGACTACTATTTGTTGTTTGTAATATGGAATTATGAAACTTTACCTTACTTTATAAAATAAATACATATATATGGTTTACCAAATGCACACATTTTCTAAAGAATGTTGTCTAATTTTTTGTACAAATTATATACAGCAGTAATAAGTAAACAGATATACTTTGTAGTGGGCTCCATAAATAATTTGTTATTGTAGGGGAAACGGTGCCTGTAACCAGGTAAAACTCTGAAGCTCCCTTGGATATGTTTTTGTTTTTAAAAAAATGCCCCTTTGTTGTAATGACTTCAACATACTTAAAATGTGTGATATCTTAACATTTTTGTTAATTACATTACAACTGTTTCACAGTTAATATATTTTACAACAAAGGATATCCAATAGTTACGACAATGTACTACAATGTCAACAACTGGTATTTTGTTGCTTTTCTTTGTGATTAATTTGTTAACCACATTTATATTGTTTTATTTACACTTTTTCATTAGCCCAGGCTGATCAAGCCACATCGCATCAGGATAAGGGGCAGGAAAAAAGATCCTCAGCTCACAAGTAGGCACCTCGTCTTTACACCACAAGAGAGAAAGAGAAAGAATCCATCACCAGCAGGTGTAGTGCTTCCACCCAGAGAATTACTCGATCAACAGATAAGACTCCGGCTGAACAGACTCCATATGGTGGAAATTGAAGAGGTCATCACCAGTGAGGGGAAGGCAGTGTGTGGCCCCCTCCTGACCTACATGAAGAACACAGAGAACTGGTTCCCTAGAACAGGCCCAAACAACATCTGAGCCTGTCTCCAGCCTCTTCCTCACTTCTGAGGCCCCCATTCCATCAGACCTCCAGCTGCACCCCCTCCAACTACTCCTCCCAGTGCCCGACTAGAAGACCATGAGTCGAGGAAGGCATCTGACCTCAACAACCCACACCCCTCTTGTAAGCCACAAATTGTTCCATCTGTGTCTGTTCTGTTCCTGTGGTTGCACTCTAGGGGGAAATGATGGCCATTGAGGAGGCTAATGCAGTTGTTTCTCTGGACATCCAGGACTTATTGGGTAAGGTCCAGATGCTCCTAAAGACACTTTTGGTAAGCTTGAAACTTTAACTGCTGTCATCATCAACTTGACTACAGCTTTGTTGTCTACATTGCCTCTCAAACCCACCAAACCTTCTGTTGTCCTGTCTGCAGCTTTCTTAGTCCTCATTGTTTCCCCTGCTATCCCTAGTGTTGTCTATGGGGTACCTGGTCCTGCACCTCAGTCCACTTCTAAGGAAGATTTGAACATCATTGATAAACCAGAGAGCGATGATGGCCAGTGAGTCTGTCCCTCAAGCCATGACTCTAGTTCCAAAAACTACATGTGTCTTGGGGCGCCAACATTAGTAATTTACCCTCTGTGTTTGGACTACATGCTGAATTTGGACTATTTCGATTGTCCCTTTGTATATGGACTCATTCCCCTGATGTTCGAGGCTTTTTTTTTCTGACACCCAATCAACACCACGTTGCCTTTCCCATTCTGACTGAACACTTTATTTGTGTTTGTTTCTTTCATTCCGTCTGACTTTATTACTTATTTTGATATAGAATTTTTTTTATATAAAAAAGTTTAATAAAATATTATTTTTCACAAAGCCTCTTTGTTCTTTATTCTGCATAATATTTGTTGCATTCAATGTGGTTATGTGTAAATTTGTTGGTATTTAGCATATGCTTTTGATATGATGGCTTGTCATACAAATTTTTTTACAATATTAAATGTAGTAACCACGGAAAGTGATATTGAAGGATATATCCTACAACCAGAGAAAATATTACAAACATTATACAGGTCAACTTAGGTTAGAGGTTGTAAACAGTGCACATATGTTTGATTCCAAACAATGGTGATGATAAAAACATATTTACATTATTTATGGGGGATAGCTCCTATGACCGCGCAATTGTGGGAATGAAGATCTTTGTTAACCTCTTCCCTGCGGCGGCTATTGCGCCGCAGCGCTAAGGGGGTCGGGCGGCCGCGCGGCGGTTTCGTGCTTGTGACGGAACCGCTCCGTCACGGCTCGCGGGTGAGCTGTGCTTGTGACGGAACGGTTCCGTCACGGCCCCGCCCGTTCTTTAGAATGTCAGCGCAGGCGCGGAATTCGCGCCGCCCAGGCGTGGCAGCAGGGCCGTGACAGAACCGTTCCGTCACCAGCACAGCCCACCCGTGGCTCGTGACGGAATGGTTCCGTCACGAGCTTGAAAGAGGTTAACTGTGCACATTCTGGGTGTTTGGGAATGTGTGAGTGGATGTGTGCCAGCTGCCTATTGCGATGGCTCAGATAGCTGTGCTGATGGGGCAGATTGATGTGCTGGTGAGGAGTTGGCTGTGCTGGTGCGGCAGGTGACTGTACTAGTGGGGCCAGTGGCTGCACTGGTGAGGGCGGTGGATACAGATGGGAAAGCCAGTGGCTGTACAGGTGATAATGCTAGTGGCTGTGCTGGTAGAGCAGGTGGCTGTGCAGGTGGGGCTAGTGGCTGAGCTGGTTGGGCTGGTGGCTACAGAGGGAGGGGTGCAGGTGGTTGTGTAGATTATTCTTTTTGTGTTGTCTTGCATTGTCTTCCCTATAAATATTTCTTTGATTTTGATGCATGCTCATCATGTCTTGCTGTCAATCATTTGAGGGAGTCCTTGAAATTAGTCTGAAATGTCAGAGTAGCATCTGGTGCACGAATATACTGATGGACATCTGTCTGTTAGTAAAATGTATCTTTCTTAGTGGCTACCGCAAGCTCATGCCACCCCTTCCCTGATTAGGCTGCCTTCTGGCATAACCAGCAGGTCAACGAGCACGGAGAACGGTGGCACGTGGGAGGGTGTGGGGAAGAGGTTCATGCATAGAGAATAGCTATACCTCACCAGAGATGTTCTCTTCTTCAGATGTTTGAGAGTAGGCCTGAGATACACCTTCATGCAAGGATTGTGTTGTAAAATCTACACATTGACTCTGAATGTGAAGGCGGTGAAAAGATGATGGTTATGGAGGCCTTGGTACCCTCTGTGGTTGGTTGGTCAAATGCTGGGGACTGGAAATCTTCCAGATTGAAGTAGGATGAGCAATGCTGGCCGGACGTGAAGTGGCCTCAGTCTTTTAGGTATTTGGCAACAATGCCCTCCTCATTCATCCCTGTACTCCTCGTCCAGCTCCTGTTCATCTTACTTATACTACTTTTCTTGAGCAGTGCTGGCCACAGATATTGGGGCTTAGAGGAGGATCGGGTTCTGTCCTCGGATTGCATGACGCCCTCCGCTTGTAGATTGATCAGCATCATCAGTCTCAGTGTCCGCATTACCTGAAAGAAGAATATTGCAATACAAAAGTACATCACATACAAGCTTAAATTGTAAAATACAAAAGATTAACGGAATGCATCTTCAGCTGTGTTTGAAGTTACATTTACAATGGGGTTTCTGAAACCTAACATATGATAGCTCAGAGATTAGCAGGGATGACATAAATTAGGATGTAAAATGCAAGCTCAGACTCACCAAGTCAGCCACAGATCTGTGTGATTTGGACATTGGAATAGACAAAGACTTCCTTGAGCCAGCAGCTTGACAATCAAGTTGGAGGGTGCTTAATTTTAATATTTATTACTCAGTCAGCATAAAAGCAAAAGCAGAGACACAGCAAAAGGCATTATTGGAAATTACACACCACTATAATATGATTTGAAACATTTGCATACACTGAAAAATAATTTCCACAAAAGTTAGGTATTGTATAAAGTATCCAATGTATTAGTAAAGTACAAAAAACCTGCACACTTACCTGACTGGTGGATGGTAGAGGGCCTAATTACGGCTGCCAGATTTTGATTAAGGACTTGATCCTGACAGAAGCTGAAATTAAGGTGATACATACGTATTGGAGCAACTAAGTGTAAGTGTTAATAGAAGACACTATGAAAAACTTTTAACAACTCCATGGATTGAATAGACATGAGTTCACGTCAGTTCTGCGTCCTGATCAGAACCTTGTATTGTGAAGGGTTTAAAACACTTTGATGCGGCTTCAGCCCAAGTGCATCATATTAAGGAGTATTGGGATCTTTGGTGGATGGTATTGAACTGTTACAGTCTCCCCTTTTTCCAAATCGGAATGGCACTGTGTGGCTAAATAGCCCATCAAGCAGGAATTCACGTTGTTGTAAAAGGTGATGATAAAGAGCATTTCCTCTTGGGCACACACATTCAGAACTGTTGTATTTGTGTATAAGAAACATGATCGTTTGTGATGATGCATTTTTGTAATTGTATTTTGTCATTTGTGGGGTGGGTGAGAATGGGTTGCATTGAACAGTTTTAATATGTTCACATTTTATGTTCTGTCTATTTTAATGTGTCATATATGAAGTATCATTTTACTATGGCTACTATAGGAAAACGGGAAGAAAAACATGGTGATCCCTGATATTAAATATAGGGACCGTGAACAAAAATAGGAGCATGTAGTTTCAAAGTCAGTATTGGCCTATTTCATGTTGGTTTGAATTTTGAGCAGCCGAGCCTTACTGACTACTTTTACAAAGTGTGCATATCTTGCCATAGCCATTTGGTGCCTGCAGCCTGTCTCTAGTTACATGACTGGTTATAGTTGACAGTTGGACTTTGTGTAGTCTTCTTAGACAGCCACCTACAATGAGAGCTTAGGTGTGACTTAGGGGGCCATCACTGATGGCTGGGAGGAAGGAGCTGGTACCAGCCTTACTTACACCTGAATAGGCTGTTCCCTGTCCCCACACAAACTGCTGCATACCGCCTGGAGTTACTCTGGACCCAGTGCAGACAAGGCAGAGCATCTGTATACTTCAAAGACAATCCTCTAGAAGCTTCTTCCCATTTCAAAGACACAATTGTGTATAAAAGAAGGCCAACAGACACCACCACTTCAGTACACTTTTGCACCTGTGAATTCTCTGCCAGGAAGAAAAACTGCTGTGCTGCTGAAGGACTGACACTCTGCTGACTGCATCCTGCTGGAACCCTGCTTTGCTGATCTGATCTGCTGTCTGCTCCCCTCTTGCCTTAGTGAGAAAGACTGACCTGCATCTCTTGAGCCCAGAACTCATAGCCCACAGTGACTCCAAGGGCTAGTTGGCTGGCCTCCTGGTCTGAAGCCTCAGAGACATAACATGCTACCAACCAACTGCACCTAGACTCTGGCATCTGTGAAACTACTTCTGGACCCTTGGAAGTGGGTCTAAGGAGCTTGCCAGCGGACCTGATGGATTTTCTCTGCTGAGCGACGCGTCCCTGAGCAGAAATGACGCATTTCCTAAGCTTAGCTTCGCATCCCAGGGCAGAACCGACTCATCGCTTCTACTGAGTGGATTGGACCCATCGAAACACCTGCATCGCCTTCTGCAGTCCTCGGAACCGACGCATTGGTTCAGCTGTGCTGCACTTCCACAGGCGGGGTCCTCGCATCTCTTGTCAATGGCAGCCTCGATGATGACACCAAACTCTGCATCACAACCCCGCAGCTCCTCAGAACTGACACATCACCAACTACGCACCGCAGTCCCAACGCCAGACTTTCACATCACAAGCCCCGTTGATGGTATACTCAATAACGACAAAACAGGACCTCACACTGCAGCCTCGCCACCTCTGGGACCGACTCATCACTTCGGCTGGATGTCACATCTTCGACGTGGATCTATGCAATGCTCTCCAACCATTTTAAGGAACTCTGTTCAGTGGGCCTATCTGAGTCCATGTAGCCATCCCATGCTCCATCGCAGTTGGCCTGAACTTGTGACTTTGTTCCCATCTGTTACAACCAGTTATTCCCAATAGCGCTTTAGCAGGGTGTGCCCAGACGTGGGTCCCTTGCTCACTTTGCCACTGGATTGAAGCTAGCCTGGCTGATGAGGGGTGTTGCCCTGAAACCAGTCACTGGATGCTTGTTTCCGTTCCAGTGAAGACCTGGCTTTGCAGTTCGGGCTGGACTATTTCCATTAGGAATAGGGTCAAGACTGATTTACATATGGCTGGGTCTGGACTGGGGTGGCGAAATGAGCTAAAGAATGATGATGGATTGAACCCAGATCTGTGAGTGGGGGTGATGTCTGAAACATTTCAGTGCTTCGTCCATCATTTCCTTGTGTTTGTTTGTCTGCTCTGAAAAGTCTGTGTGCCTGCAGCCTGTCTCCAATACACTTCTGGGGTGGGTGACAGCTTGACTTTGTGCATTTCCTCTAGACAGCCACACACAAAGGCAGGTTAGGTATGACTGAGTGCGTCTCTGCATCCTGATGGCTCATCATGGGCAGCATGCGAGGGAGGAGCTGATACTCACATTTGAATGGGCAGTGTCCTATCCCCACACAGAGGGCTGATTTCCCCCCTGTGGTGAGTCTGGAGCCAGGGCTAGGAAGAAAGTACCTCTGTGCACCTTAAAGACCCTTCTATGAAGTCACTCCCACTTCAAAGGCACAACTGGGTATAAGCACTGGGTCTCTGACCCCACCAAATCAGACACTCCTGGACCTTTCAAGGAGAAGGACTGCTGTGCTGCTACAAGGACTGTCCCTCTGCTGGACTGCTGCTCTGGAAGACCTGCTTTTCTGATGTGCTGCCCAGCTGCCTACTGCTGCACAAGATGTGTTGATGATACCCCACTTTTGGGGTGTTGCGCTGGATTTCTCCACGCAACTGTTTCGGAACCAACGCATCACTGCCACTGTGTGGAAAAGATTGATGCATCGCTCCTCCAGCGTGGATTAACTCAGCGCATCGCCTTCTAAACCGCCACACACAGAACTAGCTCTTCGCTCAACAGAACCAATACATCTTCGCGGTTGGGTGAAGAAATCCGGCGCAACACCCCAAATGCGGGGGATCATCGACGCAGGTCATGCTGCAACCAGGATTAAGGTACTTTTGCTCAGGGGGCCCTACGTGGGTCTTGTAGCAGGCCTGCATTCCTTCCTAGGAAGCCTGAACTCTTGATTTTTTCCCGGTCCAGCACGTTACATTTCAACTTCAAAAATTCATACCTGGACTTCTACGTATTGAATTTTTGTTATTTTGGTTTTATTTCATTTAGAAAATCATTATCTATTTTAGTGTTTTCACTGCATTACTGTCTGATATGTTGCACAAATACTTTACACAATGCATGTTCTGTGCCAAGCTACCAAAGGGTGAGCACAGGTTAATTTATGGTGTGCATCTGACTTACTCTGACTAGGATTGCAGTTCGTGCTTGGACAGGGTCCATGTCTCTTCTAATCAGAAAATCCCTTTCTAACAGCATATGTCAGTTTTCCCCCCATTTTAGCTTTGTCCCCCATTGATGAATCTGCACAAAACTTGCCACACCCACAGAAGATTAAATATGCAAAATGTCTGCCAGATTTTATGAGGACTCGTCCAATGATGCCAAAGTTATTCTCTTTAAAAATGCCCCCATTGACAAATCTGCACAAGTTTAAAAATTACAAAGAATAAGGGAAACTTTCTAAGCAGCTACTACATTTCATGCAAATTAATGAAGCAGTGCTAAATTTATGAGCAAATCAAAAATAAATCTTCCGAACTTGCATACAATTCTAAATTCGTGATAAGTTTGGTGTAATTCAATTAGGCAGTTTTTTCTGTATTGGTGAATAAGTATTCCTATGGAATTAAAATGGGAAGTCACACTTTTGGTTGGGCCTCATACCCCATTTTCTTCTCCATGCAGGAGCCAAAGTCCATTAACTTTTTCTGAAAAAATTTGTGCAGATTTGTTGAACAGACTCCAAGTTTTTAACAAAATAAAACATGCCTTCCCTATGGAAACTCAGACCTAACTACTATTACTACAATTACGCTACTGCCGCAGTTTAAGTAGGGGTGGGCGGAGCTCATGGAGTTTCGCTCCACTAAGTTACATAAAACTCCAAAACGCTAACGGGCAATAACTATGCATGGCGCGCTGCTCGCAATGCAGATTTAGTGCCCATAGTGCGGCAGAGCTGAGAAATCAGTGCAAAAGGAACCATGCAGTGCACAAGAGTGTTCAGCCATTCGAGCTGATTTTGCTGCCGCTCGAGTTGGGAATCTACTTGAGCGGCAGCAAATCTACTCGAGAAGCAGACCTCTGACTGCTTGCGACCACCCTTGACCACCTGCTTTAGAAAATCACGCTCGGGGATGCCACTTGCCAGCTTACATTTCTGGAGCCTCATGGGAAACAAATTCCACCACACGGCAATTTGCGGAATTTGGCCAACACTCCGCGTTGCAGGAATAATGCAGAGTTGCCAAATTTCGCAAATCTCACAGGCATAATGAAACATTCCGCCCACCCCTTGTAATTAGGGTGACAAACCATCCTTAATTTTCACAAACTGTCCGTAAATTAGCCCTAATGTCCGTGGTCCATGATAGATGTCTTCATGAACAGCATGTCTCCATCATTGTAGCCTCTCCACTAAAAGACAAAGTTTAATTCCCACAATTGTGATTCCCCAGCTGAAGAGAGGGAGGCTCCTGTGCTGCCTTCCAGGGGGAGGGGCAGACAGCTAAAAAGAGAGAAGCCTTCTTGCCAGAGTGTCTGCTTCATACATCATTGAAAAGGATTTTTACACGCTCAGGAGTACCAATTGCTCAAAAAGATTCAGAATATATTTCAGCCATGGGATAGGACTCGTGAGCTAAACAATCTTTTATTATTAATTTGGTAAAAGCTGCTTCTGGAGAGTTCCTTATCTTAATCCAAAATTAGTAATGGTGCAAGCTGGGCGGTGTCAGAAACATTTTTGTAAACCAATTCCGTAAGGCCTATAAACATGACCACTGATTTCAGAATTACTAAAATGAGTTTCACAAATCCATTTTCAATGGACTGAAGTTGTTCAAAATTAACATCCCCCCTCCCACCTTTGCTGTAAAGACCCACAGAAAAACATTTACTTATATATACATAAGGAATAAATATTTTACAGGGTTGGGGCCAAGCCTAGATGAAAAATGGGAAAGTGCTTCAGTAGCACCCTGGAATTGGCATTTAAGTTCAGTGAATAAGTCCAGCTAAGGCAACTGTCAAAAGGTATCCCCAAATAATGAAAAATGGGTACTCTCTGAATCTCAGTCCCTTCCGTTACATAACTCCTGGACTCAGGTCCTGATTTAGATCTTGGTGGATGGGTTACTCTGTCACAACGGTGGCAGATATCCTATGGGATTTATATTTCCGTGGACAGGATATCCGTCACCATTGTGACAGAGTAACCAGTCTGCCAAGATCTAAATCAGGCCCTGAGTGTTTTTAGGTCCAATTATCATTGTGAAAGACTTAGAGGAGTTGACCCTTAAACCGAGATCAGACATAAATGACGTGAAAGACTCCAGGAGTGAATGGAGCCTATTGGCTGTTTGTGCAAGAAGCACTGCATTGTCTGCACATAAAAGACAAGGAACTGGTTGAAGATCAATCTGGGGCATATCCTTACCCTTTTTAATTAAGTACCGATCCAGGCCATTAATATGAAGAAGAAAGAGAAAAGAAGACAAAATGCATCCTTGTCATACCCCTCTGTTAGAATTAGGTAGAGCAGTACATTCACCATTCTGTCATTAACGTTTTGATCTGTTAACACTGTCAAAAGCATAGGAGAGGTCCATAAAAGCTAAATGAATTACACCTCTCCTGGCTTTGACGTATTTCCTGTTTTTACACTTACACTCAATTGTGTCTATCCCGGAGCCGAAACTGACCGGATAAAGAATATTATTTGATTCTGCCCAGGTTTCTATTGGAGAGAGGAGAAGAGGACCTCACTAGTATCTTGGAGGTGGAATCTAGGCGTGAGATAGGTCTCTAACAACAGGGATCAGTTTTCTCTCCTTTTTTTTAAATGGGGACAATGACTGTTTCCTTCTAGGAGGGTGGTATGGAGCTATTAATTGAAACATGTGATACATTAATGATGAGAGGTGCCCATAAATCAGTATTTGTCTTAAAAGGTCCACTGGGACACCGCCTAGGCCTGGAGCTATCCTGTCTGGGTTTTTTTAATGGCAATCGCCACTTCTTTGGGCTCTACAGAGGAGCTCAATAAAGTGGCTAGAGACTTGTCCATCACCAACACCTGTGTCTCTTGATGGGAGTATTAATGGCATTGCCGGCATCAAAGATTCTCACAATATGTGATGTCCAGACATCTGCAGGAATTAGAAATTATAGCTAAGGAGCATTAAAGTCATTACAAAATGGGCGATTTACCACTTCTCAAAACCGAGTTTGGAATTTAATCATACTTCACTTTCCAGCTCATTCCAAGCCTCTTTTTGAATTACTTGTTTTCTAGATGTGAGGACTTCTTTGCAGGGCCATCTAGCTAGTTTGACTATCTCTTGGATTTGCCTTCAACACCCTTTTAAGTTTACAATACACAGCTGCATACGTGTTATCAAACCATCTACATGTTTGATAGGTCTTGGATTTCTTAATAAACAAGAACTCAGAAAGCCTTCGGCAAAGAGTGACATAAATACTGGTAACCCAGGACAAGTATTCGTCTAAAGATGAACAGCATTGAAAAGCTGCTTCCTCAGTCTGGACCAATTCTTGGAAAAAAGATTCAGGATTTATTTTGTCCCACTTTAATCATACACCTATATTGGCTGATTGTACCTTCTCCCCAGACTCCTTTATAGTGTCAATTTTCATTAAATTCAAATTCAGAGCAAGGGCTAGTAAGCTATGGTCACTCAAACAATTAGGCATCACTGAGAAGTCGCCAGTTAAAGCAGCAAGGTTGTTGGATAATACAATGAAATCAATAGTGCTGGATTTACCATTTCCAGAAATAGTTGGCAGTGTTGAGCAATACTTGGGGGGCTAAATCTATATATATATATATATATATATATATATATATATATATATATATATATAAACAAAAGTATGTCTGTTTGTCCTTTATGCATTACTACACCATTCATCCGATCGGCATGAAACTTTGGGAAGTTGTTGAGTACACTCCCGCGAAGGTTTCTGGCAAAAAAAAAGAAAAATGTGTTAAATATCGCCCCCCCAGGGCCCTCATAATCTTTCCAATACTGAACGTTTATAGTTTACGGTGCGACTCGATTTTTCATTGACCATCAACAAAGCACAAGGACAATCGCTGCAAGTGTGGATTAGATTTGGAGAATCCGTGCTTCTCATATGGACAACTGTATGTGGCCAGCTCACGCGTCGGAAAACCTCCTGATTTATTAGTGGACACACAGACGGAAAATCAAAAAATACCGTGTTTCAACAAGCACTCAAATAAATAAACAGAATTAAAACAACACTTCAAAATGTTTTCCATATTAAAATGAATAAGTTTCAATAAAAATGACACAATGTAAATTGAATGTTATCATAACAAGTTTTCTGAGATCACAGCAACGCGTAAGGTAGTCTGTTATAAATAGCTGCTTTTTTTAACAAGAATCCCGTTAATTACTTCCACTTAAAGGGGTGTGACAAATGTAAGTGACATGGTCTCCATTCATATTAACCCAAAAACTGACTGGCCTCTAAATTTGCAAAGTTTAAGGCTAAAATCTCGGGGCCCACAATAATGAGGTCTGATAATTATTATTATTATTATTATTAAATCGGTTTTATATAGTGCCCGGTTACCCTGGAGCATCCCTGCGCTTTTGCCACCAACCGGAATCAGAAATAGCAGAAAAGGAGACAAATTAACAGAAAAGGAGGGTCTTAAGTTGTTTCCGGAAGCGCAGGAGACACGGTTCCGCGCGCAAACCTATGGGGAGAGCGTTCCAGAGGGTGGAAACGTTAACTGAAAATCTCCTTCCTCCTGAGCGGGCCTTTTTTACCCTGGGGACGACAGACAGGTGTTGATGGTCTGAGCGAAAGGTTCTGCTCGCTTTGTACGGGGTCACCATCTTCTGAAGGACGGGGGGGCCTTTGCCTTGCAAGATTTTGTGTGCAAGGCATAGGGATTTAAATTTCACTCTTTCCCGTATTGGCAGCCAGTGTAGTGCCCTCAGTGCTGGTTTAGCGGAGCAGGACATGGGGATGTTATAGAGTGTTCGTGCTGCCGTGTTTTGAACTTGTTGGAGTCTGTTCATGGTGCTCTCAGGAGCCCCAAGGTAGATCGCATTGTTAAAATCCAGCCTGGACATAATCAGACCCTGGATCAGGAGCTTTCTCAATAGGAAAGGGATGAGGGGCAGTATCTTGCGTACTGATCTGAGGAGACCAAAGCAGACACCCGCTAGTTTGGATGCCTGGGTTCTGAGGGAGAGATCTCGTTCCATCCAGATGCCCAGGCTCTTGATCTCATCCTTAGGTTCAGGAAGACACCCTAGACAACTGGGCCAGGCTAAGCTGGAGAGGGAGGGATTTTTGGGTCCAATCACCATAATCTCAGTCTTGGACCCATTCAGTTTGAGTACTGAGTTCCCCATCAAGGAGTGGACCTGCGAGAGGCAGGCATGGGGTGTCTGGGAGTTATCCAAGGATTGGGAGAGGGCGATCACCAATTGGGTGTCGTCGGCGTAGCTCACGATCTTGATGTTGAATGGAGCCACCACCTCCTCCAAGGGGGCCATATACACGTTAAATAGTGTAGGACTCAGGGAGGAGCCCTGAGGCACACCGCAATGGAGGTGGGTGGATGCCGACCGTGCGCCCCCTTCCCATACCTGGAAAGATCTTTCACTAAGGAATGACCTAAGCCAGTTTAGCGCTGTCCCTCTCACTCCGGCGTCCGATAGTCTCTGGAGTAACACTTGATGATTCACAGTGTCGAACGCTGCACTCAGGTCCAGGAGGATCACTGCCACTGATCCCCCCTAGTCAAGAATGCAGCGGGCCTCCTCCATGACTGCCAGCAAGGCGGTGTCAGTGCCTTGGCCCGGGCGGAAACCTGTTTGGGAGCTTTTTAGCACACCATCGAAATGGAGATTGAAGTCTCCCAGGGCAATGAAATTTGTCGCTGAGGCAGCACCGACCATTACCGTTTCCATAAGAGAACTGATAAAGTTACCCATCTTTCCTGGGGGGCGATAGACTAACAGCCCAGACAAGGTAACGGTGGGTGAGACTTGGAAAGAGAACTTACAGCTCTCACAGTCTTCCACTTCGCCTTTCTGAATTCTGCAGGTCAGTGAGTTCTTGTACAGAATGGCTACTCCTCCTCCTCGACCTCGATAATTCATCTTTGAGTAAATAGATGTAAGGAGGTAATCAAGATCTTTACCATCTCAACTTTTTTCTGGTCAAAAATATTGTAACAAAAATGTATTAGTAATAATTTTGTGGAGCCCCCAGAAATTAAAAGCAGGATTTGGAACCATTTGGAGCAATATATTACATTGATCTTTAGTTGAGGCAGTTTCACAGATGTAATTAGCGCCTGCCCCCCCCCTTGGGTCCGCCCTGCTGAAGATTGTATGGCAAGCACCAGCCAGGTTTCCTGCAAGCATATCAAACCATAATTTATTCATTACATTTAACCAATCTGAATTATTGAGTTTGGAGCACACACCAGCAGTGTTCCAGGAGAGAAATCAGGCTTCACCTCACCTGTCAAGACTACTGTTTGAGCAATCGTTAGGGTTTACATTATCAGTGTAAGGAAATCCAGTGTGCCCACCAGCTATATCTTTTATGGATACATTTTGACCCACTCCAGTGTCTCCAGTATTGTTCAGTCAATCCAGGTTGTCTCCAGAATTTAAAACCTCAAAACGATTTTTCATTTCAATGCTAAAAACTCCAGGGCTGACCCTCTCACTGAGCAGCATTTGAGCGGTTTAGATAAGATCCCTTAATTAAAAAAAAAAAAAAAACAATGGAAGGCCCTGCATGCCCATGCAAAAATGAATATAACTAAGGTGACTTAATAATTACACCATTGTCCTTGGTTTCCGAAAGTTAACCAAAACACAATCCATGTTTGACTTGCCCATGTCATGCCCAACTTGCTTAACCCTTCTGACCAATAGGTGTTCCTTATACCGATTCTCCAACCATACAGAATTTTTCATTAACCAATAGACAACTTTTGCTTTGCTTTCAGATGTGATTGCTGTTCTGACTTCCCTGCTGCAAGGATGGGAACGTTCCTAAGAATACGTAGTACGTACGATGTGCATGCAGGGGATAAATGTAAATGTAAATGAAAGTCTGCCTGTAGTGCTTGCCCACGTGGCCCCTTCTTCTCCTCAGGACAGGGGATAATGAAATGAAATGTTTGCTTAATTTTTTTGTTTTGAGTTTTATATAGTGCAAACTCGACCCGAAGATATCAGGTCGTGTTACATGAACTCCAGTTACTTTGCAGACAGACACATTCATTTTTGGTAGGCATAGGTAGACAAAGTGATTTGACCAAAAGCACAGGATGTTGAGTGTCCTTGGCAAGACAGGAACCCAGTTCCCCATCTTCGAGGTCACCCGCTCTATCTGTTAGGCCACATCCAAGACCTTGGAAAAAGCACCCCCTCGAGGGGCCCATGGGGCATTGCAGTGCCTGCCTAACGAGGAGCTGCCCCATGATGAAGCATGACACCCACCTGCGTGTGTGAGGGCTCTTGCTTCTGCGCAATCAGATCCCCTTGATCTGCATGCTCAGACACCTCCCAACCTACTGCCTTTCCTGTTTCCTTTTCTGATTATTTTAGGAACTGCATACTCTACTTGTATATAGGTACATTTAGGGAGCTTGTATGCTGGACCTAGATGTGCTCCCAGTCCCTTCATCATAGTGTTCTGTGAAATTTAGCAGCAATGTAAATTATGGTGTGCAGAATAATAAGAAAGAGTGAATTGCGCTGCCTTTCGTTTCCCCAGATTTACTAATCAACACAAGGGCTAATATGGTAGCCTTGTGTTGCTTTGTAAATCTGATTTTAGTTTTCTGATGCCCATGCGACACCATGCATGCCGCAAGTGTACCACAATACAATTAAAGCTAGTTACATTTTGGGTCACGGTATAGCATGCAAACTTTGTAGTATACCATGGTACATGGCGATAACAAGCCAGTATATAATTGGGTAATGGCCATTTTTAGATAATAAAAAGGGAGCCATATTGATTTTACTATACTTTGTCTGTGTTCTGAGTTAGCTTTTATTGCAGTCTCCTACCTATTCCCAGGTTGTTAAAATGTTAATAGGTAGGTAAATGTATTTATGTTTTTATACATATTTTTAAATATGTTTATGGAGTACTGCGCCAGTACCTAGTAAGTACTGCATTTTTTGGATTTTTTTTTTTTTAATGTATTTAAGACAAATGGACCTGGATTCATGAGGATATGTTTCCACTTCATAATTATATAGCAAATACCTGATTATGTGATCACTATAACATATTGCAGAGCAATGCTGCTGAATGTATCTCATTTCACATTACTTTTCGTCCTCTCTAAGTTACTACCATCCACATTGGTTAGGGGTTGCAAGCTGGTACGATGATACAAGCAGTGGCAGCTCCTCCGCAAAGGTGGGGGAGCGTCGCCCCACTTCTCAAAAGGAAAAATAAAATGATAAGTTCCTTACCAGGCTGCATTACACAGCCTGGTGAGGCACATGCACAGGTTCCTTGTCCCTGTCTGAGCGCCAAATCACAGCTCTCAGACCAATCACATCGCTGCATTGCAGCGTTGTAATTGCCTCAGGAGAGCCTGTGTGCCCTGGTGAATCCTGCTGCCGGCCGGGACTGCAGGAAGAAGGAAGATAAGAGAACAGAGAATTGGCGGCAGCCGGCTGTTCCAGGTAAGTTCTTTTTTTCCGACCCTCCTCCCTGTCCCGTACGGTAGTAGCCGCTACTGGACACAAGCCTGGAACTATCCAAGGGTGCCCTATTCATTCAACATAGGTGGCCTAGATAGTAAACAACATCTGACAAAAAGGACCCCAGTGACTAGTCCTGTGATTAAAGTTGGCTTGTTGTGTTGCTAACGATTGAAGGGTGTATATCATGAAACAAAAAGAGAGAGTTGGAGCAGTGAAGAAAAGAGATCTGGCAAGAGGAGACCCAGCGAGAGATATGTGGTCAACTTGTCATTTGAAGAAACATGAAGTGAAACAATCAGTGGGCAAGGGAAGATAATTAATCAACCCAGACAAAGCTCCAAGAAGAACACATAGTGAGATGAGACAAAGAGGTGAGGGGAGAAGGAGAACAGCAGATCATGCTGATCTGGACAAACAAGTAACAAAAGAGAACAGAGGATGCATTAGGGCTGCTAAATGAGGTCAGTGAAAAGTGTATAGAGAAACAGAGAATGAAAGGAGTGAGCAAATAATAAGAAAGTCAGTTAAAAGAGGATGTGGCATATGGTGATAGCTGCAGACTTTAGAAGTAGAGGACCAGATTTGAGTATCGGAGTCGGCTCAACATCCTGGGATTCTGGGCAAGTTACCATATCTGCCCGTGCCTAAAAAAATATGACTGTGAACTTTGCTCCTGTGAAGCTCACGTTATATAAAACTGCAAAAATGAATAAGGAAACAATACAAGAGGAAATTGATGAGTGTGTGTAATGACGGAAGCAGCAAAGGGACTGGAGTGAATAGAGTCAGGTCCAGGAAGGGGAGAAAGAAAAGAAAACAAAGGGAGATGAGTAAATTATATCAAGAGAGGGGAATGAAAATAGAAGAGTGCCCTGAAAAAGAGATGGCTTAAAGGTGAGTAGGGTTGTACCAACCAACAAATGTTGACAAGGTTGCTTATGTGCAATAATGCATGTATGAAAGAGGCACATGGCATGTGGAAACAGAGAGCATCAGTGGACACAGCATAATACCAAAGAAATATCACAAAGTGTGGGAGAGCAGGGTATGGGAAACTGTGGTGAGGGTCAACAGTAGAAAAAGGAAAAACTAATCATGAGAGAAAGGAAAGTGTGGAAACAGAACACGAGCATCAGATTCCTTCTCCCTGAAAGACCATTGAGAGGGGTTGGGGGTTTGGAGTTCTCTTTGCAAATGTGGAGAGAGCTCTATATCCTTGCAGTGATATCTCTCAAGCAGTTTTACAAATTTGTGGATATTTAATTAAGCAGATTCAAGCAAGATTTAGAAACTAACAATTGAAGTAATTAGGTAATAATTAAAGAAATACATTTGGTTACAATGGTCAAAATGTTTCCATTGGTTTCATGATGGAAATGCCCCCCATGTTAAAATGTTGAAGTTTGCCATATTTTCGATCTCCTTTTGCAATTTTAGCACATCTGTATTTTGTGAACGAGTCATTCAACAGTGCAGTTAGATCTTGGGCGCTGGTTGCGATCCAGCAGTTCAACAGTTGGGTGGGGAAGCACGTGAGGCAGCAAAGACCTAGTGAGGCGACAGGATCTTGCCTGCAAGACACCTGCAACTGTGCAAGAAGAGAGACGAGCAGTGTTTGAGACCTATCATTTTGGCTGAGGTGTGCCACAGGATAAATGATTACCTTAGCCGAAGTGAGTAGCACTACTTAGGCAGATGATGGGTGGAACTCTGAAATTGGGTTTTGTGTGGCGAACTCCACATGAGCTTCTGAGGTGGATGCTACTGCTATCTGTAGTGTGTTATGCTTGACTAACTGGTCCCTATTTCTGGCTTACAACATATTCAGTAGTGTGTTAGGGAAGTGGGAGGGGTGATATTAGAAGCAAGCAGGGCTTTTACCAGTTTATTAGATCTCAACAGAGAAATGGTGTGGGCTGTGAAGTACAAAAGGACTAACTTTCCACAATAGGATACGCACACGTATTACAAGACAATACATGGAGGTATCTCGTGTTCTATACATTTCTCCCTCTTAAAATTTCACTCACTCAAAATACGTCAGCAAGGAAATACGAGCAACCTGGATTCACATTTCCTCTACCTCAGATTCTAACCTAAGAATTCTACCAGCTGTTGGCATACATGGCAGAATGGTGACAGAATTAAGGGTCACTTTGATGCTTAGTCTGGTTCTGCATGACTGGGACTTTATGTGGCTCATGGTGTGGGACAGCTGTGCACCCATTCATCCTACATCCAGGCTTTGCTGCATGTTAGTCATCACTCAATTTTTGTTAATAGGAACACTCTTTTCTGCTATTTTAAAAATGTCTCATTGAATTGGGAGCTAGAGGTCCATTGCCATTGCCATATGTGTGTAGACACTGCTGCTGTGTTCATAATATATTTTGAGAATTGAATGTTCATGTATACCCATGAGCCTTAGAGGGAGATGGATTGCTTATTGATGGCAATCGCCTATTCTCAATGACGGTGCTTCTGCTAACTATAATAGAGGGGAGATCCCGGGAGTTTGAAAGTATTGTTATGAAATGTTACAGGACTAAAAAGAGATACATTGGAATACCTAGTTAACAAAGACAATTTATGCTTACTAGAATCTTGAGCCCTCAATTAGAATTTGGGGAATGGGATACTCAATCACTCATGTGGTGGATGTCCCATCTGCCGTATTACAATTACTTTATAGTCTATGGCACATGAAATATGGTGCACTGTATAGCCGTCACATATTGACAGACTATTTCGTCTGCTAAGCTCTAAATAAGGCCCGTGGTCTGCGTTTGCTATGTCTGTCACCAGGTGCCGAGAATTTCTCTACGTGTCTTCCTGACATAATGCAAGAATAAGGGGTGGATCTGGTAATATATGTTGCAAATCACTTAAAATGTGGGGTTTCAGAAATTGAAATAAATAATCCTAATCACCATGGGAGTGAACTAAAACATGATAAAGATTTGATATCACTGAATGTATGTTTGCACCTTATTCCCTCATTTAAGCATGCTTTATCTCCCAGATTCTGAAGATCGTATGCCACATCATTTCTCCAACATATCAGTTCATACCTAATTATGACATGGAAATTCAATCCTAACCATAACTGTCCCCCTGGCAAACAAGATCATATGAAATGAGTGGACAAATTGTGAGATATTCCTGGCCACTCCGAACCTCAATAAAGGAGTGATATAAGAGATATGATTCTGAACTGAAGATATGAACTCTGCTGCTCTCACTGTTGCACCATGGGCCCTAAAAAGCCCTTGCTGGGGGAGTAACGCCGTGTATAAATCTGTGTAACGTAACATAACATAATACTACTATTTCCTGCTGCAGCAGGAAATACCATTTCTGACCAGTAATTCCTCTCCAGCATGGTCCAATTACGTGTTATAATGCTCAGAATGGGGAATAAGACAGCTACCGGTTTTATGGATAAAAACCCACATGTGAATCGTTATTCTGTATGGAATAATGGGCCTCTTTTCACTTCCATTCACCATCTACTTTGGGTAAGTGCTAAATCAGCGTGGGAGTATTGCTGCATGTCCGGTGAGAGGTGGGTGGTACTGCCTCTGGAGCAGGGGACTCTGTTGCCAGCCACGTGAAGCCTTCCATGCTCCTCCCAAGCTGTACGAAGTTGTCAGTGGGCAGCCAAGGAGGGGGAGCCAGGCAGCACTTGTGCCCAGAATCCTTGTCATATCCACACTCGATCTTACCAAACTTAGGAATACCACACATCTAGTGATTGGACAGAGCAGTATTCCATCTTGAGATCTCACTCTGTACAACTCATAATCTAACCAACACTATTAATGTTCGATAAATAAACCCGAGTTTCAGCAGATGTCTCTATTCACCAATGGTTCTCATACTGGAAAAGTGGTACTGGATTACACATTTGTGTTTCTATTTTACCATTGCACCATCTGAGTTTCAACCAATGCTAAAGAATATAACTCATATAACTCTACTTAAGGGCCTGATTTCTAACACAGACTTTAGTAAACTGGCTTGGTATCTTTAAGATGAACAGGTGAAGAGGTTTACATGGGGACGTAAAAAACATAAAAACGTTGTAATCTAAAAGGAGTAGGCTATTTTGAAAGAAATGTATGGCAATTGTATCTTTATTCTGGGAAAGTCCTTTTTAATAAATTATGGGGACTGGGGGTCACCTCTCGTTATTAGGTTTTTTAAAGCACAAGGAAAAAGAGGCAAAATAAGGCAATTATATTTGAACATAGTGGCTGGTTTACGCTGAACGAAAAAACAAGACTTAGAGAGCTTAGATATATCGGGCCCGATTCACAGAAGTAGCTTAAGACAAAATCCTAAACGTACTACTTTTGGTATTCACAGAAGGCATTTAGTAGTAGTAAAGTTAGGATTTTGTCTTAAGTCTGTCTTAAGTCTGTCCTCAGTTTGTCTTAAGTTTGTCTTAAGTCTGTCTTAAGTCTGTCTTAAGTTTGTCCTAAGTCTGTCTTAAGTCTGTCTTAAGTCTGTCTTAAGTACAGCCCAAGTTGTCATTTGAAACTAAAAGTCTTAAAAAGTCGACTACTCAGCCAGCATCGGACACCCAGACAGACATGGAAGCTAGCGGTAGCGGCAAACTAGAGCGTATGATGCTGGTCATGCAACAGAGTCTGCCCACGATAGACTGTAAAATTGGTTCTCTTAATCTGCACATGGACAGTATGGCGACAAAACTGGGCAAGCACACAGCGGTTAAAGTTGAGCCTGTTACGTAGTCCTGCGGACAGATGGAGAAACTGATGGCGGTGATACAAGCGAAGAATGAGGACTTGGAGGCAAGGTCTCGGCGGAATAATCTTCGTATTACTGGGGTGCCTGAGTCTACAAACACAGGGAGGATGGAGCTTTATGTTGAGGACCTGCTAAAGACAATGCTGGGTGTGGAGAACTTCTCCAACATGCTGGTGGTGGAGAGGGCGCATCACTCCCTTGCACCGCGCCTGGTTCCGGGGGCGCCCCCGTGACCAATAATTGGCAAACTTCTCAACTATCGGGATAGAGATACGGCACTCCGGCTGGCAAGAGAAATGGGAACTACGAAGTACCAGGGAATGGAGGTCACAATATTCCCAGACTTCACTACAGCAGTGCAGCAGGCCCAACGGGAGTTCTAACAAGTTAAGAAGAAATTGCAGGTGCTCCAAATCCAATACGCCATGCTCTACCCGGCTCAACTCATCATTCATCATGGAAGTAAGCCCAGGATTTTCACATCCCCCAAAGACGCTATGCAGTTTATCAAACAATTGGAGCGTAAGGCACTGGTTAGAGGGACTGGGGATGAAGCGGATAATGAAGACTGACAGTACTGGCATTTGACCTGTCAAAATTGTTGCTCCTATTGTTACTTTTCTCTCTCTGTGTTGCTCTGTGTTGTTCCTTGTTGTTTTGGTGTCCGTGTCGTACGGGGTCTCCTGTGTGGGATGGTGTCATCAAGTTTGGATATGTCTGTTATTATACATGAGTGATGTATTACAGTGGGTGTGGGGTTTAGCAGATGCTTCCTTATCCATGGTCATCGCTCAATTAATTGCAAGTTGTGCTGCTGTGGCTACTTATGTTAGGCGACATAGATTAAACAGTAAGGCAGATATATGATATTAATATTGTCTGCGACATTAGTTTGTGTCCTCCATGAGGGTACAACCCACGCAGTTTATGTTTGGGATTGCATACTGTGAGCGGACTAGCCACCCACAGCGGGAAGGGAGGTTATTTTTGGTTATTGTGTTAAGTGCCATTAGTTATCCTCAGCATGATTGGGATGCTGGGGTGGGTGGGGTGGTTCCGTTTGGGAATGTTTGACTATCAGTTTGTGACATGCAGTGTTCATGGGTCGTGGACATTAGATTTGATCAAGCTACAAGGCAGAGGGAACATTGCACATTTTGATGTTAGCAGCTACAATGTCAACAGGAGAAGGTAAATTGAACTGGGTGACATGGAATGTCAGGGATCTCAATAAGCCAAAGAAAACAAGACAGGTGTTGGCATGCTGCAGCATCGATAGCTACAAAATGTGCCAGTGCTTGCCTTACCTCTTCCTATTCCTCGTATGTATGGGGGGTTATGATTTTAATAAAGAAAAGCATCCCTTTTGTCAGCACGTATGAAGAACTTGATGATAATGGCTGCTATATAATAATACAGGGAAAGGTGTGTGGCATGAGGCTAACAATAATCAATGTATATGGGCCAAATATAGATGACCCGGATTTCTATGTGACATTATGGAACAAAGTGTATGGGTTACCACCTTCTGTAATTGTATGTGGGGGGGATTTTAATGTAGTATTGAACCCTACGCTGGACCGCCACACTCCTGCAGAGCCTGTTATAGAAAAAGCTGTGTAGGCTGTCAAAAATGGTATGCAGGACCAAATCTTTCTCACAGATATTTGGAGGTTGACACATCCGGGGGCACGGGAGTGCACCTGTCACTCTTATGCACACAATTCATGGTCGCGCATTGACTATTGGTTAACAACTACAGACGTTAACACATGGGTTACTAGGTTTTTGCACTTGCCTCGAACATTGTCCAATCACTCCCGACACTACTCACTATGACACTGCCCACATACTCCCAGCCTCAATTTCAGTGGAGATTGCAGCCTTCTGCTTTGCAGGATCAGTATTTCAGAGAGGGGGTGAGGGAGGCAGTGGATAATTATTTTACTGACAATCTTGGTTCAGTGCGGAGCCTGGGGGTGCTCTGGGAGCCGTGGGGTCTACATAGGAGTGCAGGCTGGAGTACTTAAGTCATTGCGGAGCTCAATGTCACAACTAGAGCAAGAATTAAAGCATTTAGAGAGACAATATGAAAGGTTGCCAGAGAATGCTACTCTAGCTTCAATAGGTTCTAAAGTAACTGAATATACGATTTGGCGGATCAGGAGGGTAGGCACATGTCAAGGCACCGGAAGGCACGTTACTATGGTGAGGGTGGTAGGCCGGAGCATGCCCTAGCCACTAAGATCACGGAACCATGGGCGAAAAATTGCAATGTGCCCTCAATTGCAGAGGGTGACACAATTAGCTGCGACGCAGCAGGAATTCTTGAATCGTTTGTAAAACATTATAAAACGATATATAGTACGAGGCAAACTGCTAGTGAGGAAGACATAGCACAATACTTGGAAGATGTTGCCTTGGTTTGGCTATCAAAAGGGCAACAGGACTTCCTGATGCAATCGCTGATGGCTGACGAAATAAGGGATGCCATTGCTGCTCTGCCAAATGGTAAGGCATACTGGCACCGATGGGCTCCTGGCAGAGTTTTATAAAGAGTACAAAAATATTTTAGAACCACACATTCAAGCTATGTTTGATGAAGCCTATGAACAGCAAAGGCTTTCAAACACGCTTCGTGAGGCATTGATTATAACTTTACTGAAGCCGGGTAAAGCGCCGGACAAGTGTAACTCCTACAGGTTGAAACTATTGCTACCTGTCATGGTGTTGCCGGATCAATCAGGATTCATCCCTGCCCATTCCACGGCGTATAATTTAAGGACACTGTTCACGGTGATGCACCTCTTGGAACCTAAGCTGCCTGCAGCGGCGGTCATGTTGGAGGCCGTAAAGGCGTTTGATTCCGTTGCCTTGCGTTACATGTTTGCAGTATTACATCATATGGGAGTACCATATAGCTACACCAATTGAATTAGGCTATTATATACTGATCCGTTGGCCTGTCTGCGTGTTAATGGGTGGACATCAAGCACAATACCAATTGGGCACGGCACAAGGCAAGGATGCCTTCTGTCGCCCTTGCTATTCGCGGTGGTGCTAGAACCGCTGGCCTGCGTGCTACAACAGAGGCATGCACAGGCGTCACTGTGGTTTTTCCAGCGGTCTTTGGTGGTCTCCATGCATGCAGACAACATGGTTCTAAACGCGCGGGAGCCGTCGATATACCTTGAGCGACTCATTAGGGAATATATTTGTTTTGAATGGTACTCGGGCCTTGTTATTAATTGGAACAAATAAGTTGTGCTATCTCTGACTGAGAGCACCACATAGGTCGCATTAGGATATCCCTTAGACTGGGCCTCAGACCCAGTTAAATACCTGGGAGTTTGGATACACAGAGATCCAAAGGTTATTATCCGTACTAATTATGGTACAGCAATATGCCCTCTTGAGGACCAAGTATCCCGTTGAATCAGGTTGCCATTGACGTTCGCTGACAGGGTGGCACTAATAAGAATGGTGGTGATACAAAAGTTTTTATATTTGTTTGTGAACGTCCGATTCATCTGACACAGCACTTTTTCACCACTCTGCAGGTCTTATTGATTACGCTGTTCGGGGGAGGCAAGAAACCGAGGGTCAAGTGGGAGACATTGAAGCGGTCGTATGGGAATGGTGGCTTCACGGTACCTGACATGCACCTTTACTACTTGTGTGTGCAAGCCCAATATGCATTTTGCTGGCTGAATCCGCCGCCGTTCACGCCCCATGTTGCCGTTGCGGCGGGGCGGTACATCTAATCCCGCTCAAGGCGATGATTGTTAATAAAACTACTGTCTTCGAACGAGATGAGGTGGACACAGTACAATACACATTTCGGGCTTGGCAGGAGCTGAGGAGACGTGCTCAGAGACTTCCGCTTTACGCGCAGGCAATGCCCCTGGTACATCACACGGATATCTCTGTGACAGGCAAGACACGATCGCTCAGGGCAATGCATAATATAGGGGTATAATATAGGGCTACAAACAATGGGTGACATATATCCAAATTGGCAGTTTATTACTCTGGAGGATTTTGTGGCGGGCAGGGAGGGAAGTGCTACGTTGATATCTATAGTAGATTGAGATTTGCGGTGCGTACATTGTACTGCTGTTTCCCGGAAAAACCACCAGCTCTGGGGGCTTTGCAGCTTATATACACTACACAAACCCAAACTAAAATAGTAGCGCGGTGATACGCGGCCTGCCAAACAGATAAAGCGACTACTGTGTTTGGCCCTAAGCACAACTGGAATTCTATTTTACCCCTGCCATCAACTGAGGAGAAGTGGGAGGTGTGTTGCAAATTAACGGGACAATTTGCTCCTAATGGTATTATTAAACTTTTACATTAAAAATATCTTCATCAGATGTACTACACACCAGCGCAGCTCTATAAGTATGGTCTGAGGGACTCCCACTGCTGTAGGAGGTGTGGGGCTGATAATGCAGACTTTCAACATTTAGCATGTTCATTCCCCAAAGTGGCTGAATTCTGGGGGACAATTACAGTAACTCTAACAAAAATTGTGGATGAAGTGATAGAATGTACTATGAAAGTTATTTTTGAAAATCATAAATAAAATATTTTTATAAAGTATTAATCTTTAGATCTCAGCATTAAAAGTTAAGATAATCCAGTAATTGATATTTGATTATAAAATGGAATACATTAGTTTTAATAACAGTTAATATTGTAATAGTACAACAAATGTGTTCCATAAATAAAATTCTCTAATCTAAATATAATTGGAATAATGGGAGAAAAGGTGTCTGTCACAGATCACCTCTCTTGACTATCACAATATACAGGTATGACTCATATAATTCCTCCCAAGACTTATGATTGAACAAACGTTGTGCACCCTGACTTTTGACAATATTACATGCTGTTGGTAATAGCTAGCTGCATCTGGTGTTCCCCAGCTTAATAGCTTTTAAAAATGTTTTACCATGCATATGCAAGGTCAGGTTTCAGGCTCCACTGAAACATCCAGAAAATCCACCAGAATAAAAGCCATCAGCATAGATGACTTCAACGTGAACCTTCTGGAAGACAGCCCTCATCAAATTAATCCCCTGCATCTGTTTCTTGCTATAAGCAATTAGAATGCGACATTTGTGAATATTCTAAAGCACCTTCTAGAAGGCAGCCTCATCAAATTAATTATCTGCATTTGTTCTTTGTTACAAACAATTAGAATGTGACCTTCATGAGTGTTCTAAAGCAGTCTTTTTTAAAGACCACCCACACACCTCCCCTATGCTTAGCCTCTACGCCTGACGCTTAACTGGTTCCAAGTTCCAGGACTCTGTCTTGCCAGCTCCCTTGATTCTCCCACTTCGATCTCACCACACCGCAACGAACTTACTGCATTAGTCTTGCACCTGGATAGAAAAAATAACAAGAGGATAAGGAGAGATACATTAACAGACTTGATTATACTCCGCGCTGAACTCAGTTGCAACATTGTGCTGCAAACAAAGGTAACCAGTGTTTTGTTCAACTTTGCCAGAGAGGACTTGTGTGAAGCTAACCCATCCAAATAAGCTTGTGGGTTTGATGCTGAAATCATACTCACTACAGTTTCAAAAATGTTGATAAAGGAGCTTCTACGGACAATCTAAATGAAAACAAAACAACAACAAACTTAAAGGTTAGTTTAGATTTGAAAAGATTTTGTGAGGTGATACCGTAACACCTTGGCTGCTGATTGAATTCCTTCCCTGTGCTGGACAATGCAGAACAGGGTGTGGTCATGACGGAACCATTCCGTCATCAGCACAGCTCAACCGTGACTGATGACGGAATGGTTCCGTCACCAGCATCGAAGGGGTTAAGAGATAGATTTAATACTAGACTAAAGCCTTATTATTTGTTTGTTTATAGGTGCCATATCTGCCGGTACCATTCATCAGACTGGTGTGAATGCCTACTGCAGTGTTGCTATTGAGTAGACTTTACACGCTCTGTCCATCCGAACCCCCTTCCCCCTGAGATTTGCTACGGAGCAGTATCTCCTCCTGTAAACCGAGGGCAAATCTTGGGAGGGTTCTGGAACTAGTGTTGCTGCCCCATTCGAATCATCTGGGAACCAGGTAGGTGGCTTATGACAGTGTCAGTTCAGATACCCAATAAAAAGCTCTGATGAGAGAATCAATACGTTAGCATACATCATTTGCATATCAGACTGGAAAATATTAACAGCCATAAATCAGCAGACCTCAAGGAACTAGGCTAATGAACCTCTCATTTAGAGAATTATGGAACTCAGAGGTGAGTACTCACCTAGAGAGTCAGAAAATGAAATCTTACACAACTCTAGGAACACGCACTAATATAAAAACACAATATTCTATGTGACAACATTATTTTCTTATGTCTTCCACGTCTTTCTATAGAATTACAGCAAGCTTCTGGTAATAGGCAGCTCCCCATTTTCTCCGACTGATAGAATAGACATAACACCTTGAAAACATACATTGTTTGCATTCTTTGGTCCAGACTGTTCTTCTCGTGAATAATCCTTCCTGTTGCCTGCTCTCCTTCCAGTGAGTACCTATCAGTTGTCTAACACAAAACAAGAACCTATTCACAAACTTACAGAAGGCTTCAGGGAAATTCTATCTGCAGAAAAGAGAAAAAACATCTCTTGCAAACAACTAAATGAGAAAACAGGCCTTCAAATGTTAATGCATTATTTTCATTTAACTTGGCATTGACAGTTAGATTAACTTAAGCTGGCGATTATTTACTTCACTTGCAGGCCTATATTGCTAAGTCTGATTGCCTACTACAATTTTTGCGTTCATTATATGTACTATTTAAACGTAGTTTTTGCACATTTTTAATAAAAAAAATGTGTTTAAAAATAATTCGCTCTTGCACCAGCAAATCACACTTGATTCAAACCAAAGTGTAATACTTCAAGTTACCTTCCCGTCCAATGTCATTTGATCCATCACTCCGTTGCTATTAAGGAAGCACAACTGTCTTCTTTTATTGTAAACAGTGTATGCATTACTGTGAGCCTGTGTAGTGTAAATAATTGCTAATTCCACTTATGACAAAAGTTATGAAGTCAAAAATCTGATTGAAATACCCATATGTTGAATCAAAAGCATCTGATCCTGTTTAAAACCACCACAGGCTCTCCTTTTGACCCTGGTTCCCAGGCAGGATCGTTATTCAGGTGCACAAACCAACCTCAGGTAATAAGGAGGAAAACAATATAGCTGAGCTTAATGTCTGAATTTAAAGCACGTTTTAAAAATAGAGATAATTAAGCACTCTCCACGTTGTATTGAATTTGCACAGGTGTATGCCCACTCCACAAATACCACTGGGTATGTCCATTAGCAGAGCAGGCGCACACCAGTCTTCTGTGTGCAGTGCGGATAGAAACGCTCTAGAATGTTCATCAAGGCCTAGCAAAGCTTTTAGAGCCAAACGCCGCGCGCTTCTTTTAATAATTAATGCGCCATGCAGGTCTGCTTCTTCACGAGATGAGACGTTTATGAGGAGCGCTTTAATATGCAAGAGGAAAGTTCAGGGCTAATGCAAAGGATGTCCTAAAATAAACTACACGCCATGGTTCGTTTAGGAAGAATCCCCACTGGAGACATTGTAGTCTGAAATATGCAAACAATTCCATTCAGGGCCTGTAAATGTGGAAAAAACACCCATAACTAATCATTATGTCCCAGAAAAATGCTGGCTTGTTCTGCTCACACTTTTTGGGGACAGTGTGCTAAGCCCTCGCTCCTAAAGAACAGCTTCCCAGGGAGAATGTAGACAGGTCAGAAGAAAAACGATGGCTGCACACGATAATAATAATAATTATAATAATGATAGTAATAATAAGAACACCTACATATTTTTAAGTGCTTGCTTCTGCATTTTTGCCATTTTGTGATAAAGCTACCGAATTAAATGATTTTCAGATTATCAAAATAACCAACATTGGAAGAAATTTTTTAGGAGAGTTTATCACTCAAGCTCCATAAAATAAGTGATTGCCATTTCAAGCGTAAGGGCCACATATATCAAGTGTTTTTCTGGTCTCAAACGGGCCAATTTAGAGAATCAACCCGTTTGCGATCGCAACAAAAATATTTTGGTATGTATCAAACCCAAACTAGCATGTTAATGAATCTCAATTTGGGTATTTGGGAGTGGCGTCCCTTCAAAATACAGAATCAGTATGGCATGTATTGATGGTTTACGACCAAATTCCGGTCACAAAACATTAACAATTGACAGACTACTGAAGTGCAGAGGTAATGCATTCGCAAATGGGAAGGGGTCCCCAGGAGACCCCTTCCTATTTGTGAATGTTAAAGAAAGTTTGTTTAGGAGAAGGCAGTACCACACGGTACCACTACGTCGTCTTACACAAACAACATTAAGACAAAACTTTTCTTTTCAAAGGGGGGCTTGGGGGGGGGGCAGCCGACCGCAGGGAGGTCCCCACCCCCGGGCTGATTGGGAGGGGCTAGTGGGGGGGGGTTGCATCAGAGCGCCAGCCTTGGGCTGGTTTTGGGCTGGTTTTGGGCTCCCTCGGTTCCTACTGAGGGAGCCCAGCTATATAATCCTCTGGCCCCTCCTCCCGGCCACCATTTTAGGTTGAATGACCTGGTGGCCGGGAGCTCATTAGTTAATTTAAAAATTTTGTGTGGTGTTTGATACTTTGACTTCGTCATGTCTGGTGAGGATTATCGCGTTTTGGAGGCGATCCGCCTCTTGAGCGAAGCAGGACGACTGGACCTGGTTCTAGGGGATGTGGCTGGGCCGTTGCGTCCTCAGCGGCAGGCCTCAGCTCGTGTTGCGGCGGTGGTCGCGGCTTGCGCGTCGCCGAAGAAAGCTCGCCGGGAGGGGGTAAGTGACAGGGGCCGCCAGCGTGCTAGAAAAGCGGCCCCTGGAAGTGTGGCGCATTTAGATTTGGTGGCAGCTGTACGGCGGGAGGTGGGTTTAGGGGAGGGGGAGGCTTCGGCTCCTCTCCTGGCGTGGGGCCGCTGCAACGTTCGCTTTCGGTACCCGCTGCCAGAGGCAAGCGGGCCGTCAAGCGGGGAGGCCGAAAGCGTTCTGCTTCTGTCTCCGCCTGTCAGGCCGAGGAATTGGCGGCTGCGGTGATGGCGGTTGGCGCGCATGCGCATTTTGACGCGAGTGCGCAGCGCGCCCAGCTTGACGATATTTTACCGACGGCTGTGCCGGCTGAGGTAGCTTTGGAACGCTCGGTTTTGGAGGCAAGTGGTGTTAATCGGGAGGCGGATTTGTCTGCTGCTTGCAGAAGGCTTGAGAGTGACCGAGTGTCTACGTCAGCTCGCGTTTCTGGGCCACATTTGTCAGGAGGTGTTGAGGTTCAGCCTGGACAGTTAGGGGCGGGGGAGGTTTTTGTACCTTATAGTCCCCTGTTGTTTTCCCCCCCTGTTTCTGATCGTGGGGAGGTTTATTCGGTGCTCAGTGGTTCTGTAGGGGAGGGGGAATGGGCGCAGGTTGAGAGGAGGGAGAAGGCTGTGTTGCAGGGTCAGGAGGCGGGTGGTGGTGTGTTGTCTTCCACTGCAGTTGTCTCTGAGTCGAGTGAGGGGTTTGTGGATTCTGCGGGGGGAGCTGGGGTTTTCATGGGCAGAGGGGGTTCGTGATGCAAGCAGGGCTGAGCCCCTCCAGGGGACTGATATGCTGAGTGGTTTTGGGGGCACTTTGAGTTTTCCGGGATTGCCTGTCAGGGGCAGATCGCTTGGGAGGATGGAACAGCCCCGCTCTGATGTCCAGCAGAAAGGGCAGGGTGGATTGGCATTGGGGCCTGCGTCTAAGATTGTTCAGGAGTTGTTGAACTGGAGTAGTGGTGATGAGGACGTGGAGCCTTCCCCTCCTCGTGGGGGGCTGTCAGTACGGTCTAGGGGGTCTGTTTCTCGGGAGGTTGGTCAAGTGCAGTTTCAGGATTCTAGTTTTTGTATGGCTAGTGGTGTTGGTAGTTTTGGCCGTTCTGGTAGTAAGGGTCCCGGCACATCAGTTCAGCCTTTTTCTTTGCAGGTCAGAGAGCGTCGTGGAGAGGCAGACTTGGTAGGGTGGAGTGCGGCCCAGTTGCACCGAGGAGAAGGGAGGGTGGAGCCTGGCGCGGCATACCCCGTACCGGCGAGGGACCTCGGCGCGGTCAACGTAAGCAGGTCAGGCGCAACCTCGTTGGCCCCAACGTCTTCCTTTCTGGATCTCGGCGCGGTCAGCAGAAGCAGGTCGGGCGCGTCCTCGCTGGCCCCAACTTCTCTTTCTACAGGTATCGGTGGGGTCGGCAGAAGCGGACCAGGCGCGTCCTCGCTGGCCCCATTGTCAGGTTCTTTGGATATCGGCGGGGTTGGCAGAAGCAGGACCGGCGCGTCCTCGCTGGCCCCAAGTGTTTCTTCTCATCAACGAAGGGATTCATCATTGGTTAAAATGTACAAAACTGGTCAAAGTTCAGGGGGGTACAGACGGGTTCAGTCGGCTCCCCCGCCTCAGGTGTCGGTACGGGCTGGTAAGGCCCAGGTTGGTTTCAGGAGTCCGTCAAAAGTGCTGGCCCCTCCTAGGTTGGAGGAATCTTTGGTTTTAGATTATGATAAGGAGAGCCCTGAGGAGGGCGAGATACGTGCTGAGGGTGCAAGGGGGGGGGGCTTTTTCACGCTTCTGATGATGTTTTACAGGCACCGGTGGTGGTGCGTCCGAGAACTACAGTCTCCAGACCATCCCGGGAGAGCGGCCCCGCGGTGAGGGTTCCTCGGTCAAGCGACGTTGTTGAACAGATGGCATGGAGAGCGAGGCCGGCCCAACTGCCTTTACTGAATCCAGGTGAGCTTGCTGGGCCGCGGGACAAGCCATTGATGGTTTCAGTGGGAACGGGGGGGATTCTCCTTCAGAAGGTGTGGATCTTAAGCTCCAAAAAGGTCGTTATGTTATGATTGGCCCTTGGAAAATCTTATTGTCTCCCCAATTGGTGTGGTACCTAAAAAAGAGCCTGGGCAATTTCGTTTGATTCAACATTTGTCATGGCCGGAGGGCTCATCAGTTAACGATTTCATTGATGGTGAGGCCGCTTCCGTGTCTTATTCTTCAGTGGATGTGGCCATGGCCCTGGTTGTATCTGCCGGCACTGGTGCGGCAATGGCAAAGTGTGACATCAAATCTGCATTTCGTTTATTGCCGGTACATCCTGGGGATTGGGATCTTTTAGGGATTCAATTTCAAGGAAAGTGGTATGTTGATAAGGCTCTTCCAATGGGTTGTTCCATATCCTGTGCGCTATTTGAGACCTTTAGCACATTTCTCCAATGGTTTTTCACCGACACGTCAGGACACCAGCTTGTGACTCACTACCTGGATGATTTCTTTTTTGTAGGCGCTCCCAATTCCTCAGCATGCCAGAATGCTTTACGTACATTTGAAACTCTGATGGAATTCTTAGGTGTGCCCTTAGCACCCGAAAAGACAATGGGCCCCTGCGCGACCATGTCTTTTTTGGGGATTGAAATTGATTCTACTGTTATGGAGGCACGCTTACCAGTGGATAAAAAAGCAAAAATGTTGGACCTCTTACATGTGATGTTGAACAAGGCAAAGGTGACAGTGAGGGAAGTTCAGGTGCTGCTGGGCCATCTTAATTTTGCTTGTAGGGTGGTCAGGGCAGGTAGAACTTTTTGCAGGCGTTTGGGTAGAGCTCTGTCTGGTCAGTTTTTACCTCACCATCACGTCCGCTTGTCAGCAGGTGTTAAGGAGGATCTGCGGATGTGGGTAGCCTTTTTACACTCTTTCAATGGCCTTCCTCTGTACAGAGAAGAGAATTGGATTTGGGACGTCCACATTTTTTCAGATGCTGCAGGCAGTGATGGTTTCGGTCTTTACTGGCAGGGCAGATGGTGTGCTGAACAGTGGCCTGCTGCGTGGAAGAACGGAGGCAGGAGTATTGCCTTCCTGGAGCTTTTCCCTGTGGTGGTGGCGTTGACTTTGTGGGGTCAGGAGCTGGCTCACAAAAAAGTGCTGTTTCGAATTGATAATAAGGCTGTAGTGGACATTATCAATCGGCAGTCGGCCAGGGATGCTCACATCTTGAAGCTCTTGCGAGTCTTTGTGTTGGGGTGCTTGATGTATGACATCAGTTTTAAGGCCTTACACATTCCTGGGGTGGACAATGACATTGCGGATGCTTTGTCTCGTTCACAGTGGGAGAGATTCCATGGGCTAGCCTCGGAGGCGGACAGGACGCCGACCCGCATGCCAGAACATCTGTGGACTGTAGGCGAGAAAGGGTTTTGCAGCTGGTGGTAGGTTCGCTCGCAGTTTCCACTAGGACGGCGTATGAATTGGCCTGGAAAGAGTTTTTAGAATCTGGGGCCAGCTGGCGCGCTCCGGGCTGGAGACGATCTGAAGATGTGGTACAGTTCATTCTTCACTTGATAGACAGGGGGTTGACACGTGTGACGATTGCTGGAAAATTGGCTGGTATTGCGTTCATGGGCAAATTACTGTGGGGCTATTCTCCTTCGGCAAGGGAGGTGGGTAAGCGCATGCTGGAAGGTTGGTCTAGGGAGAGGGGTAGGGAACATATGGTTCGCCGACCTTTGTCTTGGCAGAAGTTAGCCCGAGTTTTGCAGGTTTTGCCCTCAGTTTGTTTGAATGAGTTTGAGGTTTGTCTTTTTTCTACTCTTATGGTTTGGATGTTTTTTGGTGCTTTCAGAGTTTCTGAGTTACTGGGGTCAAAAGTTACTTTTGGGGTGGGGTGGGAGAATGTTCGATTTTTGGAAACAGGGTTGCACGTCTGGTTGGCTCGGGCAAAAACTGATCAACACAGCAAAGGGAGGGGTATTTGGCTGGAAGCTTCTTCCCCTTCTGAGACGTGTCCTTTGAGGTGGGCCAGGCGTTTGCGGGACTGTTCGGGGGCCGTCTTTGAGGGCCCTGTTTTTCGACATGTGGATGGTTCCAGGGTGACCGAGTACCAACTGCGCATGGTTTTGCGTAAAGCGCTGCGCTTCATGGGATTGGATGAGACTCAGTATGGTACGCATTCTTTCAGGATTGGGGCAGCAACAGAAGCTCATAACAGGGGTTGGTCGCAGCAAGACATTATGTCTTTAGGGCGTTGGTCCTCCAACTGTTTTAGGCGCTATGTGCGTACTGATCCTGTTATGGCGCCTGCGGATGATAATTTTTCTTGAGTTTGATGCTGCTTTTCTTTTTCAGGTTCAGTGGCCGGCCCCCGTTCTACTGTCATGACGATCTGGATAGTGGGACATTCCTTCATTAGGCGCGCGGAAGATCAAGCTATAAGAAGCTATTTTGGTTCCACACTTGGTTTTAATTCTCGTCTTTTTAATGTTGTATGGAAGGGGAAGGGAGGTATGATCTGGAGGGAGCTTATCCCGGCCTTGAATTCTTAGTTGGTGGGAGGTATTTGTCCTGACGTGTTGCTCTTGCACCTTGGGGAGAATGACCTTTGTGGGGTGAAAGGAGTGGTTTTATTGAGAGCGATGAAGAAGGATCTTTCTCTTATTCGTCAACAATGGGCGCGTTGCCGTGTTTTATGGACAGAGTTGGTCCCTAGAAGAACCTGGAGGGGTGCGATCAAGCCTAGGGCTGTTGACAAGGCGCGAAGGAAGTTGAATCTGGAGGTTTCCCGTTTTTGTAGAGATCTGGGTTTTGGGCGGGTGTCCCATAAGGACATCCGGTATGACAATGTGGAATTCTTTCGCGGCGATGGTGTTCACTTATCTCGTATAGGGATGGATTTATATCTATTGGAATTGCGAGAGGTGCTCTCCAGGTGTTTGAAGATTCAGAATTTCTTGGGTTGAGGTTCTGGTTCCTCGGTTGGTCGGTTTTGGGGGGCAGAAAGAGAGGAGGGTAATTCCTTTCCCCCTCTTTTCTGGGTGGCGGAAATTGGGCGTTCTTGGTCAGCAGGGACATGAAGGTTGTTGGGGTTTTTGCTAAAGTTGGGCTATGGCTGGAAAAGTTTAAATAGTTGTTTCGTGGGGTGGTTACAAGGTTTTGGGTAATGTAAGTTGTTGGTTGGTAAGTTTTGCAATGTGATGTTTTGCGGTGGGTTGGGATGATATTTAAATGATTATCAGGTTTTGGTATTGTTTGAATTGTAATTATGTTGTGCCGGGTGGGGGCGGGGTTTGTGACGTGTTAGGGGCGGGCCTGACGTTTGGGGTTGTAAGATAACATCTTATTTAGTGAGGACTAGTTTTGTGAGGCGGTTGCCAGGTTTGTATTGTTGTAAATATGCACCTGTTTCAATAAAAGCGGCCTTTTGCACACTTTCAATTTGGTCTGGTGTCTGCTCACCCCCCCTCACCCCTCCCTCCCAAGGGGGGCTTGGGAGGGGGCAGCCGACCGCAGGGAGGTCCCCACCCCCGGGCTGATTGGGAGGGGCTAGTGGGGGGGGTTGCATCAGAGCGCCAGCCTTGGGCTGGTTTTGGGCTGGTTTTGGGCTCCCTCGGTTCCTACTGAGGGAGCCCAGCTATATAATCCTCTGGCCCCTCCTCCCGGCCACCATTTTAGGTTGAATGACCTGGTGGCCGGGAGCTCATTAGTTAATTTAAAAATGTTCCCTCCCTCCCTCCCTATTCTCGGTTAGCTCTTTCTCGTATATTCCCCGGGTCTTTTATTTATTTATTTATTCTCGTTATTTATTGTTTTATCCTCCATTATTTTAGGGTCTTTTTGTCGGAACAGGTGGATATGGGGTAACGAAACATGTTGTTCATTGTCGCTTGGAACAGGTGCCGTGCGGAAATTAAGCGTTCTTGGTCAGCAGGGACATGAAGGTTGTTGGGGTTTTTGCTAAAGTTGGGCTATGGCTGGAAAAGTTTAAATAGTTGTTTCGTGGGGTGGTTACAAGGTTTTGGGTAATGTAAGTTATTGGTGGGTAAGTTTTGCAATGTGATGTTTTGCGGTGGGTTGGGATGATATTTAAATGATTATCAGGTTTTGGTATTGTTTGAATTGTAATTATGTTGTGCCGGGTGGGGGCGGGGTTTGTGACGTGTTAGGGGCGGGCCTGACGTTTGGGGTTGTAAGATAACATCTTATTTAGTGAGGACTAGTTTTGTGAGGCGGTTGCCAGGTTTGTATTGTTGTAAATATGCACCTGTTTCAATAAAAGCGGCCTTTTGCACACTTTCAATTTGGTCTGGTGTCTGCTCACCCCCCCTCACCCCTCCCTCCCAATGCATATCGTTTTCCTTTATGGAAAATGGGTAGCATTTAAAAAAAAAAAACGCCTTTATATATAGGCAATCACAGACATGGTGCTTTGCTGACCTCAACAGGCCACCATCCCTGTGCGTGTTGGTGTTGGTTCCTATTGGGTCGTAAATTGCGACCTACTTCATTATTATTCATGAGTTAGGTGGATTTGTCACCCACTGGGCATCGATAAATGAAACTCATAGTTTCATACATTTGGAATAGAAATTTCCTCATTTCTATTTTGCAGAAAATCGCAATTAGGTAATCGCTATTCCTATTATTGATACATCTTGCGCTAAAAATCAAATTTAGAGGCAGCCGCTCTGATCATTCAAAGAACAAGAGAAACAAGAGCATTAAGTGCAGGTCATCATTTCGTATTATTACAAATATATTTGCTTCCAAAAAGTAGCCACAAATTCAGTTCAATGAAAAGTTTAATTAAAGCACATGTGACTATTTAACAGTGTGTGGTGCCAGAGGCAGTGTAACACTTGCAAACACAATGCACATTAGACAAAGAGGTAGAGAGTTCCAAAGTCAAGAATGGCTTTTGATGTGTAAAGCACACGCATTTTATCTAATTCTGCCCCTCCTCCAACTCTCCTTTCCTTATTCCTCATGTTTGCAAGTAGTTTCAGCACTGAAACACATGTACAGATTCTGTGCAACGCCAGAAAAAAGCGTGTGGGTCCTATTAACAAAGGTAAGTTTATGTATGTAAAATTGCTATTTAAATCTTATTCTGCATCTCAATTCAATCTTTATTTCGTTGCATTGCAACATAAAAGATAACAATAAAATATACATTTCATGGTAAAATATACAACAATATAACATTCGTTATAATGGGCACCCTAATACTGCGTTACTTCTACATTTCATCGAATTTAACACGTTAGCTAGTATTTTATCAGTAAAAGCACATGATTTAAAATTACAGTATCAGATAAATATTAAAATGTTAAAAGCAGTAGAAAAGTTAAAAAGACATTAAATTGAATTTAAACAACCAGAATTAAAAATGCAATGCATTGGCTTTGTTCATGATTCCAGGGAGTCTAAATAGCAGCTTTCTTTGGTTTAAAATGAAAGAAATAATTTCCTTCTAACAAAATAAGTGGACAATAGAAATTTGCTAATACCGAACACGATTACTTGACTGGTGTCCATACTTAAGATTCTGCCAGCTTCCCTATGGGAAGTAGAGCCGATGTTACGACACAAGGGGACTATCCACTTTTTCCTAGCTTTGTCATAACTGGGACAAAAAAACAGTATGTGGAAAATGTCCTCCCTTTGGTTATTGGTGCACAGGGTACAATATTCTTTATCAGTCTTCCCCCATATTTTCTCAGTTACTTTTATCCTCAACGTTCCATACCTAAATTTTAGATATAAATATTTAGCCAATGGAGGTTGAATTTCGTCTAGAAATTGTTCGAATAGAGACTCATTTTTTGCCAGAAGGAATTTTTCAGTAAGAGGGCCATGAGTTCTTGAATACACAGATTCATAATTCACGTATGACCAAAAGCTTAATTTAACAATTTTCTTGGAAGTTTGGTTTAGAGATTCAGGCTCGTTCCAAAAGTGTGATAATCCGAGCTTGGTAAGCCAGTTTTTAACATGCTTAAACCAAAAGATCTTATTATCTCTATCCAGCTCTAATACTTCCTTCAGCCCATTTCTATAGTCAGATAATTCCAGGGTTGTCCATAATCTGACCCATAACAGCAATGGTCTCAATATAGCGTGCTGATCTGTGTGTTTAATGTTAAGATCTAAGAATAGGGGTATCAGGGGGGTGTTTATTGGAACTTTTAATAGTCCCCTGACAAATTTGTTTTCCAGTACTTCAAAGGTTTTTTTACATACTGGCCCCCAAATTTCTGCCCCATACAAGGAGGCGGATTGTACCTTGTATCTAAAGAGCTCTATTGCGGGAGTAACTGCTTTGTTCACACTTTTGTTGTATCTCTGTGTTATTGGGAAGCAGTTTTGTTTAAACACCAATTTAGATTTTTCCAATTGTGGGCCCCATCCCATTACAGAGTCCATTAAGACCCCAGGTAAGTAAAACTGTGCTCTTAGTCTAATCTTTGCCCATTTAACATTAAGTTCTTTTTAAAAGTTTTATGCAGGTTCAGTGCCATATATTTTGTTTTTTTTATATTGATTTCAGTGGTGGGCATGAAAAAAATATATCGTCCCAAACCTGAAAATATAAATGAGAAACAGAGAATAATAATTGGATCCTAAATCTATAACCGATTGTGGTGGTATCAAAGTGCAAAATCCATGGGTTCGGCATAGGTAAGAGCAAGTCCTACCTGCTCTTACCTATGCCGAACCCATGGCATTTTGCACTTTGCGCTCCAAGTAATTTCCTTTGTCTATTTAGGTTTACTTTTTCTTAGATATTCTGCTGCCCTGCTGTTTTGATATGATCACATTCGTCAATATGTTAGAATTCACATTGAATTTCATATTGTATGTCTACTGATTGTTCCTTCCTGTATGATTCTGCTCTTTCTTTTGGTTCCTTAAAGATGACTAGCTTGATTTGATACCAACACAATCAGTTATAAGATTTTGGATCCAATTATTATTCTCTATTTCTCATTTATATTCAGGTTTGGGACGATATATTTTTTCACGCCCACCACTGAGTCCACACTCTACAGTGATCCACCTACCGATTGAGTTTACCATACCACATCCTTATAAGACATTTCGGATTCTTAATCTTTTTAGGTGGGTTCTAACACGCTTATTCGCTATCACTGCATTCACCTCTCTGTCTTTCACTTTTAACTGCTCTTTCATCTGTATCACTAAACCCTTTTTTCACTGTTTCCATGCCTTTCAAGGCGTTCTCATATATGTTGCTTTGATTACTTGTACAGATCTACCTAAAAAGACATTCACTTCAGTGCCAGGGGTGGTGGGCTAATATGTTAATTTGTCAGTGTTTTTTTTTCTCAATTCTTTCTTTATTATTTTTCTAAATTATTTTAGGCACATGGTTCAAACTTTGTAGTCACGTTTCAGTAATTCAAAGCCTATAGTACATTTTCTTTTCACCAATAAGTATCATATATTCCTGTGGTGTCCATTAAAATATTTAGGCATCAGCATGCTATTTTTTTGCTTTTATATTTGTCACATAAGTTTCCAATAAAAAATATAAATAAGTATAATCATTGCACCGGCTTGACTAGGTCAGAGAAATTGGCTTTGCAACTGCTTGTCCTTCACCATCTATCTCTCAATAGTCCTTTTTGCATCCATGGTTTCTTTAATATTGTTTACTTATTTTCCCTGCTATTTTTCCCTTCTATACCATCTTTCTGAAAAAACTGGTCATTTGACAAGGACATGGAGGGAGTCACACTGGGGTTAATCCAAAACTTGAGGGGGCCCCCCTGCAAGGTATTTGGAAGAGCCCTTTCCGGACTCAGTCGGGAGCTCGCTGGCCAAAGTAATGTGCAGAGGGGGCCCCCTGGAGCTTGGGGCCCATCCCGCACTGGTGTGGGGGCTGTGGGGGCCTGTGTTACGCTACTGGGGAGTGATGTTTTTTTTCAATACGTCAATATGCCTTAGTGCCAAGAGACCTATACCTTGACAGACATACAGACAGACAGACAGACAGACAGACAGACAGACAGATAGATAGATAGATAGATAGATAGATAGATAGATAGATAGATAGATAGATAGATAGATAGATAGATAGATAGATAGATAGATAGATAGATAGATAGATAGATAGATAGATAGATAGATAGATAGATAGATAGATTTTCCTTATTTGATTATCTCTTCATCCCTCTCCCTCTATTCCTTTCTCCCTAACCTATTATCTTTCTATATCAGGCGTCTCCAAACAGTAGCTCGTGAGCTACTGTAGCTCTTGAGCTAACTCTGAGTAGCTCACCTGTGTGCAGCCCAGCTTATTAAATTAGAAAGATTTTGCTTGGTTGAAATAATATACATATAAAGAAATTGAAATTATATTGCACTAATAATATTAGCAGCTGTTAATGTGTTTTATTGAACGTAAGTAGCTCAAAGTATAGAAAAGGGTGGAGACCCCTGTTCTATATCCTTCTCCTCCTATTTTCTTGAGAAAGAAGTCATTTGTGCTTTTCACTTCGTGCTTACGCCCTTAAAACCTCCCGACTTTCTTTTCTCTCTCCATGTATAAAGCTCCTTTTCTCTGTTTCTCCTCTTAGACAGGTTTGTTTCTGCTCTTAGTGTCTCTGTCTCTTCTCTCTGTCCTGCAGTCCTCCAGTTTTTTCACACTCCACACCTCTTTACTAGAGAGAGGTCCACTCCTATGTGCACCTCTGTGTGATGAATTCTCACTTCTGGAACTTTAGAGGATTTCTTCACTATTGGCTTAACACGTCTAGAATATATATCTGGGCGCATCAGGGTGTTGCTCTGCCACTCCACACCTTTCCTCATTCATAAAAGAAAATCAATCTTTTTTATATGAATAACATTCTTAAACAGATTTTCTCACCCCTCTGTCTCTTTCTGTCTATATTTAGGGCCACTGGAATTCTGCAGGTGTGCAGCCACAGCGATTTTTACATAATTATAGATTAGCAGCATCAGCCACATAATCTGCAGATTTTAACAAAAAAATTGTTTCCACTTCAAATGGTTCAAAAACTACTAAAATGCGACGTCTTACCGCACAGTGGAAGGCCCTTTACAAAGCTGTACTGGTCACCTTTCTGTTGATCGATTCCTAAATTAGGATCTTAACGACTTCCATGCTCATGATGGAATGGTTCCGTCATGAGCACAAGTGCAAGTGTGCTCATGATGGAACCATTCCGTCATGAGCACACTTTGCAAAAATCCTTCTGCTATAAACAGCAGAGGGATTTCCCCTCTTTTTGCCTTGGGAGGTGGGAAATGGCTTCCCCAAACTCCTGAGGCCTGTTTTTGGTTTCCCCTGTAATGACAACAGCACGCATGGCATGCTGTCATCATTACAACAAAAATTAAACTGAAACTGAGCATGGAAACCCATGGGAGACGTATTGTTGGAAAGGGGAGAATCTTCCCTTTCCAATGGTACCCTTCCCTAGTGGTTCCCTGCTTGGGGATACCCCAAGGAGGGCGATCCCCAAGCAAGGATCCACCCACTAGCACCAGGGAGGGAGGAGATAACCCTTGGGTAAGGGACTTTGCTCCCCCCATTAATTTTGCCACAGACAGTAATTCTGCCCCCCTGGGGGGCAGATGGGGGCAGTAGCCCCCAATATGCATCCGGGGGGCAGAAAGCACCCTCAACGACAGGGATACATTTTTTAAGTCCAGGGATGGGTGCTGCTCAGAATGGGCATCCCAATGCCCCCACCCTACCCTCCAAAGAAGGCAAAATATGTTCTGCCCCCTCAGGAGGCAGATGGGGGGCAAAAAGCCCACTAGACACCTGGGATGTTTCCCCCTCAAAGTACAGGGTGGGGGCTGCCCAGAATGGGCATGCCAATGCCCCCATCCCCCGAAAATATGCCACAGTCTTTCTGACCCCCACCCGAGAATGCAGATGGGGGCAGTAGCCCCTGATCTGCTCCCAAGGGGGGCAAAAAGCCCACTAGGCACCAGGGATTTTTTTTATACACAGGGGTGGGGTCTCCCAAGAATGGAAATGCCAATGCCCCTATCCCCCAAAAAATGACACAGTCTTTCTGCCTCCTCAGGGAGGCAGAAAGCCCATTAGGCACCAGGGGTATATTTTTTTCAAAATTCAGGGGTGGGGAATGCCCAGAATGGGTATGCCAATGCCCTCACCCCCCCCAAAAAAAAGATACCACAGTCTTTCTTCCACCCCAGGAGGCAGATAGGGGCAGTAGCCACTAATCTGTCCCCAGAGAACCTCCTAGTCACCAGCAATTATGCTGGCTTTTATAGGTATCCCAATGTCCCATCCCCCCAAAAAATAGCGACAGCCCTTATGCCCCTCAAGGGGCAATAGTCCTTGATTCCCCCCTCCTCAGGCCGGCAGAAAGCCCACTAAATGTGCCTACCTGTGGATTTTGGGCCCAATCACAGCTGGCACCAAAGGATACCTAACTAGCAAACCTATACATTTTTCAAAACTAGACACCCAGGGGAATCCAGGATGGGGTGACCGGTGTGGCTCTCACCCGGTTCTGTTACTCAGAATCCCTTTCAAATCTCAAACTTTGTAAAACAAAAAACATTTTTCTCACATTTCTGTTCTGGAATGTTCTGGAATCTGTGTAGATCCACAAAATTTAACCCACACTGTATTTCCCAAAGGCTTCCGATACAAACGGTACCTCACTTGTGTGGGTAGGCCTAGCGCCTGTGACAGGAAATGGACCAAAACGCAAAGTAACACACCACATGTTTACAGTGAAAAATTACCCCTTTCTGAAAAGTGCCTTGCCGTAGATTTTGAACCCTAGCTCTGCTGGCACCTAGGGAAACCTAGAAAACCTATACATTTTTGAAAACTAGCCATCCAGGGGAATCCAGGATGGGGTGACTTGTGCGGCTCTCACCAGGTTCTGTTACCCAGAATCCCTTGTACACCTCAAACCTTGTAAAAAAACAAAACATTTTCCTCACATTTCTGTGATGGAAAGTTCTGGAATCTGCGTGGATCCACAAAATTCCACCCAGCCTGCATTCCCCAAAGTCTTTTGATAAAAAAGATACCTCACTTGTGTGGGTAGGCCTAATGCCCGCGACAAGAAGCGGCCCAAAACGCAACGTGAGCTCACCACAATTTCATAGTGAAAAATGAACCCTTTTTGCAAAGTGCCCAGCTGAAGATTTTGAACCCTAGCTCTGCCGGCACCTAGGGAAAACTAGCAAACCTATACATTTCTTAAAACTAGACACCCAGGGGAATCTAGGATGGTGTGACTTGGGTGGCTCTCACCAGGTTCTGTTACCCAGAATCCTTTGTAAACCTCAAACTTTGTAAATAAAAATAATATTTTCCTCACATTTCTCTGACGGAAAGTCCTGAAATTTGTGTGGACCCACAAAATTCCACCCAACCCACATTCCCCAAAGTCTTTCAATAAAAATGATACCTCACTTGTGTGGGTAGGCCTACTGCCCACAACAGGAAATGTCCCAAAACACAACGTGGACACACCACATTTTTACATTGAAAAATGACCCTTTTTTTCCAACGTGCCTAGCTGTAGATTTTTTTTAAAATCTGTTTTATTAAAAGAAATAACGAACATCATTACAAAAAAGAAAACACAAAAACAATAAGGAGCAGATGTCAAGATGGTCAAAGTTGCGTTGTATGAAAACAAAATCACATACAATCAATATAATGGGTAAAGGCGGTCACCTGAATGAATTTAGGTCACATATTTGTATTACATCTTAAAGTGTCTCAGTGTCGACATTGAATGGGGAAGCATCACCAAAAGGGGTACACAGAAAACCTCTACTTTCGTTCCAGGGGCCCCATATTTTAGTCCATTTTCCTGGGCATCCCCTGCTCTCATACACCCCTCTATCGGCCTACATGCACCAGTCCATGTCAGCCGCCCAATAAGTGTGCTGGGGCTCAACTCCCACTTTCCATGTTCTGGCGAAAATGCACTTAGCCACTATATAAGCCAGCGAGACCCACATTTGTTCAGTTCGGGACAGATCAGTGGCTTCCCAAATGTTCAATAAACAAAGTCGAGGGGAGGTCTCTATAGATTTATGACATATTCGGTACATGGTGGGCAAAACCCTACTCCAATATTGTTGAAGGACAGGACAGTCCCACCACTGGTGCAAGAAGGTACCTAGGGATCCACAACCTCGATGGCATAGCAGGGAATCCAAAATTCCCATTTTAATAAGTGCCAAGCTAGTATAATGGGCCCTGTGAAGTATTTTAAGCTGTATTAGCTTGAAACGGGAGAGGATAGCCACCTCCCGGGGTGAAGCCAGGGCCTCCCTCCAGTCCTCGTCAGGTAGGTCCCCCACACCATCACACCATTTCGTACATAGTTTGGGGAGAGTTTCCAGAAGAATTATTAAGTATTTTACAGTAGGTCAGCGAGATGTCTTTGTCCGGGAGATAATTGTCTAGTAGTCTATCCTCCAGAGGCGAGGAGACGGGCAGATCAGAGCCCTTTGGGCTTTGCCTTATATTATGCACGTTGTGCCTGAAGATATCAAAACATTTCCCCCTCATGCAGTTGGTACTGTGCTTGTAACTCACCAAATCAAACCACCCCGCCTTTCGTCCACAGGTCCCCAACCGTGGAGAAACCAATCAGATCCCACTTTTCAAACCCTGGGTGCCTTGAGAGCATACCCAATTGGCACAATTCCAGCAGCAGGGTAACCCGCGTAATTTTGCCCTTCCATCCCAGTGCGGCAGTTGCTGTGTGCCAGATTGAAGACTGTAGTAGAAGTCGGAGTATAGTTGGGTGTGTGTCTAGGCCTTCCATACAATGCCCTTAAGTAGTTGCCCACAGATATATTGAGTCTGTGTTTCCTGTATGCTGGGTCCGTAAAGCGACGATGAGCCCAGTTATTGAGGATCACTAACTGTGAGGCCCAGTAATATAAGATTTAATAGCCAGCAGAGTAATACCTCAGTCGTACCAGCTTTGTGTAAGTTTGGTCAGAGCGATTCAGGGTGCGCAGCCATTCCATAGCAGAGTACGGACCTCGGAGTCCACTGCAGGGAGGTATTGGGGCGGGACGGGGTATGGCATATTCTGCAGGGCGTAGAGGAAACGGGGAAGTGCCATCATTTTAAAAAGTAAACAAAAACAAATGGCCGAGCAGGTTGAATTGTCAGAAAAATGCACCGCCTAGTCGAATCAATTACTAGGTTGGACAACCATTTGTGTTGGATCAATTCTTATTTTATAAAATTTTTGAAACATTTTTTTATGACATATATATAGTAGAGGTCCAGGCCGGTCAGTGACAGGACCCAAGCCTTTCTTTGTTTTCCATCATTTTAAGAAGGGCAGCTCTACCCAAGAGAGTAAGGGGCAGTGTTTTCCAGTGATGCACATCAGCCCGGAGGCGGAGCAATGGAGGCAGGAGGTTTCTCTGATAGAAAGCACGTCCTTCCCTTGTGACATATATGCCAAGATATCGGAAACCGTCCGTGACTACATTGGCGTTGCAGCCCGTGGGAAGACGCGGGGGCTCCCCACTTAAGACATAAATCAATGATTTATCCCAGTTGATAGTGTAACTGGATTACTTTTGAAAGAGGGCAAAAATTTGCAATATCTCATGAATCGAGGATCGGGGTCTGGACAGATAAAGGAGAATGTCGTCGTCATAGAGGGAGATTCTGTCCGACCGCTCCGAAGACCAATTCAGGTCTCGAATAAGAGGGTCACCCCTAATCCATAGAGCCAGGGCAACAAAAATGGTGACAGAGGGCACCCCTGCCTCGTACCCTTCGTCCGGGTGAATTAGTTTGTGAAGGTAGGGCGAGAGGCGGAGGGCAAGAATTTTGGCTAGGATCTTGACCTCCGTGTCAAGGAGGGAGATTGGTCTGTAAGAACAGCATTGTTCCGTAGATTTCCCCTTTTTGTGTATGACCACAATATTAGCAAATCTCTGCTTTTCAAGCAGGATTCCTTGGTACACACTCTCGTCATACATTCGCATAAGAAATGGGGCGAGCACCGAAGAGACAGCTTTGTAAAGCTGAATTGAGGCCATTGGGACCCATGGCTTTCGGTGACTGTAATGTGCCAATCGTCTTAGAGACCACCTCAGGGGGCAAAGCAGCATCAAGCTCAGAGACATCCTGAGGATCTAACATTGGTAAGGGCAAGGTGGAAAGTAACTTGCCGCCTTCTGGGTGGATGTGGACGAGGGGAAATAAATCTGCTCAAAATGGCTAACGAAGGTCTCAGCGATCCCCACTCTGTCATGGTGCCTCACGCCATCTGGAGCCACAATTTCAGCTACCCACCTATTGGCCAGCTCCCATTTGTCTAGTCATGCCAACAGCTTGCTGGCCTTGTCTCCAATATCCTACACACGATGTTGAGTGGCCCCGTACTGAGCTCGGGTGGCATCCAGGGCTATATCGCTGTATTCTTTTTGTTTTACAACAAGTTTGTGTGAGGCGTCCGGTGAAGTGGATGTGACCAGTTTGCATTCGAGGCAGGTAACCTCATTTTCTATATTTTCCAACTGTTTTCTCTTTCTTGTGGCCCCCTACTGCCTCCACCCCACAACCCCTGATCACTGTCTTGTATGCCTCCCAAAGCGTCATGTCTGACTCAACGGAACCCTAATTTCCTACAAAATAGCCCTTAGTGGCCTTTATCAATGTGTCCCTTATCTTTGGCATGTTGAGGTACCAAGGATTGAAAGCCATCTTGCGACAAGTGCCAGAAGGCACACCACTGTGAGCCATGATGGGAGAACGGTCGAAGATACCCAAGGCAGAAAGGAGATTTCACCGAACATGGGGAGTTGGGTGGCTTGGCAGAAGAGATAGTCTATACGGGACATACTCCCATGGACTCCCGAATAGAAGGTGTATTGTTTGGTGGAGGGGTGGTGTGTTCACCACACACCAGTCAGTCCCATGGCTGCTAGAAAATCAGGCAAGATAGTCCCTTGTGGTTCCCCTTGTCGGGGTGGCAAGCGATCCAGCTCATCAGCCAAGGCTGCATTACAGTCTCCCCCCAGCAAAATGTCCCCCTTGGGTTGGTTCAACATGTGTGGGCCCCGGTCAGTCAAGGTGGAGGAGTGTGTACAGTGAGGTCACATTGAGGGACGACCCTCCCACTACCCAGATACCGTTACAAAATTACCAGAAGGGTCTCGCGTAATTTTATGGGTTTGAAAGGGAAGGGAGGTGCATGCCAGAATGCCCACCCCTCAGGACCCCCGAGTCTGACCTGCGTGAGCAATCTGTTTATAACCTCATCTGTTGAGTGCACTATAGGAGGTACCTTGGATATGCGTTTCCTGGAGTAAAACAAGATCAGTGGTATGGCGTTTCAGGTATTGTAGTACTATCCCCCTCTTAATTCAGTCACCCAGCCCGTTCACATTCCACGAGAGTAGTTTGAGTCGACCCAGTGATGAAGAAGTATTGTGGTCGCCACTCATCCGTACCTGAGATCAAGGACCCCGCCTTCCACAGGGGCAATAGAACAGCAGTGCATAATGAGACACACCATGACATCATGACAGAAGAGCGAGCGGATCACAGTGTTGGCCATGTAGAATTTGGCAAAGCCACCCTGAATGACCCATGAGACTCGAAAGGTAAAATTGGTAATGGAACTGTACCAAAAACACAGTAGATGTTTCCAAGATATGGCACCCGGTGCGACAGTAACCCCATCAGATTAGCACTTGACATTGCAAAACAGAATGCTAAAAAAACACAATATAAAACTAAAAGAATACCCTTGGAAACACCCTGGAAACACCCTGGAAACCCCCCCACCCCGCCTCCCTGCAACGTGGACACAGAACTGCCCACCTCCCCAATTTGCAGAGCTTTTGTGTACCCAAAACAAAGAACTGTGTAGAGGGTAACGCTACACAGCCAAACTAACACAGCCAAACTACCCAAGAGTATAACTGTCCTCACCTTAGGATCTCTTACATTTGCCCAGGATAGACAAAACGCCTCATTACCCCAACTCGAATTGTGAAGCTTCAACAGCCCTGAACAATCCAGCCCCCAACCACAGTCCACAAGAACGGGCTCAAGTAATCATTTATTTTGACCCTGAGGTGAAAAGTGGAAGACACAAATATAACTATCAGACAATGTTTGGAAGTAAATAGCCATCCCCACCCGACTGGGCCAGAAGCCGTACCAAGGACCGTCCTATTGCCGGTGACTCAGCTAGGCACAAAAGATGGGTCAGGCCCCCACGACAGGGTAGCGTCCAGCGATACCACTATCAAGCCGTCTCAGTCAACCTGTTCCAAGTGCTGATCGGATCGGTGCGGGTGATCAGGAGACGAGCCATCCCACTCCCCGGAGGTACGCCACCTCTCCAACCAGTCCCAGGTGTCCTCCGGGGTCTGGAAGAACAATGACTTACCGTCTGATTGCACACACAGTTTTGCTGGGAAAAGCATTGCGTACTTCAAATTGTGGCCCCTGAGTGCTCGTTTTACCTCTAGGAAGGAGCAGCGTTTCTGCTGCACCTTGTAGGTAAAGTCTGGAAAAAAGTTGATCCTTGAGTTCTCAAATTTGATCGGTGGGCCGGCTCTTACAGCCTCAAGCCACGCTGTGGGCGTGCTCAACTGAGAAATAGTTGGAGAGCGAGCAGGGTTGTAGATGATTTTGAATTAGGTCCTCCACGAACAGGTCCATGGCCTTCCCCTCCGCTCATTCGGGAACTCCCAGGATGCACTCGTTATTTCTTTGCACGCGCCCTTCATAGTCTTCCAGCAGTGCCACAAGGTCCAATGTCCTGGCCAGCAGTTGCACTTGACCATCATTTCCAGCTGCGTCGTGGAATGCTTAAGAGTTGCGACAGAGTCCTTGTTCGCCCAGACTCTCTCACCCATGTTTCTCAGATCGGTACATATGAGGTTGACGTCTATAGAAACAGTGTCAATCTTAATTTCCAGTGCCGTATGGACTCCCTGGATAGCCTCCATGATGTAAAGCAGTGTTGGAGCCCCTTCGTCAGGCTGCTGCCTCGCCTCCGCATCATCCTGCCTCCCTTCTGCAGCCTCCGATTTGTAATGGGTGAATTTCGTCAGTTTTGACAAGGAGAATTGTTTGGAGCCTTTTGTGGTGGCGATCAGATCCCGCACACTGCAGAGGATGGGGAAACTTTGGGACCTGGGAGGCAACGAGTCCCGGGCAAGCGAGACTGCAACAGTAGTGGCAGTAGTAACCCCTCCACGAAGACCAATGTGGGGTAGGATGAAACAGGGCCCCGAGGGTGGTAGTCAAACACTGACGATGTGGATGTGGATACATCCAGTAAGGTATGGCTTGCGTGAATCCTCCAACAGTTTCCTACCCAGAATCCACTGTAAATCTCAAATTTAGCTGAAAAAAATCTAATTTTCCTCACTTTACTGTGTGGGATCTCTGTGCCTGTACAAATGTACTACCACCTAGCGTTCCCTCAGGTCTTCCGATAAAAATGGGACATGTCTTGTGTGGCTAGGCATAGTGGCTGCAACAGAAAATGGCTCAAATCGCCACACCTCACTGGGCTCCCCATGGTGGTTAGTAATGTGTGGTTTAGATAGGTTTCCCTGGATGGCCGCTGAACCCGGGGCCAAAAACCCAGGCCCCCCCCTGCAAAACCAAGTTGTTTTAGGATAGGTCATTTTGAAGTCTACACAATACATTTAGGGCCCTTGCCTGTTTCGGGTACTTGACCCACCTACAGGAGTGAGGTACCCTTTTATTCAGAAGACTTTGGGGGATGCGGGGTGGGTGGAAATTTGTGGATCCACTCAGAATCTAAGAACTTTCCATCACAGAAATGTGAGGAAAATGTGTTTTTTTTACAACGTTTGAGCTTTGCAAAGGGATTTTGGGTAACAGAACCGTGTGAGAGCCAGACAAGTCACTCCATCCTGGATTTCCCTTGATATATAAATGTAAAGGTTTGCTAGGTTTCCCTCTGTGCTGGCAGAGCTAGGGTTCAAAATCTACAGCTAGGCACTTTGCAAAAAAAGGGTCAGTTTTCACTTTAAAAATGTAGTGTATCCATGCTGCGTTTTGGGCTGTTTCCTGTTGCGGGCACTAGACCTAGGCACACAAGTGAAGTACCGTTTTTCTCAGAACACTTTGGGGAATGCGGGGTGGGTGGAATTTTGTGGATCCACGCAGATTCCAGAACTTTCTATCATAGAAATGTGAGGAAAAAGTGTTTTTTTTTTTTTACAAAGTTTGAGGTTTGCAAGGGATTCTGGGTAACAGAAGCTGGTGAGAACCACAGAAGTCACCCCATCCTGGATTCCCCTGGGTGTTTAGTTTTAAAAAATGTTTAGGTTTACTGGGTTTCCCTACGTGCCGGCAGAGCTAGGGTTCTAAATCCCCAGCTAGGCACTTTGCAAAAAAGGGCCTGTTCTCACTGTAAAAATGTGGTGTGTCCATGTTGCGTTTTGGGCGTTTGCTGTCGTGGGCACTCTACCTACCCACTCAAAAGAGGTACAATTTTTCTCAAAAGACTTTAGGAATTCGGTGTGGGTGGAATTTTGTGGATCCATGCAGATTCCATAACTTGCCATCACAGAAATGTGAGGAAAATGGGTTTTTTTTAGAACGTTTGAGCTTTGCTAAGGGATTTTGGGTAACAGAACCGTGTGAGAGCCAGACAAGTCACTCCATCCTGGATTTACCTTGATATATACTTTTCAAAAATGTAAAGGTTTGCTAGGTTTCCCTTTGTGCTGGCAGAGCTAGGGTTCAAAATCTACAGCTAGGCACTTTGCAAAAAAAGGGTCAGTTTTCACTTTAAAAATGTTGTGTATCCATGCTGCGTTTTGGGCTGTTTCCTGTTGCGGGCACTAGACCTAGGCACACAAGTGAAGTACCGTTTTTCTCAGAACACTTTGGGGAATGCGGGATGGGTGGAATTTTGTGGATCCACGCAGATTCCAGAACTTTCCATCATAGAAATGTGAGGTAAAAGTGTTTTTTTTTTTTACAAAGTTTGAGGTTTGCAAGGGATTCTGGGTAACAGAAGCTGGTGAGAACCACAGAAGTCACCCCATCCTGGATTCCCCTGGGTGTTTAGTTTAAAAAAATGTTTAGGTTTACTGGGTTTCCCTACGTGCCGGCAGAGCTAGGGTTCTAAATCTCCAGCTAGGCACTTTGCAAAAAAGGGTCTGTTCTCACTGTAAAAATGTGGTGTGTCCATGTTGGGTTTTGGTCGTTTGCTGTCGTGGGCACTCTACCTACCCACTCAAAATAGGCACAATTTTTCTCAGAAGACTTTAGGAATTCGGTGTGGGTGGAATTTTGTGGATCCCCGCAGATTCCATAATTTTCCATCACAGAAATGTGAAGAAAATGTGTTTTTTTTGTGAAGTTTGAGGTTTGCAAGGGATTCTGGGTAACAGAATCTTGTGAGAACCAGACAAGTCGCCCCATCCTGGATTCCCCTGGGCGATTAGCTTTCAAAAATGTATAGGTTTGCTAGGTTTCCCTAGGTGCCGGAGAGCTAGGGTTCAAAATCTACAGCTAGGCACTTTGCAAAAATAGAGGCCTTTTGCTTTTTCCGGCACTAGACCTACCCACACCTGTGAGGTACCATTTTTATTGGGAGACTTAGGGAAACACAGAATTGTAGAGCGACTGTTAGCCTTCCAAATGTAAGACAATGTGTAAAAAATGAGTCACTATGAAAAATGTCCTATAATTCACATGCTAGTATGGATACCCACAATTTTGGAGAAGTGCAAATAGCTACTGTTTCTAAACTCTATATTTTGTTCCCATTTCGGAAATACACAGATGCCAATCATACTGATTTTTCACCATTTATATTTCCCCAAATGAATTGCTATTTACCCAGTACACAAGAAAAAAACATTGCAAGATGCAGCTCAGGTATTGGGTCCTGGTTCCGCTGGTACTTGGTGAACCTACAAGTCCTATGTCCCCACAACAAGAAGGGTCCTGCGGATGTAACAGTATATTGCTTTAAAAAATCTGTCATAGTTAGAAGAAGTTACAGGTGAAAATATTGGCACAAACGGCTGTTTTTTTCAACTAATTTTCAAGTTTTCCTATTTTCAACAGTAAGTTTCTATAAGAAAACCTTGAAGGATCTACACAAATGACATCTTTCTTAATTTAGAATTCTGTGTACTTTGCAGAAATGTATAGCTTCCCAGGATCCATTATTGCTTTCATACCCATTTTTACCATTAACTGGAAGGAGGTTGAAAACACAAAAATAGGCTATGTCCCAGTAAAATGGCAAAACTGTGTAAAACTTTTTGATTTTCTGACAAAAGTCTGTCAGTCTCTGAAAGCTGAGAAGATGTTGATTTCAGCACCACAAACCCTTTGTTGATACCATTTGCAAGGAAAAAATAAGATCCTTTCATCTGCAGCACTTTTTTCCCATTCCCTCCCCCCCCCAAAAAAAATATTGCTGTATTTTGGCTAATTTCTGGGTCCCCTCCGGGAGAATCAATAAACCCAGGGTACCTTTAAAATCCCCATGATGTTCGAAGAACAGGTCGCACATTTGGCATGGATACCTTATGTGGTCAAAAAGTTACAGGGGCCTAAGAGCGAACTACCCTAAATAGTCTAAAAAAGGCTTAGCAGTGAAGGGGTTAAACTGTAACTAATGAGATGCAACCCATCCCCACATAGTGTTACTAATAATTTGACTTTCTCCTGCCGCATAATTCCAGTGTTCTTGTCAAGAACTCACATCGTACTAGCCTCTCTCTCGTTCTCCCTCTTCTGTCCTATTTCTCTTCCATTTAGTTTCTCCCTCTTCTCCCCACTTGCTCTCCTTTTCACGATGTCTTCAGTCTCTTCTGCAGGCTGGATGAAGGTTCAAGCTGATACAGGGTCACGTGGTGGGTGGGGGGCTGTTTCTACTGGTGCTGTGCAGCGTGGTCGGTGCAATCTCAACTGCTCGCGCCTGTCACTGACTGGTCCTGTTGTTTGTTGATCCGCACCTTGTGCTCAGCTCCCTAATCTGCAATTCCCGCCTCTTGCATCAACCATGGAGGGAATGAATATGTTTCAAAACGAAAAAGGAACAAAAACAAAAAAAGAAGAGATCAGTTTTTATGACGATTATTCTTGCTAATATTGCTAATATTATTATACCATTAATTGCTTTTATAATAATCTGGTCTTTACAGAGAAAGCTCGTGCAATTCTTTTTGAAATCCATTCATCCTTGGCGTCTCGTCAGTTCCACAGCCTTGCAGCCGCTGTATAAAATTGTTATTTTGCCAACTATTGATCAGGCTCGATTGGTCTAATGTTAACATCAAAATGATGACAACAAACATTTATGTGGAAGGATATTAGTCTCAATGGTCAACTCATCGTAAATCATGTATTGATTTCTAAATACTGTCACCATTTGGAAAATGATTTGAAACGCCAGAAGCAGCAAAACAGCGAGTCCCATGAAACGAGAATCATAAAGCGAGGACGCAGGTACTAAAGGGAACATTACCAAACTTCGATAAAGAAAACAAAATGCCCATGTCATGTTAGGGAAATAAATGAACGTGACTGAAATATATTGAGAAAGGGTGCTCACAGACAGCAGAGCCTCTGTCATTCCGTGCAGTGGTACATCTGGAGCGTAACAGACAGGGTCGGATTGGTAAAGCGGGCACTTGGGAAATGGCCGAAGGGCCGGTAGGCGAGTTCTAGCTGTGGGCTGTTTTTTTCGGCAGCCTGGGGGCTGTCTGTGTTGTTAGCATCCCGCCAGCCGTCTGGAGTGTCCTTCCTAGAGGCAGATGGTCTGAAGTATCACTCCCTTTTCCTTGCTGGACCGGCCCATTAATGTATGCTGATTGAGCTGGGGCAGAGGGCCTGAGCAGAATTGGTCTCACCTGCATTCATGTGTGTCTCAGCAGTGTGAACTAATCTGTGCTTTTTTTTGTTATCTAAGTGAAATTAATAAAACATGCCCTCCACCCCCTTTCTTTTCCAAAATCTTCGCTGAAGCAGTGTTTTGCAAGTAGGCAATACGCACTTTCCCAACACTAACAAGGTCACATCCCCAGCACAGACGGTCAGTATGCCAGCCCAGTATAGAACAACATATAAACACAATGCCAGTCACATCATTCAATATCCCACCTAAACAAATATCCATAGTGCGAGAAGCCACCTGCAGACCCCAATACAAGCAGGCTACACCCTACTAGGAGGCAATGACATTGAAAATGGTAAATGCCTGCGTCCACTCCACACCCTAGATGCTTACCAGGTTTTGCTTCACCCTTATACAAATCTTTGAATAACTAGGCCCATTTCATTATCAACCCCCAAACTCTCAATAGTCTAGACTGATACTCATATTAATACAAGCTGTGGCCCTCCGATGGATCTTTTGTTGAGCTGACAGAGACTAGAATACTTGGAAAATGTGAACAATTATCCTATGAGGACCTGTAGTAAAATAATTGTTATCTCAAATCTACTTCAAAAACCTTTCTCAACCACAGATACAAATGCATTGAGACAAGAAATATGACTAAAAGAATGAGACAGAATCTATCAAGATAATTCAAGGAAAACATTTATCTAATGCTTCTTATTGCATAGACAGCTCAAGTAAATGCATTTCAAATCAGATTTAATAACAAAGTATTGCTACAAGTAGCCTCACAGCACAGTACAGATCATTATTAGACAGCTGGAATGTGTCTGTGGAGAGAAATAGGATACGTTGAGGTTCAGTTATTAATCATACAAACCAAAGCAAAGCTGATCGCTTCAAGTTTGTCCTCAGTCAGATTTGGTCAAGTCTGAACTGCAGCACTGCGTGCCACAGGAGGAGTCAGCTAACCATTCAGACAAAACTTTTATTTCCCTACACAACTTTACCAGCCAGCAAAGTACAGGATTCGAGGTTGCAGTTAGATATAGTCCTGTTTCATTAAAGTCTATTCCACCCAGTGTAGTTGGAAAGGGGAGTAGAAAAGACAATACGATCAAGAGTCTGACCGACAGCATGCCAGGCAGGAAAGGAAAAAATGACAGCCAGCCATACTCCTCTTCCAATGGGGCAAATGTACCTCAAATGTTGCAGGTTTACAACCCTTAACTTATCAATTCATCAGTCCATGGGGTTTTCATTTGTCACTCACAGTGAGCTGTTGTGGGGTGATCAGTAAATCACACAGCTCCGGAAAAATTAAGAAATCCTTTTTGCAAATCTTTAAGATTCACTAAGTCCAATTGTATTACCATTTCATCACTTCCACAGAAGTGGGTGGAACTTTATTTTGCTCTTAGTCCATCTGTTCACAGACGGTTTTACCTGGGTTTGCAACAATATTGTTACAATTCTATCAAATGTGCTTCTTAACGAGAAGTGAGTCTATTGCTAGCTAATACAAAAGTAAAACTTCACATATAGTTCTCATAGTGCTTAGGTAACTGTTTCACATGGCTTTACATTAACGCAGGAAAAGAAAAGCATTTGAGGCCAACATGAACAATTAGCTAAATCACTATAGTTTACTAATATTATAAATCACACATTCATAAATGCATTTTGACTTTCTCCATTATTTCAGTTATTGTTTTCTTCAGGAACTACATATCAATGTTAGCTACTATTAAAACATTTCTAAGAATTATTTGGACGTTATCCTTTTCAAAACATAATTATTAATGTGTCACTCTCAAATATATGTATTTATTGTATAAACGCTACAGAAGCTCAGATTTGCACCATGTCAATTCTTTCTAAATTAAGCAATTTTACATTTCAAGAAAGTCATTATGCATATATATATTTCATTTTCGATGCACAATTGAATGTTATTAAAACTCTCTATTTTAACATGCATTTTTATTTTTCTCACAACTCGTAAATGCATTTATGTGCAGTTCTCATTGTTTCTCTTGTTGTTTACATTTTCGTATCATAATTTTGTAACTCTGCATTCTTTTACGATGCCACGTGTAATCTCACGCTTTTCGACTAGCTGGTTAGCATGTCTTCATCAAGAAATATTTGTCATAATGATCTTTACTGGTGAGAATTGATAAAGGTAGACGTCAGAATAACATCCACGCTCCATCAATTTCCCCTTTGATGACGAATCAAGCCATCACACAATCTTATCTTATCATCATCTGATCAAATTCTGATGTTACATTAGAATGCAGTTGTATTCATTCGTTTCAATCTGGCCTGTTCCAAGTTTATCATGTCATCGTAATATCACATTGTCTATTTTCGAATTCAATTTCTGCTCAATTTCTTTTCTTTCCACTATTCCTTCTTCAACTCCTTTACGTCTACAATAGCGATATATTACTACTAAGCCAATAGCAATAGTTATCAATGGTGTTAGTATTTTTCCCACTAGACTTCCTCGCAGTCTTTCAAATCAACTTCTCACAGATGAGAATCCCTTTCCAATGGTTTCCCAAGAGCCATCAGCTTTTAGTTCTGTTAGTTCTTTCCTTAAGTTAGTAATGTTGCTAATATATCCCCTCAAATCTTTACCTTTGTCAGGAATATAAGAACAACATTGTTGAACCTTTAACATGCAACATACTCTGCCTTCATTTGCTAGAAGTACATGTAAAGCAAGTCAGTTTTGTAAAACCATAGATCGGATAGCAACCATCTCTGTGTCTATAACAAGAAATCCTCCAGCAGTACCAGTTGACAGCCCATCTACTACAGTTGAAAATTTCTGAATTTAGTATTACCCCAACTGAGGGTATTATAGCTTCAAAAAGATCCCCAATAATTTCAGTGGCACTAATATGTCTCCCCTTTCAATTCACCCACCCTGTGCACCCATGAGAGTTTCATTATTTGCATTTCAGATGTTCTTTTTATCTCCCCATGTCAATCATCTACTGAATTAATAACATATTCTACTAACCATGTAAAGCGCAAGTCAGATTATGTCGATGTGCATATACTGTATCTATAGTTAATAAAGGTAGGAAAAATTCTCCCATTATTTCAGCATTCCATGAGTCCGGAACTACATTTAAATGTTTCTTGACCGGAATGTCTGAAAAAATTCAAATCCTAATTTGAATAGTAATATTGAAATTGTACCTTACAATAGAATAAACTTGTTAGTACACTACAGGAAATACCATAAGTTAGAGGTAGGTGATGATAGGTCATTCCCCCAGACACGTAAGAAGGTAATTGCATGCACACATAACCGTCTCTCGCATCCGTAGTATTGACGTACTCATAAAGGAGTTTAGTAAACACATTTAGTGAGAAATCATGAATAGACTGGTCATGATGTAAATCTGTATTTGTTAATTCATTAGTCACAACCACTTCCTTTTGTACTTTTATCGTTTCAGTACTTATAGTCACATGGAGATTCAAGTTTGAATAAGCATGATGAAATGGGTTTAAGATTATCAATAACATGACAAGTACTACAACAAAATCAGCCAAAAAGCAAGCACATATACGTTTACACCTTATTAAAGACTGATTTGAATCTTCTAGCTCAAATCTAGAGGTACTCATTTTTTTACATTTATTTTTTATAGAATGCCTTGTATCGTAAGGTTTGCAGAGGTGTTTTTATCAGTGCCCTGTCACGTTTTCTCTTGTCCCTTCAATGTTATTTCGACCCTAATTTCTCTAGCACCTTCACACAGTTTTTCAAGGTGGGTTTTTGTGAGTTGCAATCCTCGAAGCAGAAAGCTTAATATTATTTTTCCGAGTCATTTGCAGCTGCTAAATAAGTCCACTTTGGAGCTGTAGAGCTTTGACTCAGTATTCTCGCTCTTTTTGTTCTCTACACTGCAGGTACCTCTCCCTCTGTATCACTTTGCTCAGATGGGCATGAAACTTCAATAACAGTTGGAGGTATTCTTCCTGTGGTCAGTATGTGTCTCAGCCTTTCAGATTTTCTGGGCCAACGGTCTCCTCTTCACACTTGCTTTTCTTGTACACTGTTCACACTATCTGAGTCAATACTTCGCTTAGTCAGATCCCCTTCTCTTTGACCCTTGTTACCAACCGGGACCCACTCTCCTTGACTCTTGTCTGAACCAGTGTTTCAAGACCCAGTAGCTGGCGCCCCCTCTACTCTGTGATTGATCTGAATGGGACATCTCTCTATTACCACTGGTTCGTCCACTGCAGATCCTACACTTTCAAGAGGCCAATGGACTTGACGAGTGTGGGTGGCATGCACCCAGTCATGCAGACCACCACATTTTACAGCAGTTGTGGTTACAGTATCACTTGATAAGGCCCACGCCAACGAGGTTCCAGGCAGGATTTTTGCAGGTGCTTCTTTACCAGGACCCAGTCACCAGGGCACAGGTCATGCCATTGCTTTTGTTGTACCGCAGTTGCGACATTTCCAACCTGGTGAGGCACAGAATGCACCACATCAGCCAAACCTTTACAATATTCTAGTACCAAGTCATTAGTAATATTCAGAAGCTGATTTGCTGAGACTGTAGGCTGTCTCATAGCCCTCCCAACAATTATCTCATGAGGGGACAGTCCAGTTTTTCTCTCTGGGATACTTTATAGACTCATCAACACCAAAGGTAGAGCATCAGGCTATTCCAGGGATGTGGATGCACACACTTTTGCCTAGCAGGACTTTAGAGTTCCATTCACCTGTTCAACCACTCCAGACGCCTCAGACTGATAGGCACAATGCAGCTTTTGTTCAATTTGCAAGCCAGCCCAAAGCATTCGTATTACTTCATTAAAATGTGTACCGCTATCCGGTTCCAAAGAGGACGTAAAGCTGAATCGTGGTATCAATTCTCTAAGAAGCAGTTAGGCTACTGTTATTCTGTCCTTGCATTTGTAGGATAAGCCTCCACCCAACGAAAGAATAAGCATACAATTACAAAGACATGTTTTAGTCCATTGCAAGGTTGCATTTCAACAAAATGAACCTGAATATGGGTGTAAAGACCTCCTGATTTTCCTAACTGACCAATGTTTTTCTTCCAGCATTTTGTTGATGACACAGACTCTCTGTAATGGCTTTGAATCAGGGATTATACCAGGTCTGTCTAAAGAGAGATTACATGGAATCTCTTCCCACATGTGCAGGATCATGGCAATTCCTTTCCATAGGTAACAACAGACTATCTGGTAACACTGGTTTCCCATACCAACACTTCATCCTCTTGTTGACGAGTGCATCCTGCTTTAATCCACCCTTCTCTTTCAATTTGGGATACTGCATCCTGTAATTATTTAATAATTTCCCAGTTTTCTATGACTGAAAATATTAGTCTGCATTATGTGTCATCAGACAGTTCCTTCAAAGGCTCCCCATTGAATGCATAAGAATTAAGGGTGCAATAGCACGCAGTCTCATCTGCATATCAATTGCTGACCATCACAGAATCATGGCCAGTTTGGTGGGTGGCACACTTCACCACCACAATCTGCACTGGAAGATGTAGTGCCATCAGTAGGTTTTTCACACACTCTCCTTTTCGTATGGATGAACCCAAAGAGGTCACAACCCCACCCTGAAACCACAACTGCCCAACGTCGCAGACAACTCCAAAACCATATTGACTGTCCGTAAATATGGTTACTCTCATTTGTTCAGTAATGCTGCAAGCTCTGGTACGTGCAATCAATTCAGCCACTTGTGCTGAATACACTCCTTTCAACCACATGGCTTCAACTATATCCACCACAGTACAGATAGCATATGCAGCTCACTAGGTACCTCCGGAATCTCTCAAAGAGGATCCATTCACAAACAAAACATGATCTGACTTAGGCAATGGGACATCTTGAATGTCAGGACGTGGTTTGGTACATAATTCAGTCCGTCCGAACAATCATGATCTGCTTCATCCATCACAACTTCATAACCTGGTAAAGGAATCAAAGTAGCTGGATTCAGACTCGTGCATCTCATCACAGTCACATTTTCGGTTCCCAAAATCACTTGCTCGTATTTAGTTAATCGACTACTTGTGAGATGTTGCGTTCTAGTTCAAGTAAGCAGAATCTCAACCAAATGTGGCAAATACACTTTCAAAAGATGACCCATCACAATGTTTTTACACTGCTCCAAACTCACACATGTTGCAGCAGCATCTTTCAAACACCAGGCAACACAGCAGCTACGGGATCTAAAGTAGCTGAAAAGTATGCAACAAGTCTGCGAGCAGTTCCATGCATTTGCGTCAGAACTGATAGTGCACAACCTTTGCGCTCACTACAGAACAGAGTAAAGCTCTTGTTAAAGTCGAGTATTCCCAATGCTGGAGCTCGACACAGATTGTCTCGCAGTTCATGAAAAGAGCACATGCATTCCTCATCCCATGGAACAGGATCAGACACATCTTTGTGTGTGAGTTTTTGAAGTGGCTTGGCTATCGGGGATAAGTTTGGTATCCACTGCCAACCATTCCTAAAAAACATGCAATCCTCCTATTGGGTACTTGGCGGATTCATCTGCAAAATAGCAGTGATCTGATCCTGTGACACTTTTCTGACTCCTTTTTCTTTTTTTTTTTTAAATTTGTTTTTATTGTTGCAGTCACAGTTTAAATATGCATTGGTATTCTTTTCTACTGCGCGGCTTCAACATTCTGCCGACTGCAGTCACTTGTGCAACTTTTCAATTTAACAATTTTCTCTTTTATAACTCAACCATAAAAAGGGTCTTGACATTTCCTAGTTTGTATACATTTACTGAATATTTTTGCGAGAGTATAGGTTTCCCGAAGTATTGTACATGTTACCTCTCCAGACTGATATCATTTTCACTTCTATTCGCAAGGCTCAAGCATCCTGCCTTAATTTATGTCCCTGTCTCAACCCCCATTCCTCCCTCTCACGCCAACTCTTCATCTTCCCCTTCACTATCAGTATCTTCATCCTCGGGTAGTGGCTCACAGATCTCTCCCCTATATACATTCCACGGTGACCATATTTTATTCCATTTTCATGGGTTGAGTCTCTGTTGGTAGACTGCCCCTTTCAGTAATCATTAACATATCCATGTTTCTACTCCATTGAGTCAGGGTCGGGGTAGTGCTTGCCCCCCAGTTCAGTGCTATGTCACGTTTTGCCAACATCATCCCAATAATTACCCATCCTTTCCCATGCTGTGTCAGGTCTGTCGGGTCCCATACATTCAGTAGGCAGAGTCTGGGTTCAGGTGTAAATGAGGTGTGCAATGTCTGGCCCATTGTGCGTGTAACCCTCCTCCAGTAATCCTGAATTTTTGGGCAGGTCCACAGCGTATGGAACAGTGTACCCTCCTCCCCACAATTTCTCAGACAGTATGGGTGATCTGCCCTCTGGATTCGGTGTAGTGTCGTGCGGGTGTAGTAGACCCGATGTAGGATTTTAAATTGTACTAGTCTAAAGCGTGTAGATATACCCGCCTCCTTGGGTGATGCCAATGCTGCATTCCATTCTGCCTCGTCCATTTCCCCAACCTCGTCCTCCCAGCGTTCTTTCAGTTTTACCAGCGGGTCCGGTAGGTTATTTAGCAGTTTACGGTAGGTAAGTGAGGTAGCACCCGCTTCCATGTAGTCTGTTAGTAGCCGGTCCTCTAACGGTGCTGATTCTGGGACCGCAGCGCCCGGTTCCAGCACAGACAGGAGTGCATGCCTGATTTGTATATATCTATATGTTTCAGTTATCTCCATCTCATATTGTTCCCTCAGGGCCGCGAATGTGATCACCCCATCCCTTGTCCACATGTCCCCCACTGTGGAGATCCCAATGTCGTCCCACTGGTCAAACCCCTTACTACGTCGTAGGTTACCTAGGCTTTTGGCATCCCATAGCGGTGTGAGCTTGGTGATTACTCCCTCCCATGCCAGTCGCCTTTGAGCTTTATGCCATATAGCCACCGTGTGTTTGGTCGGACCTCTCAATTTTGTTAGCAGACTTTTGTTATATAGCGGGGCCAGTAGGGTGTTCATGCCTAGTTGCCTCCTGTCAGCCATGTACGCGGGTCATCCTGTGCTATATGCAGCCATTGGTTAATCACCTTAAGGTGTGCTGCCCAGTAATACAATTCAAGGTGTGGGAGCGCTATCCCCCCGCTATACCAGTCCCTCACCATTTTCGCTTGTGCGACCCTGGCCGGTTTATCTCCCCACAGTAGGCCTGACACTTGCGCCGATACCTGTCTGAAAAACGATGGTGGAACCACTGCTGGCGTGTTTTCTAGGACATACAAGAAGCGTGGCAGTGCCATCATCTTGAAAAGCGCCGCCCTACCTAGCAGAGTCAGTGGGAGGGTCTTCCAGTGTCGCACGTCCGCCTTGAACCTATCCAGCAGTGGCTTAAGGTTCAGGTCTAGAAAGGTCGCATGTTCTCGGGTGATTTGGATCCCCAGGTACTTGAAGGAGTGGGATTCTATCAGCAACGGGCAGTCGGCAGTCAGGGGCGGTGGAGTGCCACTCAGCATGTAGAGTACTGATTTCGACCAGTTAATTTTATACCCCGATGCCGTGCCATGTCTCTCGCATAAGGCCAACAGGACCGGTACCCCACGCTCGAGGTCCGTGAGGTAGACTAACATGTCGTCGGCGTATAGGGAGACTCTGTCTTCCCAATCACCCCCCATTGAATGCCTTTCAGCAGCCGTGTGGTTCTGATGACTGTCGCCAAGGGTTCCAATACTAAGGCGAATAGCAACGGTGAGAGTGGGCACCCTTGTCTCGTGCCTCTTGCTAGTGGGAACTCCCTCGATATGTGGCCATTGGCCGCCACTCGTGCCACGGGTTCAGTGTACAGTAGCCTGACCCACGATATGAATTTTGTGCCAATACCCAGGTGTGCCAGAACTGCAAAGAGGTAGTTCCACTCCACCATGTCGAATGCCATCCTGGCATCTAAGGAGAGCACCGCCGCTTGTTCCTCCAGTAGTGGAACGCGTGCCATTACGCTGTGAAGCCGACGAAGGTTCATCGCCGTACTCCGGTGTGGCATAAACCCTGACTGATCCGGGTGTATCAGGTGCGCCAGATGTGGCAGCAATCTAGTGGCCAACAGTTTCGCCAGTATTTTACTCTCTGCGTTAAGGAGGGAAATCGGGCGGTATGATCCGCAGTCTTCCGGGGGTTTACCGGGTTTTGGTATTGCTATTACCGTGGCCGTACGCTGATCGGGCGGCAGTTGCCCTTTCCCCAGACACTCTACGTACATTTGGAGTAGGGGCGTAGACAGCGTCTCCGCCATGGCCTTGTACCACTCAATCGGCACCCCGTTGGGGCCGAGCGCCTTCCCTGGGTGTAATGCCGCTATCGCTGCCTGTACCTCCTCGATTGTCAGGTCCGAGTCCAGCTCGTCCCGTTTATCCTGTGGCAGAGTGTTGGTAGGTACGCCTTCTAGAGACCCCTCCGCCATTTCCTGGGTGACCACGAAGTCAGGGGAATATACGGATTGGAAATAATCCGCCAATACTTCCACTATTCGTGACGGGCTGGTCTGTACCACACCGTCAGGGTCCCTCAATTTCAGAATGGCCTTCTGCCCTCCCCTTTTTTTTTCTAGCCAGGCCAGCAGTTTTCCGGCCTTGTCGCCCACGTCGTGCACCCTGTTTGTTGTCGCTGCCAAACTGTCCAACGCCCTGCGGCGCTCATGGTCTGCGTGACGTTGCTGACACAGCCGGAGCATGTGTTTTGTGTGCTCGGTCGGGTCTCTCTCATGATCTCGCGTGGCCCTGTCCATTTGTTCCTCCAAGTCTAGCAGTGCCTGACGCTTTTTGTGCTTATGGTGTGTTATAGCAGAAACGGCCTGCCCGCGCAGAACTGTCTTGTAGGCTTCCCACAAGGTTGTATGGGAGCGCACTGACCCTGTATTCTCGGCAAAGTAAGATCTAGTGCCCCTTTTTAGTGCTTTGACCACTAATGGTTCACGAAGGTAGCATGGGTAGATAGGGTAAATGCGTTTGCGTGTATGTTCATGGCTGGAAAGAGACAGTGTCAGCGGGGAATGATCAGAGATCCCTCGTGGACGGATTTGGACTTCGGCTACAGTGAGGAGGCCCCCCCCCCAGTGTGAGGAGGTAGTCAATTCTTGATAGGCTGTCATGAACCGCGGAATAGTATGTGTACTGACGGTCTTCTGGGTGGGACTGCCTCCATACATCTACCAACCCCTGTGCTTCCATGAAGTCGTGCAATCGGGAGGGCCCCGGTGTTTGTGTGCGTACTGGGAAGCGATCCAGCGTGTTATGTGCCACGGCATTGAAGTCGCCCCCTATAATGAGATCTCCTTCCGGTAGTTCCAATAAAAAGTTCCCCAGCTCTGGAAGAGCAGTGGTATGTAGTGCCGGCGGGATATATACTGACACCACGTTGAGCGGTCTCCCCTCCCACTGCCCATGTATCGCTGCAAAGCGTCCCTGCGTATCGATCTTAGTGGATTGGGCTATGAATTTTGATGTTCGGTGCATTAAGATCCCCGTGCCACGGGAACCTTTTGTAAATTCAGAGTGAACAATCATGCTGTATCCCTGCCTATCCAGGGCCCGTGTCGCCACGCCTGTTAGATGTGTTTCCTGCAGTAGTACCAGAGCGGGATTCAGTCTCTTTATGCCCTGTAACACTAGCCCTCTCTTTATTTTGTCTCCCAGGCCCCTCACATTCCAGGACATAATGTTCAACGGGATTGCCTGTCCCACAACGTCACCTCCTCCCACCATGCTTGGACAGGTAGTGAGCATTCATGCCGTGTCTTGGTACCTTTACTCTACGCGCTTGCGCCCTGTACCTCCTTCCATCATGCTGGGACAGGTAATGAGCATCCCTGCCATGCCACTGTACCTCTACTCTGCGCGCTTGTGCCCCGTGTGTTCTGTCCAGACCCTGTGAACATTCTAAAACCCCAACATCTGTCCTACCCCCAACTCCCCCCCTCCCTGCCCCCCTGCTCAACGGACTTCGAACTGCCCGCCCCCCCAACTCAGCAGAGTGCTTGATCCCAACCCATAACATAGTACTTGCTCGCTGGGGTGAAGGATTCTCCGAAGTCGGCGGCCCCCTCCTTGGCAGCGGAGGCCCTCAGCCCAGTGTCCAAGGCGGCATTCTCGGGCCGCGGTATTTTCAGTTCAAATGGACAGCATCCGGGGATCACTGTTCTCCGTCATCGCCCCCCTCCTGAATTTCTTGCAATGGCGAAAGTGGCTCCGCCTCGTCACCGTTTGATTGCAGGCCCCGCTGGGATCCTCCATTACGGTTTTTGGTTTGTCTGCTGGAGCGACGGGGGAGGCCTGTCGTTCGCCAACCCTCCAGCCAGTCCTGTGCCGCCTCCGGGGTGTCGAAAAACCAAGTCTTATTGTCGGCCACAATCCGAAGTTTTGCTGGGAAAAGCATTGAGTAAGGGATCTCCCTGGCTCTCAGTTCCTTTTTGACCTCGAAGAAAGTTCTCCTTCTCCTCGCGACCTCCGCCGTGTAATCTGGAAAAAACGCTAGCGTGGCGTTTTGAATCTTAATGGGGGGTGAGGTTCTTGCCGCCTGTAAGATGACATCTCGATCCCTAAAATTAAAGAGTCGTGCTATAATCGGCCTGGGGTTGGCGCCCGTTTGTCGGCGCCCTCCAGGGACTCTGTGCGCTCTCTCTACTGTGAAAAAATTGGAGAGTCCCTTAGGTTGTAGGTGCTGTTTGATTAAGTTCTCCACATATAGGTCCATCGACCTCGTGTCTTCCGATTCTGGCACACCTATTATACGGATGTTGTTCCGTCTCGAGCGTCCTTCCTGGTCATCGAGCTTGTCTCTCAGTTCTCTGTTCTCTTTTGAGATACGTTCCATATTAATCTGTAGCTCCGACACCTCTTCCACCAAGGCTTTTGTCACAATTTCCATCGTGTTCACTTTCTCCGTCATCTTGTGGAAGTCTGCCCGAATCAGCGTGATTTCGGCTGAGATGGACCGCACCGTAGCCTGCACCTGTGTGAGGGCCCGCATGACATCGTCCAGGGTAGCCTTCTTGCTCCCCGTCGCCTCCACTGTCTTGCCCGTCTGTGTCCTGGCGTCTGGCGGGGGGGTAACGGGTTTTTCGTATGCGAAGCGATCAAGGCGGGATTGCGTCGCGTTGTTTTCGGCCCCTAGCCAGCCATTTTGATCGTGGAGCCGTGCACTCTGACCCCCGGTCGATGATAGCCGGCCCCCCACTCTCCTCCGGGGCAGCCCCTCGCCTCACCAGTCTCCCGGCCTCACACGGCGCACTGTTCACCCTCGGTCGTGGCCCTCAGAGCCCCGGTATGGCACCCCAGGCTCGTCTCCGGCTCTGACTCCTTTTTCAATGTGGTGTCCCAAATAGAGAACTTCTCTTTTGGAAAATAGGATTTTCTCTGGTGACACCTTATGTCCACTTATTGACACATCATCTGCGTATTGCACCAGCACAAAGTGATTTGGCCTTTTCAATCATTCCAGATTTCTTTTCAATATTTGGTTGAAAATCGAAGGACTCTCTGTATACCCTGGTGGAACTCGGCACCATACCAAGACATGGTTTCCGAACTGGAACGCAAACAAATATTGGCTATCAAGATGCAGGGAGATCGAGAAAAAGGCTTAACAATACATAAGACAATCACACAGCAGGATTTGGTATAATTGGGCAACATGGTATCACAACTTGATTTATTTTTCTTAAATCACGCATTATTCTATATTTTCCATTTGGTTTCCAAATACCCATGATAGGTGAATTACAAGGGCTTACCAAAATCTGTTTTAGGATTCCTTGTTCATTCAGGGTCTCAATCAAAGGAGTTATGCCTGAAATGGTTTCTGGGCTTAGATTATACACTTGAGTTCTATGAAATTCTGTATTTGGCTTCACTGTTATTTGAATTGGAGCTACCCCTTTCATCAAACCGATATCCTTTCCTGTAAAATCCCACACTTCATGTCCAAATGTATCTTACAACTCAAGTGGTAAATTGTTCTAAGTAAGTAAGGAATATAACCACTCTACTTCAGTCTTTTGTCTGGCCATTTTAAACACCATGTTTTCATCCTTTGTATGGAATTCTATTCCCTTTGGAGTACAATAGATGGAACAATTAATTTTGCACAATAAGTCTCGCCCTAACAAATTCACTGGACTAGAATCACAAACCACAAAGCTTTCTAAATCTTCAAAAGACCCAATGTGTACTCTTACAGTTTCTGTCACTTGGGTTGATATAAATTGGCTGGATACTCGTACAACTTGGATTTTTTCTCCCGAGAGGGGTAGGGTGGGAATTTCCACAGTTCTCACAGTAGAACGGGTAGCACCAGTATCAACAAGGAATGACATTGGTGTTCCATTTACCTTGCCATTCACATAGGGACCATTCTGATCTACCTCTAAGGATTAGCCAAGCATGCATTCCTCCTCCCCTCTCAGTCACCATCATTGAGACATTTCTGAGTCACTTTCATCGGTCTGAAAAAAGTACTGTGATACCACTTGCTCATTCGAATTTACCTGATTATTGGTATGAAATCCCTGATCAGCATTGTATCTCTGCACTTGTCCATTCAATTAATGCATGGGAGTTTGCAGCATATTTTGATTTTGACCTCTCGCCATCAGCACTGACTAATTTGGCATTTCATGATTTACCTGCGGCAGTAGAGTTCTACCTGTAACTGTCTGTCTCCTGCCTGCTTAACTGTGTTAAACTTACACTCGCATTTCCAATGCCCGATCTTGCCGCAAATGTGACACGGATACGTCTTTTTCAATACAGCTATTTGTGATCCCCTTCCTCTTCCTTGAGGCACAAACATTTGTGAAGGATTTCCTGCCACACCTCACATTCCAGTCATCGTATTGAACATTTCCCTGTACCATGCCTGAAAAATCAGACTCAAAACCCACACAACCTTTCTTGGCTTCTCTCATCTGTGCCAACATTAATTTCTCTTTTAATTTCTTGTGACGTGAATTAATGTCATCTCCACTGTATATTGCATAACAAAGAAACTCATCAATGGGCTTACTCTGTCAACAGATCAAGTTTTGCTGTATCATGGCACTTATCCCAGAACTTGAGCCGTACAAAAACCGATACACAAAATGTCCCATATCCTTTTCTGTTACATTCTTGATTCCGCTATATTGCTTAAATGCCTACAAAAGCCTTTCATAATATGCATGCACTGTCTCTTTTAGTTCCTGAGTAGGTATGTCTATTTTTACCCAATCTCTTTATTTCAGCAAAAATGTTCCTTTCAGATAAGTAATAACCTGGTTATACTTCCTAATTACTTTCACTGATGGCACACCAGTTTTTCAATCTCTCGCAGGCTCTGTTTCTGGCCAAACAACACCGATTTTACATTCAGTCCTCAAATCAGACGGAACTACGATGTTAAACAGGGTGTCTAAATCTTTTAACAGAACTTTTGAAACTTTCACAAATCTCTCCACTTGCTCATACCACTCAACAGACTTCTCTCCCAATTTTGGAAAGTCAATTGTAAAAGACAAAATAGCCTCTCAACTCCAAGGGACATGACCATATCCTCCTCCTGGTACTTCTCTCATAGGATATGCTGTTGCTTCTGCCTCTCCATTCCCTATCTCCATCATTGGATATAGAGGCAAGACCATCACCATATCTTTCTTCTTTTTAGCCCATCTGCCTTCCCATCTTTCCTCTTTTACCCATCATTTCAAAGAAGTTAACAGTTCTTTAATCCCCCCAGAAGGGTTTAGACTCTCTAAATCTTTGTCCCTAAAATCCAATCAATATGTTTTTGTAAAGCCCTAGATTTTTCTACAACCACTCCATATTTTTGAGCTAAATCAGCAAACTTTTCATGAGTATTCCTAGCTTTTCATGTTATATCTTTGCACTTGAAAAATAATTCTTCATCACAATATTTTGCCAATCTTTCTGGACTAATTGTTCCCAATATAATTTCTTCCAATTCCATTTTTAATCTGCTTAGGTCTATATTAGTATGGGGGTCGTTTTCCACTCATTTTACTTCTCTGCCTACATTACCTTTTGCAATGGCTGTAGGAACTATGTCCCTAATCTAATCATCATGCTCCTCTGGGGATGGCCCTATTGACATACATATCTCCTCTCTCTGAGACCCCCCACTAGTTTCTCCTGCTACATGAGTATTCCATTTTTGATTTCCCATCTGTAAACCCTTTCCTGTTATTACCTGGGGACCTCTATTTGGCGTTCCAAATGTTTTCTTAGTAATGTTAATTAATGATTCCACTTACCCTTCTACGGTGGAATTTACTCTTTCACCCATTATCATTCCCTCGTGTTACACTTTTCTCTCGGGTAGATGATGCATTCGGATCTGCCATCTTCTTCTTTACCTCTTGCGAGGGATCATTTTCTCCTTCTGTCCCACTAGGTATTGTTATAGCATGTACCTAGTCCTGTCTGATATAACGGGACAACGGATCTATAGTAACTGGGACGGATAATGCATCTGGACCATTTGTTATAGCAGAATTAGGAAATCTTGCTCCTTCTGGAGTTTGTCCTGCGACAGGAAGATATTTCTATGAGATGAATCTAAGGTTACAGGTGGTGCTTCTAGTGTCATACCCATGAACGGGGTTGTTTCTGAATGTATCTGTTCTTCATTATAAGGTGGAGGTCTGTGCAACAATAACTCATTCAGCAATTCATCATCTATTTCATCCAGATTCGCTTCTGTTAATGTAAGAACCTGTGTTTCTGGCTCCTCAATATGTTTCTTTCTCTCTTTTCATGTTTCTCCTTCCTTATTCTCAGTTACCATTACAGTATACATTTGTGCACCCTTGGCAACATCCGGTCTCCACATCTTTTTCTGTGAATCTAATTTCGCTTCTGCATATCGATTTAAGGTATTCTTATATCGGCCGTGAAATTTCTCTTTCTGTCTCGGATGGGCTTCATGTTCCTATTCTTTGAGAGCCTCATATTCCATGGGTCTAGGTGTCGGTTTCATATAATTCATCTGTCTTCTCATATTTTCTAAAATCCGTATATTAAATGTTACATATTATGGGAAAGCTAGGGGACCATTCGTTTTGGTGTATTTTACCCAATTCTCTAACCAGGTACAAGTGTGATATCCCCTCTCTAGAGACATGGGCAAAACTGGTGTACCCTCCATAGCTACAGGAACTCATTCTCTAGTAGGAATAGGCTCATCCTTGCATATTAAGGCTCTTAGGGCCCAATGTAGGTATCAAATACCGGTCGGAAACGGCCGATTTCGGCCGTTTCCGACCGGTATTTGGCCTACTGAGATGTAGGGGACCTTTTAATGTCCGAATCGGTATTTTACCGATTCGGTAAAATTACCGAATCGCAAAAATCCCGAATCGGTAATTTTACCGATTTTTTAAATTTGGGATGTAGGTGGGACTACTTTCAGTCCCACAGGCCCTTCAGATTCGGTATTTTAACACCCAATCCAATTGGGTGTTAAAATACCGAATCCAGGTGTGCATGCACATGTGTGCATGCACACCTATGCCATGTGACAGACAGACATGCCCTTAGGGCTCACATGGCTCACATGCCTGTTTTGGGGGTGCTAGAGGGTGTCAAAGTGACACCCCCTGCACCCTTGCACAAATCAGTAATTAACAACAATTGTACAGAGTTCCCCAGACTAGGTCTACTAAAGTGACTGAATCTAACCTTTCTCTAGATGAGTGTGACAAAAAGGGAATGTGATAGACCCTTTGCGGAATTAAGGATGCCTCACACAAGTCAACGGTTGGACTTTTTTTAAACTTCACTCACGCTCACTATTGCACAATTTTTTTCCTAGGCCCCTCACACTCATACACCCATTGGCAAAGGAATAAAAGAACTCCGCTAAAGTGCAGCACCCAGTGCTGCCCGACGGGCATTGCACCGCCAGCCTGCCGTAGGAGCAGGAAGCCAATGATGACACTGGACGATCATCGGGTGGGATGGTAACAGTCGTCCAACCGTTGACTTGTGTGAGGCATCCTTAATTCCGCAAAGGGTCTATCACATTCCCTTTTTGTCACACTCATCTAGAGAGAGGTTAGATTCAGTCACTTTAGTTGACCTAGTCTGGGGAACTCTGTACAATTGTTGTTGATCTCTACGTCACAGGACATGTACATTGGACCCCGTTAAAAATTGTCCGCATCTGTTCCCCCCTCTTGATATTATTCCTAGCGTGCACTCTGCACGGGAACCCCCCTTTTAGGTTATCATTGGTGAAGAATTTTCACCTTTTAGGTCCACTCCGAGTCAGTACTTACTGCGCAAAAAGTACCATTAAACACGCTCTGCTCTGGCTGGCGTAGTCCTTTGCACCGCATCCTTACGTACATAGAAAACCCGGTTGCCAACATGGAGGATGTTCCGGGTCTAAGCTTCGATGAGGACACCATAGCCGAGGCATTAAGAACAACGCCATCAATACTAACCAACCCTCCGGTCTCCACATCTGATGCATCTTCCGATGAATCGACAACTCTGACGGAGATGAAAAAAGAACTTATAAGAATTACGATCCACGGGATCATGATGACGGAATACTTGAGAAGTAACATAGCCCCACAGGGCTTAATTGTCAACATAATCCCAAGACTCTTTTTGGATGATAAACGTTTCAAAGTAGACTGGTGCCAGGTCTCCTGGAAATGCACCAAGGATCTACTATTTCTGATCACTCAAACAGCAAAGCGCCTCTCCGACGCGTTGCTAGAGAAAATCTCAGCCCTAGAGGCCACCATGAAGAATGCAATATCGAAGAATAACAAGACAGCTTTCACCACCAAGTTAACTGAGATCAATCAAGAAATGGCTGACCACCATGAGTTCTTACTCAAACAAAAGACAACAAAGCTTGAGAAGGATATTGCCAAGTTTGAGAAAGAAAAAGTATATCCCTATCTTAAAGATGATTTCAAAGGGAAAAAGAATAACTATTCATCCGATGATAACTCAGGCAGTGACAACAGACGTGGACCGACAAGCAGCGATTCCAGTGGTGGCTATTCCTCTAGGAATCCACGAGCTCCACCACGCACTTGGCAACAAGGTTACCATCAAGGCCCAGTATTCTACGGCCCACCTCATATGACACCACCATGGCAATACCCTTTCTATCCGCAAGCCCCCCCGCAATTTTACCCCCTCAATCCGCCACCTTTTCAAGGCAGAGGCTGGGGCAGAGGAAGAGGGCGAAAGCGAGGCGGGCAGAAAGGAGTACAATGGCAGGACCAGCCGCCAGTACCAACAGCAATGGAGACCAGGAGCACAGCAGCCAGGGGGAGACGAGTCTGATCGTTAATTTGTCAAATAGAATCCTTTCACCAACGGAGAAGAGTGTTTTGGAAAAGGGTCTTGGGTTTGTTCCCACCCCAACCCCTGATAGCTTCCAAGAAATGATTGAGCTTAAACAATTCTTCAGGAAAATACGCCTTCGGGCGTTCTTCGAGAATCGACCTGAACCTCCCAGTCAAGACACTGGTTTGAAGAAACCATCCACCTTCACCCCAACTGATGGGATGGTTCCACCAGAAGTCTTAACCTTCGAACGAGCGGTTCTGATGAGCTTGCGGAATAAACCAACTATCAAACCCTTCCACAATTTAACAGCTGCGGAAAGACAAGCATCCATCGATCTGGGCAGGGATGACTCCATCGTCATCAAACAGGCAGACAAAGGGGGAGCCACGGTTATACAAAACTATGAGGACTATGACCGTGAATGCAGACGACAATTGTTGAACACTACACATTACAGACCACTCATAGAGGACCCCACTAAACGGCTAACCACAACCATCACGAGTCTTGTCATTGAAGCTGAGACGAATGAGTGGATAAGTAAAAAGGAAGCTGAGTTCCTGGTGACATTGGATCCTGTCACACCTTATTTTTACACCCTCCCCAAAATACATAAGGGTACCACTCCAGTCCCGGGGAGACCTACTGTCTCCGGTATCGGATCCTTGTTGGAGCCTTTGTCCCAATTCTGTGACGCCTTCTTTCAACCTTTGGTGAAACAAATCCCATCATATTTACAAGACACCAGAGACGTCCTTCGTCTGATTAATGACATCGATGGAAGAGAAGACGTCGATCTACTCCTAACCCTAGACGTAGAGGCGTTGTACACTAATATTCCACAACAAGCCACATTAGAAGCTGTCGACTCACTGATGCGACAAGAAGAATGGATGTCCCCCACCCCAATAGCCTTCATCATGGAGCTAGCCCACATAGCCCTGACTGAGAATTTCTTCAGATACGAATTACAACTGTATCATCAGGTCCGCGGAACCTCGATGGGTTCGACATTTGCACCGAGCCTGGCATGTATTTACATGGCCTCGTTTGAAAAGAACCACATCTACCCTCCAGAACATAACCCCTTTTGAGAGAATCTTACTCTCTGGCGTCGATATATCGATGACATTTTGATTTTCTGGAAGGGTGATCGACCCAGTTGCGAGGCCTTTTGCACTTGGATCAACCAGCAGGACCCATTCTTAAAGTTCACGGGCACCATCTCTGAGACATCAATACCCTTCTTGGATCTAACCATTCAATTAGATCCGTCAACGATCAGTACCACCCTTTTTAAGAAGGAGACTGACAGAAACAGTTTACTCCTCTATAATAGCCATCACACGAGAGCCCTGAGGGATAACTTGCCCTTCGGGCAATTTCTCCGCCTTCGGAGAAACTGCAGTTCTGTTCAAAACTACAAACAAGAAGCGAGTATCCTTCAACATAAGCTCCAGGATAGGGGATACCCTACACGACTCCTAAAGACATCATTCAAAAGAGCACTAAATATAACAGAGAGTCATTGCTTGAAGTCCACACTAAAGAGAAAGATGACACAATTACGTGTGTAACATCCTACACCAAGCATTCCATGTTCATAAAAAAGACTGTGAACTCACACTGGGGGATTCTCAATACAGCGGGTATGGAACTACTGCGCCCCCGCTTTGCATTTAAGAGAACAACGAACCTTAAAGACACTTTGATTCACACTCGCCCCAAAAAATCGAGCACTCGCCCCGTCAAGACCTTATGGGACCTCCCACCGGTCACTGGACACTACCGCTGTGGATCATGTGTAGTGTGCCCCCAAACCATCCAGGGCAAAACCATTGAACTTTCGAGGGATTTCACCTGGATCATCAATAAACATACCAACTGCAATAGCTCAAGATGTATCTATGTTCTTATATGCCCCTGTAAGATGATCTATATTGGGATGACGATGCGTCCTGTGAAACAACGTATCATGGAGCATAATAGTAACATCCGCTGTCTAAAGACCCATACAAGACTGTATGACCACTGCAGAGAACACAATCACTCAGCAGAGAACATGCGATGGACTGTCCTAGAATGTCACTCCGCAATAAGCCAACAAGCCCTCTTTAGAATGGAGCAAAGATGGGTTCATCGTTTACATACCGATGAACTCGGCCTTAATGATGCGGTGCCTTGGACGATGCTAGCCAGATAATTCAAACTCGGACCTCACTATCCTTGTCCAGGTATACATTATCGCCAACAATTAATCTTCTTTCCCTGTTCCAAGATGGCGCCTACCTCTACCAACTCATCTATGCTTGGTAATCCTCGCTTTCCATACCCGCGTCGCGTTGCCTAGCAACACGCACTGGACACGCCTATCACGGCGCCCGCGCAACTCGCTATCTTGAGCGGCGGGTCCGCTTTACGGTTTGACCGGCTGTCCTGTGAGTGTACCGACGTGGGCGGGGTAGGTGTCTACATGCCCGATGCCAGAAGCGAGCAAGGTAAGGTGCACTGGTCCAACGCGATAGTCACCACGGGCGTTTCTTTGCGATCGCCGTGGTTGAACACCGATCGGCACCACAATAAACGGTAAGCTTCGCCGCTAACCAGCCCCATGACAAGCGGTGGATTTTACTCGTTTCAGGTGAATTTCATATAGCTCTGGCCCCACCAGGTCAGTCTGTGGGATCTCCGACCGGGGACTGCGGGTAAGACCTTCCCTGTTTACTACCTCCCCGGGGTGTCTCAATACGAAATACTTGTATTAAGGATGTTCATCACACTGGTGCTAGCCACGACTTGCCTAGTTCTAGTAGTTAGTGTGTTACAATGGTTCTTTCTTCCATTTTCAATTTTAATTGTTTTCTGTGTGTGAATGCGCACACTCACCAACGCCTGCATGACACACATATGACATCCAGCATGGTGTGATACGCCATATATGTAAATACTATTATGCATGCCAATTGCTGATCACATATGGCGCTAGCAGGACGTTTGTTCCACCTCGTTCTTACTTTACCTTCTAATCCTCTCTCACACGAGTGTTATCACTTTACGGGGTCTGTGTACCCCCCACCGGAAGACATCTCCAGCATGTTATTTTTACATGTAACAATGGTCTCAGAAACAGACATATCATTGACTGTACCCTTCTTTTGTCTCCTTTCCTAGTCCCAGGGAGGGCCTCAATAAAGGGTTAATCCTACGACACAATCCAGGTCGTATACTCGATTCCTTCAATCTCTGGGGAATCGTTAGCAATTTTATGAGCACTTTGGTCCTGATGAATTGCCTTAGAGGCATGAAACATGTCGACCACACTTCAATTGAGGGTTGAATGAGGCTTGATTACCTTATCCGTCACGCCTCGATACCCCTCATTTTTCACTTTTAATAAAGCAGTGAGCCATGCTATTAAAGCTTCGCCTAATGGACTCTACTGACTTTTTTAAAACTTCACTCACGCTCACTATTGCACAATTTTTTTCCTAGGCCCCTCACACTCATACACCCATTGGCAAAGGAATAAAAGAACTCCGCTAAAGTGCAGCACCCAGTGCTGCCGGACGGGCATTGCACCGCCAGCCTGCTGTAGGAGCAGGAAGCCTATGATGACACTGGACGATCATCGGGTGGGATGGCAACAGTCGTCCAACCGTTGACTTGTGTGAGGCATCCTTAATTCCTCAAAGGGTCTATCACATTCCCTTTTTGTCACACTCATCTAGAGAGAGGTTAGATTCAGTCACTTTAGTTGACCTAGTCTGGGGAACTCTGTACAATTGTTGTTGATCTCTACGTCACAGGACATGTACATTGGACCCCGTTAAAAATTGTCCGCATCTGGTCCCCCCTCTTGATATTACAAATCAGTAATTACCGAATCAGTAATTACCGATTCGGTAATGCCCATTGATTCCTATGGGCTTCAAGGCCCATAGGAAGCAATGGGGGATACCGAATAGGTATTTACAGAATCTGTAAATACCGAATATTACAGATTCGGTATTTACCGAATCTGAAATACCTACATCTCCCCCTCTCTAATTTACCACTTCATAAATACCGATTCGGTATGATTCGGTATTTATGAAGTGGTAAATGTAGATTTACCTACATCGGGCCCTTAGTCATTAAAAATAAATGAATGATATCTTCCTCTCAGTGCGGTCTAATCTTATTTCAACAAACCTTCCTTCAGTATTATTGTTTCAGCTTTCAATTACTGCACAATTTCAGCAACCAATCCTAGCATGGCTCCACACCAACAAACCAATTCCAGCGTGGCACTTGTATTTCACCAGTCTAACTCCTCACAGCAACTTACCCTTCCATTACAAATCTCGTCATCTTTTTTGTTTTTTAATCAATTTCATGCAAAACAGCACAGAATATAAAACAACTCTTGTCTGCTCCACTGAAAAGAATTATAGATCCTCACACAATCAGTAGTTTCATTCACTCCCAGTAAAATCTCGACCAGCACAATCTCACCCTTTGAGTAAAAATCCTTAGGTTTCCTCCTGGTGCATTCTAGAAGAAACCCCAACAAAGTTTTAACTCATCACACTTTCAAAAAGTTCCCTTCCTGGTGGCACTGGCAATGACGTCTCATGCACAGCACCCTCCTTACAGCAGACAAACTTACTTAGCGTATGCCACACTAAGACCCATCTGTAGGTGCATATAGCGGAATCGTAGGCCTCAACGGACCCGTGCTCAACTTCAGTACAACGCAAACATACAAACTTCACAATATGACATAATACTTCTATGATCACAATTCCACACTAGTCTCTGTAAGTTAATTTTTATCGTCAATTGAAAACTCACTGAACCTCTAGACTACAAAGGGGTCTTTATGACCACGTCTCCTCATATCCTAGTTTCAATCAGTCAAACTAACCATCTGACACACTACCAGAAAACTGATGCAGCGTGAAGCTTACCAGGTTTTGCTTCACCCTTATAAAAATCTTTAAATAACTAGGCCCATTTCATTATCAACCCCCAAACTCTCAATAGTCTTGATTGATACTCATATTAACACTAACCATGGTCCTCCGATGAATCTTTTGTTGAGCTGAGAGGTACTAGAATACTTGGAAATCATGAACAATTATTTTATGAGGGCCTGGAATAAAATACTTGTTATCTCAAATCTACTTCAAAACCTTTCTCAGCCACATACACAAATGCCTTGAAAGAGAGAAATATGACTAAAAGAATGAGACAGAATCAATAAAGATAATTTAGGAAAAACATTTATCTAATGCCTCATTTTGCATAAACAGGTCAAATAAATGCATTTCAAATCAGATTTGATGACAAAGTATTATTGCAAGTAACCTCATAGCCAAGTACTGATCATTATTAGACAGCTGTTATTTGTCTGTGGAGAGAAATAGGATACATTGAGGTTCAGCTATTAATCATGCAAACCAAAGAAAAGCTGATTGCTTCAGGTTCGTCCTCAGTCAGATCTGGTCAAGTCTGAACTACAGCAGCATGTGCCACAGTTGTAGTCGGCTAACATTTCCGCTGAAAGGTTATTTTCCCTGCACAACTTTACCAGCCAGCAAAGTACAGGATTAGAGGTCGCAGTTAGATATAGTTCAGTGTCATTAAAGTCTATTCCACCCAGTGTAGATGGAAAGGGTCGTAGAAAAGACAATCGGATCAAGAGTCTGACCGATGCCATGCCAGGCAGTATAGGAAAAAATGGCAGCCAGCCCCGACTCCTCCTCCTCTGGGGCAATTATACCTCAAATGTTCCAGGTTTACACCCCTTAACATATCAATTCCATCAGTCCATGGGGTTTTCACTGGTCACTCACAGTGAGCTGTTGAGGGGTGATCAGTAAATCACACAAATCCTGAAGAATTAAGTAATCCTTTTCACAAATTCCATTAAGATACATTAGGTCCAAATGTATTACCATTTCGTCACATCCACAGAAGTGGGTGGAACTTTACTTTGCTCATAGTCCGTCCGTTACCCGGTACTTTTCCCTGGTTTTGCAACAATATTGTTACAATTCCATCATATGTGCTTCTTAGCAAGTAGTGAGTCCATTGTTAGCTAATACAGAAATAAAACTTCACAGAAAGTTCTCATAGGGCGAGGTGACTGCCTCACATGATTTTAAATTAACGCAGGAAAAGAAAAGCATTTGAGGCCTACATGAACACTTAGCTGAATCACTACTATTTAAAATTATTATAAATCACAAATTCATAAATGCATTTTAATTTTCTCCATTACTTCAGTTATTGTTTTCTTCAGGAACTACATATCAATGTTTGGTACTATTAAAATATTTCTAGGCATTATTTCTATGTTATCATTTTCAAAGCATAATTATTAATGTGTCACTCTCAAATACATGTATTTATTGAATAAACGGTACAGAAGCTCAGGTTTGCACCATGTCAATTCTTTCTTAATTAAGCAATTTTACATTTCAAAAACCTCATTATGGATATTTATGCATATATATATTTCATGTTCGATGCACGATTGAATGTTATTAAAACTCTCTATGTTAACATGTATTTTTATTTTTCTCGCAACTCATAAATGTGTTTGTGTGTAGTTCTCATTGTTTATCTCTGTTTAAATTTTCATATCATCATTTTGTAACACAGTGCATGCTTTTACGATGCAGCATGTACTCCCACGTTTTTCGACTTATTAGGTTAACATGTCTTCATCAAGAACTATTTGTCATAATGATCTTTACTGGTGAGAATTGATAAAAGTAGACGTCAGATTAACATCCAAACTCCATCACTCTCAATAAGCAAACATTCATGATGAAAAATGTTACACTCCTTGAACATTACACACACCTGCTACATGTGTCTCAAAGCTCTCCTGAACAAGCACATGAAGCAGTAATTCACCAAGTGGAGTTAAGGAGCACAATGCATGCAGCAATGACCAATACATGTATTCACCAACAAAAGGAATGCTCTGAGCAAGCAAATTTGAAGATCTATCCTACAGCCATAGCAGGGGTCGTGAGAAAACAAGGTCGGTCATAACATCCATGCCTGTTGCCTTCTGTCTGTATTCTGCCCAAAAAGAACTGGACCTTCTTGGAATTTCAGTCAGACAGCTGCCACTGCACCTCTTCCTGCTGTATGGTCCGAGATGCCCGCCACCCCTTCCACCACCAATCCCAATGGTAGGAGACAGACACATTTTGAACTTTTGGAAGGCAGGGGCGCCTCGCGACCACCCCGGCCGTATTTATTAAAATATGAAACAAAATTTAAAACTTTAAATTTAAAACGTTTCATTTATCATGTACAAAATTCAACTTTCATTATACTTGATGAAGACAGGTATCCAAGCTAACCTTAACAAATCTCTAATACAAAATTTTTCTAACCGAGTCTGACATCATGCATTGCATACAAATTTTGTACATCCTATCGTTAGGGGCCAAATTCAAGGTCTTAACCGGTGTCAGATCCCCATTACCAAATTTCCACTCTCACGTGTGAGTGGCGCATGCGCAGAGGGCTTTACCCTCGTAGCCAACCGTAACTTCCCTTGTCATGGGGGCCCCCTTCCACTCGGCGCCATCTTAAGGACGTCCGAGTTCCCGTGCCGGGTAACCATAAGAAGGACAGCGTGGACTCCCCCCTTTCCCCGCACTCTCTTCCACCGCAGCGGATATCCGGCCCCCGGGAAATTCGTGGGAGGGGCATATAGCCGTCTCCCCCTGGGAGGGGCCTATGGCCGTCTCTCCCTGGGTGATCCCATCCGTAATAGGTGCCGCCCCCCCCGTGGGAGGGGCCAATGGCCGCCTCCCCCCGGGCGCTCCCATCCATAATGGGTTGGGCCTTCAGTAGGGACCTTGAAATCACTGCTCACCGATCATGACTTTACCGCCACAGGCCAGATAGTTGACCGACTATCTGGCCCGCCCACAACTCCTATAGGTCATGTCTCCTCAATCCCACTAGCCAAGCTATCATGTCTCCTATCAATATGTCATTCCCCACCCTGGACAGGTGTACCCCATCATCTGAATAACAGTGGTCCCCCCATATGCACCCGTGAGGTATATTTTGAAGGTGGTTAGATCGAAACAATTTCTCCATTTTATTGTTGACCCTCTTTACCGAATGGTTCAACGCTGTCGTGGACAACCCACCCCTCCATGGAATCTTGTGTGACCAAGCTATTGTGCACCCCGGAGTGTCTTTGCTAACCAACTAACTGCTGAAAGTATGTGTTCGATTAAAGCCCGTCTGCCCAACCTCACCAAGTCATTGCCCCCAATGTGCACTATGACTACTGATGGCGGTGACCTGTGCCGCCCTAACAATTCTTCCACAAAACTTTGCAGTCGGTCAATACACAAACCGCCCTTCCCATGGAAGGTCACCCTGAAACCATATTCCTCAGATGTGTGATTCGCATCACCTGCCCTGAATATGTCCGTGGCCCGTCTCACGTATGAGTGGCCCTCGACCCAGACCACTCGTCTTCCATTCCTCGCTCCTGAAGTGGTGGTTAGCTGATACTGGGCCGGTCCCAATTTCCGCCCTGCGTCACAGGCTCGTGAAACTGTAATCCAAACAAAAAACAACAAGCGTTAGTGCACTTCTCAAATAAATTACAACATGTGCAACCGCACGTAACGTTTGAAACAGTTTGAAGACCATCGCCCCAACTGTTTAACATTGTCTGCCTGCAGACCCCCGGCCGTCGCTTCTGTAGCGGTCCCTATCCTGAATGAATGAGTTCCAAAATCACTCGGGTTCAAGCCCGCAGCTGCAATCGTGATCGCCAGCACCCTTTGGAACTGAAACTTTGTTAACGGGGTGCCGTCAGCATGCTGCAGCAAGGCCCCCCCCCCACGTCGTCACCCTTTGTTTTAGGTAGGCCTCAACGTGCATCACCGGACAACAGGGACTACCATGAGTGCGCTGCAACACAATGCTACTCCCCTGGGCCTCCTGGTCTGTCTTTGACCTGGCAATCGTGATCAGCAGGGAATCCCCCCTCACTTGCGTGTGGTCCCTGCGCAGACCCCCCTCGGTATCCCTTTTATTGGCAGCCACTAGTTCGACTACACTCAGGGCCCCATAGAATGCCAGTGCAAATGCTGCCAGGAATAGGACAACCTCACTAGGTGAGGAGCACGTCTCCTCTAGTGTAGCCAGCAAGGCGGTCAACCTGTCAAATCCTATTGGATGCCTGGTATCCTTTTTGCGCCCCTCTGGGCGCCGCCAGCCGCGCAGCGCCTTTCTGACTATAAAGGAGTCCGTCGGGTCCCTGATCCCTTGGAGCTGAGCCATAAACGATATGGCGGCCTTATACCGACTGGCGGTTGCCGCCGACCGGCCCTCCTCATGAAGTGCCACTAAAAAATTGGGTAAAGGACCCCTCCTGACCCCATATATGCTCCCATTCAGGGCCCAAAAAGGCGCAGTACGAGCGGAACGCCCCTACATAAGCTTTCCTTGTCCTGGGCACTAAACTGGCTGCCACGAGGTTTTTTAGTCCGGGGCGCCGATTTGCCATAGTGCTTCGGGAAATGGCGCTGCCACTAGCTCCGCTGAGGGTAAACAATCCCTGAATGCCTGCATTTTGAAACGAGAGAGCGCATCAGCTGCATTATTCAGTACTTCCGGCACATGTTTTGCCCTGAATTGTACATTTAGCTTCAAGCATTTCAACACAATTTGTTTCAGCCTGCTGGTTAATGCACTCCACCACAGTCATGTTATCAGACCAGAATATCACTAAGTGGTTTCGGAACTCTTCTGGCCAGGCCGACAACGCTACCCAGATCGGGAATAACTCTAGGAAACCAATGTTGCTCGTCAAGCCACTTGCCTCCCATCCTGCTGGCCACTTCTGGGCCGACCATCGGTTACCAAGGATCGCGCCAAACCCCACACTGCCCGCAGAGTCAGTCCATAGACCTAACTCTGCTGACAAGGCCAGGGCTTTGCTCCAGACTACCCGGCCATTGAAATCCACCAGGAATGCCAGCCAAATGAGCATGTCCTGGCGAACCTCTGCCGACAGTCTTGTGCGATGGTGCCCTTCCTTGAGGCCAACCAGGGCCTGGGCAATAGATCGTGAGAAAGGGCGAGCCATCGGTATAACCCTCAGCGCAAAATTCAGCTGTCCCACTGTTTGCTGCAGTTGATGCAGGGTCACCTTGTCGTTCCTAAGACATTGTAGCAAGGAGGCCCTGAATTTGGCAATCTTCTCCGCCGGCAGACAGAAGCAACCCTCCACGGAGTCTAGTTCAATACCCAGAAACTCCAGGGAGGTAGTTGGCCCCACTGTCTTACCTGGCGCCAACAGAATCCCGAAACCCCACATGAGCACCCAAAATTCCTGCAATGCCCGTGCACAGTCCCGAGAGCCCGCCGGGCCGAGAAACAGGAAATCATCGAGATAATGCATCACATGTTGGTGCCCTGAGGCCCTCGAGAATGCCCACTCCAGGAATGAGCTAAACATTTAAAAGTAAGCTCAAGAAATTGAACAACCCATCGGCATGCACATATCCATGTAGTACTTTCCCTGGAATGCGAAACCCAACAAGTGCTGATCCTCGGGATGCACCGGCAATAATCTAAATGCGGATTCAATATCTGATTTTGCTAACAATGCCCCAGGGCCTAGGCGATTCAACATGACCACTGCGTCATCGAACGATGCATACCTCACACTGCAAATTTCTGCATCGATTGCCTCATTCACCGAAGCCCCCCTTGGCGCAGACAGATTATGTATGAGCCTGAATTCGCCCGGCTCCTTCTTGGGAACTACCCCTAATGGGGAACACACAAAATTGGCAGCTGGTATTTCACCAAACGGTCCTGCAACCCGCCCCAAGCGAACCTCTTTTGCAATTTTTGTGGCGACCACAGTAGGGTTGTGCGTAACGGACAGTTGGTTCCTGCATAAGGGGGCCCCCCGAAAATCACCCGCCGGGATCCTGAAGCCATACGAGAAGCCATCCCGCAGGATCCCGGCGGGCACATGATCAGGGTATTTGCTCAGCCAGGGGGTCATAGCCCAAATATCCACGGGTGATTGCTTAGTCATCCGAGCTACCGTGTCAATCCTGCTTGGTACCCCCTTTTCCCCCAGTAACATTGCCTCTGGCTCGGCAGCTAGTTTCGGGGTGGGAGCTGTTGCCACAACCTGCGCAGGCATGCCTTAACCTGCATGTTCCCTGCGGCCTACTACACGTTCCTTGTTAAAATCCCAACATACCCCTCGCTTGTTCCAATTCCCGCCCGATCTCGACTGAGTTTCTCCCCCGTGGGCTGGTCGAAAGGGCTGCGGTTGTTTCTGCTGAAAAGCCCTGAAACCATTCGCACTCGACCCTGTTCCTGCCGCCGAGCATGCCATGATACAGTGTCCAAACAATCCCAAGTCAGCGATTCATTAAACTCTTTCGCTTTTCTAAACGACACATTGCACCCTTTCCATGCGTCCCCCCCATATTTCTCATGGAAGCCCGTGATCCTGCTCTGGTAGCAAGCAAGGTCGCCCAACAATTCCGGTGTTCGCTCACCCATAATTGCCACAAACACAGAAAAAGCCCTGATCCAATTCATCATAGACTCCTCCACCCTGAATTCTGCCATTTTGGCCCTCCATTCACTTGGGTTCAACCATTCCTTCTGGGTTTTGGCATACTCTAATTCACGATTGTCCGTCAACAATGAAAACATATTAATATATTTGTTTGCCCACACCATCTCTTTCGTGGCCATCGGAACATGTTGTGCCAGGCATTCCCGCCTTGAAGGCACAGCGCCCTCCCCCATTATTGGGAGCGACCTCTTACCATTTTCCGTCGTACCTCCGGTCGTGTCCGTCGCCTTATTCTGGTTCTCGACCGCGGCCGTGTTCGTCACCTGCAGAGGAATAGAAGGCACGTTCCCTGCCCCAGAGCCCCTTGCCTGCCTGAGCTGGTCGATAATTTGCCTGGCCTCCTCAGCTGGATCTTCCGCCACCGCGGATCCCCCAGCTCCCTTCTTCAACCAAGGCAATACCGCCGCTAGATGCATCGCCAGTTCTGGGGGTACCTGTTCCTTATCCAGTGGTGTGATAATCACAGGGATTGGCAATCCCCCATCCGGTGCGGGCACTGGGCTGGCCACTGGGGTTACAGGGACCAGTGGGACGTCCATCGGGACAGGGACCTCGCTAGGACCCCTTTTCTCTTTCTTCTTTTTCCCCTTGTCCCCCCCTGGAGTAACGTTTGGCAAAGCAGGCCCCACAATCCTCTTAGGTCTCCCTGAGGGCCCCGCCTGAGCTTCCACTTTCTTCTGGAGTGCTGCTAAGCTGCGACCCATTTGTTCCACCTTACCAAACTTCCTGTCCATTGCCGACACTTGGTTTACCAGTGTGCGAAGCATCCATTCCATCTCGGAGCTCTTCCCATTCTTCTTTCTTCTCCAGGCATATCCGACGTTCTGTTTTTCTCTCTGCCTGTTTTCCAGCAGCTCTTCGGATCCCAGATAAGCCTCGACGACGGAAACAGAAAAAACAACGATTACCACGTTAAAAAAACTGCTGCTTGTTCCCTTGGGGGCTCACGAGTGGTGCAGCCTTCAGAGGGCGGGAACAAGAGGACGCCTGCCTGGACTCCCGCGCCTTTTAACTTGCAGCGGGTAGGCGGTTGGTTTTAATGTATATTGAATTAACAAGCTGTTTTAATGCTCATCTTTAAATTGCATAAATAGCGCCCCCATGTGGCAGCTGTCATAAGTGCAGGTTCCAGCAATAAAGTGCCAGTGCTGGCAATAAAGTGCTAGTGGCAGCACCAGAAACCTCTGGCTCAAATTAAGCACTGGTCCCTTTCTGCTCACTAAAGAGGAACCAGACAAGCCTCTTTATAATTTTTCCCACTGGGTGAAAGGCCATTCGCCCTTAGACGAATCTCCAAGTACAAGAGTCTTCCAAACTGTTGCCTTTTTCATATCTCGTTTTGGGGGGTCCTTATCCTTTCGGACTGTGGTGCCGTGTTTACTTCACCTTCGGATTTAAGCCTGCAGCAAGATTTAATTTTTTTTCTCTGTTTTTTTTTATAGTGTGAACTCGACCTGAAGGTATTACAGCGCTTTACATGAGCACCGGTTACATTACACAAGGTCACATTCAATTTTTTTAGGATAGAGAGATGAAGTAATACACCCAGAATACCAAGATGTTGTGCCGACGCCGAGACTCGACCTTGGTTCCCCAGTTCCAAATCATTTCCATATTTGCAGGCTTCCTCATTCACTTGCTTACTCATTCTTTCCATTTCTGCTCTCCAGCCGCTGGTCTGTGCCCCATCAATGGACTCAGGCCAAAGCTGCCCCATCACTACCACCAAATACTGTGCTGCCTTTCCCCGCTGACTCTTGTCCCTGCAGCAGGGCTCAGGCCCTCCATTGTTACTCAGCTCCCAGGGCACCATATCCTTTCCCCAGGCTCTCACTTCCTCACTATCACTATTAAACTACCAGGGTTGCAGTGCGCTCCAGGGCAGGATTGAGGAGATTTGGCACCATAGTCAGGGTCTATGTTAGCATTGCTTATCTCGTATATACTGACAGAACAAACTCAGACGTTAGACTCACGATTTTTGAAGGCGAAGGTGGCTTTATTGGAGCTGTCTGCCGCCTAAAATTGCCTCCTCGTTGGTGCAAGGCTATGAATAAAATACATTTCCCCGACTATTTTTTCAAACTCTCCCTCTTTGATATTTAGAGGCACTGGTATATATGTCATCTTTTTGCGATAACCATTACTTTTCACAAGGTAAAGACTAAGGGCCATATGTATCATCATGACCATTTGCGATTTCTAAATAGCGATTTTTAAGGAATCCCTATTTAGAAATCGCAAAATGGTATGTATGTAGGAAATCGCATCTATTTAGCGATTCCTTAACATTCCTAAATTGCGATTAGCAAATTGCTAATCACAAATTTCCCAGTCATTTCTATGGACCAGGAGGCCCATAGGAATGAAGGGGAAATTTGCGATTAGCAATTTGCTAATCGCAATTTAGGAATATTTTCAAGGGTGCAGGGGCGTCACAAGAACACCCTGCTGCACCCCTGAAAATTACATGTGTTGGCATATGGCGCCCATACATGCCCTAAGGGCATGTATGAGCGTCATATGGCCCCTTTGGAATTTAAATAAATTGCTTGTTTAAAAGAATTCGCAACTTACCACCAACTAGAAGTTGGTGGTCATTTGCGAATCCTTATGGGCATTTTTGAATTAATTTTCCTTTGATACATTGCATTTAAGGAATCGCACAATTTGCGATTCCTTAAGTGCAATCGCAAAATAAGGAATAGCAAATTTCTCCCTCTTTGATATTTACAGGCGCTGGTATATATGTCATCTTTTTGCGATAACCATTACTTTTTTCACAAGGTAAAGACTAAGGGCCATATGTATCATCATGACCATTTGCGATTTCTAAATAGCTATTTTTAAGGACTCCTATTTAGAAATCGCAAAATGGTATGTATGTAGGAAATCGCATCTTTTTAGCGATTCCTTAACATTCCTAAATTGCGATTAGCAAATTGCTAATCACAAATTTCCCAGTCATTTCTATGGACCAGGAGGCCCATAGGAATGAAGGGGAAATTTGCGATTAGCAATTTTCTAATCGCAATTTAGGAATATTTTCAAGGGTGCAGGGGTGTCACAAGAACACCCTGCTGCACCCCTGAAAATGACATGTGTTGGCATATGGCGCTCATACATGCCCTAAGGGCATGTATGAGCGTCATATGGCCCCTTTGGATTTTAAATAAATTGCTTGTTTAAAAGAATTCGCAACTTACCACCAACTAGAAGTTGGTGGTCATTTGCGAATCCTTATGGGCATTTTTGAATTAATTTTCCTTTGATACATTGCATTTAAGGAATCGCACAATTTGCGATTCCTTAAGTGCAATCGCAAAATAAGGAATAGCAAATTTTGCGATTCCTTATTTTGCTGCCAAAATGTGTCATACATACCATTTAGCAAATTAGCATTCGCAAAGGCCGAAATTTTGCGAATTTCGGCCTTTGCGAATGCTAATTTGCTTGATACATATGGCCCCAAGTCATGTTGCATGGATTATTTATTTCTGGAGTTTTATATAGGGCGAACTTGACCAAAGTTATAAGATTGCTTTACATGAGAACCAGTTGCATTACAGACAGACACATTCGTTTTGTTAGGCATGGCAAGATTAAGTGATTTGCCCAGAATCACAGGATGTTGAGCGTCCATGCCGAGACTAGAACCAGGTTTCCCAGCCTCGACGATCTAGCCATTAGGCTATCATCTCATTTCCCAAAGGCCTGCTTCCATAAATGGCCTGAGCATCGAGGTAAGGTTTATTCAACTTGCATGCATCCAAGACCAGTGATGAACCCCTACAAAAAATCTCCAGGATGTGTTTATTGTCCATGCATCCAAGACCAGTGATGAACCACTACAAAAAATCCCCAGGATGTGTTTATTGTCCATGCATCCAAGACCAGTGATGAACCCCTACAAAAAATTCTCCAGGATGTGTTTATTGTCCATGCATCCAAGACCAGTGATGAACCACTACAAAAAATCCCCAGGATGTGTTTATTGTCCATGCATCCAAGACCAGTGATGAACCATTACAAAAAATCTCCAGGATGTGTTTATTGTCCATGCATCCAAGACCAGTGATGAACCACTACAAAAAATCACCAGGATGTGTTTATTGTCTAATACTCATGTAAAGCGCTCTAATATCTTCAGGTCGAGTTTGCGCTATATAAAAACTGCAGAAAAATGCACAGGGATAAAAGCAAAAATTTAGCATAAAGACAATTAGATACCCATTTAGTGGCTGATTTGTACTGCAGCAGCAGGAGGACAACTTGTCACAGAAGCTAAAAGCACCGTAGCAGCAAGACCCACTTCCACAGTCTTTTCTTCATCAGCATCTTTGGGTGGCAAGAAACATCATCAGCATTCTCAAAGTCTCCCCTTATTATCACAGGTTGTGTTTTTATTTTAATTTTTTAATTGCTGTTTTATTTGCTTTGTATGGTTCTCAATTTACCTATCGTTGTTAAATTGGATTTTATGGTGCATCGCTGCTGATGATTTAAATTTTGTTTTGACAAATGTTCGATTTCTGTATTTAAATCATGATGATTTTTGAGTGCGATATATTGTGTATTCTTGTCTTTTATGCCGGATTGGCCGAATAAAGATTCTTTGGACTTGACTTTGATCACAGGTTGTGTACCCATGATATAACCTCTGCAGTGAGGTGAATCCCAAACAAACTTTGGACCTATTCTCTGTTCAGACCAGGCCCAAATCACAGATCTATAGATGTTATCACAAATTATACATATTACTGCTTTTTTTTTAATTTAGAGTATTTGCTACAATTTTGCATTGTAGTATTGATGGCAACAAATGAAACACATTGGCATGCCTATGTTCTCCGCATGCGTCTATTTGGTACATAAAATAGAGTCCATTCCAAGTAGGTATCTTCATGTATCTTTATTCAGGTAAGATGTTATATAGAGAGCCCCACCAGGAGCAGCCTCCCTACTACTCAGCCCATCCACCAACTGACTCAGGCACTCCATCATTCCACATACCAACATTCTCTCACACAATCATCCTGGCTGAGCAGCAGGTATAACAGTCTACCATTTCCTTCATGTACAGAAAGGTGAATTGCACCATAGTTAGTCCAAAAATCCCCAGGAGGTGTTTATTGTCACCCCTGTTCCTTCCATTCTTCTCCTTGACTCAAGTCATACACCTCGCCTGTAAGTTTCTCCAAGTTGAGCTGGTACTCATAGTTCTACTACACATGAGAAATGTTTTTCCATGCAAAGATGTTCCTTCTGCCGCATTCCCTGTGAAAATAAAAGAAATTGGTAACATTTCCCATACTTAGGCCTTGTTTACAAATGCCCCTGTGTTGGATGCAATAATATTTAACTCCAATAAAACTCCATGCTTCAAGGTGAACGAGCCACTGAAAGCTCGAGCTGGGGTCGACCCGGAAGCCTATCTCTGGCTCGGCTCGAGGTCCTGTTGGAGCCTCGAGCCCATAACGAGCCGTGTTTTGATGTGGCTTCTGCCTGCCTCCCCTCACCCAGGATACGGGGTTTCGCCATAGCGGCATACCAGATTCGAGTCTTGACCTCAACTCAACATCCTGTATTTCACTTAATCTGCCCCAGCCTATAAACAACGAATGTAAGCACAAAGCTTGTGTAATATAACTAGCGCTCGTGTAAAGCACTCCAATATCTTAAGGTCGAGTTTGTGCTATTTAAAAACTACTTTGCTTCATTTAATAGACAGTAGTGTTTCTTTATCATAATCTGGGATATGCACAAGGTTTTATGTCAACTGGCTTGCCTCTTAGTTTACCAATGGGTTATGCTAAAAAACTATCACTTTTAAAAAGCACTCTTCTGTGCAGTGCTGCAATATTATCAATTAATGTCAAAGCTTCATGTGTTAAAGAAATACACTTCTTGAATTTTGAAGCCGCTTTATCATATGCTCTTTGGTGCTGCGCGCATGAATACGATGTTTTGCAGTACAATCTATTTTTAATCACTTTGCCTGGAATTTTAAACGGCGCTGCTTTTAGCGCGCTCTGCTAACACTTACCTGTTTGATCTCCCGCCAGCGCCTGCTGCCACCACGGGTGTTCCCGATTGTCGTGGAGGGCGCCGGCGAACAGCTGCAGTCTCCATCCCCATTGGCCTGAGCGGGTCACGCTGGCAGTGGCACTGAAGCCCAGCCCTATTTTATTGGTTTGTGGCGTGAACCAGCGTTTGATGCTCTTTGTTGCTGCGCGCATGATTACGATGTTTCGCAGTACAATCTGTTTTTAATGACTTTGCCAGGATTTTTGAACTGCGCTGCTTTCAGCGCACTCTGCTAACGCTTACCTGTTTGTTCTCCCGCCAGCGCCCCGGTCCACCACGGTGTTCCCGATTGTCGTGGAGGGCGCTGAAGCCCAGCCCTATTTAATACTTTATGTCTATCTCCGGGCCCAGCGGACGTGCTCAGCGGACTCGCACCGAAGTCGCGCCAAAGTCCAGCACGTCTGCGCCGAGTCCGCGCTGGGGGCCGGGCAGGCTGGACCTCGGTTCCTTATCTCTCAGTGAACTAGTCTCTATTCAGCGGATTCTCTGTTGGCCTTGAGACCTACTAAAATCCTGCCGTCATACATTTCCCCCTGAGGCTCTATCTTATCTGCAGTGCAGTACATGTCACCGAGTACCCCGCAGGGCACGGAAGGTCAGGAGGCAATTTACGGATGTTGCAGTGACCATATCCACTCCTCCAGAAGCTGGAGTTGAACTGGGATTCCTGATTAATGCTAGATCCCTGATCAAGAATAACATTGCTTTTAGGGACTTTGTGTCGCTAAGGAAGCCTGCCTGGGTGTTTGTCACCGAGACCTGGATCTCGGACTCGTCCGGTCCAGACCTGGTTGAGGCGATCCCCACGGGCTATGCCCATGCGAAATTAGATAGACCTGGACGCAGAAGAGGAGGGGTGGGCATTCTGTATAAGGCTTCGTCTATCTGTCGAACTGAACAGCTCTCCACCCCTGCTGATTCCTTTGAAGCTCTTTACTTCTCTATTAATTCCACACCCACCATTTCCTTTTCTGGTATTCTAGTGTATAGACACCCTGGCCCTAGAACCTCCTTTAGTTGTGATCTGATGAGGCTTTTAGAACCTTTCATAGAGAGACCCAATTTCACTCTCTTGGGTGATTTTAATTTTCATTTAGAGAATTTGACCTCAAGGGATACTTTGTCCTTGATTGAACCTCTGCAGGCCTGTGGTCTGCTCCAACTTGTGGATAGTCCCACCCACTTGGCTGGTCATATATTGGACGGGATTTTCTCGAATGACCATAGATTAAAATCCGGTATGCCTATTCCTTTGATATGGTCAGACCATTTGGCTGTACCATTTGAATTTAAATATGAGAATATCCCCCCTCTTGTCCCTGACTCAAAGAAATGCCAAATCAGGAGGAGTCTAAGACACATTAACAATGAATTGCTTGCACCATTCCTGCATAGTCTCAGTCCCCTTGTGAATAAGGACACTGATTCTGCCGCAACAGAATTGTTTAATTCCATCGCCGGGGCGGTAGACATCTTAGCCCCTGCAAAACTTCATTATTCGGCCAGGAAGGCCCCTTCTGCTCCCTGGTTCTCTGACAATCTTAGAGAACTTAGAAAAGGATGCAGAAAGCAAGAAAGGCGCTGGCATGCTAATCTGGACTCCACTAAGGAAAAACAACGGTATAAAACCCTTTTGAAAGGATATAAAAATGCCATTATTGAGGAGAAAAAGTCCTATTTTCTCAATTTGACCACCTCCTTGAGTTCTTCTATGGGAGCTTTTTAAGATCATCGACTGCCTTTCTGTCCGTCGGTTACAGATGGTCCAGAATGCGGCAGCCAGGTAGGTGCTTAACCTCCCTAGACTTTTGTCAGCTTCCTTGGCGAGGAAAAACCTCCACTGGCTGCCCATTCAGGCAAGGATCTCGTTTAAACTTCTCTGCCTAGCCCATGGGGCCATTTATGGCTCAGGGCGGAGGGTATTAGGTCCCTGCTTGTTCCTTACCTTCCAACCAGAGCTCTTCGAACCTCTACCAAAAAACTCCTTCAAGTGCCCAGATTTGTTAAAGCCAGATGGGGGGGGGAGCTTTTTCCTTCATTACGTCTAAGCTCTGGAATTCCCTTCCCCCCCGACTTGATGACACAACCATCTCTGGCCTTGTTTCGCAAGGATTTAAAAACCTGGTTGTTCTGTGAAGTCTATCAGTAAGCAATGTTCCCCGCAACTTTGAGATCTTTTGTTTTTATTTGGCTTTGCCCTGCGCCTTGGCGCCCTTGGGCTAAGTTGCGCATTATAAAATTTGTTTCATTCATTCATATTTGACTTGATGTTTGCAGTGTGATGTACATAGTAAATATTTTCAGGGCTCGGCTCGTGCACGGCCTCTAAGATCTGAGCCCGAGCCTTGGCTTAGCTCGGCCTCAGCTCTCCCTGTAAATGTGTTGGCTTGTCCACTTTTACCCAGGCAAAGACATGCCACAACAGCTACATCTAAACATGTACCAAATAATCCGCCTGATGTCGCACAATCACAACTGGTGACATGCATGGGTCGGCACAGAAATGACCATCACACATTCACTGTTGAAGCAAACAATTAAACTTTATTGAAAGAACACAGAAATCAAATTTAGACACATGGCGGCTCCCCTCGACACATCCCGTGGATCACAGCCTACAAGATAAAAAGCATGATGAGAAGGAGTGTCCTGCGCACATTAAAGAACAGAGAGAGAGCAAAGGAGAGAGAGAGAAAAAGAGAGGGGGAGAGAGAGAGAAGAAAGAGAGAGAGAGAACAGAGGGGATAGAGAGAGAGCGAAGAGAGGGGGAGAGATGGAGAGAAGAGAGGGGGAGAGCGAGAAGAAACAAGGGGGAGAGAGAGAAGAAGAGAGAGGGAGAGAGAGAGACGAGAGGGGGGAGAGAAAGAGAGAGAAGAAGAGAGGGTGAGAGAGAGAGAGAGCCGACCCTGTGCACTCAGGCCACACTGCAGCCTGCACAGCTGCTCAGCCCAATGGGTGCTACTCACTCTGTGAGCCCAGAAGCGGGGCCACGTTGAGGTAGGCCCACGCGGGACACTGGCGCAGCCTACACTGTGGTCCAGCAAGGCACACAAATCCTGGGCAGTCCAGACCGCCAGGACGGGCCATCATCGCAGGCTGCACACCCACTCAGCAGCTCAAGGTGCCACTGACTCAGTGCACCCTAAGACAGCATCCTGTGGCGGTGTGCCGGCCGCAATGCAGCATCTGCCACAAACCATGTCCAACCCCAGTCAGCCTCCTGTGGCAGGGTGCCTGTGCAGGCCACAATGCAGCATCTGCCACAAACCCTGTCCAACTCCTGTCAGCGTCCCGTGGTGGGGTGCCTGTGCAGGCTGCAACGCAGCGACTGCTGCAAACCCCGTGCAAATCCAGTCAGCGCCACATGGTGGCAAGGCCATACCGGCCTCAAGGCCTTGTTCCCTCCATCCAGTCACCACCGGCAGAGGATTAGGAGATGTCGTCGGCCCTTTATATTTACCGGGTCACATGGCCTGTGACGCCTGTGCCGGGTGGGTGTGGTGTGTGTGCAGACCTGCCCTCAGGGATTGGCTGTGACATGCTGAGAACTAGACTAGTGACCTGCACACCACCAGCGAGTAAACCTGCTATGGGTAGCAACAAGGCCCCCCTAGGATCGTGAGCGGAGTGGTCTGGCCTGCCGTACACCGAAACAGGGCAAGGCTATCAAAAAAATTATCCATGGGCACTGGGCGTGGTTCAGTCCATGTTCCAAAAGAATGAAGGGCATAAGGAGCACTCCGTTATTGTTCTCTTTTAACACTGTATCCACTGGTGCTCCGATTTATCAGGGTAGTCAAACCTGCTTTGAGTTAATAGAGGTTACGATTGGTGTTGAAGCCAATCAAACCGGGCACTGTTCACTTGGCGCTCCGCGCTTTAAATATACTTAACACTCTTTTTCACTTTATACTTGTTTTTATTCTTATTCTTTAGTTTTTTATACTCGGTTACTATTGTTCATGTGTTTTTTTACTTATTTCATAACATAACACAAACATATGATTCAATTCATCATTTTTGTAAACATTGTGACATAATTGCACATTCAATACTTTGGCTTCATATTTATGCATAAAACAATATACAAAACATTAACAAAAGAGCCCTATGCATTTCGGCGCCACGACGGTGCCTTCATCAGGGGCGTGTCTGTAAATAAAACATATGAAAATGTGTAAGAGTCTTAATTCAAAGTTGTTCAAGGGGGGTTAAATGGCTGGGTATTATGTTGGTATTGTACCTGGTGTGTACTATGACTGGTTTGAAAAATCGTGTCGCCTCACTTGCTGGACTCAGTATCCTGTCTCTGCAAGTAATAATAAATAAATAAATAACCCATGTTGGTTTTAAATTTTAATCAACATGTGAGTCTAGAAATTAGGTTGTTAGGAAGATGGATTTGAACATACCTGTGGAAGATATATGTGATCACTGCAAGAATAAGAACGATATGCATTAGGACTGTAAATTTCCTATCCTATCTATCACTTGCTTTAAACAAATGGAGATGACAAAGTGTTTACCTTATCTTCACCCGGACTCTATATCTGTCAGATAACAGAAACAGAAACGCAATTACTAACTCCAAATCGAGCTGCTTGAAGATAATATAAAACCACGTTCAGGAAAAGGGTCCGTTCATACCTATGTTGCCAAAGGTTTTCCGTCGTATTAGAAGTCCCTCTCTCGACCGGTCTCCTCACGCTTGATAACTAAAGCGAACGCCATTTAAAACTCCGCGGTTACCTTCACGGTACGGGGTTAGCTGACATAGAAGACGGACGTGACCATGTTACTGTTTACTAGACAAGCCGATAATATGGGCGCCATATTAAAAGAGTTTTAAGAAACGATATAATTGCCCGTGCTGTGGGCTTAGTTCAATCTATGTTGCCAGTTGTATACCGTTTATTATATTGATAATCTATCGAAACTCCGAGATTATGAGAGAATGATATTATGCAGAAATACTGTCTGCGGTGAAAATCTCAAACGAAAAGATGCTGTGGCTGAAAGATCTCATAAAAGTTCTATATGACACACGAGTCATTTTATAGCAAGAAATCCTAACAAGTCATATTCCACGGATAAAGAGGGTGGATAATTGAGTAACGGACAAGATCATGCTCTGTAATGTTATGCCCGTCATATTTGAAAGACATTAGAGTGACGAATTGACGCCTGTGTTGTCAGCTTTGTTCGATCTATAGTGTCAGTTGTTGCCATATGTTGTTCAAAAGATCTGCCATTGTCAGAAGCTATGGGGAAATATTATTGTGCTGACAAGCAACTTGTAGAACATTTTTTTGACGTGGTGATGCTGTTGCTAAAAAAACCCGAATAGTGCTGTTTTACTCGTTATTCATATTATAACGAGAAGTCCATACAAGATATATTTCTCAGGTGATGGAAATAAACAAAATATGAGGCAAGCATAATCATACTCTAATAACTGAATGAGTCAACTGTTAACCCACTGAGGGAACGCATGTTGATGTGTACGTCAGATAAACATATGTCAAAATAATATGCTGTATCAGGGTAATAAACCATTCTACAAGTGTGCATATATATCATACGTTAATATTTGTTTTTGACACCTGTCAATGCGCATGACCAGTTCCACGCTATATGGTTATTTGAGCTCAGTTTTTGCTACTACATTTCTCATGTTGACATTTCTAGAGTATACAAACAAATTTTTAGTTGAATATTCAAATTTGCTACATGAAACTTGGCCAAGTCCCTCAAAAATATACGGTAATCATGACATAATGAGCTTTTCTTATTGTTATGGAGTAATTATAGTTTAGTTGGGTAAACTCATGTTGCTATTACATATTACAGATAGCATGAAAGGTCATATTTGTCATTCAGCCCTGTCGGTGCTAAAGTTTTTAAATATTTTATCCAATAGAGTTCACGTTGCAACAATCTCTGTTGATTGTCTATTCCTTCCTTTCTCTGTACTTTTTCGATGATGAAATATCTCAGTTGTGATATAGTGTGTTTTTGGTCTCTCCAATGGAGTACTAAAGGTGATGTTAGGTTCAAATTACGAATTCTACTTTTGTGCTCCGTGATGCGTACTTTCACTTTGCGTTCTGTTTTCCCTACGTACATCTTGCCGCAGGGACACTTGATCGCATATACCACATTGTTGGAATTACAGTCACTATTGTGTTTCAGCTGTATCAATTTCCCTGTCATTGGGTGGGTGCACGTGTTGCCTGTGATTACATTGTTGCAGTTGGTGCAGTTCAAACATCTTGTCTAGGATCGTGAGCGGAGTGGTCTGGCCTGCCGTACACCGAAACAGGGCAAGGCTATCAAAAAAATTATCCATGGGCACTGGGCGTGGTTCAGTCCATGTTCCGACAAGAAAGTGGCTGATGCGTGTGTACCTGTTGTGATGTCCACGGGACCCGTGACACAAATTGCCATGTTGCACCCTCTGACTGCCATCCCATAGGATGCCATCCCATAGGATGTCCCTACATTCATCCACACATACATACATAAATAATGAAAGACATGACTCAGCAGTGCGTCACTGGATGTTTCTTGCACATCCAGTGCTTTTCAGCAGCTGGAGCGGTACAGGGCACTGCCAAATATACCACACTATCTGGGCCCATTGAGGGCCAGCCAGAGTCCATCTGTGGAAGACAAGCACTGCGGAAGAGGAGGGGGTTCAGTCCGCAGTCTGGTGGCCGTGTCATTGGTCATCAAACAGGATGTGGCAGGCCATGTCGCTGTCCAAGGTGAGTGCATCTGAGTAAATCAGGGGTCAGTGGAAGGTCATGCGCCACATGAGGGACCAACCAGGAACAGGCTAGGTGGCGGAAATTGATGCCACTGAGCCCTTCTGATCACAAGCCCATCTACGTCCTCATCCCCGTACATGTGCCCTGCCCCATCTGGGGGTGTTGCTGTACTGGCTGCGGCACAGGGAGGCACTGACACTTCAGGTACTGGAGGTGGTCTGTCTGCCATACTGTGTGGCACTGACACCTCGGGTGCCGGAGGTGGTCTGTCTGCCGCACTGTGTGGCACTCAAACCTCAGGTGCCAGAGTGGTTAGGCCTTCTGCACAGGGAGGTATGACCGCACCAGGGGGCTGAGATTAAGTGTGGGCAGAAAATTTGTTCCGCTTGCGGAATTTGCGGATATTCCGTGATTTCGCGATCCGCAAATCTCGCGAAATCGCAGAAAATCCGTGAATTTGTGAGGGGGACGAATTTTCATGGAAGCACTTACAGGGTTACAGCAGCAGGTGCACAAGTTGAAGTTAATTTCTTTGTAACCATTTACAAAAGGGTTACAAAGAAATTAACTTCAACTTGGGCACCTGCTGTAACCCTGTCAGTGCTTCCTGAGCGGCGCCTCGTTGCCTACTTGCAACTATTCTCAAACCCTGCTCTGACCCTTGAAGCAGGGTCAGAGAATAGTTATAAGTAGACAACGAGGCTCCTGTCACAAAAATTAAACCTCAACCGGAAGCACTTACAGATACAAATAATTAAAGCTGGTGCCCGAGTTGAAGCTCAAATTCAGTAACTCCTTAATCAGCTCAAAAAAATGTGCGCTTTGTCGAGGCTGGACAGGTGTGCGTTCTCCCCATATCTACCGTCGAGAATTAGCTATGATGCTTGATGGAGGCCTTTGCATCCTTGACTTTCACGGGCGCAATCCCCGTGACAGTAGCTTCTTTCTCATCATCTGCTGCTCTGATCGGTGTCCGACCTTCTATACACACACAAGAGGCATGTGAACTCACATAGAAGCCCCCCGTTTGGCCCCGCCACTCACACTAGCAGTGTGCACCGTCTTCCCGCCCGTTACACACTATGATGGACAGCTCACTCGAGGGACCCCGGCCAGCGCGATGGCAAAGTTACCCACACATGGTCACTGGAGGCAACTCTTCTGGCCGTTTACGCAGCTGTAGTGTAGGAAAAGGACTTTACATTTACCCAACGAGGTAGCACTTACTGATTAGCCAGTAGAAAGTACTCCAGTTAAAAATGGTGCAAATCGCAAAAAAATCTGCGTTTTCGCAGGGAAATCCGCGAATTCGCGGATTTTTTTGCGATTTTGCACGAATTCGCAAAATTCGCCCATGCTTAGCTGAGATGTGAATGTTGTGGGGGCAGCAGCATTCAAAATCACCACACCTTGTGGCAGCAATGCCATGATGAGAATCTGAAGGGTATGGTAGATCTCAGCTACATTCTGCTGATGTTCAGCGGTGTCTGCCATCCTTTCCGCCTCCATCCACACCATGTGCTCCATGAGCCTTCGCATCTGTGGCAGCTCATGGCTGGTTTCGCTGGAGCAACTCTGAGTGGACAGGTGTCAGTCAGGGCTCATTGGAGACCATGTAGCGGGTATACACACCCAAGGATGGCGTAAACTTTGGTTGCCATGTTTCCGAAGCCCACACCTGCTCTGCGGTCTCTCCCTGGCACTGCAGCACACGGAGTTGGAAGGCCATGTGTTGTTCCTGGGGGTCTTGGGGGGTGTCAGGGTTGTGGGTGCCTCCTGCTGGGTGCTTTGTGTAGTGGGTGGGGTCTCCTCGATGCAGCTGACCCACCCTGATCCTGGAGGTGAGTTTTGCATGATGTCCATGATGTCTTGGATGGGTTGGGTGTCGTTGCTGGTGTTTTTCCTCCTCGTCATCAGTGAAGAGTTGCTGGGACAGCTCTACAGGAGGTGTTGATGGTGCCCCTGCGATGTGAAGGGAAGATGGTGTATTACGATGTGTGCACATGTATGTAGCTGCATGGTACATAGTGACCTTCAGACAGCATGGCATTGTGCATTGTGACAGTGTGTAGATCTGGGCGAGGACTCAGAGTCATTTTGGGTATGCACTGTGCTCTGCTTGATTGTGCATGTGTGCCGTTGTGCCCATCTACCTGGTGGTTGCTCACCCTGTTGCGGTTGTGTTGTGTCCTGTCGAGCAGTGTCCGATCCCTGACTTCGGCCACAGTCTTCACACTGATGACTGCCAACACCCGCACCTCCATGTCATCCAGCTCGAGCTGTGGCGCTGGGCCCCCACCTCCAGTCTCCATTGCTGCCTTCCAGTTGGAAGAGAGTTTCTCCTTGGTCCGCCTCTTGATGTCATTTCATCGCCTCTTGACCTCTTCCATTGTCCTCTTGTGCTGCCCGACGGCATTCACCTTTTCCACGATGTCTCGTCATATTCTGTTTTTGGTGCCCAATGACACATTGGAGGTGACAAACTGTTGTTGATGGTGTTCCATCACCTAATTGACTATGATCCTGTTCGCTTGTGGACTGAACTTCATCTTCTTCTTGTCCTTGCCTTTTCCTGTCCCAAGGTCGCGGGCTGGTCGTCCTGGGTGATTGAGGGATTGTGCTTATCCTCTGCACATGCTCCGGCTGTGTCCATGGTGCTTGGGTCTTGGTCAGTTTGTGTTTGGGTGTTTTTTCTACTTTTATGGTAATTTTGCTAGGTGTGGTTGCAGGCCTAGCGATGCTTATTGCTGGTTTCCTCATCGCGCTTGGGCCCATCACATGTTTTTGGTGTTGTGATTTGTGTTTTTGTCTCCATCGAGGTGATTGTATCGCAGACATTGGCTGTGGTTTGGGCAGACTATCGCATGCTACCACTGTGTTGTGAATTCCACGTTGACACAGGGTTATTTTCCCATGATGGGCTGCGATGTTGAAAGTTGCATTAAGCTACTCTTGCAGTAGTTATCACACGTTCTTGTGAATATACCCTAGAATTTGGTACTTTGCATACCAAAATCCACATGCAACAGTAGTTTTTAGCATTTTCCCCAGATAAGCATCAGCAGGTTAGACCCTCCCAATGTATCCGGTGATGCGGATTTTATTGCACCTGGTAATTGTTGCGCTATGAAATCTGCAAGAGTTTACTCACGGTTTGGAATTTTCTGTGCTTGTCAAAATATAGCCCGAGTGCTCTTGGCTTGGCCAATTATTGTTATAAAGTGCTTCTTGGATAGATGGCAGGCCTTCATCCTGCTTGAGTCATTTTAGAGTTTATTCTCAGGGTTAGCTGATTCAGTACAAAGGTATAGTAGTAAGGCAGCCCATGCTGAGTTCATATTTTGCTTTACGTACAAAAAGTTGGAGGTTGATCTACAAATGCATTTGTGAGTTTGGGAAGTAGTACTACTGGAGTACTCTTTTAAATACTCTTACCTGCCTTTATTAATTGGTCCCGAAAAGTTCAACTTCCTGTTAGTAAAAGTACAACGAGGGAACAGTGCTTCATCCTACCAATTGTGTAATAATATCCCCTTCATATTCACATTTTTTGTGTTATGAGGGTAATTCACAAAGGCATGTCAGTGTGTGTAAAAGAGTATTACCGGAGCACTAGTTTACATACTCCAAAATGCCTTTTTGAATAGGACCCAATGTAGTGATGCCAGCCATTCAAGATGAGCATGTTTGCATATTTATCGTACTTATATATAGGCTCGATGAGGTTATGCAGATGCAAATGTCATTATCTCGGGGGAAGGAGAAAACAAACACATCTGCAATCAGTTCAGGAATTTGAGTCAGGTTCTCAGTTATGCTGCACAATAATCTGATAACTAGGAAGAGCAGAGGGAGAGGTATTTACTGCATTTCATTAATAATGATGTGCATTGATATTTACATATGTAATTTCGAAATAATGTTCCTTAATATTTCATAGTAATATGTTTCTGCCTGGAGCAGTGCTCATAAAAATAAGATATATGTTTCATGAAACCTTTTTATTTCCTTTCCGTTTTACAGTCCATGTCCCTAGGATTATTAGCAAACAATGGGCATTTGCCCAATAGCTTTGCCACAGGAGAAGTGCAACCTCGTAGAATTAAATTATTTCATCATAATTGTTGAGACACGGTTTTTAAACTAAGGAAATCTGTGATATTTTATTGCATGTCGGTAAGAAAACGACGCGTCTAAAAAAAAAAAGAAAAAGAATTTATGATAACCAATGAGACCATCAGTAAAAAGTGATATTGAGTTTTATGTCTGGGATTAGCCAAGACATTTTGATTTTACTAAAATGATGTATATCATTTACTTTCTTGCAGGGACTTTCAGTCAGCCATCTTCACTCATTGGTCTGTTGCTGTGTCTGTCGTTCACAGTTTTCTTCCGCCACTACGTCATACAGCATGGTGCAAAGGGCCAGCCCACTTCAGCCACTGGCTAACTTAATTGTGAGTGAAAGCATTCTGTTCTTTCACAAGAAGCACGTCCACAGACAAAGAAGTTTCCGCCAGTACCTGGGAAAACTATGCCAATGTATGCGTTCTGAGACAAATAACATATATTAGCTTTTAGTCATTTTTTTCATATTGACAAAGTTCCAGCAGCTCCCAACCATAAAGTTTCACACAAATCAAAAACCACGAGAAAACGAAACAAAACAAGCACAGGTAAAAGCCTGACAGACAATTCAAGATATAGTGACTTTGTCCATGCTAGTTACATTTTGTGAAAGGGCAAAGAACATACAGTTGAACACAATAATCGTTTCAGCTGACATTTTTCTTTCTTCGAATAATCATATTGTCGATCTATTTTAGCTGATTTTTATTTCAGGAAACATTTGAAAACATGGGTATCTGAGGCATCTTAATACTTAAATTTGGTTTGCTCCTTGCTTCTGTTAGCGCCGGAACACCCTTGGTTGGGCAGCTGCCTCGCTCAATAAATCATTCATTCATTCATTCATTCACTACAATTAGAATAGGACACATTGCAGTTGTGTATATGTTGCACCTCTGATTTAAAGCAGCCTGTTTAAATTTAAATTAGTGCAATGTCAAGGAGCCATTGCCAAACCACTTTAAACCATTTTCTAGCTTTTGTTCTAGGATACCAATAGAGTAATAACAACAATTCCATGGTGGGCTAATGAGGACTCGAGGGTCTCCAAAATATGTAATTGTGAAGAAACGTAAAGGTCTAAATGCGTCCTGATTGGTTTCCGTGCATGAGGATGTATACACAGAGTTATCCTGTATTCACACCCATAGAAAATATTAATAAAAATAAACTTTAAAAAATAAAGAGCTTTCACATCCATAATAATTCCTTAAGGTCTGAGAGTAATCAACTGCATAAACTTAAAAAGGGAGAGGATAGTAACAACCCGTAAAGTTATGTGGCATTCTCAGATTTATACCACACACTCCTAGATTGCAAGATAAGGTCCAGCACAACTATGCAGATTCACCACACAATAGCATTAAGGCATTTAATGCTCCCAATGTGTACCCGCAGGTGTTGCTCATTTGATCTTCTTATTCTTCAGCATCATCCAGTGAGTGACTCCCTCTCCACCAGTCACATCCTGCTTCACCTGAAGAAACCCAACATGAACCTGATGACCTGACCAACTACCGACTAATCACACATCTACCATTCCCATGGGAAATAATAAACAATGCAGTCCTACCTAGCGCAGTGGACCCCACAGCACAAAGACAGACATTTCCAAGACAGTGACCCGTGTCTTCTTATTCCAGTGGATCTCTCCTCAGCTTTCAGTGCAGTCAGCCATTTAACCGTGTTAAGCACCATATGCTCCCTGTCCAATGAGCTTCAATGGCACCATCCTTCAGAAGTTTGCATCCTATCTAAACAACAGATCCCCGCTCAATCAAATGAACATCTCCTAATCCAACTATATCTCTGTAACCTGTGAAAATGCACAAATCTATCTACATTAATCATCAGCCTCATCATGGAATCTCTGAGAGTTTTTCGGGCTGACACTAACATCAAGGGCCATCAGAACGAGTAACATATCCAGCTCTACCTGAAAATATCACCAGGAAATGCAACACCCAGCTCAAAGATTTCCTCTCCACCACCTAATTCCCAAGAAATTCCTCACATTGCACATCAGTATCATAAGGACACTTTTCATTTCCTAATGCAAAAACGCTACAAGGACATCTGTCTGAGACACAGAGAAACACTCATTCATCAAGTGAGTCACAGGTTTATGGACACTCCAGTCAAAAATGCATCCCACTGGCCACAGAAGAGACTGTGTGAGCTGAAGGCAGCATGCAGCATTCAAGGATGTATCAAATTGCTGTAGTCCATCTCACACGAGGTCAGACTTCTTAAATGCTAATTCATAGTAGCAAAGTCTCAGTTGGAAAAGGAAGTACCACGTCATCACTTTTCATTAATTTTACTTCCCTTATATTCTCAATTGAAAAATAACTGTGATATTTGCTATAGTGTTTTTGAATGTTGCTATTAATGAAAATATCTGGTAATACTAGCTCAGATTTCTTGTATATATGCTGGTTTAGGATTAAGATAAAATGAACCCAGAAAAATGTTTCTTTGTTCTTTGGCTGGATTGTCAGTTCTTAATGGAGATCCGAATGGAAACTCCGGAATCTGAATATTAGATCCATTCTTCTTTACCGTGTGGAACGTAAAGCCATCTTTCAGGTCAGAACCTTTGTTTCCAAGACGATGGAAGAGATGTGGTAGGGGGCGGAAGAGAGCGTGCCCCTTGGGGCGAACGTGGCATCACCATTGGAGGGCAACCCCTCCACTCCGATGGACGTGTGAGGATTGCCACCCCATCCATACCTCCACAACAGAGATTGTTTCATACACCGAAGGGGGACCCCCTCAGCTGTCTCGGTCGTCAACCAGCATGATGGGAAGGCAGAGGGGAGTAGAGGTTGTGGAGCAGGCCATGTGCAGCTCCGAGGGACGTATACTCCTCCTTGGCCTCTGGAGGGGGTCCTGGTGGTCCCTTCACATCGTTCCTCCACTCTTTCTGCTGGGTCCTTCATGTGGGATGCACTACCAACATGGACATGTCGTTGGATATCCAGCACAAACATGGAGCTTCTCACTGGTCTACCATGCTGGGTTCACCACAGGGACCCGGGGGGCATTCTGTTTTACAGTGGCTTGCCTCTCGAGGTCCATCGGGTGTGACACAACACTTTTGGTTGATATGTAAGCATAACCGGTCTCCTCCATGGTATAAAGCTTTCTTTACTTTGCCTATTTACACACCCACCTCTGATGGTGACTTTTCTCGAAACTATGGGAACACTTTTGGCACAATTCTCCTAGAGAACACAGCTCTTGGGTGGTGGGTACTTCAATGATGTAGTGAGTTGAGATCATTCTAGGAGTACAGGTGACTCACTTACAGGGAGCAACACGTTGGCTGAGTACATGATGGCTCTGAGCTTTACGGACCCATGTACGGCGCTACACCCAGGGGAGCACAGTTACACGTCCTGTTCTGGTGCCCAAAAATCCTTATGCCTGTATTACTTTCTTGTACCCAAAGCTGACATTCACAGCTCAGATTCTGGTCCATGGGCTTTCTGATCATCCTACGTGGAACTCCAGTGGAGGCCCTAGGACTGACAGGCAGGGTTGGTGATTAGGCTCTTCGGTGCTAGTGAACGTGGAGCGCAATACAGAACGCCGATTTCCAATGCAGCGAGGCACACAAGAGATACACACGATCTCCTACAGCCAACAGACTACTTCTTCTGTTGAACACTCAGTTCCAGATGAAGAACTGGAAGATTTAAAAAAGGATCTCACATACCACATCATTATTTTGATGGATCAAGCTGTTTGACTACAGAGTTGAAAACAATTCTTGATACTGAGCCCTGAGGAAGTCAGAAATGCTGAAGCATAGTTAATCTGACGAAACACGTGTTGGCTATGAAGTGCATGAAGTGCAATGAAGTACTAAAAGGTCACACATGTTGAAGATTGAAGAATAAAATCTACAAAATCAGAAGAGAGACTGGACTTCTTCTTATATAAAAAGTGGTGCTCAGGATATTTTGTCTCTTGTTTATATATGAGAATCAGAGATCTGGTCCTCATTTTAGGGACAAAGTGGCTGTCCCTGTTCCTTGGAGCACACCGCATTGAGAGATACATAAATAAGTGGGGATTGATGTAACCTTATTGTGCGCAGAAAAAACCTTGCCATTGTTTTTGTGTCTATTTGAAGATAAGGAGTACGATGTTCACCAGCAAGTGGACCCACAATATCTATTGCAATATCCTCCCAAGGACCACTCAGAAGATTGCGACACACCATAGGAGCAGTATGAGAAACAAGAATCTTATCACTTACTTTACATTGCAAACACTCTCTTACTTCTCTTTTAATCTCCAGATCCATGCCTGGCCACCAGAATAAGCATCACATTTTTTCCTTGGTTTTAACAATGCCTAAATGACCTTGATGAGCCTCCTCAATTAACCTTTTCCTTAAAGAATTAGGAGGAACTAACTTAGAACCCCTTAAAAGAATCCAATTTTCCATAGATCATTCATTTATAACCAAATGCCAAACTTTAGACAAAGATTTGTAAAAACTAGAAATAATTAAAAACAAGATTAATCACATTTGAAATTTCACTATCCTTTCTGTTTTCTTCCAACCACCCCTCTTTAAGTATGACACCAGAAGTAATCTCACAAATATTAACCTAATTTTCACAGATTTCTTCCTCAACACCACCTTCAGAAACATTACCAACTAAACGTGAAAGACAGCCTGCGGTCACATTTTCTACACCTGGTATATAATCCACAATAAAATTAAATTCCTGAAGACCAATGACCCATTTTTTGATCCTTGAAGAAACACTATCCAAACCTTTCATCGTAAAAATTTCCTTTAAAGGTTTATGATCTGAACAAACTTTAAATTTTAAACCCCAAAGAAATTTTTTTAATTTTCTCAGAGCCCAAAAGATTGCTAGACCTTCTTTTTCTATCACCGAATAGTTTAGTTCTGGACCCCTCAAACTCCTTGAAGCACAAGCAATACGTTTTTCCTTTCCACCTCTTTTTTGTTTTAGAATAGCACCTAAGCCCTTTGAACTAGCTTCAGTTATAACAAAAGTTTCTTCAAAAGGAATAAATGCTTGCAAATCTGGAGCATCAACTAAATTTGTTTTATATCTTCAAATTCTTTTTGGCATTCTTCTGACCACATAAATGCTTTATTGTTTCCTAATAGAGTCCTTAAACTACAAGATTTACTTGCTAGATTTTTTATAAATTTACCATAATATTCGACAATACCTAAAAAAGAAACAATTTCCTCTTTGTTCTTTGGTGACGCTAAATTTTGTATGGTATCCACCAAATCTTTCTTAGGTGAAAACCCCAAAGCTGATATACTGTGACCTAGATAATTGACTTCACTAACTGAAAATTTACATTTCTCATATTTTTTTTTAACACCTTTATTAGCACACTCAGGTTTATACACGGCTAACAGCCTACAACCTCCAGGGCCGGCAGCGCAACCTTCTCAATGATCAAGCTTTCAACAAATTGCGGATACACAGCCATTGTGCCGACAACCTAAGGGTCCGGCGGCGTACAGTGTCCCTTGCATAGTGAATAGTTCCGAGAATCGGACTGTAAACGCAAAAGTCGTCGCAGGGTAACTAATCATCTATATGTAAATACAGTGTAAGGCTTATCTTAACAGCAGGATACAGAGGTGTATTTTCTGGATTAAGACAACCCTCGCTAACTTAAAGGCCCCTAAGTACAACCCCCCACCCTTAAATTACCAACACCCTATAACTCCCCCCCCCTGGTTCCTAACCTAGTCCCCAGGTCAATGTGTTGTCTAGCTAGCTCTCTACGTGATGCATCTGTTAGTGTGATGTCCTTCCATGTGTGCAGCCCTCCCAAAGTGTCTTAAGTGTACCTTCCCATACCGGGCCACTGGCAGCAAGAGTGAGAGAAACGCCTCATCTCTCACGGTGTGTGCGCATATCTGTTGGGAAGTGACCCGCATGCCTCGCAGAGTACCTGGCTGACCCCCGAACCAAGACAGCGGGATGCCTCCACTATGAGGTTATATGTGAACTTGATTCTACCAGCACTATCGTGTCTCCTCTTGTCCGTCAGGTTGGGTACCATGAGTGTCTTCTCTGGAACTCCTGAAGGTATTATACAGACCCCAGAAGTTCTTTGGGCGGCTCGTGGGGGGAAGCAGTTCACTGTAATGTTCTGACTGAGTGCAGAAGTATAGCATGTCCCTAGCCCACCGTTTCTTCGTCGGGAGGGGACCCCTCATCCAACATTGTGCCACCGCACGTTGGGCCAGTAATAAACCCATGTCTGCCAGTCGTCGCAGCGCCACTGGCAAATTCCTGGAGTGTCCCAGCAGCGCAAGGGCCGCATCCGCCGGCACCTCGAAATCAAGTATTTCTCCCAATTCCGCTAGCACTGACTCCCAGAATTCGTGTATTCTGGGGCATCCCCATGCCAAGTGGAGGAAGTCAGCCGAAAGGGCGTGACACCTCTCGCAGTCCGGCGTTTGTCTTAGACCGTACCTGTGTAAATGTTCTGGAGTGTAATAAACCCTCTGCAGAAACTTAAAGTGGATCAGCCGGTGTCTTCCATTTAAGGAGATCTTTCTGGTGTTCGTACAGCAGTATTTCCACATTGTGTCGTCTATAGTGATCTGTAGATCACTCTGCCAAGCAAGCCTGGCCTTCGAGGGTTCTTGGGCTCTGTGGGGAATGATCGCCTTGTAAAGGTGTGTCATCATGCTCCGATTTAATAACGAGGGAAAGTTCCGGTACCTCAGGAGGTTCCTCCATATCCGGGCCCAGTATGTCTCGCAGAGCACTACGAACTCTGTGAAACTGAAACTTCTGCATTAGAGTCGCGCTATCCGCTGCCTGAGCGACCTGTTCCCAAGTTTTTACAATGCTATCTACAAACAGCTCCCCGGCTGTCACTATTCCCAGCTCACGCAATGCTCGAACTACGCCCTTCTCCTCGACCGGCGGCAGCCACCGCATCCATTCCACAGCCATTAGGGGGGAATAAATCAAGTTGCCTCCTCTGGCCTTCAGTAGCGAATGCCACGCATGTTTCGTGGCAGTGATTGAGTCTAGCACTCCAACCCTGCGGTCCATGGGAGTACAAATCGTGGCTGGCAATGGAAGGGGGTCTGCAAACAATCTCTCCAGTTTTACATGTGGGATGGTTTCTTCTCCATGCAGCCATGTATGTAAATGGGTAGCCTGCGCGACTCTGTAGTAACGCTCCATGTCTGGAGCTCCGAGGCCCCCCAGCTCGTACGGGAGCGTGAGCGTGTTCCATTGCACTCTCGGCTGTTTCCCGCCCCAAGCTAAACGAACCATAAGTTTCGTCAGGTTCTTGAAGAAAGCCCTCGACAGTATGACAGGTAAAGTATTAAAGAGGAAAAGGAATCGGGGCAACACAACCATCTTCATGATGGCAATATGCCCCATCAATGATAATGGGAGTCTGCACCACCTCTCTACATCATCTTCACATTTACTAAAGGCCACCCCATAGTTCTCATGGAACAACACCTCTGAGTCCGAGTGAATCATTACTCCTAAATATCGCACCGGGTCAGTAGACCACTGCAGCGGATATTCCAAATCGAAGCGGGTCGTCTTCCGGGGTCAGCGGGAATACCACCGACTTGTTCCAGGTAATTTTAAGACCGGAGAGCGCTCCAAAGTGGACCACCTCCCGTAAAACTGCAGTCAGGTTCGCTTCAGGGTTGCGGACATACAAAAGTGTATCATCAGCGTAAGTTGAGATCACAATCTTATATGACGGGAAGATAACTCCTCGGTGCCAGTGGTATTCCCGTAGCGCACAGGCCAGAGGTTCTGCAACCAGCGCGTACAACAATGGAGAGAGAGGGCAGCCCTGTCTGGTGCCCCTACTGATCGTAAATGGGTCAGACACTCGATCTCCTAAGCGCAGTCTGGCCATCGGCTTCCAGTACAAAGCGCCAATCATTTGCAGGAACGGTTCCCCGAGACCCAACTTTCACAAAACCCGCAGCATGAATGGCCACTCCACGGAGTCAAAGGCCTTCTCCATGTCTAAGAAGATGGCAACCGCCCTCGAGTCCTGTCTGACGTGTTGAATGGTCCCCAGTACCGTGCGGATGTTGTAGTTCAGGTTCCTCCCTGGAATAAATCCAGACTGCTCTGGAGCCACTATTTCTGGAGCTATTAAAGCAAGTTGTGTTGCAAGAATCTTAGCGTACAGCTTCGCATCAATATTCAGTAAAGACAATGGTCTGTACGAACCACAGGCATTATGGGGTTTCCCAGGTTTGAGAATGGGAACTATTAACGCCTCTCTCATAGATTGTGGCATGTAACCCTCTTCACATATCTCATCGAAAAGTGAGGAGAGATGTGGAATTAATTTATCTTTAAACGCCTTTTAAAATCCCACGGTCAACCCATCTGCCCCCGGGGCACTGTGCACGCGCATGCTAGTCAGAGCTTCCAATATCTCGTCTCCCTGTATGGGAGACATTAAGAATTCCCTATCCGAGTGTGTTAAGAACGGCATTTGTATATGGTCTAGGTATTCGTCCATGTCTGCCTCCAGATTTTCCGTCTTAGATGTGTACAGCTCCGAGTAAAAGTCTCTTATTTCTTCATCTGACGTGACATCCTCCCCAGCGGTCGTTACCAGCTCAGTCAAATTTGGGGCCCTCTTACTGTTGCGTATTATGTTAGCTAATAGAGAACTAGGATGCTCACCCTCTCTATAGGTTCTCGCTGTCGCGTATTTACCCAGATGGTAAACTTCCCTGTCAGCCTCTTCATTGAAATCTGAGACAAGGGACCTGATCTGGGTCGCTATTGCGGGGTCCGGGTCAGACAGTTGTTTTTTCTCCAGTTCTAACAGTTGCAACTCCAGATATTTCAGGCGTTGACTGATAGCCTTGAGGACGCTGGAGTGTTTGGCTATGACCACTCCTCGTGCAAACACCTTAAACGCTTCCCACACTGTCTGAAAGCTATCAACGGAGCCAATATTTTTCTCAAAAAAAAGATCTATTTCAATTGCCAGTTCTCCTCTAAAGCTGTCATCTAGTAGTGAGTGCGGGGGAAGCGCCAAGTAAAAGGTGGGATCATACGTACCGGGGTCTCCAGGACCAGCAGTATAGGCGAGTGATCCGAGAGAGTACGTGCTAAAACCGTGCAGGACATTATGTATCTAGAGGTAGAATAGGAAGCCAGCCAATAATCAATCCTGGTGTGGATGTCGTGGAATGCTGAGTAATGTGTGTAGCCTCCGCTAGTGGGGTTTCTACCTCTCCACACGTCTACCAAATCTAGTGTCAGTAATTCAGCCTGTAGTGCAACTGCTGCCGCTGAAGGGCCGTGCCGTGGGCCCAAAGACCTATCTAATGCCGGATCAATCACTAGATTGAAGTCCCCTCCCCAGAGCATCTGGGAGCCGGGGAATGCCCTGATGTAAATAATTAATTTACTCTCTTAATTTCTATGCAGGTAAGTACGTAATCAATAATAACTCAATCGGAATGAAGGAAAACAGAGTCCGTGGTGTAAGAGTTTCTAAGGGTTTTATTCCTCATAAAGGAATCAGGATATCATGTTCTGACCACCACACAGGGTGTCAGAAGGGATAGATGAGCGCGCCGTCGTTTATTGACAATACATAGCTTATATACTTGATTTACATCATAATGTTCAATGTAAGAGGCGTAACAGCTGAGAGAAGACAAGATAACAGTATACACGTGGTGCTAGTACATCATCAAGAGGCGTAAACTAGGCGTGTGTGCTAGAAAACGTCACTGATAGGTGACGCAAGTGGGTGGCACCAAGGGGTGGTGCTAACAGAATGTTGCAATGTCAGCGGAAATCGGAAGCTTGGATGCGCGCGCAGCTGCATGACGTGTGATAGACGGGGTGCAGGGGACTTGACATTTACACTGACGGAAAGAGACAGAAGTCTGGCATGTCAGATCAACTTGTACTTCTATCATATCTGATATCTGATGTTTAGGAACTAAGCTATCTGGGCAGAAAGGTCTCTAGAGCAGAAGCTATTCTATACTTGCTGTGAGTGCGTGTATAAGCGCCTGAGTGTCTGTATGAGAGGCGTGGGGGCACGGGGCCTTCCATGGAAGCATGGCAACAGAGGCTATGAATTACTTGCATAAAGACAGGTCGGCCCTTTAGCCCTGTAGCTGAGGAAGGATGTTTACTGAAGCTAGTAGGCTGGAATGTATCTTCGGGGAGGAAAACAGATAACTCGAAGGTTATAGTCAATCTTGGCAGGCAGCAGGCTGAGCTGAGCACGGAGGGCCGCGCTAGAAGTAAGTCAGAGTTCACGGGTACGGGGGCTGCTTGGGCAGAGGCCCTCGCAGTCAGAAGCCAGAAAAGAGGCTCGATGGCAGAGATTCAGGGCCTACTTTCAGCCAGGCTGAAAAACGTAGGAGTACACTTCAAAAAGACGTTGGCATAGCATACTTAGGAACGGACCATCAAACCCATTCATGGTGGGTCTGAAAGAGGACAAGTTAACGTTGGACGCAAATGTATTTGCGTCTTCATAGCTGGTACAGGAGGGAAGTTACATGCACTTTTAACTCGTACATGGAGTCGGTGGGGTACTCGCTAGGGAACACAACATGACCATAAAATTTATATTACCTCATTCCCTCCTTGTTCCCTACGGACCCTTCATGATATGTCGATCCTCATAAATCGATCGGTTTGTTCTTGTAACATTATATGTTCGTCTTTCTTTCTTTGACTGTTTGAGAGGCAACTGGAATGCTCAATGCAGGATGTGGCACACAGTCCACATATCGCTGGCCCACACTGCAGGCATAGGCAACAACTGAATACTATAACAAGACCAATGCCTAGGAAGGATAAGATCTTCCATCCCCAAGCTGTTAACGTAGTCCAGAACCAACCGGACCAAGTCCAGGTGCCTGGATTCTGATGTATCTGATTTGCAATTTTATGTAAACGGGTGATAGCTTGATAGACAGATGGTGCATTTTGTGGAATGAAAACACAGCAACTTGACCCGATGACCTTACAGGCTCCACCTCTATCTGCCAAGATGACGTCAATCACAAGACGATTTTGAAGGACAACAGTCCGTATAGCGGACTGCTCCTCTGTTAGGTTACCTAGAGCGGAGGCAGTTTCGTTCACTACTGCTTCAAGTGTTCTCGTTAATCTGCGTATTAATTTACTGTTTTGGACAGGTCCTAGGAAGAAAAAGAATCCTTTATTGAAATCAGTGTACTGTTCCCATGCCGTTTCTGTGTAGTCGACAAGGGGAATATCTCTTTTGGGTCTATTCGGTGCTAGATTCGTGTTTCTATGGTAATCAGGAGGAGCTAGGAAAACAGGTGGCAGAAGGAATGCAATGTAACAGGTACCGTCCCAATCTGGGGGCAAACGTATGTATGCGGTATGACCACAAACAAAATAGGAATGACTGGTAGCTTTAAAAGACGATTTACCATGGTCACTGAACTCGACCACAGTAGTGCATTTACTATGACCTACGTGTACTGAACCTTTCTTGCTAACACATAATTCACCTGTGACTGGTAATACTAACATATGGGGCAAAACTGGAGCAGTTTCAGATTCAACAGTGAGGATCATAAGGCTAATTGTGTAATTACCTAATCCATATACTTCATTTTCTAGATCAGTTCCTATTCGAGTGGGAAGTCCCTCTTTATCAGGATAACAGACGTTGAGTAGGACTAAGTTCAAGTTTCCCCAAACCCAGCCCCCATCGAAAACAGCAATATCAGGATCTAAAGAGTTAATTATTTTAAACCATGCTCCACAAGAGCCATTGTGAGTGAATGGGTACGGAAAGAGAGGCAGAGCTCCCTTGTAATTCTGGTAGGGAGGGAGTCGGCCACATATCCAACAGTCTGTAGCATTACTTGTCTGATGGGAATGGTGTAACATACTAATGAATGTATTGTTGCGCAGCGCAAGTCTGTAAGAGAGTTCATGTGCAGGAAGTTCACTAAAAGTGTGTTCAGCAGAGGCATTGTAAGCAGATTGTTTACGCCTGAAAATAGGCCAGTACATAGGGAGCAGAATGCTGGCAATAATAATTAGAATACTCAGAATAAACATGATAATTAGTGTCACTATGCAGTGACTACGGAGTGATTTGCAATATGTTCTTCTCTTTTCCTCTCTCTCTCTAACTCGATCTAGGGGATACATGTCAGAAACTATTTAACCGATTCACCTAGGGGAGGACTTAAACAATTAAACTGTCTGACTTGCTAGATCGAAGCTTCATACGGTAAAGTTCTTGAGGAGTCTTTTCTCTTTTAGGCACAGTAACGTCTTGTGCTTCAACACAGTCTTTGGTGGGGGTGGACGAGTCAGAGTCCTGTTTCAGTCCGTTTTTTAGTTCATTGCATAGCTTGATGTGACTCGTGTGGACCCACCCCTTTCTCCCCTCGATTTTCACGGCGGTCCTGGTGGTAAGCAGAACGGTCTTCGGAGACTTCCAGCGGGGCTCCAGCGGACTTTTCCGGTCGAAGTTCCTGACGAGTACCAGGTCCCCTGGACGGACCTCATGCGCCTTTACATCGGTGTTGTCGGGGAAGGCTGCGGCGACCTGTGAACGACATGATTGGAGTGCAGACATCAAGGAGGCAAGGTAATCTGTCAACATGTTACAATCAATATCAGTGATCTTTTTCGGAACGGGCGTCCCCCACATATTCGGCGGTCTTCCAAAGACCACTTCGTACGGAGATAGCCCTGATCTCGAGTGGGCGACCATTCTCATGTAGAATAGTGCCACGGGCAGGGCGACTATCCAGTCGACCCCTTTTTCTTGACAGATCTTGGCAAGACGGATTTTTAGTGTCTGATTATGCCTTTCTACAAGGCCAGCTGCTTCGGGATGTCGGACACAGTGGAACCTCCACTGATATCCTAGCAAGAGGGAAACTTGTTTCATCAGCTCGGACGAGAACGGCTGTCCGTTATCTGAATACACGACACGGGGCAAACCGTACCGTGGGAAGAATTCACGAACCAACTGTCTGGCAGTGGTCGGAGCAGTGTAGTCTGGGACTGGGTATGCTTCGGTCCAGCGGGACAGAGCACAAACGATTACAAGAACATACTTAAATCCTCTACAGCTATTCATCTGGATATAATCCATCTGGAGGACTTCAAAAGGGTGATCGGGAGGATGGAATCCACCTTGCTCAACAGGGACGCTTTTACCTGGATTGAACTGACAACAGATCATGCAAGTACGCACTTTCTGTTTTGCTGCTGCTCGTAAGTGTTTGTTGTACCAGAGATTCTGTAAACTGTCTAACATGGCTTTCTCTCCAAGATGGGCAGGACTATGTGCTGTATTTATCATGACTTGAACCATTGAGTCGGGGAGAAACCATATAGATTTTCCCTTCGTCACCCAACCTTGGTCTGTCTGAATCCCTCCTAGTTCAGTCCATTTCTTTATCTCCTCTGGAGTAGCATGTGTCTGGATGTCAATTACGTCTAGGGCGGGATCTCTAACTGCCATACACTGGGTTTGGACTATTGTCTTTGTCACATCAGTAGTCTGGGTGTGAGTCAGTGCTGTATGTTTTGCTGTCTGGTCTGCCAGGTCGTTACCCTGGGAAACAGAATCTGTGACTTTAGTATGTGCCTTACACTTCATGACTGATATGCCCGAGGGCAAATGTATTGCTTCTAACAGTGCTTGAATGAGGGGGCCATGTTGTATCTTGGCCCCATGAGAAGTCAGAAAACCTCGTTCTTGCCAGAGGACTCCGAAGTCGTGTACAACTCCGAAGGCATAGCGGGAATCTGTGTATATGTTAACATTTCTGTTCTTGGCTAGAATACAGGCTCGAGTCAGAGCGATGAGCTCTGCTGCTTGAGCAGACAGTGTGTCAATACGATGTGTTTCTTTAATTTCAGTTTCAGTGGTCACGGCGTACGCGGCCACTAATTCTCCTGTACTTGTTCTCATGCATGAACCATCCACATAAAGTGTCAGGTCTGGATTTGTCAATGGGACATCTGTTAAGTCTCGTCTAGGCTTAGTTACTGCATTAATTATTTCTATACAATCATGCGGAGCTGGATCTGTCGTAACTGTAGGTAACAGTGTTGCTGGGTTCAGGATGCTGCAACGTCTGATTTCTATGTGTGGCTGGAATAGTGTTAATTCATAACCTGTCAGTCGTGCTATAGTTAAGTGTTGAGTCTGGGTTCTGTTTAACAAAACCTCTACAGAATGTGGTACTTGAACTGTTAACTGATGACCTAAAACAATTGAATCACTTTGTCTTATTGCTAACGCTGTTGCTGCTACTGACTTTAAGCACGCAGGGAGTGCTTGAGCTACTGAATCCAATGTACTAGAAAAATAAGCACAAGGCTTATGTGAACCTGCTTGGTCTTGAGTGAGGACAGACAACGCTGTACCATCACGTTCTGTAACAAAAAGTGTAAACAGTTTGCTGTAACATGGTGTCGCTAAAACTGGTGCTTGGCATAAAACTTTCTTTAATTCTTCAAAAGCTTGTGTGTGTTCCTGAGTCCAAGGGAGGACAGTCGAAGTTGCTGCCTCCTGTGTCGTTAACTGGATGAGTGGTTTAGCTAAAAATGCATACTGGGGAATCCATTGTCTGCAGTACGAGGTGAGGCCTATGAAGGCCCGCACTTCCTTTTGTGTCTTGGGTTGCGGCATGTTCACAATTAACTGAATGCGATCGGGAGTGAGCTGTCTCCCCACTTTGGACAGTAAGTGACCCAAGTACACAACTTGCTGAGCGCAGAATTGTAGCTTCGAAGGAGACACCTTGTGTCCCTTGTCGGCCAGGAAATGTAAAACTGTCAGTGATGCTTTTTCACATTCGGGCTCACTTCGTGCGGTGATCAGCAGATCATCGACGTATTGTAGTAAAGCGGTGTTAACTGGCATTTGAATACAATCTAGTTGTCTTTTCAGTGCTTGACTATAGATGCTGGGGCTTTCTGTGAATCCTTGAGGTGCGCGCGAAAATTTGAAACTGCGTCCATTTAAACAGAATCCGAAGAGATATTGGCTCTCGGGATCAATAGGCACGCTGAAGAAGGCGTTCTTGAGATCAATTACAGTAAAGAACGTTGCTTCTGAATCAATAGCAGTCAAGAGAGATGATATATCGGGGACCACAGGATACTGTGGGATAATGCATTTATTCAATTCTCGAAGATCAATCACCAGCCGATATACTGGCGGTGCATTGGGATCAGTACGTTTAAGAATCGGAATGATGGGTGAATTACAGATATTGGAGTCGGTTTCGACGACCACTCCTTGGGCAATGAGCTCTTCAATGATTTTCAGTAAAGCCGCTACAGCATCGGGTGGTAACTTGTATTGTCTGATTCTGGGTAATACAACACCTGCCTTGAGGGTAACGCGGTATGGTGTAATGTGCATACATCCTACATCAGTTGGGCCTTTTGCCCACAAGTAATCAGGTACATTTTTCAATCTGACGTCAAACTCACGAAGGACGTAATGACCCTTGAAATCCCGCAGAAAGAGTCTAACCCCCTCCGGGGAGCAACATATTATAGCTCCTAGAGCCTTCAGTGTTTTAATTCCTAACAGATTCTCCGGACATGATTTTGTTAGTAACAGGTCTGTAACGCGTGATAACGGACCCACAGCCAGGGGAACTGGTTCTGATACTTCATTTACAATAGGCTGTCCTGAAAACCCAAGGGAAACATTTTGTGAGCCTGAGAGGGGTGCCCCTGGAACTTCGTCATGACTTATTGTAGTGCGACTTGCCCCTGTGTCAATTAAAAACTTTCTATCTTTCCCCAATACTTGACTGTGTACATAAGGACCTTCTTGATCTACAGGAATCTCGATAAGAGGCAAGCCACCTTCCCTCTCTAGGCTGTTTCATGTATATCGGGAATATTCGGGGTAAGCAGACTGGGCATACTGGTACATCTGTTGTGAGACTTGCTGGGTTGCAGCAATGGGCTGTGGCTGTGGTACTGCTACGGTCTGTGCTGTCTGTGCGGATGCATGCATGGGCTGTGTATTCTGTGTAGACTGATGCTGGTTATGGTCTTGTCTAGGAGGATGCGGTCTCTCTTTAGTTTTACCTGTCGCTATGTTATGTTTCAGAACTGCACATTCGTGTACGTAGTGACCTGGCTGCTTGCAATAATTGCATGTCCCTTTAACAGGAGCTGCAGTGTGACTTGTCTGGGTCGTACTTTTTCTGTGACTGTCGGATGGGACCGTCTGGGCTACTAACATTTTCATTTTCGTGTCTTTCATGCGCTTCTGTTCCTGATCTTGTTCTTCCCTAATTCTATTCTGGTGATATTGTAACATTTGTAACATCTGGGATGGCGTATTTGCTTGCCATGTACTCTCGACTTTATACACTCTATTTTTAACTAACGGTAGGGAATTCTCTACTAACTTTGATACGAAAAGATGTGGGTACGACTCGCTACTTGGCTGGAGGCCACTATTGATAATAAAACATTTCTCGAATCTTGAATAAAAGTCGCTAGTATCTTCATCATGTTTCTGTTTACAGGACGAGATTGCATCCCAATCCTCCTTTCTAGTTGTCAATAATCTGGGCAGGACCTGTACTATTAAACCTGGTAATGCTTTAGTTTTGTCCCCAAGGCCTAACCCTGGAACCCGTTTCTTTTCTTCATCCTCTATTTCTGCCCAGGCAATCTTTGCGTCTCCCACCTCCCAGTCCTTTTCCTTTAATTTCTCGAATATACCCGTAGGCAATAATACTTTCAACATTTTCATGATATCATCATATGTGTAGTCCCCCATCAGTAACATGTCTTTAAGCTCTCTATGGAAACCTGCAGGGTCTTTATCATGGCATGGTACTAATTTCTTCATTTCTAACAGTTCTAATTTAGTTAGAGGCGTGTGTACATACACGCGTTTCAAAATTTTATCCTCACCCATAACAGGGTGCACTTCTCGCAAGGGGTTCTGACTTTCAATACCACCCCCGCACTGCATATGGTACATTTTCCTTTCTGGAGGTGGGGCGGGAACATATTCAGGACTTACAAAAGTATCATATCTGCGTCGTTGTTCTAGAATTATTTGAACTAATTTAGTGCTTAGGCCTCTCCATCTATCCATCAGTAGTGCTTCTAGTGTCTCATGTAAGGGACCTGGATCGGAATAATGTTTTCTGTACTTAATGAGAAGGTGCTGAATCATATATATACCTGCTAATTTCTGTTCGTCGGGGGAGAGGTTCAGAAATGTCTGGGCTACGGTGTCATCATTATATATGTCTGCATTTTCGGCCCATGATACCGCTGATCGGGCTAATTCTTGTTCATCCATAGAATTGAGTACATGGTACCCAACTCGATCTCGAAGCCGTTTATCAGTTTCCTGGAACTGATGTTCAGCAGAATTCGGATTCGTTAAGGCAGAGAAGAAAACTCTCTTGCTTTCTGGACGGATACCCTTCCTAAGATAAGTTCCCTTACCTACATATGCTATAGTGCTTGTAGTTGGTTCTGGTTCTTCAGATTCTTCTTCCTCCTCGGAGGGAGCCTTTTCTTTCTCTTTCTCGTGTACTGCTATCACTACTTTCTTAATCTTTTTATACATGGCCTCTATGCAATTTTGTCTGTCATGTTTTCCATCGGCTATATTTTGACCCCACTTGTTCAATGCATCCAATTCACTCTGCTCTGTTCCGGGCCTGTCTCGTTCTCTTATTAGACAATTTATGAAAAATCGTAGTATCAGTGCTTGCATGGTAACTTTCTGTTTCTCCAGGGCATCCTTAATACTGTCGGGGTCCTTTCCCGTTTGAACGAACTCATATATTCTATCTAGGTGCTCCTTCATTCCTGCATAACATAACAAACTATCAGTAGCAGATCTTAACCGTAAAGACGCTAATATCATTAAGTCGTCCTGTCCAGGTTCTGGATCATATCTACAAACTGACATATTTTCTTTTAGTGCATCAAGACGGGATGAATTAGAAGAACGGGGGGATCTGTGCGTAAAAGGACTCTGCATACCTCTGAGATTTAATCTGTGAGTCGGTGGCGGGGTCTGGAGACCCGCGGTCGCACCTTCTGAAGCGGAAACTTGGGCATTATCTCTGTGTGTAGTCAGTATCTGAATTTGTCTTTTAGTAGGATCTGATTGAAGTGGTTTCGGTAAATCAGTTTTAGGTGAGGGAAGTGGCGGAGCTGGCGGAACGGAACTAGTCTTTTTCGGTGTCGGCTGAGCGTGATCTTGGGGGCCAGTACCACCCCCGGCCCTGTCAGTAGGCAGGGCACGAACAGGCAGATTGGTGTAAGCTGGCGCTACATCTTCGAGATATGAATTTAGGAATATGTCTTTAGTAGTCTTATGCATTACTTTAGTTGGAACTAATGGTGACGGCAAATTTTTCGGTATTTCTGAAATGGCGTCAGGGGTACCATCGGCCAAAAGATACATGTTGTTCACTTTGCCATTTAGGATACGATCTATTTGTTCTACTTTTACTCGAATTCCCTCAGTAACTAATTCATTTTCTTGGGCTTTTTCTGATTCTTTAAGCCTGTCTTCTCTACGGAGTGCTCTATCAGCACGTTTACGTGATTCTTTACGCCAAAATTCTATGGCGTCTTTCTGAGATTGTCTAGCTTTCTTTTTCCGTAATATTTCTTCTACCTTTATGATGCACTCGGCATCCCATGTTCCGTTAACTGGCCATCGGTATCTTTCCTCTAGGTGCTTGGTATAATCTGTCCATAACTCTAGATACAAGATGGCGTCTATGCCATGCTTATTATACATGAAATTACCTGGAGTGTCCCTAGGGGGGATTGGAATCTCTTCCTCTAACATCCCTTTCCTAGTTCCTATCTGCTTTAATTTGTTGAAAAACGGCATTGTGCCTACTTGATACTGGAATGCTTGATCCTTGATACTTAATGTCAACTGTAACTATTTATACAAAAAACACAATAATGCACAAAAACGATCGCATTCATACCACGACATTAATCACATGAAACATTTAAAGACATAGTTAACTTCCCCCTACTCTGAATGTACCGCTCAACGATACAGATACACTGCTGTAACAGTGCAGAAATTCGGAATACTTTATATACTGCTAAACAGTACAGATACACTGCCTAAAAACAGTGCAGACCGGACTTGCGTACCCAAACCCGTCTAGATACGACCCAGCAATGGTACTCACCGGGAAGCACGGAAAACAGAAGGCCTCGGAAAACTCGACTGGACTCGACTCGGAACTTCGGAAAACTTCGGAAAACTTCGGAAAACTGGTGGGCCTCTTCACACCTCGGACCTTGCTTCCTTCGGCTGGGCTCTGGTCGGGATCCTCCGCACTCCTCACCGCCTCGTCTGGGCACTGATCGCAGTCTTCGTCACCTCCGTGTGTCAGAGGGGGATGCAGGAAATCCTGCCAGTACACGTGTTGTCCGTCTAACTGATGGCAGGGGACACGGATTGCAACGCACCTTCCGGCGCGTGAGGTGGGGGAGGGGTCCCTGTTCGGGCGCCAAAATGATGTAAATAATTAATTTACTCTCTTAATTTCTATGCAGGTAAGTACGTAATCAATAATAACTCAATCGGAATGAAGGAAAACAGAGTCCGTGGTGTAAGAGTTTCTAAGGGTTTTATTCCTCATAAAGGAATCAGGATATCATGTTCTGACCACCACACAGGGTGTCAGAAGGGATAGATGAGCGCGCCGTCGTTTATTGACAATACATAGCTTATATACTTGATTTACATCATAATGTTCAATGTAAGAGGCGTAACAGCTGAGAGAAGACAAGATAACAGTATACACGTGGTGCTAGTACATCATCAAGAGGCGTAAACTAGGCGTGTGTGCTAGAAAACGTCACTGATAGGTGACGCAAGTGGGTGGCACCAAGGGGTGGTGCTAACAGAATGTTGCAATGTCAGCGGAAATCGGAAGCTTGGATGCGCGCGCAGCTGCATGACGTGTGATAGACGGGGTGCAGGGGACTTGACATTTACACTGACGGAAAGAGACAGAAGTCTGGCATGTCAGATCAACTTGTACTTCTATCATATCTGATATCTGATGTTTAGGAACTAAGCTATCTGGGCAGAAAGGTCTCTAGAGCAGAAGCTATTCTATACTTGCTGTGAGTGCGTGTATAAGCGCCTGAGTGTCTGTATGAGAGGCGTGGGGGCACGGGGCCTTCCATGGAAGCATGGCAACAGAGGCTATGAATTACTTGCATAAAGACAGGTCGGCCCTTTAGCCCTGTAGCTGAGGAAGGATGTTTACTGAAGCTAGTAGGCTGGAATGTATCTTCGGGGAGGAAAACAGATAACTCGAAGGTTATAGTCAATCTTGGCAGGCAGCAGGCTGAGCTGAGCACGGAGGGCCGCGCTAGAAGTAAGTCAGAGTTCACGGGTACGGGGGCTGCTTGGGCAGAGGCCCTCGCAGTCAGAAGCCAGAAAAGAGGCTCGATGGCAGAGATTCAGGGCCTACTTTCAGCCAGGCTGAAAAACGTAGGAGTACACTTCAAAAAGACGTTGGCATAGCATACTTAGGAACGGACCATCAAACCCATTCATGGTGGGTCTGAAAGAGGACAAGTTAACGTTGGACGCAAATGTATTTGCGTCTTCATAGCTGGTACAGGAGGGAAGTTACATGCACTTTTAACTCGTACATGGAGTCGGTGGGGTACTCGCTAGGGAACACAACATGACCATAAAATTTATATTACCTCAGCCCAACAACTTCGTGCTAGCTTTTCGTAGAACTCCGGAGAGTCGTAGTTTGGCCCGTACACATTAACCACTAGTAGCTCGTGTCCCTTCCCCGAGCATCTAGAGATGAGGTACCTACCCTCAGAGTCTGCTTGCACCAGTCTCAGATCCAGATTAGATCTCGGATTTACCCAAGTCAGAACCCCCCTTGAGTGTGTAGTAAACCCGGCTACCGTGGGGTTTCCTGACAGACCCCTGTGTTGTAACATTTTACTAGTGAGAGGGAGATGTGTTTCCTGGAAAAGAGCCAGGTCAATATGGTGTCTTTGTAAATAATGTAACACCTTCCGCAATTTCCTGTAATCGTTCAATCCTCTAACATTCCAGGTTAAATCCCTAAGGGTTTCCATCGGGTTTCCAGTGTGCACTCCGGCGGTACTAGTCATCTGTGCCATTGGGAAGGACTACAGTAGAGAGTCATCACAGCACAACATTCACTCTTTCGGTCAGCTTGAGGAACCAGCATCAAAACTACAAACATGAATACCAATTGCCCATCCCTCCATCCCCCCTCCCACAGCAGACCCACCCCAAGTTGGTCCCTCCGGTCCCCAACCCACCGATCCCACCCCAACAACATTCGCAACACCCACAAAAGCAATGCACTCGGGGGCAAAGGTTGCAAGTCAGCGCCTACTCTACTACAACCTTTCCACACAGAGGCCTGACCACTCCCCCCCCCCGCCTCGCACCACCTCTACAAGAATCAGAGCAATGTCATGCACCATATCAGTATTCTCTACAGAAGATCAATGTCTATCTCTCCATCCCCAGTATAGGAGCAGGCTCCGGTCCCAGTGTAGTGAGAGTGGGGAGTGAGGTGCCGTGTCTCTTTCCTGCTTCGACTGATAATACTTCAGATAAGCATGCTCTGCTCCCCCAAAACCCAACCATCACTTATCTGCATGAAGTAGCCAGAGCGCGTTGTGGGCTGTCCGATCTTCTCTAAGTCCCCACCCGGCAGGGGGTCTCCGCCTCAACCAGAATCCACTGCGGAACCACCCCTCTAACAAGTAGGCACCCCCAGATCACTCCTGCTCATCCAGTTGGCCCCTGTCGTTATCCATCTGCTGGTCCGCGTTGCCATTCCTCTTTTCCTTAGACCAGGTTTTCAAGGCCTTTTGGAGCTCCGTAGGGTCCATGAAAATGTGCGAATGGCCCTGCTTTTTGACTCTCAATTTGGCCGGGTACAGCATCGCGTAGTCTAAACCCAGTTCCCTAAGGCGTTTCTTGTGGGGGGCAAAGTGTTTTCAAGCTTCCTGCACTCTGGCCGTGAAATCCGGGAATATAGAGATAGCGGAACCCTCAAATTGCAGATCCCCTTTGGCTCGCGCTAGCCTGAGCGCAGTGTCTCTGTCCCTATAGTTGAGTAGTTTTGCTATAATTGGGCGGGGAGGCAACCCCGGCTTCGGCCGCGGGCCCAGAGTCCGATGCGCTCGCTCCACCACGAACATCGCCGAGAACACCCCGTTCCCCAGGAGCATGGTGAGCAGTCTCTCAATGAAGAGTTCCATCTTACCAGTCTGTGTAGACTCCGGCAGGCCCGTGATTCGGAGGTTACTGCGCCAAGACCGCGCCTCCAAATCCTCCGTCTTGTCTTGTAGGGATCTCATGAGGGTCTCCACTCGCCTGTGAGCTGTGTCCAGCTCCGTCTGAGCCTCCTCTACCTCCGTGAGTCTTCTTTCAGCCATATCATGTTTCTCAGCATGTTTATCCAGCCGTTCCGCCATGCGGTCCATCCTGTAGGACATGGCGTCCATCTTTGATCCCAGCGCGGTTATACTTGATTGGATACTCTGTTCCATCGACCGGAGCATGGTTTTGAGGTCTGAGTCCTCCACCTGGGCCTCTTCCATTCGTGCGTCCTCGCTGTGCTGGGTCGGAGGGCTCTTTGTCGGCATCCACCGCTGCGAAAAAGGCAGTCTGCTCTGCTTGGTATCTCCTTTTCCCATGTTGGCACAGTAGACCGTGTCTGCGATTCCTCTCGGGAGAAGACAGCCTCTCAGGGGGGGAGGGGGCAGGAGAGAGGTCGCCGTGTGTTCAGATGTGCGCTCTAGGCGACACGGTGGAAGCCTGTACCAGTCCCACCCAACAGGATTCGATAGGGTATGGGGAGGGCGGCCCACGGACCGGGCCCGACTCCAGGTATGCCGTTGCCCACCAGGGCACAGCCCCCCAAATTGCTGACGACTCTGTCTGACCGTGCCTGCAATGCGGCTCCCCACCTAGCGCAAGTCCTGGCCTGCCGGGAAGTTCCTCCGGAGGATATGCGAGAGAACCCCCGTGTGAGCGGCTGTATGAAGGGCCCGGAGGCAGTGACGCCCCGCGAAGCGAACCTCCGAGGCCGTGGGCTCTCAAGTGAAGGTAGCCGTTCCTCCGTTGCTGACTGCCAGCACCCAGCCACACTAGACGGCCACTGCAGTGTCTCCGCTGTGCCCCCGCTCCTCCCAGCACATCAAGGCCGCAGCCCCGATCCGGCAGCGCCGGGGGCCCCAAAAGTGCACCCTTACAGAGCGGCGTGGTCTCACCGTCTCCCGGCGGTCTAAGTCCACTTTGTGTGTCCGCCCACCTCACTCAGGGGTCCGCGGTGTGTAGTCAATCCCGGGCCAGGATTTTCGTAGCTCCAGTCGCAGCACTCTGGATACAGGGGCCGGCTCACCTCTCCCGGCCGCACGCACTGCGACGTCGCCCGGATCCAGGAATCACTGGGGACCGCGGCTCGCGGCCTACCGCCTCCCGTTGTAACACCAACTCTCCGCCGCCCAGAACTTCAAGCTCGCTTTCGTGCCGTCGGTTCGGAAGGTTCCCGGGCACTTCCGATGCGTGACAATGCGATATGGGAGCCAAATAGCATGCTGTGTTGTAGGATTATTAAGGATATTCGGTGGTAACGGCAGAACTAGGGAATTAGGCGGCCATCCACGCTGCCTGTAAGCTCCGCCCCCCTACATTTCTCATATTTTAACGTAAGTCCAGCAGATTCTAACCTCTGTAACACTAATCTCAAAGTCTTGTCATGTTCTTCTTGATTGTTTCCATAAATCAATACATCATCTTGGTAACATTTTACTGATTTTATTCCTTTCAAAATAGAGGCCATAACATGCTGAAAAACCGACGCAGCAGACACAAGACCAAACGGCATCCTTTTATACTTAAATGCACCCATTGGAGTGATAAAAGGCGTTAGATCTTGTGAATCCTGCGTCAACTCAATCTGATGATAAGCCTGAGTAGGATCTAACATCGTAAATACTTTAGAATCACCCAAAGAAGTTAATAACTCATCTATGTTTGGTAATGGAAATGTATCCACTATAACCTCTTTGTTGAGTGATCTCAAATCACAGCATAATCTTATCTGGCCATTGGGTTTGTTCGCGACAACAACTGGCGCCAACCATTCTGTTGCCTCCACAAAAGCAATAATATCCTGTTCTTGTAACTTCTTCAATTCTTGTTCCACCTTTTCTTGTACAGCTATCGGAATTCTTCTAACTTTAGCAATAACAAGTACAGCATCTTTCTTTAACTTAATAATATGCTTGTAACCTTTAAGACAACCTAATTCTGAACGGAAAAGACGTGGAAACTCCTCTATAAAAGAGTTACTATTAGATTCTACCTCTTGAATTTGAACTTGAGGATTAGAATTAGGATTCAACATCACCCCCAAGAAGCGTTGATGTAGCCACCAAATTAAACAATCACCAATTTTTGAAACATAGATCTTTCCAACAATTATTTTCTTTTCCATTTCAATAGAAGCATTAAAGTAACCCAACATGCTTATGGGAGAACCACCATACCCCCCTGGACTCACATCCATTTTGCAAAGACTGTTTTTCATTTTAAAACATTTTTCATAAATTTCTTTTGAAATAATTGAAATATGTGAACAAGAGTCAAATTTCATTTCTAATACTATGCCATCAATCTTAACTTTTCCACTTGGATGATCATTACCACTTTTATCTTTTACCTGACATATAAATTCTTTTATCTCCTTATTAATTATTTTCTTATCTTTAGATTTACAAAATTTTACAAAATGACCCTTTTTTCCACACCCATGACACACAAAACTCAAAGCTGGGCAAAACTTTGAGTTGGCTTTGTGACCAGACTTTCCACACCTGAAACACGTTATAGTAGTAGATGCAGTTTCTTCTTTACTTAAATCTTTAACAAAGTTCTTCACATCTTTTACCTGAGAAATATTTTCCTTCACCTCTTCAACTATTAGCTCAGTTATTCCTTTGTCATTTTTTAACTCATTGACACATTTTAACATATGCTCCACCCTCTTAGCTATACCTATAACTTCTTCCAAAGCCGGTTCGTCCTTTAGCCACAAATCCTCTCTGATCTTATCCTCTCTACATTTTAAAACAAACTGGTCTCTTAAACGCTCTTCATTTGCTGCACCAAATTTACAAGTAGAGGATAATTTTCTTAAAGCAGTTAAATATTCCTCAACTGATTCATCCTTTCCTTGCTCCCTTCTTCCAAAATGGTATCTTTCCATAATTGTACTCATACGAGGCAAATAGTGCTTATCCATCTTTAATAAATATACCTCATACTCATCTAAACCTCGTTGTTCCTGAGGAGATAAAGCTGGTAAATTTTCTAGCACCTCCTGTCCCTCTCCTCCAAGACAATGTAACAATAAAGAATATTTTCTTTCCGCACTTAAGTTAGTGCCACATACCCTTGCATAATGCGCAATTTTATTTTTCCATTTACTCCATTTAACTTTTGGTTCACCCAGATCACTAAGGAAAAATGGTGGAGTAGTTACATTCTGCATCTTTAAACCTAAACTAAATTAGATTGATTCATCTTTATACTTTCTATTTTCACTATACCTATAAAATCATTAAATAATAATATAGTCAGCTTAAACTAAACTACTAAAGTTACATTAAATGATACGTCACAATGTTGTCACATAACATTTTAAAATACCAATTTGTATTCTCATATTCGTATTCAGATCAATAAACTCTAAATTTTAAATATTATATTATACTTATTTTGGTAACTGGACATAATATCGACTACATATTATCGAATGGACAAAATATCGACGGAAAAATATCGACATTACCTAAATATCGACTATAGGAATATCGTTGGACAAAATATCGACTGAAAAAATGACCAAAAAATATCGAATACAAATATATCGACTCAAAAATATCGACCAGACAAAATATCGAAAAATAGTGAATGTAAAAAATATCGAGAATATGTAGAAAAAAATGTTAAAAAAAAAATAATAATAATAATATAAATAAATAGTAGTTAATGTTTAGGAGCGGGTTGTGGGTTTATAGGGGAATAGGGTGGGAAGTAATTTATTAATAATTAATTAATTAACATATGTTTGTTAATTGTTTTAATTAGATTTTAATTGGTAATTAATTAAAATTAATTAGTTAATTGTTTTATTAAGTATTTAGCATATTATTTAATTGATTAATTGGTATATAATTAATAATAATTAGTGATTTTTTTTATTAGTGATGTGTATATTTTTTGTATTGATAAATTGGTTATTAATTAGTGATTTATTGTATAATTAATTAGCATATTATTGATTTTTAAAAATTGGTTAAAAATTAATTATAATGAGTTAATTATCTTCTTAATAATTTGCATATTATTTTAATTCATTAATTGGTAATTAATTAATAATAATTACTTAATTAAATTAATTGGATGCATTTAAATTTAATGTATAAATTAATGTTCATGTAAATTAATTAATTGGAATTAAACAATATTAATTAATCAAATGTATTATTATAGCTAATGTGATAATATATTTTCTTTTTGTTTTTGTTAATTATTTTTTATTTAAAATTAAATATTAATGTTTAATGTTGTGTACATTATTATTTATAGTGTTCAGGGTCAGTTAAATCATTTTTGGTATAGGGTAATTTTTTAGGGCGCTGGGTCAATTTTCTGTTTGTGAGTAAAGGTGTATTTAGTGGGATTTGGGCGTTTTTTCAGGTTGTGGGTAAAGGTGTATTTTTTGGGGTCAGGGTCAGTTTTTAGTTTGTGGGTAAAGGGGTATTTATAGGGTTTAGGGTCAGTTTTCAGTTTGTGGGTAAAGGGGTATTTATAGGGTTCAGGGTCAGTTTTTAGGTGTTGGGTAAAGGTTTTTTTTTTAGTTGAGGGTCAGTTTTCAGTTTGTGGGTAAAGGGGTATTTGTAGGGTTCAGGGTCAGTTTTCAGTTTGTGGGTAAAGGAGTTTTTTAAAGGTTCTGGGTCAGTTTTCAGTTCTTGGGTAAAGGTGTATTTTTTGGGTTGAGGGTCAGTTTTCAGTTTGTGGGTAAAGGGGTATTTGTAGGGTTCAGGGTCAGTTTTCAGTTTGTGGGTAAAGGAGTTTTTTAAAGGTTCAGGGTCAGTTTTCAGTTCTTGGGTAAAGGTGTATTTTTTGGGATCAGGGTCAGTTTTCAGTTTGTGGGTAAAGGGGTATTTTTGGGGTTCAGGGTCAGTTTTCAGTTCTTGGGTAAAGGGGTATTTTTAGGGTTGAGGGTCAGTTTTCAGTTTGTGGGTAAAGGGGTATTTGTAGGGTTCAGGGTCAGTTTTCATTTTGTGGGTAAAGGAGTTTTTTTAAGGTTCAGGGTCAGTTTTCTGTTCTTGGGTAAGGTGTATTTCTTGGGATCAGGGTCAGCTTTCAGTTTGGGGGTAAAGGGGTATTTTTGGGGTTCTGGGTCAGTTTTCAGTTCTTGGGTAAAGGGGTATTTTTGGGGTTGAGGGTCAGTTTTCAGTTTCTGAGTAAAGGGGTATTTGTAGGGTTCAGGGTTAGTTTTAAGTTTGTGGATAAAGGGGTATTTGTAGGGTTCTGGGTCAGTTTTGGGCTTTGGGGTGAAGGGGTATTTTTAGTGTTCAGGGACAGTTTAGGGTATTTTGGAGTGCTGGTGTATAGTGTAAAATAAAACACTTATACATTAAAGCTATTACAGGAAAATAAAAGAAATATAACTTTACATTATTAAGTTTTACTTTTATCTAAAAAATATATGTATTAGCATCTTTCCAGACAGTAGCTAGAGTGGAGTTGGAATTCTAATTATTAATTGGTTAGTGTCCAGCACCAACACTGATATTACCTACACTGCGGCCACATTTTATGATATTAGCTTGACTGGAGTAGCAATAGGACATATTAAATTGGTCAGTGTGCAGCACATTTGCATACATTTGTTTATTACTGTCTTTTAATATAAAAAAATAATGCTACATGGATGTTTTCCAAAAACTTTATTAAACAATTTTTAAATTTTTTATTGTGTACTACAATACAATCACAAACAAAAATAACATCACATTATTTTGAATTTTAGTATTCATAGAATAACTCATTTACATTTATATACATGTTGTCAATAATACAAATAAAAGTGTTTACAACATTATTTCAGTAAATTTAACATATTCCCATCATTCACTTACAGTTACAAGTATTTATATTGAAATACATAAAAAAAGGATTTTTAATACATTTTGTACATTAATATTTAATAATGTTAATATTAAATATTAATATCATTAAATATATATAAAACATTTTTTATTTTAACAAGTAACATGACTATTATTACATTTGTTAGAAGAAATTGAAATACAAAATAAAATATTTGTTGGTATATTTCTCAGAAAATGTTGTTTTACAATTAAACATAGAAATCTATTTGGTTGTAAACTTTATAATTGTATAGGGAAACAATATGTTTAATTATAATATCTGGTATTGCCAAAATATTAGTTAAGCAATTATATACTTTTGTTATACTTAGAAATTATTGTAAAACATTTTGTAATAATTAATAAAAATAATAACTTTTTTTATTTATTTATTATTATTATTATTAATTAATAAACATAAACATTCATTTATTATTTTCTAAAAAACATACATTCACAGATAAAATAAAAACTTTTTTTCTGGCCATTGTTTATATAGTAAATGGTTCAAATTGTTATATTAATAACAATAAATAAGTTATATTATTTATTATTATTAATTATTACCATAAACATTTATAATGTTTACTGAAAAATAAACACAAACTTATTCATATAAATGTACACAATAAACAAATATTTACATATTTTATTCAAAGTCTTACATATTTATTTAATATTATTAATATATAATAAATATTATATATTAATTTATATTAAATATATTTATTTTTCTTAAATAAGGAAAATTGTAATGAGTATAGTGTATTAATTTTTTACATTATACATGTGTATGTATTATATTTTTAAACTATTAAATTGTATTGTCTATTATACTTTTACACAAATGGGTTAAGGGGACTTATTTTTTTACCGCGTAAGGTTATTGCGCTCCATTCTGGACTGGAGAAGCTCGCGGTTGGGAGTTGCTTCGCGTGGAGAGAGGTAAGGTTATTTTTACCTACAAATTATAAGTAAGTGGTCATGTTTGAGGGTATAATCGAACTTTGTAGTGTATTTTGCTGTATGTTTTTATTGTTTAAGTAGCGTTTTGGTGAAAAGTCTCCGTTATAGATGTGTCGTGATTTTTTTGCTTCAACTGTTATTTTAAGTGTTACGAAATGTCTTCTTACATGGTTAATGTTAATTGTTAGTATATTTACAAATGTGAAGGGGGTATTTGTGGGTGGGTTTCGTTATGTATGTTATTTTACAGGTTCCGGTTCCTCGCATGAAAACTACATGGAAGGAAGCGTGTTTTTTTACGGAGAAACAAATGTTTGACTTATTATGCTTATATTTTGACATTTATCTCCTATTTTTCGTGTTTGCCAGGAGCGGTTTTAACACTTTTTCTACCTTTTTCGGGTTTTTTGGAGGGTTTCGAATCGGATTGATACATTGATATGCGTGACCGTTTTTTAAAAGTTGTGTGTATATCACTTTAAATACTAAAGTGTCCACACTACTGTTTTTGGGATTTCCTGGAGCGTTTTTTTAAGTTTTATACTTTATTTTCGGGTTTTTGAGGGTTACCCATATTGGAATTCCAAGATATTGGATTGGATTATATGGATTGCTTTTTGCTTGATTGCGTCTTTCTCATCTCCAAAAATTGTAAGTATTTAATTTACATTTATCATTGGGTGGGAAATGTTGACTTTTAATGTTATGTGTATGTGTGATGAATTTATAAACATTGCATATTTGTTACGATTTATTTTGCTAAATTTTAATATGTTTGTCAAACAAATATGTATTATTTATAATTGATTATATATGTTTATGACATTTAAATTTTACTATTATTGTAAGAAGACATTAGTATATTTAGTTGAAATTTTTATAGTAGACTTTTAGCTATTATTGACAGGTATTCTAATCCTCTAGTTGTAGGGTATAATGTGACTTGACTTTGAAGTAGTCGGAACATTTGTTTAGTTTGTTTAGTGAGTTTTGGACCTATTTGTGACACTGATTGTTCCATTCTTAGTTCCTGATAGCTTTGTTCTTTTTTCAAAGCTTCTAGAAGGTTATGGAATGTGGGTTTGCCTCTGTTTGTAGTTGCTTGGAAAGCATTATGCCACCCTTCTACACTGTTGTTTGTTTTAGCCTCTTGGTTTAAAGTACTAAGATAGACATTCCACCAAGGGATTTGGAATTTGGGCTGGCGTCGATGTCCAGATCTGTGCAACCTTCCCACCCAAGTGTCTTCAAAATAGTCCAGGAATGGGGTTAGTTTATCCTCATTCCTCTTGTAATATGTGCTGTCAATTAATAAATTGTAATGTTCCACTACATCTGTAACTGGGACGTAGGCCAGGGCTATTAACTTTTTAACTTGATAGGCAAAGGTGCTATCTGTAGAATATAGTACACTTAAAGTAGATTTTTGGAGATGCCTCCATATGCTCTGATTAAAATGATAATAGCAACCCTGGATTGCTGTGTGGGGAAATGTTCTCAAAATGCTATTAATCATAGCTAATTCGAAATCAATAATTATTTTTTCAGGAAAATAATTATTGATTTCCGTTTTGAGAACATTTAATATTTCTGTGTAAGTGTTTTGCTGTTTGTTGGGTAGCAAACAGTAAATGAAAGGTATGTTAGAATTATGGTATAAACCGTGGATGGAATACAGTTGATAAAAAGGTTTTGGGCATGGTTTAAATGTTCCATCCATCATCTATTGGGGACACTGTTGGATTTTTCGTAAATTACTTGCAGTTGCAAACATAATTATTCTGTTTGTACTGCTTTCATTATCAAAAAGGATAAATTTATCTTTATTGTGTGTGATGGCCATTTCTGGTGAAACAATTATTTCCTCAAAAGTTGTTGGGTTGGGTTGGGTTGTGCTAGTGAGTCGTTTAGTGCGTGCGATTCTGCGTTTCAGGGAGTCAATAGAGGGTAGTTGACCTGAAGCATGGGCTGGGACTTTTACCAGTTCTTCTTTAAGGATTTGTGTTGTTGCTTTATCACTTTGTGTGCTAGCACTTTTAATAATTTCTAAAGCATCTCTAATTTCAATTTCTGTGACAGTTGGGGGATGATTGTGTTCCCTAGTAAATAGTACATTAGTTTCCTCTGTAGTAGCCCTCCCATAACATTTGTTGGAGTAATATTTGGTACATTTCCAAAAAACTTTTCTACCACTTTGTCTTTCCTGATTATACACATAACCCATGTAGCATAATAGTAATTTATTTTTCTGAGACATGACAAATTCTGCACCTTCAGTCATTTTGATTTACTTGTTCTAGGAAAGAGTAGAAAGAAACAAAATCAAAACACATATTTTTACTTTTGTGCTGCTAACATCATTAATGATGTATTTATACTTACAGTTAATCAAAGTAGTAGTCACAAAAGCAGAAATGTCTTCTGAAGGATTTTCTTGTATGTATTTCTTTATTTGCTGTTGGTATGAAAATATAGAAAAGCCACGTTAATGTTTAAACATAACAAACGTATTTCCTACTAAAAAGCAGTTGTCATTTTAGCTTACTTGTACATTTGATATAAAAATTACATATACTTACTTCTTTAAATAGTACAGTTGTAGTAATTGGTGGAGTACATCAAGTTAGTACAGGTCTGATCTGTAGAGTAGATAGAAGAAATAAATGAAAATTATTATAATTTTTATATTGAACCATTTGAAAAAGGGAAATATTTAAAAGTATACTAACTTGTTAATAAGTCGTTTTCTTTGTTGTAGGCAGAATAGCTGTATGATGTATTCAGAATATCTGTAGAGGAAATATACAATAGATAACATGTTGTTAAGAACATAGTGTGTGTTATTTTTGGCAGTTTTAGAGAAATGACAAGTATACTTACATTTTTTACAAGGGTATTCTTGTATATTGGTATAGTTTGTGTTGGATGTTTTCATAGGATATGTAGAATAGATGTATGATGTTTTCTGAATATCTGTAGAGGCAATTCAAAATATATAACATGGTGTTAAGAATATAGTTAGCGTTTATGTGACCAGTTTTAGACACATTACAATTATACTTACATTTTTCAGAAGGGTACTCTTGTCTTTTGTTATAGTTGATGTTGGATCTTTCAAATGATCTATAGGGAAGATGTAAAAAGCAAGATATGTTACTTAGAAAAGGGCAATAAGAAAATTGGCAGTTTCATAACAAACACATCTATACTTACATGTGTAATTAGTGTATTTTTATCCTTTTTGGTGTAGAAATAGGACAATCTCAGTATATCTGTAAATATAATGTTTTTAAAAATTAAATACTCTTGTAAATTAGTGTTTAAAAACAGCAGTTGGTGTATAACAGAGCATTATTATATACTTACTAACTGATTTTGCACGTGAAGAAATATGACCATGTAATTGGAATTGTGTTGGAGTAGTTTCTATCAGAAATGTAGGAAGAGAAGAAAATAAAATAAGTGTAAGAGTTAGGAGATGTAAGGGAAACAGTGCACTTCTAATTTAGATTTCTAAAAAATGCAGTGTTAATTAATTAGCTAGTGAGCTGGATCTTTAAAGATGTTTATTCTGCAACAAAATCTTCAGAGTGTTGGCATCTACTTTCCAGAGAGGTAGCAGCAACAAATGGTAGAAAGCATGTATCCCTTTTATAGTATATGTATTATGTGTGCTTTGATTTGATTGGTTGTAGGATGTAAGGAAGCATTGTATAGGCTAGTTTGAATTTTTTTTAGTTAATTGGAGTGTTTGTTGATGTGAGAATGGTGGTATGTGGTGATTCCCGCATTAAAGCAGGTTTGTTTTTAAATGAAATAGATTTTTATGTGAAAATAAATAATGAAAATGTTTGTTAAATGCAAAGAATATTTTGAAAATGATAAAATGCATGTAATAGAATGTATAGCAAATGTTGAATAATAGTAATTTTATGTAAGTAACAGGTATTATATGTGAAATGTGTTTTGTATAGAGCAATGACTTTTATTGATGATTAAGATGGTATTTTGGAAATGAAAGTGTTCAAACATTAACTCGATATTTTTTTTTAACGATATTTTGGTAGTCTATATTTTTGTAGTCGATATTTTTGTAGTGTTAGGGCTAATTTCATGTCCAACGATATATTTGTAGTCGATATTTATTGAAGCGATATTTATGTATTCGATATAGTAAGTACTCAATATTTTTTACTCGATATTTTTGTCATTTGTGTAATCAGTATATAAAGTCGATATTTTTGTCGTCGATAATTTGTCAACGATATTTTGGTAAGTCGATAATGTGACCGTCGATAATATTTCAGTGATCCACTTATTTTAAGTGTTCGTTTCGTTCTTAAATAAATAACAAAGTGGATTTTAAATTGTACTTAGAGTATTCCTTAAATACCCTTCACGACAAATGTCCTTGGCAAACCACTAGTTGTCTCTTTTCTTTTAACTCAGACGTTGTGCCACACCGGTAACTCAAACACATTAACGTTGTGTAGTCTTTCCACTCTGTAATCTTCTTTAAGCAAGTTATTTCGTTAACTCCTTTCTCTGATGACGTACGTTGACTCACGTTTGCAACGCTTTCACCCAAATGCCGCGATCACACAATCATCACATTGCCACGTCGTCTCCTCACGCAGAGCGCTCTAAGCTGAATCCCTCAGAACATTCTCATACATCATCAGAAGTCTCGTACTGCTGACAGAAGAGGATCACCACTCGCTATTTCAACTGCCAGAAATCCGCAACTCTCCTTCTTCTACATCCACTCCAAGCATCAATTTTAACCATGTAAAAATACGAACTCCTCAAAATCTTCGTTTCTTCCCTGAATTATTGTTAATCTGCCGCTGGAGAAGATTTAACTTCTCAATTTTACTACAGCCGCAGGGGAAGAACTAACAATACGTTCATTTTACATTTTCGCCAATTTCATTATATTTATCTGTTTTTCCTCCGTTTCTTCCCAACTTTTAATTTAAATCTGCCGCAGGAGAAGCTTTACAACTTCCCAACTTTTATAACAGCTGCAGGGGAAGAACAAACAATACACTCTTTCTTTAAATAACGCTCTATAGTTCTAAATCTGCTTCTTCACATACTCTTTTCACATCACTTTTCCTCTCACCTTCTTTTAAGTTATATTAATTATTCCTTCAACGCACTCTTCATTTTACTTAGCTTGATGTTGAGGTGTTCATTTCTTCTTCTTTTTTTTCTCATCGACCCTCGTCGCCAATGAAAGGTTCACAATAAATACAGATATATTGTAGTTGTAGCATAGAGGTTTATTTATTAACACCCCATCCATCAGCTACTAGGCAGTAAATGACTCTTAGAGAACATTAACCATCAGAGCATTCCAGATTTCACAGAACTCTCACTAATGTAGAAGTCAGAGAGAGGACACTACAGCCAGCCCCAGCCACGCCGGGGGTGTTAACGACTTCGCATGATGCAATGAACTCATTTGGGTGATGGGACAGACTCTCAGTAAAGAAAACTCTCTGAGTTGGAAATTTACCAAATCAGTTAATTCAACTCAAGGGATTTTGGCAATGTGATATGTTTGGGATATCCACTCTGGGAGACGTGATGCGGTAATGGCCTTGAAGTCTTTCTCCATGCTATAGGGGGAGTTTGAACTCCATCTAGTCAATTTTTTCGATATATCGACCGCATTATGCCATGATGCACCATGTGAGAGACCTCTCGGAGCTGCGGGACTACCTCCCACTCAAGGCTAAAATACTGGTGGATGAACTTGGAGAACATAAATTTATAAATCATTTGTGATTAATATGTAGATTCTTTCCCACAGGTACGGGGGGCTTCTTTCTGAAGATGACTTACTCAACTGTACTATCCCTACCTCAAATACTCTATGAGATACAGGTTAAGGAGACAAAGGTCGGTGGTCTGTTCAGGCTTCCTACGGTGCTTAGAGAAGGTAGAGGCCTTGTTCGATATGGTGTGGAATTATAGGGTTAATAATAATAATAATAATAATAATAATAATAATAATAATAAAGCATTTATTGAGCGCCTGGCTGCACAGAACTGTGTGTCCCCACGCTAACTGCAAAATGCAAACCCATCGAGAGGAACTTGATCCATGAGATGACAGAAGTTAGTGTTTAGGGAAGAGGTGGGTTTTTAATTTGGCTCTGAATATCATTTCGGAGGGCTCCATCCGCAAGTGGATTGGCAGAGCATTCCAATACTTGGTGGCCAGATAGCGGAAGGACTTACCTCCCATTTTAGCTTTTGTGATGCGGGGGACTTTAAATAGCATCATGCCCGACGATCTCAGATCTCTCATCGGACGGTGAATGGTGATGAGACCTTTCAGATAGCTGGGGCCTTTATTTTGGGCAATGCGATGAGCATAGCAGAGAGTCTTGAATATAATTCTCTCTTTAATAGGGAGCCAGTGGAGTTTAGCAAGCGCGTTTTTAGTAGATGTTTTCCGAGGGAGACCGAGAACCAGTCGTGCTGCTGAGTTCTGTATACATTGTAATTGGTGCAGTCCCTTCTGATTCAGGCCTAACAGGAGAACATTACCATAGTCCAAGTGAGGGGATATTAAAGCATGAACTATGGTTTTTCTCGCTTCAGTCGGCAAGAGGTCAATTACTTTGCGAAGTATTTTTAAAGTGCCAAAGCATTTACTTGTTACCTTATTCACATGGGCTTTGCCTGAGAGGTCGGCGTCCAACATGACGCCTAGATTTTTCACCTTCTCCACGGGCGTGGGTAATTCCCCTAGTTCGCTGGGCCACCATGCATGAGACCAAGCAGAGACAAGTTTTAGTTCCCATCTGGGAGGGGGTCCGTTCAGCAATAGGTGGAGTCTTCGGCTGGCAGCTCCAGCAAGATCACAGGCTGTCCCTTTTACACATACAGGTAGCTCTAGATAGGAACAGATATAAGATGCCCCTACTCTGGATTTCCCTCCTGGTTGCAAAGGGAGACATTGCTCGGAATCGGAAAAGTACAGAATCCTCCTGGCTGGAAGCCTGGAAGAAGGGTTTGGACCATTCTATGTGTATAGAAGGTCTGATTTATGTGGCAACCCCATACAAATAGTTGAAGACATGGGGAGACTGGCTCTATTTCAGAGGGATGCTGATTTCACCCAGTAGGTGCATGCTGTGGACTTTAGACAAGTAAATTAAATCCTTTTCAACCAACAGTTACTGGGTATTATGTGTGTTACAACTGCAGACGGGTGAGAAAGGTAAGGGAAGAGTGATAATTATTGTCGTGGTTCGCTGATTGTTTTGGATGGAAACCTTGTGTGTCTGTGCTTTATGTTTTGGAGGAATCTCAATAAAATAAGTTTTAAACATTTGTTCCAAAGTCCCCAAACCCATTGACTATCTTGCATATGATTCTATTTCCTATGATGTCTCTTTTCTCAGCTCTGTGGACCTATAAGATTATTCACATGGATGCTAAGGCACTGTAAATCTAGCTATGGGGAGGACTATAGATTCCCTTAACATACACCAATATTAAAAAACAAGTAATTACTATGTGGCACTAACACCCTCACGAACGCCTTAGGGTAAAACTTCAACACCCCATCTTAATCAAGTGGCATTTAAATCATATGGAGTCTTCATAAATTCTCCTCTCCCAATGTCATTTGAAATTTAATATTCCAACCTCACTATAGTCTATACATTTCACCAATAACATTTGAAAATTACACAGCTGACAGGAGGCATAATTATGCAACAACACCATAGTCCAGCAAGCCTATCTGTGATTACATAGAAAGATTAAGCATACAAAATGTCGTTCCTCTTCGGGAAGGAATGTTTGCATGTTTTTAAAACTATCACATTTCAACCAAAATATTTGACCTTCAAAAATACACAATTTTAAAGTACTCCCAAAACACAGTAACATGCTCGTACATCATGTCCCACTATCTCCTATGATTCCATTTTCAGTTATGTTACTTTGTATGATGTTACTTCCTGTAACATCGGTTCCTATCATGGCACCTACATCAAAATGTGATTTAAAATGCAACCCCCCAATTCAGTCCACTCCATCCCGGAGAGTGTAGAAGTTGGCATTTGTGGTTTCAAGCTCGTTGTTTTAACTATGACCCCAACCCCCCAACACCCCCACCCTTGCTTCATGGACAGAGTGGAAGTCATGTCAGAATTTGATGTCATATCTCATAATTTGCATACTCATATTTTCCATCTTTTGTGCATGAAGGGACACCTTCTTATACAAAAACAATCCTTTGAGGCATTTCCTTCCTGCTACGCGTGCTGCAGAATGCAGCACAGATAGAAAGAGAAAATAACAAGGACAAATAAAGATATTTCTCCTTGTTACGTCTCGGTTGGGAAGGTGTAACATTTTGACGCAATCCCAGGCTTACCAACCTTAGTAAATCAGGGATTGCGTCAAAATGCATGGGTGGAGGGATGGAAGACCCAAATGCTCAAATCAAGGAACACCTTTCCAAAGCAGAGTAATGCAAGGAAGCGATGTGCAATACATTGCATTACTCTGGATTCATTAAGGCATGGAGAGCCACACAAAGTGGCTTTGCATGGCTTAGTAAATCTACCTTAAGCACTTGCGTTGCCTTGCATGGCTTTGAACAAGGCAACGGAGATGCAATGTTTTAGTAAATCAGGTCCCCTGTGTTTCTGGGAAAGTCACTTCATCTCCCAGTGCCTTAACATAATTTGGCTCCGTGGTTAAGCACTGAAAAACCTGTGGGCCAGGTTTGTGCTATAAAAACTGCTACAATTTGTGAGGGTGGTGGCTGTACAGCCAATCTTCACACATTCAAAATATATTAGGTGGAAAATACCTATACTTATAAAAACTAGCTGAACCCTGTTCCCACTACTGCCTCCAATCCTAGTGCCTTGTTCGATTATTCTACTCATAATGACATAAATGAGTTTCCCAACCTTTGTTCTCCTTTGTTCCTCAAACAAATCAGCTTTTCAATACGTACTTTCAGAACACCAAATTCTATTCCCCAGGCTGCTGATCGGAAGGGTTAGTGATACTCTCTGAAGGTTCTAGTGGTGCAGAATGGGTGCCTTTGGCCTAAATGTGAGGAAGAAAAATGGTAGGAGACCATGGGGCCATATTACATAAAGTGAGAACTGAAAATGCAAATTTTATACAGGTCTCTGCCACAGTTTGAGACTGACTGATGTCTTGAATGGTTAATGAGCTTAAGCAATGGTATTTTTGCACCTTATACAATGGTAAATGGTTGGTTGTACAGTAAAGGAATGTGCTACGCTTGATGGGAAATGTTGCATACTTTATAGACAACTCTAAAGTAAACAATAGACCAAAGCACAATGACAAAACACAATGCAAAATAGCACCACTACAAACTTGGCACAACACAAAAAATAGTCAAACAAAATGCAATAAAACACAATTCAAGAATGCAGCACAAAACACAATAGACCACTGTTAGAACTGGGGTCTCTAGTTGCCTGAGGTAGGTACCTTAGTCCAAATAGGCACCCTTGCATCTAGTCAGGGAAAGGAGGGACACACTCTTAGATAACCCCAGTGGCCCCATGCATTATTAAAGTACAAACAGTAATCACTATAGACACAATGGATACTATATTAGTTTTGGACATGTCCAGCCGGACAGAGGTCTCAATCTTCTTACTTATTCACAAAGAATACACAAGAATGTCCTTCAACAATTCTTCGTAGCGGGGCAGAAGCCTGTACCCTACCACATACAAATTGGCATGGTGAGGAGTGTCACAAACAGAAAACACAAGGCTTTTAGGCAAAAGAACTTCAGATTCCTGTGGATGAAAATGCAACAGAAATTCCAGTCACACCATTACACACATATAACACATGGTGTACATTATAGGTATATGATGTGCACCATATACCTATAATGTGCACCATGTGTTATATGTGAAGGAAATTCTTGTGTATTCTTTTTGAATAAGTAAAAAGATTGAGACCTCTGTCCGGCTGGACATGTCCAAAACCAATATAGTATCTATTGTGTCGAAGGGGCGTGGCCTGGAGCTGTTGATGGTGGACGTGTAGTTTGCCAGCTCCGTCCTGTGCCCTGAACACTAGCTAAATTATCCTATGATCCCCTGCCTGCAATCCACCTGCTTCATGCCTAGATTGTCTCCGGGGTCGAGCGGCGTGTAACGGTGCCACGTTGCCCGTCTGGAACCGCTCCTGTGGGAAGTTCGGCCGACGGACCCTGCTACGGCCTGCTGCGCAAAGTGAAGCCCCGGTCTCGCGTGCTCGACCTGGCCGGCCTACCCACATACCCCTTCGTGGTCCAATCGGGACCCAGGATCGGGCTGCGGCCGCTTTGCCGACCAGGGACACGGGGTGAGGCAAGGTGCCCACACCCCCTACCGAGGCTCTGTTGCCCCCCCCTCCCTCGGCTTATGATACACGGGCTGCCCGCGCTGCTGCGCAGCCCCACCGAAACGCAGGAGCGTCTTCGTGCAGTCCCCCGTAACCCGCCGGGGCCCCGGCGCTGCCACCGCTGGGTCCGAGAACTCGGGACGGGCGACACACACGGCATAGCCTGCGCCGCAAACCAGCATTGTCACGCACGGGATCCCGGAGTCGAGGAGAGGACCTGGCTGGCATCAACAACGCTCTGGCGCCATCTTGTCACCACGTTGGGGTAAGTGGTGCCTCATGAACCCCTACTCACTCAGGCCACGTGAAAACAGGGTGGCGGACATTGGAAACCGGCAGCACACGGAGGAGGGGGACTGTGGAGAGGTGGTGTGCCTCGCGCATTGACGCCTTCATGCAGCGCTGCAGCCCAGACATCATTGCGCTCTCAGACACGATACATTCACTTTGAAGCGCACTGGTTCCCATCACCCTTGTCACCTACGCGAACCTCACCAGGGCACAGGCGACGCACCGACTCATCCTTGGTTGACGCCTCATCTGGGTATCCTACATCACCCTTGCCAACACTGCCTCTACCTCTTTGCAGTACAGGGTGGACAGGCCATAACAACTGCCGTACATTTAAAGGGAAAAAGGCGGGCTGCTGCCTCTACTACAACGCCACCCTGCTGACAAGGTCTATGGGCAGGACGAAGAGCAAACGTCAGGACCAGAGCACCCGAACGGACATGCAGTCCACCGGTTCAGAGGACCCACTGGCCTCCTCCAGTATGGACATCATCCCGCCGACCGGTAAGGGAACTCAAGACGCCAAGCTAGATCTGATCCTGACTGAAATACGCGCGACGCGCGAAGCGCTCGAATTGCGCATGGACAATATGGCGACCGGCCTATCCTTACTTAAAGCGGACCACAACAAATTGGCGGATCGAGTGGCGGAGCAGAAAATAGCGCTAGACGACATTATCCCGCAGCAAACGGAACACTCCGCGAAACTAGAAAACGTGGAGAAGCAACTGAAGCAGCTGTGGGGAAGAGTGGATGAGGCGGAAGGACGGGCCCGCCGCAACAACGTCCGCATCCTGGGCATTCCGGAGAGAAGCGAGGGGAGAGACCCCACGCAGTTTGTGGAGGATTGGCTTAGGAAGCTGGTGGGCCAGAGAGATCTCACCGCTCTCTACAGTGTAGAGAGGGCGCATAGGATGCCATCACGGCCCCCACTATCTGGGGCACCCCCGCGCCCACTGATCGCTCGTCTCCTCCATTTCAAAGATCGTGACACTGTCCTTCGGGCGGCCAGGGAGGAAGCGCCGATACACTTCGAGGACAAGACCATCTCGGTCTACCCTGATTTCACGCCCACTGTACAGCGAGCCAGGTCCACCTTCATGGGGGTGAAGCGCAGACTGCGTGACAGGAACATGAAATATGCCCTTTTGTTCCCTGCTCGGCTAAAAATCCTGCATAACAACAAGTCCCACTTCTTTGACTCGCCTGAGGAAGCGTCTGAATGGATGGAGGTCGCCCTGACTCCGCCGACGTCGCAGGACCAGTTCACAGACCACCGCAGCAACGCCAGTAGGGGCTCGCCGGACCGACGGAACGACGCTCACAGCCCTGGACATCGCTCATCTCATGGAGCATCGGGGGCGGCGCATACTCTCGGACAACAGGCGCCAGACCACACGTCATCATCCACACATCAGCGTCTCACTGAGGCGGCCCTGGCTGCCCACGACGCGGGAGCAACCGGAGACAGACTCACCGTTACCACTGACACTCATACTGAGGTGTCTGGTTCAGTTGACAGCCTGCAACTTTTCCCGAAGATCACGGCACAGATGGCAGCGGAGTTCTGAGCCACGACACGATTACTCCTCTCCAAGTGGTAACGTATGTCAAATCCCCTCCCTCGCATATGGTGGGTTGAGTGTGCAGGGATCCATCATATTGTGGGCTCTCACGCCCACGCAGACAGTTCAGTGCCAACCGTCGGAGGTCCACCACCCCCCGGTATGCACACGTACTTGACTGTGTTGTGCCCACGTTGGACACCATGGTTTGGCTCCTGGGTACGTTGGCTCAGGGACCTTTTTGTTTGGGGGTTTATTGTTTGCGAGACACTCTTCAATTTTAGCACAGCAGAACATGTGGGGTCGCCCAGTTGTTACACCTTGCCACACCGCACAGATGGGAATGGGACCTCTTAACAATTACCACTTGTGCACCTGGAATGTTCGTGGCTTGGGATCAGTGCATAAACGTCATAGAATCCTTGCACAACTCAACCGGAGAGGGACACAAATTGCCTGTTTACAGGAGACACATTTGAACGCTGCTGAGGCGGTGAAATTGCGAAAGAAGTGGAGAGGACAGCTCTATGCCACCTCATATTCCGCATTCTCAAGGGGAGCGGCAATTTGGATGCGTGGGTCTCTTCCTTTCCAGTTGTTGGAGCAACGGGTTGATAAGGAGGGTCGCTATGTGTTTGTGAGGGGTCTGTTGGATGGGGAGGAAGTTGTTGTGGGGTGCATGTACTCGCCTAATACGAACCAGTTGGAATTCCTGTCCAGTGTCAACGGGGTGCTTGCAGACTGGGCTGACCTTCGCTGGGTAATAGGGGGAGATTTTAATGCTGTACTTGATGTTCTACTGGATAGGTCACACCCCCCCTTACTGGCTACTGAGAGCAGGAAACAGGCTGCTGCGCTTGCGAGTTGGGCTGAGGGTTGGGACCTGGCAGATGTGTGGCGTAGCATTCACCCCATGGACAGGGAATACACCTTTTTCTCCCCTCCCCACCAGCTTCACACCAGAATCGATCATATTTTCTGCTCAAGATCCCTTACTGCATTGATTGTCCAAACACAGCACATGGGGAAAACGTTCTCAGACCATAGCCCCGTGGAAATTACATGGCAGTGGGGTAGGAGGCTAGCCCCCATACCAACCTGGCGATTAAACCCTGACCTCCTTGAGGACTCGGTTTTCCGGTCCTCCCTCTCCGACACTATCGATACCTACTTCTCCACGAATGCGGGCACGGCTAGCTCCCGGCAGATAGAATGGGACGCTTTCAAAATATGTCTGAGGGGGGCTGCTATGACTACTAGGGTGGGAAGGAAACGGGAGGTACTTAGCCAGCTTAAGGAGGTGGAGGGCTCACTTGCATCCTTAGAGAACGAGGCAGTGGGTACCAACGCTCCCTTTCCCCCACTGCAGGAGGCACGTATTAGACATGCAGAGCTGCTGGAGGAGCTGCGAGTTATTGACTATAGGGAGTACACGAATAGGCAGCACACTCAGGCCGACCGGGCCGGCCCCCTACTGGCCCGCATCCTGCGGGACTCCCCGATCAGCCAACCCATTCTGCGGATCTTGGACCGCTCGGGCCAGCTGGCTACTACCCAAGTAGGGATTAATACAGCATTTAAGGACTACTATACCGCGCTATATGGCCCCCCACTACCCCTGTCCGAACCCGCATTAGTGACCTTCATGGCGGATCTGGTTCTCCCGCAGCTTACTGCAGATCAGAATAAAGACTTGAAGCGTGCCATAACATTGGCAGAAATCAGACAGGCAATCAGAACCCTCCCTAAGGGTAAGGCCCCGGGAACGGATGGCCTGCCAACCGACTTCTACGCCACTTACATGGACCTCCTGGCCCCGCGACTACACATTGTTTATCTGGAAGCTCTACGCACAGCCTCTCTACCACAATCAACCATGCAAGCTCTGATTACGTCCCTCTTAAAACCGGCCAAAGAAGGTCTGCAGTTGGCCGATTACAGACCCCTGTCCCTTCTTAATACTGACTCAAAAATTCTGAGCAAGATACTGGCATCAAGGCTCGTACAATATGTGCCACATTTGGTTCACCAGGATCAATGCGGCTTTGTCACAGGCCGTAATACGGCCATGAACCTTCGGCGATTGGCCCAGCTCATGCTTGGGAACGATGCGGGCGTGGGCACCGAGGGGTGCATCTCTCTGGACTTAAAACAGGCTTTTGATTCCCTGAGATGGGACTATATGTTTGCCACATTATCAAAATATGGGATCCCGCCGGAATTCCTCGCTTGGGTCAGATTATTATACACAATCCCCACGGCGAGGGTACGCACTTCCAACCAAATCTCGGGCCCCATGGCCATTGCCAGAGGCACCAGGCAGGGCTGCCCACTTTCCCCTCTCCTCTTCGTTCTTGCCCTCGAGCCATTGCTCTGCAGACTTAGGCTGTTAGCCCCCCATTACGGTATACGGCGGCATGGTACGGACCACATTGTCTCTGCATACGCGGACGATATCATATTATATCTCCGAGATTTGAGGGGTGAGCTGGGCCCAGTCTCCCAGGTTTTTGAGGATTTTCGAGAAATATCTGGCCTCACCATCAGCGAGTCTAAGTCCTACGGTTTCGCCTTCGTGGCTGCGGGTGATTCGACCCCCCTGTCTTTTGCCCCACATGAATTCCAGATGGCGGAAACCACCTTCCGTTACCTGGGAATACAGATATATAGAGAGGCGAGCATGATGATAGACGGCAACCTGGGGAGGGCCATTAGAGCGCTGAAGTCTCAAGTTCAATTTTGGCTTACATTGCCGCTCTCCATACCCGGCAGAGTGGCGATTTCCAAGATGGTGATGTTGCCCCGACTTATCTACTACTTTACCAACTTGCCGTTCCAGGTCCCAGCAGTAACATTCAAGACCCTCGACTCCCTGCTCACAGAACTTGTGTGGGGACATGGCCGCAGGCGAATAGGACTGGCTAAGTTGCAGCTTCCCTCCAACTCCGGAGGCATGGGCCTACCGGACTTTAGGGCTTATCATTATGCATGCCAGCTACAATGGTTGGCTTACTGGGTGGCGGGCCGCAATCTTCATGAGATTAATCTGACCCAAGAGGACCATGCTAAGGGGAAGTTACATATCTTGCTCCTGCCTGGATCGGATCTACCTAGAAACACTACGCCATTACTCAAACTGGCGATCACACTTTGGCGAAGGGCATTGAAATATACATCCACAGGGACACCTTATGCCCCCACAATACCACTCTTGGGCATACCACTGGGCCCGGGCACACTTACAACGACTCTACTGGAGCCCTGGCATGACGCGGGTGTGACACATGTGGGTGACCTGTTTGCGGAGGGGCACTTGTTGTCCTTCGCAGACTTCAGAACCACGCAGGGCGTACCCGGCGGCTCCTTTCTCCTGCATGCCGGTCTCCGACACTATATCTTGCGCAGCTGGTCACCCGACGGACAGGAGCCTACTGCAAATCCCCTAGTCACAATGCTTTACCTCATGGGGACGGGCGGCCATCTAACTAAGTGGCTCACTGTTAGCATTAAAGCGGGGAGGGCGCTTACACTAGCACCACTAAGGGCGACTTGGGAGGCGGATATTGGGAGGCCATTAAGGGATAAGGAGTGGGAGCGCATACTGCAATTCCCCAGAAAGGTAGCTAGAAATCCCAAGTACAAGTTCATACAACTGATGTTGCTGCATAGAGCTTACCTAACACCACACCGCCTGCATATGATGTTCCCTGCATCCAAGAGCAACTGCCCCCGATGTGATGCAGACGACGCATCTCTGATACACATGATGTGGCAATGCCCCAAATTGGGGTATTTCTGGACTACTGTCCATGGCTCGCTTGAGAAGGCTGGTACATTGACCCGATCACCTACGCTTGAACACATGCTCCTAGGGCTAGGTCCATCGACCCGCACCAGGACCGTGGCGGCGCGCTTCTCGGATCTGGCCCTGTTGCTGGCTAAGCGTGCCATCACGATACGGTGGAAGTCATCGAAACCGCCCAACCCTGACCTGTGGAGGGCGGAAGTTGTACGTTGGGGTAAGGCTGAAGGCGAGGCACTGCAAAGGGAAGAGAGTAGGGGCCTCCGCAAAACACCTATCTCACTGGAATGGTTTGACACTTTGGGGGTGTTTGAGGCTGGTAATGACAGCGATGAAGAGGATATTAGTGAATAGCCAGTTGGGGTGCGGATTCGCCCATACTCATTCTCATATGCACTGCCTCGAACAATACCTGCGGTGCACTATGAGGTAACACGGGTAGATCGAACCCGTCTGTCGCATTCCGCTACCTAACCGGACTCTGTATTGACCTTAACTATGTGTAATGACTAGAGTATGACCCGCATAGCGATATTTAGATCATATACCTGTTTAGAGAGTGAAGGGTGGGAACTCGCAGGGTGGAGGGTGGGATCGAGAATGAATGGGGTTTGTTAGATGTAATGTTTCATCGACAAAATGAAAAATCGAAGTTACCAAGCTTATATATTTGCTTTGAGCAACCGCATACATGTGCGACGGTGCTTAACATTAGTATTGTATAAACATCTCTATATACTATTGTTGCTCTACAACTTTGCTAATAAAAAGATTTTCAAAAAAATAGTATCTATTGTGTCTATATTGATTACTGTTTGTATTTTAATAATGCATGGGACCACTGTTGTTTTCGAAAATATGTTCCCCGAGGTCCTTTGCTGACTCGTAAGGGTGCCCTTGTTGATTTCTAAATATATCTTAGATAACCCCTGCTCACCCTCGGGTAGCTTGGTATGAGCAGCCAGGCTTATCTCCAAGGCAATGTATAAAGTATTTGCAACCAAACTCCCAGTAACACAGTGATAACACCACAATGGACACCACACTGATTTAGGAAGATAGCGGTATCTTTATCAAGAAGAAATACGATGAGACCAAACGATAAAAAATATCCAGCATATGCATATTTGTAATATTTCACTGGGCCGGTTAATAGGCCCACAATCCCTTGTAGATTCTTGCTGTATTAATGAGCAGTTCACGATGATCTAATGCAGTCCTAATGCAATGCTATGCAGTTCGTAATGCAGTTTGTCATGTAGAAATAAGACAGTCCATAATTCAAGTACTAATGCAGATTGTAAAAGCAAGTAATATTGCAGTTCGTAGTGCACCTATTAATGCAGATCGTAAAAGCAAGTAATAATGCAGGTCGTAGTGCAAGTACTAATGCGAATCATAAAAGCAAGTACAAATGCAGTTCGACACAGATCGTGGTGCTCGTGAAGGTCTCTATGCCACTCTTGGCTGACTCGCGGGCAGCGTTTGCCAAAATATGCCCCCAATACTGTTATAAAGGAAACAAAGTGCAGCTCCACAATCCGACCCCGGTACTGCCACTCCTCGGCGAGTACGGGCCGTGATACTGACTTGAGCGTAGGCTTGCGCTGCAAAGATGGGAAAGGCTGAGAGCTATCTCTTGTAGCACGCACTCTGCCCCAGGTGTGCGACACCCACGCTCGCTGAGCATTCCCTGGGGGAGGGCAGTGTCTCTCTCCTCTCCTCGCAGCTTGGGCGTCACACTGTGCGGCTTGGAGTTGGTGGCAGCTGCTCCTCGAGTGAAAGTCGGGCTACCAGGCAACAGCCTCGCAGCTGATCAGCTCCTAGCGCGACTCTGTTGATCTTGGGCAAAGGACCTCGGACCCACGATGGTGAAGGTTCACAGGTCTCTCCTTGACAAAGACAGGCTCGGGCCAGCCGCAGTGATTTCTCACTGCACCCCCTTGGGACGACGGTCCTGGCGGATGGCGATAACGATCACAGCACTTCAGGTCATGCTGTCGATCGAAGCAGAATGCAAGACAGCTGGCACACTGTCACTGGGCAATTCTCACAAAGGTCTCAGGCTGCAAAAAGCACACGCACACAGCGGCGCTGAGACACACTTCAAAACTTTTATGTTCCTGAGTTTCCACAACAGGAAGCCAGCTCCTCTCGGGCCCTTAGAGACAAGTTACTTCCGGACACAGCACACAGCAAAATCCCTTGTCCTCTCCTTAGTCAAATCAGAAAACTGCAGGCTAGCCCCAGAAGACACAGCAAGGGCAGTCCTTCTCTTCAGTCTCCTCAGCTGTTCTTCTTTCGCAAAGGTTCCTCTTGATCACAAAGTAGATTCAATCCTTTTTCAAGCTTGAGTACAGTCTTGAATTCAGGGGTTTCAGCACTGACATTTATACCCCTAAATGCCTTTGAAGTATTTGTGTTCAGAGGGCTCTGAGCCCGGTCCAAACCAGAGCTGGATGTCTTCCTGCCAGTGCATACCCTCTTTCTTTGGTAGTGTGGGTCTGGGCCCCAGAGGCTCCGTAGGAGGAGGAGCCATCCTTTTGTAGCAGCAAAACAGCCTCTTTACATCCAGGGGGCTACACCTCCCCTACACCAAATGCAGGCCATCCTGTTGCTGTCCCCATTCTGTCCTATGGGCAAGATGGCCTTGCAATGTTAAAAAACGAATTTGGCAGTATTTCACTGTCAGGACATGGTACGTACCTGAGTACATGTCCTACCTTTCACATACACTGCAACCTGCCAAGGGGGGTACCTTGGACTTACTATAGGGGTGTCTGATGTGCATAAAAAGGGAAGGGTAAGACATGGTAAGTGGGTGCACTTGTCAGGACAACAAGGCAGTTAACAAACTGCTCGCAGGCCCTGCAGTGGCAGGCCTAAGATCTCTTTTTAGGGCTACTTGTGTGGGTGGCACAATTAGTGCAGCAGGCCCACTAGTAGCATTTGCATTACCAGCCCTGGCTCACATAGTGCACTTTACTAGGGACTTTACTAGTAAGACAAACATACCAATTATGGATAACCAATTACCATAACACTTTATACAGGAAGCACTTTCTCTTTGAAACTGATCAGCAGTGGCAAAGTGCCCAAAGCATCTAAGCCAGTAAAACGAAATCCATCAAAGCATCAACAATAGAGAGGTATAATCAAAAAGTCAGGGGTAACCACGCCAAGAAATGCCAGGTCTAACAACTACAAAATAACACAGATCATCATCATCACAACAAAATAGAACACAACAAACATGCGTGAACATTATGGTCATACATTGCAACTTCCACAAATCACCTTTCATCATATGGTGGTGAACGGTAAGCACTGCTGTCCTTTCCACTAAGGACTTGTATTAGCACAGTCAAATGTGTTTTTTTTTAATTTTTTTTTTTTTATCCTCATTTGCCGTCTTGCCGCCCATAACTTCTTTCTAATCCACCACTGGGCTGTTTTTGTCTCTTAGGCTGGATTAGAGTAATGGGGCGTAGACAACACATATTCTTGAGCCTGGCCTTCCTCTAAACTATCCTTCTTGACCACCTGACCCAACATGCGTGTCTTCCACCATCTCTATTTATCGTCCTAGGATAGTCCATATACCAGCGAGACAGGCACGGGCTTAATCATCGGACTTTAACATAAATATAACTTAGCCAAAATTTAACAGGAAGGGTATCAAAAAACCTCTATTTCTTTTAGAGCGGTCTAACATATCAAGCTTAGCCATGTACCTCATGGCTAAAATCCAATCCATTAAGATGGGACTAAGTGGTGAGACCCATAATTTACATATCTCTCGACGTGCTAGCAACATAGCATAAAAAATAAGTCTAACATTATTATTCAAAAGTCTGTTTTGTAAATCATATCTCCCAGTAATAATTAATTCAGGGCTTACCTCAATGTATTGATTCAAAGATTTGGAGAGAGAATTACTCACGTCAATCCAGAATTGCTTGATATTTGGGCAAGATACAAACATATGTAAGTCATCAGCATTTGGAGCTTTACATTTTGGACATCTGACAATCCCTCCATCCTTAAATTTAGAGAATCTATACGGAGACCAGTATGCCCTGTGAATGGTAAATAAGAGGTTTCGCCTTAGGTTTGCAGGTTTAACAATTCTATATAGCATGCACATAGTTACTTGCCATTGGTCTTCTGTCGCGATCCTTGGCAAGCTATCCTTCCACAGGGTCTCTGGTAGGTCAAATGATCCATCCTCCATTTCTAGTATTTGCCAATACCAGAAAGCTACTTCCTTCTTGAAAGCCCCTGTCTCCAACTTTAACTCAAAGTCATTTTCCATTCCGATCTCCGATTCCAAATGATTTGCCCAGCTTTGAATCTGTAAGTATTTGTATTTTGAAAAAACTGGGCCCCACATTTGCTGACAAAAACCCCAAGAAATTAAATTGCCGTCTTGAAACAAGTCTTTCCACCTTTGCAAAGCAGGTTCCTTTTTCAAATGTAATGCTAGCGCATCTCTTGTCCATAAAGGGGCTCCAGGAGACTCCCATATTGGAGCCATATGGCTAAAATAGGGGAGCTTAGATATTTTCCTGATTTTGTACCATATCTCGGCCAAGTCTCTCAAAGTCTTGAGTCTCACCTTTTTAAAAAATTTGGGGTCTGCAAACTTATATAAAAAACCAAACTCGTGATATCCTGATCTCTTCAGCATTATCCCAAATAGTCCGCCGATCTGAGAACTAGAAAGGGTACCCAACAACATCCTGCAATTTTTTAAACAAAAAGCCCATGCATAAATTTGTATATCTGGAGCTGCCAACCCTCCTTTATTTACTCTCCTCCTTATTTTCTTCCATGAGATTCAAGAAGCCTTTGACGCCCAAATAAATGATGTTATCATACTTTTTAAAACCCAACGGAATAGTCTCAAACAAAAAGGTAATTTTAGGTAAAATCACCATTTTTACAAGATTCGATCTTCCGTATATTGACAGGGGTAAATTCATCCTAACTCCAAGGTACCTCATTTCTGCTGTAGTTTTTACCCCTCCCGTATTAAGATTCCAAGTCATTATTTTAGTTTTATCTTGATTTAACTGATATCCAGAGATCTTACCATAATCCTTCGTTGTCTTCACTAAATTTTTCAAAGAACCAACTAAATTAGTAGAATAAACAATAATATCATCCGCATATAACCCAAGTTTCTTTGACCAGTCCATCACAACAAAGGGGGGTATCTCTTCTGAAGCTCTGATTTTACATGCAAGAGGCTCTATATATATGTTAAAGAGCAAAGGTGATAAGGGGCATCCTTGTCGGGTGCCCCGCATTACTCTAATAGGAAGTGTAAGAGTTCCGTTTACAAGTACTCGCGATGTCGGTGCACAATACAAAGAAAAAATGGATTGCGTAAATTTGTCTCCTAGGTTGAGGTAGTGCAGGAGAGTTTTTAAGTATACAAAATTAACTCGGTCAAAGGCCTTGGCAGCGTCTAATGCGATCACTGCCAAGGGGTATTCATACTTGGAGGCTAAGTCTATCATGCCTATCAAAGAGTAAGTGAGTTCTTTTAGATTCCTCATTTTAATAAAACCTCTTTGATCTTCATGGATCAATTTATGAATGTTTTTACCGAGCCTGTCAGCTAGGATTTTAGAGAAGAATTTGTTGTCACAATTTAAAAGTGAGATCGGCCTATACGCATCCATATTTTTTGGAGATTTCCCTGGTTTAAGTATTAGGACAATAGTTGCCTCATTCCATGAGCTTGGAATTGTTACTTCCCCTCTAAAAAATTTTTTATACAGATGACATAAGGTGGGGACCATCGTGTTTCCTAGGGCTTTGTATACTTTTGCGGGTAGACCGTCTGGCCCAGGGGCTTTCCCTCTTTTACTTTCCTTAATCACTTTCACCACCTCTTCTTGAGTAATTTCATTATTTAACTCCAACATATCCTCAGCTGCAAGTGGTTTTATTAAAGGTAACCAGGTCTCAATCTCAGCCTTGTCTGGACAAAGGTCCTCTGTATAGACATTCGCAAAATAATCCTGAAACGCTTCTACAATTTGTTTATTTTCTGTTATGATTTGACCTGTGCCCGGTTTCTTAATCTCCTTAATCTGGTTCCGTATAACATCTTTCTTGGCTTTCCACGCTAATAACTTGCCACATCCCTCTCCATATGAAAAATGTGCCAACTGACTCGCTTCCCATCTTTCTTTGACTCTTTGAGTAAGTGTTGCAGTGAGTTGAACCTTTAAATCTAAAAGTTTTTTCTCCCATGGACCATCTGGAATGATAGCTCCCTGGGGGATTCGACTAATTTCACACTCTCGAATCTCTTTTTCTAAGTTTGAAACTTGGCTGTAATACAGTCTTCGCTTTTTTGCACCTTGAGCTCCCATTCTACCTCTCATAAATGCTTGGCACGTTTCCCACACTATGTCCTCCTTAGCTGAACCCACATTTACCTCTAGAAAAACTTGTATCTCCTCTTTGAGAGTTTCTAAAACTTCTACATCAGCTAAAATTGTACGATCTAGTCTCCAAACAGAACTCATCTCTTCAAATTCCAAACTTAGGTTTAAACTCACTGCAGAATGATCCGATAAATGTGCCCCTATGTGATCTATGCTTGTAACTCGCTCTTTCAACCTAGTGTCTATCAAAAAAAAATCTATCCGTGAATTATGTTTGTATTTTTTATTATAGAAAGTAAATCCTAGCTGCTGTGCTGCTTTAAGTCTCCAAATATCACAAAGTCCTAGCTGAACCATCACTGACGTTACCTTAGCAGTCATTTTACTGTTCATTATTGCCCTAACATTACCAGTTCTATCCAGTTTGCCATCTAGTACTGTATTGAAATCTCCTGCCATGATGATTTTACCTGAAAAATCCAGTAACTCCAATTCAATTTTTTCTAAAATTGTGGGATCATCTACATTCGGGCCGTAATAACCGACTACTACCAACACTTCACCCGACAATCGTAACTTACAAATCACCCATCTTCCTCTACTGTCTACTGAACTGTTTTCGACTACTATGTCAGCTCCTCTTCTAATCAGAATAGCCACTCCCTTAGTAACCAAGTCTTGGGATGAAAAAATAGCATTTGCAATCCACTTTTGAGTACTAAATATCTCTTTACTTTCCTTTTGTGTTAAATGTGTTTCTTGCAAAATAATAACCTGAGCTGGTGAATCTTCTAAATATTTCAAAATTAGTAATCTCCTTGATTTAACCCGGAGCCCATTAACATTCCATGTAAGGAACTTAGCTCCTTATTATTAATCCTGCTCATCATGCTTATCATGTACTGCCCAAATTTTCCTTCTACTTGTGACACAGCAAGACCGCTCATGAGGAATATATTTTTCTTTTTTCTCCCTTAACCCTTTCCCTCCCCTCCCCTCACACTCAATTCCCTCCCCGGAAAACCCAACCATTACTCCCATGGCCTAGGCCGGTGGATGTCTCAGTGGTGATGTCTCTTATTATTATTTTATATATACTTTGGTCAGTAATCTATTTCTATCCATCTTGAGTAACATCCAGAAAGGCATCTACCTCGTCAACTGTACGAAATGTATACATTTTATTATGCCACATTACTTTTAAAAAAGCGGGAAATTTTAGCTGGGCCGTGGCTCCTATTTCTCTTAAGGGTATCAATCGTTTTCCCATCTCCCATTGCCTATTTGCTGTAGCTGGAGACAAATCCGACCTAATGTCTACTGATACTCCGTCTATCATAATAGACTTTTTCTTAAGAGCAAGTGACAGAATTTTTTCCTTTAGCGAATATGTCGCAAAATTAATCAGAATTTTTCTTGGCTTCGCACGGTCTGGATTCAGCCTAAAAGGATCACGATGTACTCGTTGAATATCTCGGGCCAACATTTCCTCAGTTTCAACTAATGATAATTCTTTCTTCAACAACTGCACCACAAAAGTCTTTATGTCCGCCCCCTCTTTCCCTTCTGGAAGTTTTAGAATTTTTAGGTTGTTGCGCCTTTGCATGTTTTCCAATCTTTCTACCCTTTCATCCAATTCTCTGTCTTTAGAATATAATGCCTCTATCTCCTTGTGATTATCCAGAACTCTTCCCTGTACAACTTTCATCTCAGATTCCATCTCTCCTGCACGTATAGTCAATTTATCAATCTTATCCTCTAACAATGTACATGAAGCGCTTATACGCTCTTCATTCCTTTTAGAGGCTTCAAAACCTAGATGGATATCTTGTTCCAATTTCCTTAACAGTTCCATAACAGACACATCTGTTGAGGCAAATCTCTCTTGCTGATTTGAGCCGAATTCTTCTGAGGGAATAAAAGTTTTTCCGTTAATCAGGGTTTCATCCTGCCTTTTAAATAGTTCCTCTCCCGCATTCTCTTCCAGCTCGGCAGAGACAACAGTTAAGCTTTCAACTAATGGGTCTGATGTAGTGGATTGGAATATCTGCTCAATCGACGCCTCTGCGTCAAGACTAATAACTTTATCTACCTCCATCTCTATTTCCAAAACCTGAAAGGGGTTTGGTGTTAAGAGGGTTGACCAGTCCTGTTCGCGTTCCTCTTCAATAAAACTCAATGAATGATCAGCTTTCTCATCCAGCTCTCCCGCCTCACCAGCCCTGAGTTGAGATTGAGAGATAGAATCAGGTTTCAACACCAAAACTTTTGGGACTGGCTTAAAATATGAGTTAAGTGAAGGGGTTATTGGAGCCTTACATCCAGCTTTTTCTTTTTTTTGCCTTTTTTTTTTCTTTCTTTGAAGGAGAGACCTTAGGTTTGTAGGAAGTGGGCTTAGAAAATACTTCTTCTTTTGTCACACCCTTTCTTGCACCCTTCTTGAACTCTACCGAATAAGAGATCAAGCCTCCTTGCGTTTTATCACAATTATCACAATTATTCAGACCCACCAAACTGCCCTGCCCCTCCAGTCTGTTACTCCTCAATTGGTATCTTGTTTTACCACCCTCTTTCAGCCCCTTGCTTACTTGCTCCGTGCCGGTGCCCTTAACTTGCTGTTTAGCTTCCTCAGAGCAGATACTGCTGCTCCTCTGCAGTATAATGGGTGGAATGTTCGTGAGAGCTTCCACTCCTCGTCCTCTACCTCCGCTTGTTGGTGTTCCGATTTTCGCCAGCACTCGGCGTCCTCTGCTAACTCCTTGCGCCGCTCTCTTCCAGCTCCCAGCGGGCGAATGACGCGACTCCGCCCCCTCACTCTCGGCGGTTTGCAAAGCCGAGTTCTCCGCCATCTGCTGCAAGTCTCCCGAATCCAGCCGGCAAAACGGCCTCCAAAATCACTCGATAGCTCGTTGTGGTGTCTCCACGGTCCCCGCTCACATCAAGGTATGTGCGCCTCTCCAAATTACTGACAGCCGACCGCTGCTCTCACATCGACATCACCACTGCTCCGGACATCCGCGACCCGCTTCCTTCCCCACACAGTCAAATGTGTTTTGTGATCAGGCCACAATTTTTAAATTAGCACTTCCACTGCCCACTTATGCAGCCTGCTTTACAAAGATATGTACATCTTTGTCACAAATCGAACTCTATTCCAAGGGATGCATAGACTACGGGGCAGATTTATGTTAACTGGCGCATCCCCAGAGATGCGCCAGTTGATGTGCGCCACAGTGCGCCACAGCTCCGCCACCCATGGTGCAAGGCAGGGAAGATGCGTGACGCATCTTTCGGCGTACGCGCGGTGCATTGCTGGAGTCATGTCGCAAGTGCGACATGACTCCTGCAATGCACAGGGGCACCCCTACATTGCATGGTGCATCACCCTTATGCCTGCTTCAAGCAGGCGTAAGGAATTGACATAGAAAGTGACTCAGTGAAATCTTGTAGATTTCACTGAGTCACTTTCCAGGGGCGTTCCTGCGACGGAACGCCCACCCCCCCGGCACCGGAACGCCTACATGAAACCTGCCGCAGGTTTCATGTGGCGCAGGGCCTTACACCGTGATTTATCTCTATAGATGCATCACGTTGTAAATGCCTCGTAGGGATGCGCCACGTTTACACCGCCTTGCGTGACGCAACAGCGGCGTAAAGGTGGCGCAAGGGCCTCATAAATCTGCCCCTTATAATCTTATCTTTAACTGGTACCATTGTATTCCTACAAATCTTTCTAAAAGGTTTGATCACTGCCACCAGATCAAGAGGTTTTCTTTCATAATTTGTTAGGGCACCAGCCATTGTTTTTAAAGTAGCAGTGTTCGGTTAAGTTTCAGTTCAGCAAGCTTTATTCAGTATGTGCAACAACCAGAAAAGCATTAACAAAGCTAATATAAATACAATTTATAAAAAAGAACACATTAAGCCTCATATAAACAATCCCATTAATTACATAAAAATCAATTAATGATAACAATACTTTTTCTCACATTTTTGGATATATGACACAACATTAAAACATATCACTGGATCGCTCAGCCTAACGAGTAAATTCATAGCAGCATGGGTAGTTCTCACATTGTATTTTTTAAACAATGGCTTCAGATAAAATCGTTTAAGAAACAAGCAATAGTCACAAAAGAGCAAAAAAAAGTGCATAGCTTTGCTTGTTTTCTCATCACAAGGGCACAGGGATGTGGGCCGCGTTTTCTTTTCAGGGAAAGCAACTAGGTGATGTGCTATTCCTAATCTCAATCTTACTAATACAAAACGGTGTGAAGGCTTAGTAACTATACACAGATAATCTTGGAAACCGCTTCTGTGATCAATTTCTTTGTAGAATATATAAGTAGTTTGCTTCCCTACTGTTCTCCTGCGGATATCATTTTTGTGTGCCAGGAAGGTGTCCTTTATCTCCTTTTTCGATAAGGCTGTCACACGTTCTGGATTTACATGAATCTTAATATTAAATAATTAATTTATAAATCTGTGATATATTTTATCCAAGGAATGCGCAAACTGTTGTCCAACTCGAGACAATGCTTAATGATTGTTTGAGTGAATTTTGTCTCATCCTTGGCCCAGATAGAAAGCATTACTGGGCACATGGCAATCAAATCTGATGGATATTTTATTCCTTCTTCTTGGTGCATTAGCTCCGTGGATGCGGAGGGGGGTAGGCATAGAAGATGTTTTAGGAAGGAATTTTCTTCATGTTGTAATATCTGACTACAATTGTATCCCCACACTCCTGCACCATACAAAGCATTGAAAGCACATCTGGCTTTATATATATCTATCATATCCTTTATACGAGGGTCTCCTAGTTTTGATGTAAATCGGAAGATCCCATGTACACTCTTTAACATCTTTGAACGTACGTTAGTTAGTTCATGCGTCCAATTCCCCTTGCCTAATATGTTATTCCCAAATAGCAAAAGTTATCAATGGTTTCCACCTTAGTATTATCAATAAAAAAGGTTTTGTGTTTCTTAGGTTTAGGACCACATACCATAGTAAAGGTTTTGTTTTGTTGATTAAATGCTTCCTACTACTAATAAAATTATTAAACTTGTCCATTAGACGTTGTAGGCCAACCTGGGTCCTAGACAGGAGCACAGCATCGTCTCAATAGAGCAGAACCTGTACAGGGTACCTGCATTTTGGGGTGCATCTGCCTGCACCAACTGGAGGGCTTTGTCAACCTCATTTATAAATAACGTAAAAAGCAGTGGAGCTAAAACACAGCCTTGGCGGATGCCTCATTTGACCTCTAAATTTGGAGTGCACTCACCACGTTGCCCATACTGGACTTTGCAAGTAAGACTCTCATATAACCTCACTAGGAAAAAGATGATAGGTTCTGGAGCTTCAAGTTTAACCAAAGTTGGCCACAGAACAGCATGATTGACAAGGTCAAAAGCACTACTGAGGACTGAAATGCATAGGTATAGACTCCCCTGCTTAGCAAACGTGTATTTGCCTATTAAAAGCTCTAAATTAATACATTGCTCTATCTTTCTAGCTTTTTTCTAAACCCTATTGTGCTAGTGATATAATCTCATTCTCGGTGACTCACTCTTCCAATCTTGTCAATAACACTTTGCTCATCACTTTTACCGATGAGTCTAAAAGCCGAATGGAACGGTAATTTTTAGCTTCCGATTTATTCCCTTTTTTAAAAATGGGAATAATTACTGATTGAACCCAAGTAGATGGTGGACCCTCTGTCTCTGCAAAATATCAAACTCTGGTAAGGAGTGATCCCCAGAGATCTATAGCTGTTTTGTAAATGTCTACTGGGACCCCATCAGGTCCCGGTGCCTTCCCTCCCCTACTTCCATTCAGTCCAGCATTAACCTCACCAAGTGTAATATTTAAGGGCATGACAGGCCACTCGCTTTGTGTTGGACTATGAGGTCTAGATACTTAATGGTCTACTGGGTTAAAAATACAAGTAAAATGTATCACTCATGCTTCACAGTTAACATGAGTTAGTAGTTCTGGGAATGATTCACTTTTTAAAAATGGTAAATTAGCAGTTTCCCAGACTACGTTATAGTTAGCTGTGTCTGCTGCCGATGATAGTTTGTCCCACACTATCTCCTGTAACTCTCCTTCCCTTGCTTTAAGAGCTAGTTTATAATTAAATCTTAATTTTTGTATTAATTTGTTATTCCTGGGTTTATGGTTAAGGGCCTGTTTCAGTTGGTTAGAGGCATGTGTGCAGGTATGATCAAACCATCCCCTGCATTGTATATTTTTTCCCTAAGGGGGACAGTCAATATCCCGTCAATAATCCTATTAATTTTGGACCCGGGATCCCTGGTTGGCTGAGTTAGGTACCTTAGGCCGAGTAGGGACCCGCGCTCCAACATCAGGGAAAGGAAGGTCACCTTCTTAGATAGCCCCGCTCACCCCCTCCGTAGCTTGGCACGAGCCACCAGGCTTATTTTCAAGGCAAAAAATGTGTAAAGTATTTGCAACCACGCTCACAACAACCCAATGATGACACCACAAATAGACTCTACACTAGTTTTATAAAAACAAGTATGAACTTTATGTAAAAAGATATGCGATAAGACCACACGAATTAAATCCAACATACGAGGTTGTGTACTATTTCTCCTGGCCGGTTGTTAGGCCAGCCAGCCCTTGTAAGTTCCGGCAGTATTAATGAACACTTCTAAATATTCTCCTGTAATCCTAATATCATGTTATACACTTCATAATGCTAGAATCAGGCACTTTTGCAATGTAAAAATACTGTAAGGCGTAACGCAGCAATCAGACACTCTGCAATGTAAAAAGTATGCAATGCATAACACAACAATCAGGCACTTTGCAAGGTAAAATAATGCAATGTGTAATACAACCACCAGGTATGTCCTTATGTAGAAATAAGGCAATGCGTAATACACTAATGAGGTAATTTGTTATGCAGGAATAATGCAATGTGCAATACGCTAACCAGGTAGGTCGTCTTGCAGTCAGCCTTTCAACACTTGCCCCTAACACGGGTACGATGTGATCAAAAAGCGCAGCTCCACACGCTGGCCCCTGTACTGTCACTCCCTTGGCAATACGGGCCACAATTCGAGCCAAAGCAGAGGCTTGTGCTGCCGACACGTGAGAGAGGCAAAGAGCGTCCCCCTTCAAGCCCATGCCCCGCCCCAGGAGTCAGCACACGTTACCTGGGAGGTGCAAACCCACTATCCTCTCCTTGTCCAGCGACTGGGCCCTCAATGCAACTTTGTGAATTGGCAACAGCGGGCTCGGGCCGGCAACTCAGCTCCTCCGGGACTGCCGGTCCGGACCGCTACAGTTACGAAGATCTCAGGCTGCCACAGAGCAAACGCACACAGTATCGCTGAGTCTTCCTTAAGCTTCGGGTGCACGATCACTGCGCACTCCGCACACAGGTCTCAGGCTGCACAAAGATCATGCGCACAGCGTCGCTGAGTCTCACTTTAACTCCAGTGAACACGATACCAAGGCAAATCCTCACGAAGGTCTCAGGGAGCACAACGCACCCGCACACAGAGTCGATGAGACTCACTTGGATTCTGATGCACACGATAACAAGGCAAATCCTCACAAAGGTATCACGGTGCACAACGCACACAGCATCAATGAGACTCACTTAGATTCCGGTGCACACGATCACTGGACAATCCTTACAAAGGGGTTCAGGCTGCACAAAGCACATGCACACAGCATTGATGAGACTCACTTGGATTCCGATGCACCCGATCACTGGACAAACCTCACAAAGGTGTTCAGGCTGCACAAAGCACATGCACACAACATCGCTGATCCTTGCTTGGACTCCAGGTGCCCACGATCACAAGGCACACCATACGAGGGTCTCAGGCTGCAACAAGCAATTACACACATCGCCGCTGAGACTCTCATGGAAACATCTGTGTTCCTGTGTTTCCAAACAGGGAGCCAGCTCACCTCGGGCCCCTTGGGATAAGTTACTTCAGGACACAGCACACAGCAAAATTCTTTCAAGCAGGGGGACACAGCACAGAGTAAAGTCCCTTTAGCCTTTCCTTGGTAAAAACAGCAAATTTCAGGCCAGCTTCGGAACACACAGCAAGGGTCAGTCTTATCCTTCAGTCTCTTCAGTTGTTTCTTCCTTGGCAAAGGTCCTCTTGACCATTAAGTAGCCCCAGTCTTGTTCACACTGAATCAAGCCATTCCCCAAAGTTCAGGGGCTTCAGCTCTCATAGTTATACCCCTCAATGGCTTTGAAGTCTTTGTGTTTCAGGGGGCACTGACCGCTGTTCAAACCAGTTCTGGGTGCCTCCCTGCCAGTGACACTTGTCTTCCTTTGTTTAGTGGAAGTCTGGATTCTCAATCAATCAGCACAAGATGGGACAAGTGTTTTATAGCAGCAACCCAGATCTATTCACCTCTAGAGGCTTCTCCTTCCCCTACACTCCAGATGCAAGTCAGCCTGTTGCTGTCTCACCTCCTCCCCTGGGTCAAGACATCCCCCCGCTACTAAAGCTTTCAAATCCAGACAGTCAATCCACAGCCAGGCAGAGACACACTGAAATGTTATAGCAGAAAAACTCAGCCACATCTAAAAGAGTGGCTTCTAAACACACAATGCAAAAACCACCTTCATAAAAAGATGTGTTATTATATTGTGAGTTCAGGCATACTAAACTTCATCTTTTCATCTTAAGCCTAGGGAAGATAGGCTGGAAAACATATTACACAGCCTTCCCATTCTATCCCATGGGCAGATAGCCTTTCAACAGTGAAAAACGAAATGGAGATTATTTCACTGTCAGGACATAGTACACACCTTTGTACATGTCCTACCTTTCACATGCACTGCACCCTGCCCAGGAGGTTCCCTGGACCTACCATAGGGGTGCATAGAAAGGGAAGGGTAAGGTCTGGCAAGTGAGTGCACTTGACAAAACAGCATGGCAGTTGAACAAACTGCTCGCAGGCCCTGCAATGGCAGGCCTGAGTTCCCCTTTCAAGGCTACTTGTGTGGGTGGCACAAATAGTGCTGCAGGCCCACTAGTAGTATTTGCATTACCAGCCCTGGCACACATAGTGCCCTTTACTAGGGACTTTACTAGTAAACCAAACATACCAATCATGGACAGCCAATTACCATTACACCTTATACAGGGAGCACTTGCACTTTGACACTGTTTAACAGTGGCAAAGTGCCCAAAGCATCTATTACAAAACGCCAATGCATGTTTATGCGCAGGAAGGTCCCTCTTTCTACACATAAACAATCATTTTTTTAAATGCTTTTTTACAACTTCTATGTGTGCTGTATTAAGCAGCACACATTGAAGTAACAAAACAGCATTTAGAGATTGTTTATGTGCAGGAAGGGGGACCTTCCTGCACATAAACAATCTTCCTCTCAACACAGGCACCCTTGCACTATGGTGCAAGTGTGCCTGCATTGGCGCTAGGCTGCTAAAGTTAGCACCAGCGCAGGGGGAAACACAGGGCTGCACCATAGTCTGGTGAATATGGCGTAGCCATGCTTTTCTAAAGTGACGAAGCGTGTTGTTAGTCTTCTTGGTTTACCAATACGCTTCGCTACTTTTTTGTAAATATGCCCCTCAATTCTTAAAAGGTTTATTAAAAATGCTTAATTTGGTGTATTTTGCAGAAGCCTGTTAGTGCTATACAATCAGTGCACTTTGTTACTTGTTTTTATTGTCACTCTGTAGCTCCTTGATTGGGTTTCAGTTGTTTCTGGGGTTATCTGGAGGGATTTTACTGGTCGCCATGAAGCCTGGTGTCAGGTGTTATACTGTTGTGGACTGCTAATGGCATACCAACACTGTTTACTCTAAAGTCCTGGGAGATTACAATATTTCACACCATGTTACATTCTGATGTCAATCAATCATAATAGATGCCATATTCTGGAACACAAGAGAAAATGATGGTAGGTGATGACTTTGGAGGGGAAAGCTGAAGGCTTATTATTTGAGGACCGAGAGTACCTGAGTAGGCACAAGAGGTGGTCATTTTAAAGACAGAAAAAATAGCTCTTCTGGATGTTGCAGAGAAAAATGTGACACAAGTGATTCCGGTGAAGGAAGTGACTATGAGTGAAGAGGGTGGTATTAGAAGAGAGTTGCTACCGGTTCTGATATTGCTCTTTTTATGCAAGTATGAAACAAACTGGTTGGACAAGAGGGTACATGAGAGTAAATGGAATGAAGTGTTCACAATGACCTGAGGGGTGGGAGCCTTCTGTAGGGAATACTTGATTATTCTTGTTTTTACCGTCGTTTGTGGAAGAGGGGTGGCAGGAGAAGTGAGGGCTCTCACTCCTCAAACCTTTGTTTCGTTGTGATGCTCTTCCTTGTGATTGCTTTCAGGACTGCAGGCTGAAGTGTATGGCTGGGGATCAGGATCTCCAAGCAGTGCTTAATTTGAGATGCTGGTTGCTGGTGGTGCCCATCGGCACTCATTTCTGGAGACTGGCACATATTTGAACTCCTCAGACTTTGACCCAGAGCAAGATAAAGAAAAACAAAAAAGTGTAAAAGAAGAATGAAGACAAACACCGATAAACAGTGACAAAGAAAGAAAGCAGGTATGAAAAATAACATGAAATAGAGAAATAATAGGGAATGGAGTGCCTGGTGCTGGATGAAAGAGACATGAGGTGGAATCAAGCCTACCCAGCCTTTTTATTCGGCACCCCCAACATTCAGTAGTGCGAGCAGACTTTTGGACCAAGCACTTATTCATTTACAAATGAAGCACTGCGCCAAGCCCTATAAGTTCATCATGGCAACAGGAATTAAGTTACCCCAACATGTAATGGTGGGAAAAAGCAGCCCAGGGCAGTGCTATCCTCTTGCTTCATAAATCAAATTACCAATTATGGACAAGTGTGTTTGTGTCAGGTACAGTGAATGCCATTAGCTTCTAGCCTGCGGAGGTTCTTAGAATGCTAGACTGTACAATTTACAACAAACTTTTTAATTTAAGTGCACGTTCTCAATTGTGGAAGTTTCTCTGTGTCTGTCACGTTGGTGGTTTCTCTCTGGATCTTTTCATCTTTCCATTGTTCGGTGTAAATTCATCACAAACTCTCATAGTTTGTTCTTGCAAGTTTATTCATTTGTGTATATGCAAATGTACTTTGTTCTTGGCACCTCCAGGGTAAGATATATCTACCAGAATATTGAGAGAAAAAAGTATTTAAACATCATGGCCTAAATGTGGAGTTCAACATTTTTTTGTGAAGGTAAGTGTGTATCGGGAAGTATAAGTTTGCTTAGTTTCTCAAATATATACTTCAACAATGTACACATCTTCAAAATATGGGGACATGGATTTAAGCATGTGGAATCTATTCTCAGCTTTACTTATCTCCACAATATCTTCGTAGTCGATATTTAAGCCACAATATTATTATTTATGTATATTTTCCCTTGATAACCTGATATGTAAACATCATGTAAATTAAATGTTACATCTGTAGTGTTGGCTATAAATCGGTCAAATATTTGCTCTGTCAGACAATTACACTGCCTTGGTCTATATGAATAAGTCTTCTGTTCTGTACCTCTTTTCACTACTGGCTCACCCTTGGGCTTAACTTTTTACTAACCACCTGATCTAGCTGACTGTGTCTGAGAGTCAAGAGCAATGCACTTAGTGGACATTTCAGGCCTTATTTATGAGGCCTTGCAACAGTTTTGCTCTTCCTTTGAGTCACTTTTTGTGACCCATTGGCAGCGTAAAACATGCCTCCTGTTGCACCCTATTTACAAAGTGACGGATCTAAGTAGATGCGTCACTTTGTAAACCCCTGCGCTACATTATACCTGCGTCAGGTATAATGTATGTAGGGTGGGCGTTCCCACGTAAGTAAGCCTCGTAGAAGTGACGCAGTGAAATGTACCAGATTTCACTGCGCAACTTCTAGCGTGCAAATGCGTCAATATCTTACGCCTCCTTCCCAGCAGGCATAAGACTGATTTAAGCCCTTTCACATGGGTCTTGCCCCATGTGAAAGGACACATTGCTGGAGTTGCGTCACTTTTGTGACAAACTGCAGCAATGCATTACTTTTGCGCCATACAGATACGTCAAAAATACTGACGTATCTGTAACTCCTTGCGACATGATGCATCATACAGTAAATATGACGCATCAATCATGTTGCAAGGAGGGCGCAATAAGAAGTGACGCATCGCTGCTTTCACGCAGCGATGCGTCATTTCTCATAAATGAGGCCCTTCCTTTTTTGGTATTTGTTTCACCTGTGTGGGTTAAACCTGAAACTCGCGCTTCCCTCGTAGGACACTGGCGCCACACGTCTCTTCCTCAAGACCTGATTTCCCGTGGTGCACGCGCCTTGGAGTTCCAAAGTAGGTCACGCGCTCGTTTGTCTTTTGTTGATATGTTTTACTGAACCAGCCCTGAAGACCACTTATGGCTGGCTGCTGCTTTCATTAGTCACTGTCCTTCTATCTTAGATCAGAAATTGTGTTGTGAGTCGAATAGTCCAAACTTATTTCGTAAATGAAAAGTTAGGCCTCGAGTTGGCTGTCTGAGATGCGTCTCCTTGCTTTGCTTTGGGTGCTAATCATGTGCAAATTAGCCCATGTATATCAATGAGTGCCTCAAGTAACTAAATATATCACCACCCCCCCCCCCCCCTATTATTTTTAAGGTACAATTTGCTTCTCTTTTTAGTGTTGTCTGAGTTTTTAAATAACTGAAGGCTCTGTGTCTATAACATTTTCTTAGAAAGCAAATGCAATTTGTATACATATGCTCAATACACTTAATAAAGCACATTTACTATTTCAGTCACTGTGAACTACATGTGTTGATATTGTCAAGGTCAATGGCACTCACTGATTCGACCTCAACAAGGGAAAGGTCATTACTAAGAAGCTTGTGGAGTGGTCTCAATCAATCAATCAGGTGTCTTATAAAGCGCGACTACTCACCTGTAAGGGTCTCAAGGCGCTGAGTGGGGGAGGCAGTGAATCTGCGGTTCAGTTGAAGCTCCAGGCATTGAGGTCCTTCCTGAATTGCGGTAGCGATGGTGATTGATTGAGGTGCAGAGGACGGGAGTTTCAGGTCTTCTCAGCGAGGTAGGAGAAGGATCTTCCTCCAGCCGTGGTCTTGTCGATCCGTGAGATGGTGGCCAGGGCCAGTTGGGTGGAGCGTAGATGTCTGTAATATCAAGAATAGAATTCAGAATGATGTGTGATATCAAGTCATCAAGAAGAGAGATTTGAGTGACTGGATATTATCAGTACCAAAGCTCTGGGACAAAGGCCAGAGTGATCCTGAGCACTGTCAGTACTAGAACTTGTGGTAAAGAGGGTCAGGGTAACAACAAATAATTGATTCCAAGTAATTGAATGTCATTTTAAGAAAACAGCACCAAATGAGTATTTATTGTCAGGAATAGAGCCTAATAGGACTCCAGTAAGAAGCATTTTACGGCAATCTAGCTAAAAAAAAGAATAGCACATCGTGTGCTCACAATGCCAAGCTTTGCACAGACGGGACATTGTGTCTGGTTGCTTCTATACAAGGAACAGAGAACTGTTAAAAACACGTATTGAGTGTTTTTGCGGGATGTGCGAGCCATCAATATAGCTCTAAACTCTTTCAAGTGGCAAAGGTGATCTGTTCATATTTGTATTGCAATTATTATGATGAAAGTGTCTTTATTCCTGCAGAAGACTTATTTAAGGGCGTCAATCTACACCAAAAGATTTTGAGACAAAGTTTGGGAATATGTTTTTTAATGCATCATTTTTTTACCTCTATTTTGTAAAACCTGTTTAAAAAAAAAATTGTGAAACATCTTCTCGCTTCACCTCTTTTCATTATCCTTCTGTCTCGTTTTCTCTCATTCTCTTTCTCTCTCTCTCTCTCTCTCTCTCTTTCTCTCACATACACCCTCTCTCTTTCTCCTCTCTCTTTGTCTCTCTTTCTCTCTGTGCAAATTATAAATTTCTGCTCATCTGATAAAGTTAGTCCTGTGGTAACACAAGGATTTTTTAAAGGCGCTATGATTTTAGTGAGCTGACGTCATTAGCTGCCCCCCCCCGTCCCCACCCCTGCAACCAGCCCCCCCCCCACCCTCCACTATTAAAGTTATTCCAGCACCGCTCTCTTTGCAGCCACGGTAGTAATCCGTTGTCTCGCGTTGGTAGTCAAATCAAAATTTTCGTTATTGCTTTCAGCTCTGAGCCATTAATTTTTTTTTCCATTAGGCAAAGAGAGGAGCTCGTGCTTCCAGCTGAGCCAAAGCCCTATTTCTGATCATTTAATAAAGACGACCGAAGCGACAAGTTTTGGGGACTACAAGGAAGAACATTTCGAGGAAACAAGTACTTTGCAAGCGAAAACACTGATTTTTTTTTATGTACATGTTTTTATTGGCATTTTCGAAAATAACATAATGTTATCACTCTGAGATAGCATAATGAAAGTCAACAAAAGGTTCAAATAGAGAAGAAACTGAATAAAACAGCTAAACATGAAAGGTCTCAAGAGAAATATAAACATTTCCTCTACAGATTTCGCTAGGTTTTTAACCATAGACTGGGGAGCTGCAGATACTAGTGCCATATTGTACGAGCCTTGCCCCAAATCTAAAATAAGTAGAGGTATCGGAATATATCATGTGCTGGATTAAACAAGCATTGGCATAGCCAATAGGTCTCGCCTTTGGGACCCTATAAGTCTTTAGCCAGAGCTATTGGCTTTGCCATTGTGTTCAAGCTATGTTGTGGAGCATTGTGGCTGCCGTGCAGTATGTTGAAAATTTAGAACGAAAAAGGCTTACAAGCGTTTTTGTTACCTTTTATATAACCAAGAAAACATTATGTACAACTGAACGACATTATAAAAAAAAAGAATTATCATAAAAAAAGATTTCTTGTTTTGTGATTATTGTCCTACTATTGTGACAGCAACATTAAGATGTCTTTTTATGGTGTATTTACAGTTGCAGATGAGGTGTTGTTATAATGTAGCACACAGTTTCAAATAGGAAAGCTTGTTTTAATGAAAAAACAAAAATATATTAATTAAAATCCAAAGAAAAATGGGATAGTGTGTGTATAATATGGGCAACAATGTTTCTTAGAAGGGCTGTTACATAGTAAATACCCTTTTCCAACTGTTTAGTAACACGAAAACAATTGCTTATGGAAAACAGATACGTTGTGCACAAAATAAATCAGTACTTTAACAGCTGTTGTAAACAGACAAGAATAAGTAGTAATTTTTAAAAAATAATGTGTGTGCCGATTACTGCAATGGCAATAAGGTTATTTATAACATAGTAAATGTGCAAGCTCCACAGACCTTCTTATAAGTCTTTTCCACATGTTATTTGAAGCTGTACTTCGAGACAAAGAGAATGGCAACTGAAAACAATTGTTATTAAGCATGACACTCGAAAGCATAATTGGTCACTAATGAGTAAAGTCAATATATTACATTTGTTAACGTCCCGCATGTCTCTCCAAATGAGCAAGCAGAGTCAACACGGTTAGAATTTATCATCATCTTTGACCTGTAACCAACTGATAGTGCTTCGGATTGACAACTTAGTCTGCTTCAAAGTACTCCTGTTTGGTGCACAGTGACCAATATGACGGTGTTCAGCCTCCACCCTCTATTTGAGGGATCAGACCACACCAGCTGGAGTACCCCTCCCAATTCTGGGTCAGACTTCCACCTGCCTGCCCAGTGAGCGAGTCGCACTTTACAAGGCACTAGAATGCATGATTGTGTATGTAGACATACATATTTCTAGGCTGTGTTACTGTTAGGGTAGACCTGCAAAAGGTTGTGCCCAGAGGTGGAGGGCAGATCTCGTTTGTGCGGTTACTAGAGTGAGCGCTCAGTTGCAAATACATTCAAATACCGTCAACTCTGCGCCTCGCCATTGATAGTCAAATTTTGACACAAGTAATCAGATTGAAAAATCATTGATGGGGAGAAAAACAGAAGTGCCTGTAGCGGCCAAGGCACATCCAAGGGAGACAAAGATATCCTGTATGGGGGAGCAAAAGGCTCACGTCAGGCCCCTGGACGCGCACCCCACCTCAAGACTCGGCACTTCGACCACGTGTTGCTTACTTCACCCCACAACTGCGCACTTCACGACAGCACACTTTGGCCAAGGGTTGCTCACTTCGGCAAAGGAATGTGCACTTTATCCAGCAACTGTTCACTGCGCCGTCTAAAGTGGGAACTTCAGTCCGGGAGTTGAGCTTTAACACACTCCAGTCAATGATTGTGCTCCTCACCACCCAGCTGCTTACTTCACTCCGTGACCGCATGCTTTACGACTGCTCTCTTCAGTCCACACCTGCCTACTTCATCCTAAAGCTGCCCTGAACATCTTGTTCACCCTAGGACTTATGACCTTAAGCAGGGACTGCGCACTTCACCTGAATGAAGGTTGCACGTACTTTGGTATGTACCACGCATGTAACTAACACACCAGCATTAGGGATGCGTCCACACAACCCACTGCTGACCCTTCACAGTAATCCTAAAAAACACAGATCAGCACGGCACCGCCATCAGGTCTACTGGGGGTTATTTTTTAATATAGCACTTTAGAAAATACTTAGTTGCACTTTAAGCCTTGGCAAGGGAGAAGACGGCGAGAAGTAAAGATGATGGGCAAAAGAACGGGGCAGTGAGATTCCAATGCATCGAAAAAGAATCGCAGAGGGGACGCTTCAGTGCGCTTCTGAGTCTCTTCTGAGATGGTGGCAGGAAGTCGTTGTGGAAATGCAGAGACTGAGCTAAAGCGAAACATTCATGCTGGCGCAAGCAGTCTCCTGTTCCTCCACTCCACAGACAGCAAGTCAGAGCGAGAGAGCTCACTCTCAGGCCGGATTTTCTTTCACACTGCCAATTTACATTTCCAGAATCCCAGAGGTGAGGAGAAAGTATGTGAGCTTCCTGTCAGCACCTCACAAGGGGACTCTTTGTCTGATGAAGGCTGGAGGCCGCCTAACGTACAGAGGCACACAGAAGCCCCAAGCTTATAAGCACAGCACAGCTAAGTTTGCCCTCTGCCTCGGGAACCACATGAAGAATGAAGAGCCCAACTCTGGGAAATTTGCTTTGGGATGGGGGATGGGGAGGGAGGAGCGGGTAGGATTGCCAATCAGGAGCACACCCTCCTACATCATGGGAATCCAAGATGGCCTCGGCCTGTCCAGATGGGCCACCCTAAAATTGGACAATGCGGTAACAAAACGATGGCGCAAGCCAATGGAAAAGAGGGGCGGGCTTCAAGTCCCCTTCTGAAATCGTAACGATTCTAAGAAGCCCTCGCAGAGCGAGCAGCGCATGGGCGCTGCAATGCCAGGCGCGACCTAAAAATGATAGATAACCACAATTTACTTATAAAAATGTAATCTAGGTACCAAAGATCTGCAGACATAAACTTCTCTTAAAAGAAAAAGCTGATTATTGCTCATCAACAATGGTAGGGTGGCAGGCCCGAGACCTGGTGCAGCGCAAAGTTGCCCACTCTTTACAAATCACAAAAAACCTAAACGTGCACTTTGCATATGAGTCTTACCTGACACCATGATTTATGCACATGTTGCATCTGACAACACCCTTGTAGAGTGTCCTTATTATATAATTTATAGGCTTTTTCATAGAATGTATACTAATATTGAAAATAATTTCCTTTTGTACATTTAACCTAGGAACAGTTTACACTAAATAGAGATGTATTAATAAATGATCTAGAAATAATAATTTGATGTTGATTAATAAAGTGAATGACACGATAAACTATTGCATAAACTTTATCTGCAACTCAGAGATGTATGAATTTAATGTGTGATACATTTCAAGAACGAATATTAGTAACATGGATTTGTTTCAAAACGTCCTCTTTACTTCACTTACTAATGAACCGTCATTCATGATTCCTAAATGTGTGCCAGATTGTCTTAATAACTCATAGAAATATCATTATTAGCTCCCAACAATCCTTATATGTGTGGTATTTCGAAACAAGTCAAACAACAAATGTTTTACAATGTATGCATTAATGTTACACATATGTACTTTCAAATGTGATTTTGAGTCATTCCTATTAATGTGCAATGTGATTATTTCTTATATGCTAATGAACCTGAACTAAAAATAATAAAACGAATATATTTGTATATGTCTAAATGTGTAAACGTATATTTAATGTGCATTATTCAATTTACTGTCTTAAGTTAGCATTTTCTCAAAGGCCTGTATTTTATTTATGCAAAAAGAACAATTGATGGACATAATGCTGATCAATGCCAAACATTCACCCCAGTACAGAGATCTGGGCCTAAATCCCTCGTTTTTTTTGTTCCCCATGCCATTCCAGTTTTAACCCAGCCAAATGTAAATCAGTCTTGACCCTGTTCCCCATGGGCCCAGTACAGCCTGAACTGCCAGGCCAGGTTCTCCCTGGATCGGAAACAAGCATCCTAAGACCGGTTTCAGGGTTTTACCCCTTATCAGCCAAGCTAGCTTGACTCGAGTGGCATGGAGAGCACTGTATTTTACTTACTGCATTTTCATCGAGTTATCTTGAGGCTATAACCTACCGATGACTGTGACGGGGAAAAATCCCTGCAGAGCTGTCTTAGATATTGATGAACCATTCCCTGCTGATCCTTTGTAGACTTCTTGGCTGACCTTTCGTTGCGGACCCTATGCACTTGGACTTCCATTTAGAACCCCTTACTAGATACCTACTATCCCTTTGAGTAGAACTTATGAGGTTTGTTCCTCAATGAATCTCTGGATTTTGCCCCAAGTGTAACCCATTCTACCACTTATCTCTGACTATTTAAGACTCTTGACTGAACTTCTGTTGTGCCTACCTATGCTTCACTTTTTCCAACCTATTGCCCCTTGTCCTGTAATGAAACTCTTTGATTTCTGTTCTGGATTGTGCTTAGGTTGCTTAGACTGCTAATCCATACAAAGGAAAACCTAGGATTGTTTTCTGAGAATCAAATATTGATGTTGTTAGCCTGAATAGCACTTACTGAATTACTCATGTGTCTAATATTGGTTTGACTTAATTTCTTTCGGAGTCTAGGTCTCTCTGTTGTTATGTTGCACTTATATAGTATGGTCTTTAGAGTGATTTAGCTGAACCTATTTGCTACTTTGTAATAAACACAATTGAACTTGGCTACCAATTACTGGTCCCCATTGTGTAGCCAAATTGGTTGCACTGTTCATTAAATTAATGAAGAGTGATATTGTAAGATCCCCCTCAGTGCGATAAAAAAATTCCATTGGAGGACCAAGAGCAAGTAATGGAGCACTGAGTTAAGATAACGAGAATACAACTAAAGTGTTGGGCCCAGAAAATACTGGATCAGACTTAAAGGCATTTGCACTCCTAGGTTGTTCATAAAATGTGAATTTAAAGTTACAAACTATTTACTCGCAGGTAATATTGCACAATATGGTGTAACATTAAGTGCATAGCTCTGCTCACGGTGTGGGGAAGTAGACGTTGAATTAATGGGACACCGAGGAAACTGGAAGAATGCTATCACACTTCCTAGTTCAAGTTCAAATTCAGAAATTTGTATAGCGCACTGCTCACCCAAAGGGTCTCAAGGCGCTTGAGGGAGGGGGGGTGCTTTACTTATCGAATATCCAAGTTTTTAGTTGCTTTCTGAAGGAGAGGTGGTTCTGTGTAAGGCGGAGGTGGGTGGGGAGAGAATGCCAGGTTTTGGCCGCTAAGTAGGAGAAGGATCTTCCCCCCATGGTGGATCTATGGATGCGCGGAATTGCGGCGAGGGCTTGATTGGACGATCGTAGTTGGCGGGAGGGGGTGTAGAAGGACAGTCGCATGTTGAGGCATTCGGGTCCTAGGTCGTAGAGGGCTTTGTGTGCGTGGGTGAGGAGACGGAACGTTATTCTCTTGTTGACGGGGAGCCAATGGAGGTCTTTCAGGTGGCCGGAAATGTGAGCTTGCCGAGGGATGTCCAATATGAGTCTGGCTGAGGCGTTTTGGATGCGTTGGAGTTTTTTCTGTAGTTTGGCTGTGGTTCCGGCGTAGAAGGTGTTTCCGTAATCCAGTCGGCTGGTGACCAGTGCGTGGGTGACCGTCTTTCTTGTTTCGGTGGGGATCCAATGGAAGATTTTTTTGAGCATGCATTGCAGACGTTTGCCAGGCACATTCCCACCATGGATAATGTCTAAAATGTACTCCTGCTAAGGTTAGGAATACATCTGTAACAGGGACGGGCTATTGGACATCCTCTACGTTGGTGGGAGCATAGGGTTAGGGATTTCTTCATGGGAATTATTGTTTTTAGAGTGGAAAAAAATAAAATAGTTTAAAGTAGAACTGTACCATTGTGAAGTATGTTCGCATGTTAAATGGGCAAGTTACATTTACACTAGTGAAATGCCTTTGCATGGGAAAATCCAAAAGTCACACAAGAATTCCAGCAATACTCCTGGAAAGCTGCAACTCTCAAAAAAAGTCAGACATTTACTCTACATGCAAGGATAAACCCAATGGAGTACATTGGTTTGTTATGAAATCGATTTATGAAAAAAATGTATGTTGCATAAAGCAGGTACACACCAGGTGGCACACTAACACACAGTAGACATTAGAAAGCTTTTAGCCTTACTATCATTGGAATTATTTAGAGTACATTTATGACTTAAAAAAATAAATCTGGCTCATAGAGAGGTTTCAGATAACAAACCGAACACCATGCCTACATAACATTTGAACATGCTATTTCGGTCTTACTCCAGAATGCAATGTCACATGGATACGAGTGAGTTAGTGTGAGAAATTCAATCGTGCATGCTCCAAAAGACATTCAGCTTACATTAAAGGTGACAATTGCCATCAAGTCTTAAGGTGATAAAACCATTCTGCCAGAATAATTTTTGAATGCAAGTAGGGTTTACCCTGAGCATAGAGTTTACTGGAAAAAAGACCACCAGTCAATCTTCATGTTTACATTAATTAGAATACCAAAAACATGTCCACTAAGTTGATATGAAATGCAAAACATCTTATCCCACGAGTACCATCATCATTTTAGACTTATCTCATGACGGTGGCATTTTTGAAACTCACAGGAAGTTGGAGGATTGATGTCAATGGTGAGTGTTTTGAAGTGAATTTTGCAAACGTTCATGAGCTATGCATTAGTGCACAAAGGCATCCTATTTAGTTAAGTAAGGTGGCACCTGATAACACCTGTCCAAACCCCACTCACCAGACAGCAGAAGGTTCCATGTCATTCAAATAAGAAGGCCAAATGACCAGACTCCTATTGTGTTTAAATAACAAGGGCAACCCAATCTGCCCACGTGGACCAGGTAAGGTATATATTAATATAACAGTTGTCCCGTGGGACTCATTCAAATGTGGTACCTTCTTATGTGTCCTAGAAGGAACCCAGAACTACTCAGACTTATTCATCGGACCAAAATTCATTACTTCAGTGTTCAATCCCTTGAAGGTAAATTACATGTTACGGCATTTCAACCCCATGTGACTGGGCGGGTCTCTTCAGGACACAGTCATCTAACTTCCAGGCCTACACATAAAAGAAACAGAAATAAAAAATTTCTAAGTCCTGCACTTTTACATGCTGTAAAAATCCAATAAGCAAGCAATGAGCAACTTACCACCCAATAGTGAGTTCACTTGTCTAACAGGAAGAATTGCCAGGTATTCAACCTATGTATAATAGAAGGCAATACAAATCATCATCTGAGTTCATCAAAACTCAGTGCTCGTATACACGCTGATGGTTTATGAGCACAAAAAAGAGCGTACACCAACAGTGTGCATACAAGGGGACACAATCAGAAAAGGCGAACAGTAGGACCTCGAGTTATGAAAATGCAGCATGTCACAACAATACACAGTGAAACATCTCCTCTGTTATGCAGAGTGTGAATACCGTTACTCATACCATTGGTGAGTGGTCCAACACAGCTCACCATTTGCTCATACATTAGTTATACAAGAGCGTAACAACAACCAGTAAAACGTCACCCATGTGCCTACCTAATGGATCACGCCTTGTATAAGAAACTGTTGGAGTTGATAAGACGGTAAGACTTCATGTTCCAATGGAGTGAAATCATTCTTTTTTCTGAAACAATTGTCTGGTAGAGAGGTACTCATAAGCCACCAACCTCTGCTTCAAGTGAGGCCAGGCATGCGCCACTAGTGTGGAGCACACACAACCATGTTAGAAAAGTGCAGTTAAAACATCATACCTATCCCTGTCCAATGTTTCAGTGCCTGGGCGTATTCTTTAAGAACAAGTACCAATCCTCTTAATTCCAAACGCGGTGAAGCTGGTCCCATATAGATCGCACCAGTACCAACATTGAGGCAAATTGTAGCTTCAATTTATTCTAGAATAAATATGACAATATTGGAGTAGCCTATGCAAGTGGACCCGAGGTAAAAATATCCTATAACTACACCCTAACCTTCAACAAGAATGCATTGGAGCTAATCTCGGTCTGTTCAGCACCATTTAAGTGTGAAGAGACAGAGGGAAGACATGGCAGAAGCTGCTGGAATATCTACTCTGCAAACTCCTATTGTGTGCAGTTGAGTTTACATCCAGTGGCCACTATATAATGGCCACTGGTAACCCTATAAAGAGGTGTAGCGTAAAAACTTGCTTTGAATAGAGTAGAGTGAGTGAATCAAATGTGCCTGACTTCCTGGTGCATTTTATAGAAAAATCAGTAAAATATTCCAATACTTACATGATGTGTAAGTCGATCCGTACTGAAACTAGTGTTTTTTTCACCACCATATCCTAACAAGCATTTACAATGCAATAGGTCTCGCAGCATTGAAGTTTGAGTTACTGGCATTGTAAATGACAATGCTTTGCATTAATTTTTTTTTTAATTTGCAATTGGTATATAAACATTGTTTGTGAATGGTTAGCTGTTGCTTACTTATTTTATCAGCAAAAATCAGCATGTTGCCTCTGAGAGCTGCCCAACTCCTTGGAAGGGAGGGGTGTGAAGCAGAAGCAGATTTGTTACTGTTTCTGCATCGCTCTGTACATTTACCGAATTAAGTCTGCCTAAAGAAGCCATATGGTCGAATTTAGAAGGAAAGTATATTTTTTTTCTCCACGTTAGTAGTCCCAATGCAAAATCCATCATATCGTAGGTGGTAAATGCATTCAGTCAGTACACAGTCCGCAGGTGTGCTCAATCCTCAGAGGAAGAGAAAAGTTTAGATTAAACCAATGCTAGATCGTGTGAAAACAATAGGGTCTGACGTCAGGACAGGTGGCATTAGGTGCTAAATTGAAAGAGAACGACAGGGGGAGGGGCGGGAAACGGCAAGAGGCGCTTACACGGAATCTTAATGCGCTGCTTCAACGTCAGGTCTGACACAGCTTACGTAGATATTTATAACATGCAGATTAGGTTTTTATGCAATACTTCGCAGTCCCTGAGGCCCTGCTGAGATGCTCCTTGCTAATTTAATTTGTATCGTAATTGGGACTTGAGATTTTGTAATTTTATTTGAGGCACTGCATGGAGGGTGAAACTCTTGCATGGTCGGACACCACCAGATCCTGAAGAAAAGACACCCACCAATCTCAGACTGGTACAATGGAGAATGAAACGATTCTACATTTTCTACTTCAGTCGTGGGTTCTTTTCTGTAAAGTAAATACTGTGTGTTAAAAGGGTTTGTATATAAGGAAAAGCAAATCCATCAAAAGTTCTGTATATTTGGACACACCTCAGGAATCCAGATGGTAGCCGTGTCCGTTGATTAAAACGCAAAGGACTGGGTCGATTCAGATTATATGTTAAGCATAAATAGTTTTTCATGTCAGTTTTCGGTTTAATACACAGATCGGAATACACAAGGACGCCAAAGCTGTACAAAGATGTAGGCACTGGGGGAGCTCCTACCGGATACAAGGGATACGAACCCCACCGTTTGCTTTCATACAGCACCTGCGGGTGTCGAGCTTTCTTGGATTTCAGTTTCGGAATGGGATTATCTGTTCCATGTTTTAGGAAATATGCGCGTTGGCAGACTCAAATTTGCCTGGATTTTCTACCTGTATAACGAACAAACAGCATGAGCGAAAACATGGAGGAGAGGGGTCATGGCAGCAAAACATGATGTAGATCAAATACAAATCATGCCCCCTCTTGTAATTGCAGGCTCACTGTTCGTTCAGGAGTGGGAGGAATGGGACGAGGGTAGGACGAGTGTGCGTTTCATTCTTCCTTTTATATGTTACTGTGGAAAAGCTACAGTTTTCTTCTGTACAACTCTGAATAATTTCTGTCATAATAGATACGTTTGCAAATGCAATCCTTATAAAATCAATAAAGAAATATTAAAGAAAAACTGCCATGTAGCTGCCATCCTTCTTTCTATAAGGTGTATGTATTTTGATGATACTAAATATCTATGGGTTATTTACTAAGCAGTGTGTGTTTGCTGTGCAGCTGTAAACTGTGCGAGGCTTGCTTGAGGAGTTACTCGGGGCCTAGTGATGGTGCAAGTAATCACCCGGTGGCCCCAGCGGGCACCCACAGAGCAGCAGTGGCAAAAGTCACCTTCAAAACAGACGCCTGGACCTATAAGCCTCTCGGAAATAACTGACCACACAAATTTGATTTGGGCGCAGCATTTAAAAATAGCATTCCTATCCAAACGTCCCTTCACTCCCTCTGTTCAGAGTAGTCATGGGTGGGTTTAGGCGCCACTCCTTCCGACGGCAAGGTATACTTAATAATCTAACATGCGTTTCAGTGTCACATAACTAGATTTGAACGATAGATACATATTAAAACATGGCTGCCTCTATGAACTCCCGTGGCAGATGTTAAGTCTTAGCTGGCACACTACATCCTGAACAACTGTCACCATCACAAGTGATCATGAGGTCCGGCCGAGAAAGAAAGACTTAATTTGCCCCAAAGCCAAAAGCAACAACGAAAGGTAACGGTGGCGCCTCCTCCTGTCCACTTTCTTCCACCAGCTCCGGAGGCGCGGCGATGCCGGCCCAGAGGCAGAGAGCGCAGAGCATCAAGAGGGGCAACCGGGACCCAGGCATGCTGACAGCGAACACGGGCGCTCCCATCACATTGCAGAACGAGCGACGGGGCGGCGGGGGGGGGTAGGGGGAAGGTGTGGTGTGTGTCTGTATGTGTGCGCTCGTGTGTGTGCGTGCGTGTAGGTGCGTGCGTGTGTGCGTCTCTCTGTGTGTGTCTGTGTGCGTGTGCGTGTGAGAAAGCAGGGGGAGGCTGGGGAGGCGGTCTTAGTGGCGCGAGCAACTGGAGGCTTCCAACGAGCGAAAGTTAAAACGGGAGATGGGCACAGCAAGCACGTGTTCAAGCGCGCAACCAAATCCTGCTGCGCGTGCCCATCTCTTGTCTCCACTTTCGCTCATTGGAAGCTGAGGCGACGACTATAGTTCTCGGCGAGAACGTGCTTCGCACGCTTCTAGCCGAGACCTAAAAAGTGGCTACAAACCTATATGTATTGCTGGCAGTTATACAAATGTGCCTATGCAATGCTACATGGCTCATCTGTCACTCACTCATTCTGATTCACCTACCCACTCTTAAAATTTCACTATGAATATCACTATTGCACTCTATCACTCACTCACTCACTTTTTCATAATCATTCACTCACTCACTTTCACTTTCAGTTCACTGTCACACTATCTAACTTACTCAATTTGACTCTCTGACTTACTCTCTTTTTCGTTCAGTCACTCTCACTCTCTCTCATCTTTACTTACAATAACTTAGTTCCACTCTTTAACCCATACTCGCTGGTCACTCTCATTCACTGTCAGTCCTTCTCACTCATTGTCATTCTTGCTCACCCATTCTCACACAATCACCCATTCTGACTCTTTTACCCGTGATTACTCACTGACACTCATTCTCAATCACTCCCTTTCACACACTCACAAAATGTCATTCTCACTCTCTGCCACTCAAACTTGCCTCTCCTAACTTGAGTCACTGTCACACTCACTCACTCGTAGCCACTCTCTCACCAACTTTCACTGCCAATCACATGCTCCCCCTAACTTATTCTTTTACTCTCAATAGCCCAGTTACATTAATTCAATCCCATATACTTTACCTCAAGCGTATGCTCATTCTCACTGTTGGGATGGAAAAGTTCATCGCATGGTGACAGACATGCACCCTTGTCTTAAGTCCCCCAGTTGCAACAATGTCTGGATCCCTGATGCTGATTTTTGTTGTCATGGGTGAACAAGATCACATGTGTGTTCCATGGCAACGGCCTTTCTCATAGATTGCAGTCTTGTTGGACCTGGAGGGGCACACAAAGAGCTACCCTCATAGTTGTGAAGTCTACTGCCTTTGCCCAGAGCTAAGTAGCATGAGCATGGCAGTGGCATCCATCATGTAGTGATCAATAGAAGTAAACAGTCCTTTATACCTGTGACACTGCAGTGAGGCCTACCGTCTCACTCATGTAAAGTTCCTGCTGCTGGGTGCTTAACTCACCCTTAGTACACATCAAGTTAGTATGTAGTGCTGTACAGCATGCGTATGCTTGCATGTATGTGCTGTGTGTATATATGTCTGTGAATGATACAATATGTGGAATACTCTGGGTTACATTTTGGGAGGCCCAGGGCTAACTGAAGGAGCATGAGGAGGTATAGGAATCCCACAGATTTGTGGATTGCTGCATTCCTGTGAGCTGGATCGGACACACACGGAAGGAAGGAGAGCAAGGTTCTTCATTACACTTGGTGTAGCGGAAATCAAATTTTAATCATAGTGCTGCATTATAATCACACGTGTAGAGCGCACCCTCATATAATCCTTTGTTGTATTAACATGAAGTGTTAGAATTTCAAATTGTAATAACATGAAACTTGATGTATTTAGTCCATTGAACAGTAACTTGGAGAATTAATGTAGAAAGTGAATATAACTGGCAGCGACATTATAATGAAGAGTTCATGTTGTGCAGCTGACAGTCATTCATTTATTAAATGTGTTTATTAATTTTGTCATTTACTTGTAGGCAAAGATACTAATTGAATATGTCTTATTTTTTTATACAAAGTTGTAAAGCTCATATGCAATTTCTTATGTTAGCTGAATCTAGTAGGCCTGAAATCCGTTTTCCCAGGAATCTCTCGCTTTAGAATTAATAAGCTGAATTTCATGTGTGCTGTGGAATTTTTTCTTTCTCACATTTTGTGTCGCAGGTGAAAGAAGCACTCTTGTTAGCTAGAATAATGTCTTTGTTTGTTAGTCAGGCAAGGAGAGGAAGAGTTACATCACATAGTTTGAATCAATAAGAGAATGCTGTTGCGCTTCACACAGGAGAAGGCTTGGGAACCGAGGACGAAATGTATTGAGGAGAAAAACATCGTTGTTCCATGGAAAACTACCTTTAGGACGGTACCCAGAGCAGATGGCGTGACCTGCAAAAGATCTTGAGAAAGCGACTTACAATAATGTGTTGTTGGGAGTAGGGAAAGTTCCCATTCTTCTTCCTCTGCTTTCAGAGGGAGAGCATCTTAGAACTAGCTGTCTCACTAGCTTTATGCTATCTGACCCATTGGTATTGGAGAGCAGTGGCGGCTGGTGACATTTGAAAGTGGCGGGGCGTAAACTTATTGTCGTACTGCACAATGGCGAGCAAGCGTACCGAGCGAGCACGAACACCCTACAGGTTTTTTGAGGGGAAATTGTGGACAAATGATACATTTTCAAAGGTAAAGGAATTCCTAGCGGTTTCTCTATGGGGGCGTTTGGGCGCCGCCCCCCCCTGCTTTCTCGCTGTGCGAGAAGAAGGCAGAAACAAATGGTAGTTATTTATTTATAACTACCATTTGTTTCTGCCTGCCCTTCTCGCACGGCGAGAAAGCAGTCAGCAGATTAGAACTTCCTGGTTACTAACTCGAGCCTCAGGGCAGGGGGGAGTGGCTTGGGGGAGTGGCTTGCCCACTGTTATTAATACTGACTGTTTGGACAGCCTGAGAGGCTGTCCAAACAGACAGTATTAGCAACAGTGGGCAAGCCGCTCCCCCAAGCCTCCTCCCACTCTCCGTTCTGCAGGATGCAGACTAGGAGGAATGACGCAGTTAGGGCAGCCGGCCGAACCAATCAGCGCCGGCTGCCATGGAGGGGAGGGAGGCTGCCTGCAGCCTTCAGTGACGAGAGAGGCGGCATTCAAAATCCAGGATGGCGGGAGCAGTCTCGGGACTCGAGTCGGGAGTCAGCGTGGGAAGCCAAGGTAAGTTTTTTATATTTATTTTATAAATCTAAGCTTGAGTGTGTGCGAGGGGCCTAAACAAACACACACACACTGGCACTCACTCAAAGGAGCTCACTGGCAAACACAGACACACAAGGAATGACATGCAGCTGGGCTGCAAATTGAAATCAGGGGAGGCCGAAAGAGACAGGCAGGGACACCGAGAGATGCAGAGACAAGCCTTTTTTTGTGCAAGCATACATGCGTACAGGTGCATAAAGGAGTACAGCAATGGGCACATATACAGGTAGAGACACGCATGAAAGTGTACATAGAATCAAGGCACAAAAATGCACATCGTAGAATCCCAGATGCAGGTACATAACTTAGACTAGTGGATGTGCACAGATAACCATGGAACAAAGCATATTCCCCCCGGCCACACGCAAGCAGAATTACAAGCACTTAACAGATACATCCATGTACATAGAAACACGACAGATCAGAATTCAGATTGGCATGAAGAGATGTACATAATTACTATAGATTTATAAATGAATTTATTTGTGGTTTTTATATCAGCTTTTGCATACTTGCTAGAGAACTTAGAAACATATTTGTTTATTTGGGGCTTTTATGTAGTGCCAGTGTGCAGGCGGAATATAGCTCCCTGGTGGTTCGACAAGCTGTAAATCAGGCGAGAGAATTTACAAGTCTCAGGGGAATCGGTGGGTTTTCAGAAGCGTGCACAATGATAGCTTATGACAAATGGATCACAGGTGGTTCGAGTAAATGTTTCACAGGTAGGAGCCACCAATGAACAAGAAAGAAAGCCATGTCCGGGTGGCCGGAAGAAAACTCTACATAAGGAAGTGGGAAGAGCTTAGATTGTGATTCAGAAGATAAAGTTGCAATTTGCTTAAGGATGCAGGGTGAAGTATAGGATAGAGTGTCTTCAAACGCATCCTTTGCTGATGAACATTCAGTCTAGAAGTTCTAGGAATGGCCAATTTCATGAACTTGTCAGCATGGATCTTGCATCTTGGTTTTGGACAATTTGGAGTTTGGTGATACTTGTTTTGGTAAAACAAAAGCATAAATTGTTAATCTAATCTAGACCAGAAAGCACTCTGCGGACAGTGATGGCATGTGAGAACGGAAGGGACTTTCTGTAAGGCATACATAATGGTCCTCTCAAGCACACCAATAACTTGCTTGGAAAGAAATGCTTTTAGTTACTGCATTTATCTTTTCAAGACCTGAAGAAGTCATGTTGTTATAGCTGAGTGGCTAAACACGTTGGCTAGGTCAAGATTACGCGTGAAGAACATCATAAATAAGATCGATAAGAAGGAATTCCTTTACCTTTGAAAATGTATCATTTGTCCACAATTTCCCCTCAAAAAACCTGTAGGGTGTTCGTGCTCGCTCGGTACGCTTGCTCGCCATGGTGCAGTACGACAATAAGTTTCACTTTCAAATGTCACCAGCCGCCACTGCTCCTTTTGATTCCTTTTCCTAAGAATGCTTAATTAGGGATGTCATTTTAGCGTTAGTGTATGGATAGATTAATGCTCGATGCAGGGAAACCTATACTCATGCTTTCTGATCCTCTGCATCTTCTTTCTTGAATTGATTGTTTTTCTGATGTTACTTCATTTAAATTGGATATACAGATTTGGCTTTATGCTAATTCTGATGTATTTCTACACCCTCATCTTGAGGTGGCTTTATGTCCCCTTATTTTTTGCTTTTAAATAAGTTAACTAATCTTATTTAGGTGTCCGTGGTTCCTTTGTGGCAAATGGATTTTTTGTTCAATTGATTGGCTATAATAATGAATCTTCTCTTTTCTACCCTTACATGCTGCTGAAAAGAACCATCGGATTGTGAATCTTGAACAGGTCCAGAATTTATGGGCGCAGCCCTTTCAATTGGTAGCAGAGGATGGTTAGCACATGAAGCGAGGGTGAATCCAGAAATCAACCTAGAAAAGCGGAACCTAGTACCCCAAGGTCCCAAAATAGAGACCAATGACGAGAACGGAGAGTGAATGAATCTGGCAGAGACTGACGTAGTCTGATGTGTGGCGAGATCAGCAGCAAGCGATGGAGTGAGTATTGATAGGGTGTATGTCATGGGTTATATTGCGGGAAGGATTTAATCAAGTGATGTCTTGCAGAGTTGGTGTGATAGTTGAATAAATATGGTTTCGGCCAGATGTGGTCCTAGGATTGAGATTTGAGTTTCAGGTCCCGAAGTGGCCTAAGATCCCGGGATATTAAAAGGGTGTAGAAGACACCGAGATTTATTGAGATTGTCTGCCCAAAGAATGTAGGAGTTGTCATGAGATTTCGTCGGCAGGTCTTCTTAAGAAAGTGAAAATTGTGTAAATGCGAAGTATGGGAATCGTTTAGTAAGCCTTGTGTACAGAAGTGAGCTATACAGATTCAGGTGACCAGCGCAGGTCAAGGGTCACTGTGTGTGAATGCTCTTGGATGACTGAATTCTATTGGTCTTTTAGATGCCAGACAATTACAGAGTTTAAGACGATTGTGTAAACTAATATGCACTGAGAAATTGTGTAGGAGGGTGAGCTGCTGTGAGGAGTGAATGTGACGTTGGAGTGTGCCACGCTGTGATAGATCGGCTGGTGTAACACCGGAATGAGAAAGGTTGGTAGCCATCGGGAAGTGGTGGTTGGGAAATATTGTTTCATCGTAAAATTTTGAATAACTTGCAATTGAATCATGTGATGTTTTAGGGTGTTGCAGGATCTTTTCAGGGGTGACCAAGGGGTTGTTACCTGAGTGGGAGAAGAGGCACCACCCAAAGATACTCCAGCACATTATATGGCGAAAAAAGTTTGGCTCCACATTATAATTTGGCTTCAAAATTGGCATAAAATCACTGAAAAGGAGTGTGAATTGTCTTTCCCATGTTTTGGTTCATTTCAGTTGGATGTGTTGTACCAGTTGAGGTGAATAATGTTTGTGCTGCGACCTTTTCCTAGACCAACACAGTTTGAGGCGTTATCAATCAATCAATCAGGGGTTTGTGAAGCACTGCTGCTCACCCGCGAGGGTCTCAAGGTGCCAGGGGGGCTCCGTTGAGTGTTGGGGTCATCCGAAGAGCCAGGTCTTGAGGCCCTTCCTGAAATGGAGCAGTGCATGGATTTGCCAGGGGTGGAGAAGGAGGTTGTTCCAGGTTTTGGCTGTGAGGTAGGAGAAGGACTTTCTTCCTGTTCTGGTCTTGTAGATGCGTGGGATGGTGGCTGATCAGAGGTTTCTCTTGGGTGCATGGAAGGAGAGGCGGTTGTTTAGGTATGCTGGTCCGATGTTGTAAAAGGCCTTGAATGCGTTAGTGTTAGTGAGGAGCTTGAAGTTTATCCTTCTTTAGATGAGGAGCCAGTGGAGATCGCAGAGGTGTTGGGTGATGTGGTTGTGATAGGAGATGTCTAGGATCAGTCTGGCTGCGGCGTTCTGGACGGTCTGGAGCTTGCAAAGGAGTTTCTTGTTGATTCCAGCATAGTGAGCGTTGCAGTAGTCCAGTCTGCTACTGATGAGGGCGTACATGACCATTTTCATTTATTCTGATGCGATCCATCTAAATGTTTTTTAGAGTGTGCAGAGGGTGTTGAAGCAGGCCGAGGATAAGGCATTGATCTGGCGGTTCATCGTGAGCGATGAGTCGAGTACGAAGCCGAGGTTTTGTGTGTGGTCCGTTGGGGTGGGTGGTTACCGAGTGTGGCGGGCCACCATATGTCATCCCATGCGGAGGGGGTGGAGCCAAGGATGAGAACTTCTGTTTTCTCTGAGTAGAGTTTCAGGCAGCTCTTCTTCATCCAGGTGGCGACTGCTTTCATCCCTTCTTGGAAGTTGTGTCTGGGGATGTTGGGTTCTTTGGTGAGGGAGAGGATGAGCTGGAAGTCCTCAGCATAGAAGACGATGTTTAGCCCGTGGTTTCTGACGATGGATGCAAGGGAGGCCATGTAGATGTTGAAAAGGGTGGGGTTGAGGGGAGATCCATAAGGCATTCCACATCTGATCTCTGTTGGTTCAAGAGGTAGGGCGGGAGTGTGACTCGCTGAGTTCTGTCTGCCTAAAATGACCATATCCAGTCAAGAGCCTTTCCGCGGATGCCCGCGCCGTGGAGTCTGGTAGCTAGTGTGTGGTGGAGTAGACAGTGTTGAAGGCATCTGAGAGGCCCAGGAGGATGAGGGCTGCCATTTGGCCCTGGTTGAGGAGGAAGCGGGTGTCGTTGGTGGCGGTGAGTGGGGTGGTCTTGGTGCTGTGGTTGCTGCAGAATCCGGATTGGGAGGTATCCAGGACTTTGTTGGCTTCGATGAAGCTTGCTAGCGGGGTGTTGACCGCCTTTTCTATTACCTTGCCTGCGAATGGAAGCAGGGAGATGGGCCTGAAGTTCTTGAGCTCCATTGTGTCTGCAGAAGGTTTCTTCAGGGGGGATTGACTTCATCATGTTTCTAGTCATCTGGGAATTCAGCGGTTTCGAGGGAGCAGTTGATAGTCCGGTGTAGTTTTGACGCGATGGCTGTGGCGGCTCTGTGGAAGATGTGGGGAGGGCAGGGGTCTTAGGGTGCTCCAGAGTGGATGCACTTCATGGTCTTTACTCTGTCTTCTGTCGTGAGCAGGATCCAAGTGAGCAGGGTCTGTCAGTTGGCGTCGCTGGGGGGGAGCTTTAGCGGTGCAGAGGTCTTGGTTGTCAAAGTTGTCATAGAGCGTCTTAATCTTGAGGTAAAAAAGGTGCTGAGTCTGTTGCAGAGGTCTTGGGAGGGTGGGACGTCTGATGTTTTCTGCCTGGTTTGGCAAATTACTTGACGATGGAGAAGAGTTCTTTGGAGTTTTTGGCGTTGGTGAGGATTCTGTCTTGGAAAAAGTTCTTTGAAGGTGTTGTGGATTGACTTAAATACCGTTTGGAATTGTGGTTCCTAGTAATCTATGGTCTGCTTGTAAAAAAAGCCATTGAGTGGCCAGCTCCTGAACCGGAGAGGTATTCAGTGACTCATTGTCCTTCGTGATGTGGTGATCACATGGCTACAGCCAAATTAGCCCCTCAAGATATTGATTGGATTAAGATAGAACGCAGGCCCCAGGAGCCTAAAGAGCCAGTGCATGCTTATCATGAAAGGCTGTTACAAGTCTTTAAGCAGTTCAGTGGATTAGACACGGGTCAGTTCTTCTCAAAGTTTGTCACAGGGTTGAGGTCGGAGGTTAGCCTCATGATCCAGCAACATTTGATCTGCTGGCAAAATAAGTCTGTGGATGAAATTCTGCGGTATGCCTGGCATTGCAGTGATGAGGTGGAGTCGACACAGGAGAATAAAGGAGAAGTTGATGCTGGTTCAAATGCGAAATGCACAGGAAGGAGAGCTGGTGCAGGCAACAGGGCAACAGTAGTTCGCAACCAGGCAAATGTCCCATCAGGTGTTCAGGTTACATCAGGGGTGGCGGGACAGGTGAGAGGTAGAGGAGTCCCCATAGATCCTAAAACAGGGATAGATGTTGCAACCCTGAAAAAGACCACTGCTTGTCATTTTTGTCACTAGATTGGGCATTGGAAGTCGAGTGTTGTTTGAATCCTGCTAATCAAGTGCAGGAGAGAGAACTTGTGCAAGTGACAGATGTGTTAAATCAGTTGCTGACAGCGACTAGGCTGAGATCTCTTAATGCGGGAGGAAATCAGAGCTAGTTAGTGCAGATGCCCCAACCTCCGAGAATCTCACTGGGTAATCGACCCAGTGAGAAACGCTGCATAGATTTAAAAAGGACCTGTCCTTATGACGGTGCCTGAAGGAGGATAAAGGCTGTACACTTGGCAAAATCTTAGAGGTAGACCAGAAATTTGAATCATAGGCACAAATGTATTATAGGTACACTAATTGTAAGAGTAATTATAGTAATACCTGTAGTCATTATTGAGTCCATTTTAAGCGCACACAAGGTTGAGATACAGGGAGTGGGGGGTACATGGGACATCCACACCTACCACTGCTGGCTCAAAGGACGGTACATTATGATCTGATAAAGGCTTATTAGTGCAAACTAGTTGCTTTCTGCATGTAGATGTGTCTAAAGGTGATTACACATTGAATGCTAAGGTGTTGTACAAATATGTGAATACTATGGATTTCGAGAGATTGTTATGTGTGTATGCAATTGCCTGCTTCAGTTGAGGGGGGAATTAGGTATCATCACCTACCCCTTGCATAAGCAATACTTGTAGTTTGTTCCTTAGCATGTTCGATGGAAAGGGTCATTAAGAGCACTATTTCTCGAATTATGATTTGGTGTTTCAGAGATAACGGTCTATATGCATCTGAACAAATATGATTATTACAAGCAAGAGGAGAGAATGGAAAAGTATTTTGTACCCACAAAAAGTTCCTTCGTATATATGACAAAATATCGACTACAAAAATATCTACCTACCAAAATATCGCACCAAAAATATCGATTACATTAATATCGAGATCCTATCTCTAACAAGGTAAGTACAAAAATATCGAAAAAATAATATTGATGTCAAAAATATCGTTTTTTAAAAAATATAGTTTTTTTAATTAAAAAACATGGAATATTAACAAAATAATAAAAACTAATAATAATAAAGATATGACACATAGTATATACTTCATTAATAATACCTCTAATACAATTTTTTAATAACTTATAAATAAATGAAAATATAATAAATTACACATAAATGTCTATACATCAAATATAAATAACAATTAATAAAAATGTAAAACAAATAAAAAAAAATACATTTTGCATAGCGTACGGGTACAAATTACTATTACCACTCCAGAGAGTGTAACAGTAGGGAAAGTGTTGGATAGCGTAGGGGTAACAATTACTATTCCAACTCCAGAGAGTGCAACAGTAGGGAAAGTGTTGGATAGCGAAGGGGTAAAAAATACTATTTCCACTCCAGAGAGTGCAACAGTAGGGAAAGTGTTGGATAGCGTAGGGGTAAAAATTACTATTTCCACTCCAGAGAGTGCAACAGTAGGGAAAGTAACACTCGAACCCTACATCAGACACCTGATGGATATCTCCTTCTGCTCCAGCTCCATACCTGAGGACTGGAAACAGGCTGTGGTGCTTCCCCTCCGTAAGAAGCCCAACATTAGTTGTGAGAAGCTAGACAACCTTCGCCCCATCTCCTTGCTGCCTTATTTCTCTAAGGTAGCGGAGAAGGTGGTAAATAAACAACTAATGAAATTTGTGGAAGAAAGCAACCTTCTTCATCCTACCCAATTCGGGTACCGGATCCCGTCACTCCACGGAGTCTGCCCTTCTTAGGGCTACCGAAACCCTTAGGCAAGGGGCTGATGAGGGACAAACAATGGCCTTAATCCTCTTAGACCTCAGCGCGGCGTTCGACACTGTAGCACACTGTAGCACACTCCATCTTGCTACAGTGTCTGAACAAAGGTGGGGTGAGAGGGGCAGCGCTGAAATGGATCTATTCATTTCTCACAGGCCGAAGTTTCCAAGTGAGGCAAGGTGATTATTATTCGGAGCGAATCTCTTTGGATCAGGGGGTGCCGCAGGGCTCGTCCCTGAATCCGACACTTTTTAATCTTTATGTTGCCCCGATTGCCACCTTAGTAGAGAGTGACGGCCTCCGAATGGTGTCTTATGCCGACGACACGCAGTTGGTAATCTCCCTGTCGCGTGCGCCCGGTCCTTCAGCGGACATCTTCAGAGCTTGCATGCAAGATCTTGCTGCCTGGATGTCCGCCAATTGCCCTTAAGCTCAACGGAGGCAAGACCGAGGTGCTGGTAGTGGGGGGAGGCCAATCGGCGTGGACGTCGGCATGGTGGCCGCCTTGCTTAGGTCCAACACCCATCCCTTGCCAGAAAGCAAAGAACTTGGGCATTTGGTTTGATTCCGACCTTACCTTTGGCCCCCAGATTAATCAGGTGGTTGGATCATGCTTCGGGACTCTCAAAAGTCTTAGGAAGGTATTGAAGTTCTTACCTATCAGAGCCCGCCAAACCCTGGTACATGCACTAGTCACGTCAAAAATGGACTACGGCAATCTTCTCTACTTAGGGACCCTGGAGAAGAATCTGAGTCGTCTACAGGTTCTACAGAATGCCGCGGCCCGACTAGTGCTCAGACTACCCAGAAGAGCTGCATCCATAGCGGCCCTCCGGTCTTTGCACTGGCTCCCGATTAGAAGCAGGGTAGAATTCAAGGCACTATGTACGTGTCACCGGATTATCCATGGGAGGTCTCCTCTCCCACTAAAAGGGCTGCTGACATCCTACGAGCCGTCCCGCTCCCTGAGATCTTCCGGCTCAGGACTCCTAGTCGTTCCTAAGGTGTCCAGAGCTCGGATGGGCGGAAGATCCTTTAGGCACCTTGCAGCTGTTAGATGGAATAAGCTACCTACGGCGTTGCGATTGGAATCATCAGAACCACTCTTTAGAGCTAAGCTCAAAACGACATTATTCGCACAGTAAGGTGTTCCGCATGTGTAAGTTCCAGTAAATTCTGCTCCTCAGCGCGGGGACATGCCGCTGTGCGTCACCAAGCGCTTTATAAAACCCCCTAAATAGAAAAATAGAAATAGTGTTGGATAGTGTAGGGGTAACAATTACTATTCCCACTCCAGAGAGTGCAACAGTAGGGAAAGTTTTGGACAGCGTAGGGGTAACAATTACTATTCCCACTCCAGAGAGTGCAACAGTAGGGAAAGTGTTGGATAGCGTAAGGGTAAAAATTACTATTCCCACTTCAGAGAGTGCAACAGTAGCGAAAGTGTTGGATAGCGTAGGGGTAAAAATTACTATTCCAACTCCAGAGAGTGCAACAGTAGGGAAAGTGTTGGATAGCGTGGGGGTAAAAATAACATACTTAAAAATAAATGTATTTTTTTAAATAATAAAAAACTTAACTATTAAATAAATATAAACCATTTACAAATACCAATACATAACTATTTAAAACATGATTAGCAAAATATGTTTAAATTAAAAAAATATTAAAAATACCATTTAATAATATTTAATTACCAATTAATAATTATTTAACAATTATATAATTAACAAAACAATTAATTAAAAAACATTTCTCCTTAATTACATTTAAATTACTTCCCACCCTATTCCCCTATAAACCCACAACCCGCTACAGAACATAATTATCAATTAATCAATTAATCAAAATAAATTACCAATTAATTAAAAATAATTATCAATTAATTAAAATTAAGTTATAATTCCTATTAATTAATAATTAATTTAACATAATTAAATTACTTCCCACCCTATTCCCCTATAAACCTACAACCCGCTACAGAGCATAATTATCAATTAATCAAATAATTAATTAATTACCAATTATTTAAAAATAATTACCAATTAATTAAAATTAATTTATAATTCCTACTAATTAATAATTAATTTAACATAATTAAATTACTTCCCACCCTTTTCCCCCATAAACCCACAACCCGCTACTGAACATAATTATCAATTAATCAATTACTTAAAATTAATTACCAATTATTTAAAAATAATTACCAATTAATTAAAATTAATTTATAATTCGTACTAATTAATAATTAATTTAACATAATTAAATTACTTTCCACCCTATTCCCCTATAAACCGACAACCTGCTACAGTACTAAAATACAAACTTACATAAAAATTAATTAAAAACATTATAGATACATAATAATATACACATAAATAATATAAAAATCGATATTGGTAACATCGAAATTATTAACATCGATATTACTTACATCGATATTTAACACTTCGATATTACTAATATCGATACTAAATCTATCGATATTACTTACCTTCTATATTATGTCCCTTCGATATTTAAACTTCGATATTATTGTATATCGATATTTAAATATCGATATTTTGTCTGCATATTGTTCCTTCAAGTAGCAGTGACAATGGTGCCAGGAGTATATTTTGTGTGTGAAAAGAATGCATATGTTCGGCTTCCGAGTAATTGGTATGGTACTTGTTATGTGGCAGTTGTGTTTCCAACGATATATCATGTGGAAGACCTGAAGAGTTTGGAGGAAAAATCGAACTGTAGAGAAAAACGCGAACTGAGTGCCGGTGAAGTTGTGGGAGACATATATGGAACGCTGATACCTAGTTTGCAAGTAGTGTTGAATGACATCAAGATTAGAAGGTTGTCTACCATTGTGGATAAGTTATCAGTTAACACAGCTCAGTCGTTGTTGCTCATAGATGGAGAAATGGTTTTGATAAGGGTGATGATGATGCAAAGCCATCTTGCGTTAGATGTGCTATTGGCAAAAGAAGTCGAAGTCTGTCGGATGCTGAAGGTCCAACAGTATTATACTTACATTCACAATAAAAGTAGAGATCTGAGGGGATATATAAGTACCATCACTGAGATACACCATGAGATCCATGACTTGGCTACTGGGGGAATGTGGGATAAGATTGGAAAATGATTTGGTATGGTTGGAAGTTGGTTTTGCTAACCTAGGTAAGGGAATTCTGGGATATATCTTGAAACCCATCATTATTGTTGTGATCTGTGTTATCATCTTAATAGGCATGATAAGGACATACAAATGGCACAGGGCAAGGCAAATGGAGAATTCCTTTAGGGAAAGAGTGAGAAGGGATGAAAGACTGCAGGACAGACATAATGAGAATCTGAAACGGTTAGAGGAGTTCAGACAGAGGAGGCTAGCTATGATATTTGTTTAGATCGGTCTACTCTACAGGGATTTAAAAGTGGTTTGGGAATACTGAAGATATCAGAGGGGGGAACTGATGTAGCGGAAATCAAATTTTAATTGTAGAATTGGTTGCCGTTGCACTCAAGACGGTGTAAACAAAGTTAAGTAACAAAAAGCAATCCACAAATAACAAAATGACAGAATTATCCAAACAAAAGAACTCTCGATAGGTGAATCTTGGAGTCTTTAATGTTGCAAACAGCCAGCCGACACGTGTTTCATCGCACTCGCGATTCCTCAGGGCTGAAATGAATAAGGTTGACAATGGAGCATGTATCTCACAGAGATCAAGTGTACAATAAGACCTGGTTACATGGTCTAGCATGCTCAGTGATTGCTTCTACTAGATTAAGTGTCCAAAAAAGGAACTATCTGTGATTTCTAAGTGCCACCCCAACACATCCGTGTCGTAAGTGTAAGATTAGACACTGTTACCTTTAGCCGTGCAGTTCAATAGTGATTTTGTGTATAAACGCGTGGGTGTGACAGTATTATGAGTACTAGGAAACAGAGTCTATATTTGAAAAGTGATCCATTTGTGTACGACTCAGTCACACTACATGCTTCGTGAATCTGTGAGTAGGCTAAAAACTCTCAGCCTAAGAATATATCCGTCACATACCTAATAGGCTGTGTTCCAGTCAGAAGGTCTAATTATCCACACGAAAAAAAGATAAGCACATGACAACCAGAAAAATCCCATTACTATTTGTCCAATATTCATTTCTCAGGAATCGAGAGTTCTTTTGTTTGGATAATTCTGTCATTTTGTTATTTGTGGATTGCTTTTTGTTACTTAACATTGTTTACACCGTCTTGAGTGCAACGGCAACCAATTCTGTTCTTGCTAGGGTAGGTGCTTCTCTACTCTATCGAGTGGTTCAAGGTCTTGCACCTAAATAGGCAGCAATTCTATACTGATGTGCGCACATACGGGCAGTGCACCCAGAGCCTAACTGATCAAAAGCCTTCCCAAGTTCTCACTCAATTATCAGTTCGGGGTAGCCGCCACGCACAATCTTTAATTCTTCTTCATCCCGATATATCTAGAATACCCCTAGATAGGGAGACTCATCTTTCCATAACATGGATCGTACCAAAGTGGCAGAAGAGCTTTTTGATAACCTAGCCAAAGGGATGTCCACTCAATCCGCTTCTACTAGTACTAATCCCCCTCGTATAGAGGGTCTCAAGGATAAATTTCTGAAATTGGAAAGATTAAAGAAATTGGAAAATTCAAAATGGTGGGATGGGGTGACCCTAAAACAATATCTAAGATTAAAACGTATTCCTAGAGGGTTAAGAGGCCAAATATTCCCCACCTATGACGACCTAGATGCAGATCTCATGGTAAAATGGGAGGAATCTCTGATCAATAACTCCATCACTCTTATGGAAATATTGATTGTTAGTTCGGAACGTAAGGTAACAAAATTGCAGGCAGATATAGCCACCTTAGAACAAGAAATTAAGGATCTGAATTTGCCCGAACCAACATTCAAAAATTACACTATTTTGGATGAAATCCTTTTGAAACACCAATCGGATATCAAGAATAGAAAAGCTCGGCAACTTAGAAGGGACGAGTTGGATTACGCGCGTGGAAGAATTTTCACGTTTGATAAGAAATATGACTCCATGATCCCGAATAGTTCCAAAACCAATAGTAAAAATAAGACTAGCTCAGAACCTGCCTCCCTGTCCTCTAGTAATGCCTCTTTAAACTCTGTCAATACTACTGGGGGTGATTCGGATAACCAAGACAGACAAAATATGCCTGCATTTTTTCAAGAGGTTTTACGTATAAGGAAGGGCAACAGATACGTGCCCCCAAGAAACCAGCCCGATCAAAAACAAGACGAGGTAGGGGCAGCAAACTCAGAGGACTATCGAAGAAAACTGAGATCAGGAGCCAACAAGAATCAGTAAACATTGAGAATCAGGGTGTACAGGTTATCAATCTCTCAAAACTAATCCTTACTCCAGATATGATATCTCTCTTGAGTAGGGGTTGAACTTTAACCCTTACGCCACGGGCGATATCTGTAAACTGAAAATTGATCTTTTCAAATTTATACGGAATCTTAAATTGAAAAAGCATTTCTATGGGTCAGAGAATAGGGAGAGAGAAATGAGAATCACGCCTGTTCAAAGTACTCCTGATACATTATCAATAAAAGATGTACATGCAACCCACCTTCTGTTGTCATTAACTGATATGGAAGATTCTCCTCTAGACATGGACCAACTGCTGGAGGAGTTAGACATAGAATCTGATTTCAGCATTGTCAGTGGTTTGAGGTCTAAATCCAAATGGATCCCAACACTACCTGGTGGCAATGCAATAGACACGTTTCACAAACGAATATTAGAGGACTTGGACAACCTGAACAGTCATCGAAAAGACAGGATGTTTAAATACAAGGATAACCTTACTCATGGGGAAAGACATGCACTAACGAGACTTATGAAAGATAATACCATCACTATCAGGGAAGCTGGCAAAGGGGGCAACGTAGTGATAATGGATCGAATAGACTATCACCATGAAATCTCCCAGCAATTACAGGATGAGTCTTGCTACGAACACCTTACATATAACCCCATGGGTCCTTTAACATTGGAGATCAACTCACACTTACTTAAATGGAAACAATCTGGGCTACTGAACGAGAAAGAATATCTATATCTTAAAGTGTTCAGACCAACCTACCCATGGCTTTATACACTTCCAAAAGTCCACAAAAAACTCCCATTTCCACCAGGGAGACCAATTGTTTCTGGCATTGGGGGCCCGACCGAAAGAATAGCGGAATACGTGGATATTTTCCTGGGTCCTCTGGTCAGAAACTTACCTTCCTACATACAGGACAGTAAACACATTCTAAGTACACTAGCAGACATCCAGTGGCAAGAGGGTTCTCTACTTGTCACGTTAGATGTAGTCTCACTGTACACCAGTATCAACTTAGATCTAGGTATACAGACAGTAAACAAGTTTCTGCACAATACACCTGCAACACTCTGGCAACATACTGTAATGCTATCCACAATGATTGAGCTTATACTAAGAAACAACGTTTTTATGTTTGACAAAAACTGGTACTGTCAAAAGAAGGGAGTGGCCATGGGATCAAAAATATCACCCTCGTTTGCCAACTTGTTCATGGGTGCACTGGAATCTGACCTCATCTGGAGCAAGAAGGGTGCGCAATATATCGACTCCATTATTTTTTGGGGTCGGTATATTGATGATTGTATCCTGATCTGGTCCGGCTCTGAGGAGCTTTTACAAGATTTTTTCAGATATCTCAATGACAACTCTTGGGATATCAGATTTACTATGAATTGGAGCAAAACCAATATTGAATTTCTGGATTTTGAGTTTTATGTTTCAGCTAACTGTCTCCACAGTAGACTGTTCAGGAAATCCACTGCATGCAATGCAGTCTTGCATGCCTCGAGCTCACATCCCCCTCACCAAATAAACGCCATACCCTATGGCGAGTTCTTAAGGGCAAAACGGAACTGTAGTGAGGATGGAGAGTTCAGGAGATGTTTGACTGGCATGCAGGAAAGATTTTATAACAGAGGGTATTCCAACCAGACTATTGAGAAAGCCAAAAAAAGGGTTAAGAAAGTAAAGAGAACACATACCCTTACCTCTACACACAAGCCCTCCACATCTGGTAGGGAACAAATTAGAATGGTGACTGACTACAATTCACTCCATGATGCCTTACGCAAAAGCCTCACCAAACATTGGGGTCTCTTAAAGTCAGAAAGAGCTCTCGCAGATTGTATTACAGATAGACCCCAAATTACATTCAGAAGGGGTAATACACTTAAAAGTAAATTGAGTCCCACGGTACCTAGAGACACTACAACAACAACTTGGATGACACAACACAGTCTAGGCTTTTATAAGTGTGGATTTTGTAGTATATGTAAATGGGCTAAACATGGCACCACCGAATTCATGGGCCCTGATGATGTAACCTACACGATAAAATATAACATTAATTGTACCACCAAATTTGTGATTTATATTATCGAATGTGTATGTGGAAAATTTTACGTAGGGAGCACTATCAGACAACTGAAAGAAAGAATGATGGAACATGTCAGGGCAATACTCAACGGCGATCCCAAATATCCGGTGGCCCTACATGTAGCCTCCTGCCAAAGTGATAGGGCCAACAAAGTGGTTAAATTCTTTGGTATTGACACTGTCCCCCAGGATGTAAGAGGAGGCAACCGGGAATTAAAACTCAGGCGCACAGAGGCAACTTGGATCATGCGTCTGAGGTCCGTTGACCGGGGACTCAACTATGATCATGAGATGCAGTATTTTTTGGGCAACTGACATATGAAATGGGATTATGGACATGATACTGTCATGCATTATATTTTGTATTTTTTTAAATTAAGCAATGTTATGGATATCAGAATGGTATGATTATGGTATGATTATGGAATTCCCTCATGCTAGAATAACCCTCCTGTACGTGATTTTGACGTTTTATGATGTCCTACTTCTGTATATTTAAAAGGAAATTGTATATATACAAATGTGATTAAGAAATGTAAATGTACTAAAGTTAGAATTGTATATTGTAAATACCCACGTGTGATTGGGATGAGCACCGATAGTCTGTAGATTGGAATGCACGGTGTTCACAAATTTAGCTCACCAGCCTTAAACACGGCTTTCTGTTGATGAAAATCGACCGTGAATATGTGGGGAAATTAATTATTCCCACTAGGTCGTACCTTTGCGCTTTGCCAATCACATAGACTAATTTATAACATTTTAACCTCCCCAATTGGTTATTTGCCTTTAATGCCTTGAATACGGATTAGATACAATACAATATTTATTGTCATGGGAAAAATGCGGTACGTGACAAATCCTCATGAGGATGGTGGATAGTAAGATTTGGAAGAGAACCCAACATGGAGGACGAACCATACGATGCGAGCGGTCTAGTTTTCAGTACGCCACGGTGAAACGCTACTTAGCGTCGTGGGTACGCCAGTCACGTGTCCAAACAGGAACACGGATCCGGACGCATTACACGCCGCATCTCCGCTTTAACGAGGTAAGCGGCTTAAATACATGCCGGCAGGATTTTTCATAGTGAGCATTTCTCATATTAACTTAGGATCATTTCAGGAGCATAACTCCTCCTTTATTTTGGTGTCTTTATAGCGGGAAGCGCCAGATATATCGGACGTAAACACGGCATTAACAGTCCACTTCTTACCTAAGGTAAGACTTTGTTTTAACGAACCGTTTTTTTATCTCTATATTCCGCATTCCATGGGATATTCATTAACTGGTATCACGCATAATCTCTACAGAGCACTACTCGACTCGCCGTGGGCAACAAATAAAGAGGGAAATGTAATAATAATCTTGATCTCCAAGCGGGAAACCACGGACATAATGTAAGTCTAGGGGATATTTACTTCAAACAGAATCGTTTTTTGATAAATAGATTGTCGTAATAAACCACAGTTTGAGTTAGGGGAAGGTGCACTTTGTATTTGACGATGAAGATATTGGTTGTGTGACAGGCAAAGGGGCGCGGTTATTTCTGATGTAAAGGAAAGTGACTGTATTCTAAAACAAAAGGACATGTTTTTAACTGGCTGCAGTTTGGTATGGATGAAATGCAGACCCATGTATAGTAATTTGGACTACCAATCTGATTACAGAATTGATTTCATATTGGATACTCGGACTGGGTATTTGCGGTCAAGAGCCAGGCTGGGTTGGAAATATCACCAGCTGAGCGGTGAGCTTTTAATACTTTGTTCCTCGCATTCTCACCACTGTACTGTTTCTTGCCTGAGAAATGAATATTGGACAAATAGTAATGGGATTTTTCTGGTTGTCATGTGCTTATCTTTTTTTCGTGTGGATAATTAGACCTTCTGACTGGAACACAGCCTATTAGGGATTTGACGGATATATTCTTAGGCTGAGAGTTTTTAGCCTACTCACAGATTCACGAAGCATGTAGTGTGACTGAGTCGTACACAAATGGATCACTTTTCAAATATAGACTCTGTTTCCTAGTACTCATAATACTGTCACACCCACGCGTTTATACACAAAATCACTATTGAACTGCACGGCTAAAGGTAACAGTGTCTAATCTTACACTTACGACACGGATGTGTTGGGGTGGCACTTAGAAATCACAGATAGTTCCTTTTTTGGACACTTAATCTAGTAGAAGCAATCACTGAGCATGCTAGACCATGTAACCAGGTCTTATTGTACACTTGATCTCTGTGAGATACATGCTCCATTGTCAACCTTATTCATTTCAGCCCTGAGGAATCGCGAGTGCGATGAAACACGTGTCGGCTGGCTGTTTGCAACATTAAAGACTCCAAGATTCACCTATCGAGAGTTCTTTTGTTTGGATAATTCTGTCATTTTGTTATTTGTGGATTGCTTTTTGTTACTTAACATTGTTTACACCGTCTTGAGTGCAACGGCAACCAATTCTGTTCTTGCTAGGGTAGGTGCTTCTCTACTCTATCGAGTGGTTCAAGGTCTTTCCACTCGCCGTCTTGCACCTAAATAGGCAGCAATTCTATACTGATGTGCGCACATACGGACAGTGCACCCAGAGCCTAACTGATCAAAAGCCTTCCCAAGTTCTCACTAAATTTTAATTGTAGGGGTGCATTTTAATCACACATGTAGAGCGCACCCTCATATAATCCTTTGTTGTATTAATATGAAGTGTTTGAATTTTAAATTGTAATTATATGAAATGTGATGTATTTAGGCAATTGAATAGTAAAATGGAGAACTAACGTAGAAAGTGAATATAACTAACAGCAACATTAACGTGGAGACTTCGTGTTGTGCAACTAAGGGTCATTCTTTTATTAAATGTGTTTATTCATTTTGTTGTTTACAGATATTAATTGAATGTGCCTTATTTTTCTATGCAAAGTCGTGAAGCTCATATCCCATTTCTTATGTTAGCTGAATCTTGTAGGCCTGAAATGCTATTTCCCTGGAAGCTCTTGCTTTAGAATTAATAAGCTTAATTTCATGTGTGCTGTGAACTTTGTTCTTTCTTCTGTTTTTTATTGCAGGTCAACGAAGCACTCTTGTTAGCTAGAATAATGTCTTTGTTTATTATTCAGGCAAGGAGAGGAAAAGTTACTTTGAATGATTTGAAACGATAAGGGAAGGGTGTTGCTTGTTGCAAACAGCAAGCAACTCCAACGTTGTATGTTTTTGTGTTCCAACTAGATAAATATAGCTGAACCACTAGTATGGTCGTGTTCTCCTGTCAACAAACAACAAGCAACTCCAGGGTTGTATGTTTTTAGGTTCCAACTAGACACCAGACAATGGGGACAGTATCTGTTACATGTTACGTGTTACGTGTTTTCGAGATCGTGGGGCAAAATAAAGCCGAACAGTCAAACTCATCAGATCGACCCAACAGGCGGACCATCCAAGAACATCAACCTTATATGTATGTTGTTAAATGTAAACTGTAAATACCAATAAAAAGATTTAAAAAAAAAAAAGAAAAGCGACTTACCATAATGTGTTGTTGGTAGTGGGGAAAGCGCCCATTCTACTTCCTCTGCTTTCAGAGGGAGAGGATTTTAGAACAAGCTCTGTCTCTATAGCTTCATGCTATCTGACCTATTGATGTTGGAGAGAATTCTTAGGAAGAATCCACATGCGGATACTCCTTTTAATACCTTTTCCTGAAATTATTAAGTAGGGATGTCATCTTACCGCTATGTAGGGATAATTTAATTCTTTATATTCATCAACTCTCGATACAGGGAAACTTGGACTCATGCTTATTTCTTGAATTGATTGTTTTGCTGATGTAACATCATTGAAATTGGATATACAGATTTGGCTTTATGCTAATTCGAATGTATTTCTACACCCTCATCTTGAGGTGTCTTTATATCCAGGTATTTTTGGCTTTGTGGTAAATTAACTAACCTTACTTAGTTGTCCATGGTTACTATGTGTCCAAAGGATTTCTTGTTTGATTGATTGCCAATAATAACGAATCTTCTCCCATCTAAGCTTACATGCTGCTAAAAAGAACCATTGGGTTGGGAATCTAGAAATAGGTCCAGAATGTATCGGCCCAGCCCTTTAACACTTCAAAGGGTGCCTAAATTCAGGGAGAGGACACTGGAAAGGCACCAGGGGATATCTCAGGAAGGATATGGGGTGATGAGAGAATCATAAAGAGCAGGACTAGGGCCCTGGGTTAATCCTTTGAGGCACATACTGTGGCTGACATCCAGATGTGAACCTCTTGTCACTCCCATGACCTGTTTTGTGTGTCTTTCAGATTTGGAGTCGCTCCTCCTGCTACAGACTGCTTTCTGGAGGAAGGGCAATACAGAGGAGTAGGCACTTCAAAAGGAAACAGACACCCAACGCAAATTTAAAAGACTCAGGGGCATCAAGCATACATTTTGCAATTCTGAATTAGCAATTTTTACCGAAGTGCTATTTTGGAATCGCAAAATGCAGTGCATGTAGAAATCGCAAAACATTTTGCGATTCCTTAACATTAGCTAATAGCGATTCCGAAATTATGGGCCACTCTTAGCTAATGTGACTCCATTCATTCCTATGGGACTACAGACCCATAGAAATGAATGGTTTTGCATTCGCAAATTGGGATTACCAAATTGGTAATCACAAATTTTGAATTCAAATCCAAGGCTGCCCGGGGGCCTACGGCCCCCTGAAACACCCCCTCAAAAAAGGTAAGTGCGCACATGTAAAGCACATGTGCTATGTGGCACTTTGAAAAAAGCATTTTTGTGCATTTTTCAAAGCGTGCACAAATTACCATCAACTTGAAGTTGATGGTAATTAGCTTTTCCTAAATGCACAGTTCGCATTTCGGAAAGGCTACATGCATCGCCTTTAGGGAATCGCAAATTGTGATTCCCTAAATGCATTTGCAATTTGGGTAATCGCAAATAATTGTGATTACCTAAATTGCGAATGACAAAAGGTACATGCATTGGAAAAGGCCTTTTCCGTTTGCAAACAGGCCGATTCACAGAATTGGCCTGTTTGCAAACGGAAAAAGGATTGATGCATCTGCCCCTCAGTCTCTAAATCACATTTAATGTCTATCAATGGACTATAAGAAGGGGAGCTCAAGGCCCAAATTTGCAAACTGTCTAGCAGCCAGCCAGGCTGTGCAAGAAGGAGAAACTCTGCAAAACTTTTGTCTGGTTTCTCAGCCGAGTGAGGGGACATTACACAGAGAAATACAAGACCATCTGCCGCTGGCACCTGGACCATTGGTGCTTGCCTGCATGCCAAGACCAGTGTGCAATGTAGGGAAGAGGAGAGAGCTTCGAGCGAGTAAGGTCCAGTAGGGAATTCTGGTTCATGGATCTCGATAGCAAGGTGTGAGGAGAGGGCAGCTTCACTGATTGATCCTTCACCCGTGTGGATTCCAGTCAGTGACCATGTATGCCAAAGGGGGTTGCTGTGAAGTTAGCTGTGCTGCACCAATTAGACTATGGCACATGTGCCAAGTAACATTCGCGACCCCGTAAACCAGAGAAGGCTACTGTGAAGATTACTGCTGTCAATCCGCTGGAGCCCATTAGCAGAGTAAACTCAGTGACCTCATTTTCCATAGAAAGCTGCAGTGAAGTGATCGTTACTATGGTGCCGATCGGGTTGTAGTACATGTGTAGAGGGAAGTTGGTGACTCCATATGCCAGAAGGGGTGCGTTGAAGTGAAGATACTGCTATGCCGATTCATCTGTATTCTCTGTGCAGAGTGAAATTGGCCACCTCACATGCCAGAGGGAGCTACAGAGAAGAAGACATTACTGCAATGCCGATCAGGGCATCGCCCATGCAGGGAGTAAGATTGGTGATCCCTTATGCCAGAAGAGGCCGGCATGAAGAAGAAGGGACTTTGCCTGGTTCAGCTGTCGTCGAGAGGAGAGGATGCAGTGATGACCTGTGCATGCCCGAGCCCTGACTGATGATCAGGATCTGAGCGATTCGCCCCCCCATCTCTTAGAAGGACCAAAGGAACTTATCATCTTGCTGGAGGAAGTGCCATGGATGCCCAGCCTCTGCCCCTGCAGAGCTGTGAGTGATACTCACTGTCAGCTGCTTCTGCAGCCCTCCGTGACGTCCAAGAGTGAAATGCTTCCGTGGTCTTCAGGAACACAACCCATGAAGGAGCTGGTAAGACTGGTTGCAGGGCCAGAAAGCCCCAGAGGAACCTGTTTTGTCACGGTAACTGGACATAATATCGACTACATAATATCGAATGGACAAAATATCGACGGAAAAATATCGACAATACCAAAATATCGACTATAGGAATATCGTTGAACAAAATATCGACTGCAAAAATGACCCAAAAATATCGAATACAAAAATATCGACTCAAAAATATCGACTAGACAAAATATCGAAATATAGTGAAAGTAAAAAATATCGAAAAAATGTTAGAAAATATTGATTTAATAAAATATTATATATATAATATATTAATAAATAGTACCTAATGTTTAGGAGCGGGTTGTGGGTTTATAGGGGAATAGGGTGGGAAGTAATTTAATAATAATTAATTAGTTAATATATGTTTGGTAATTGTTTTAATTAGATTTTAATTGGTAATTAATTAATATTAATTAGTTAATTGTTTAATTGATTAATTAGCATATAAGTTAATTGATTAATTGATTACTTGATTATTAATATTTTTTTAATAATTATTTTGTATATGATTTTAATTGATATATTGGTTATTAATTAATAATAATTAGTGATTTTTTGTATTAAGAATTAGTATATTATTGACATTTATTAATTGCTAACACATTAATTATAAATAGTTAATGATGTAATTAATATATTGCATATCATTTAAATAAATTAATTGGTAATTAATTTATAATAATGACTTAATTACATTAATTGTATACATTTAAATGTAATGTGTTAATTTATGTTGTAGTTAATTAATTAATTGGAATTAAACAATATTAATTAATCTAAATTATTATTATTATAGGTAATGTGAAAATATATTTTATAATATTTTTTTACAATAAATATGTATTTTTCATATATATATATGTTTAATGTTGTGTTCATTATTAGTTATAGTGTTCTGGCTTAGTTTCATAGTTTTTGTTATAGGTTAATTTTTTAGGGTTTTGGGTCTTTTTTCTAGTCGTGAGTAAAAGTGTATTTAGTGGGATTTGGGAAATTTTTACGTTTGTGGGTAAATGTGTATTTTTGAGTTTGAGGGTCAGTTTTCAGTTCTTGGGTAAAGGGCTATTTGTAGAGTTCAGGATCAGTTTTTAGTTTGTGGGTAAAGGGGTATTTGTAGGGTTCAGGGTCAGTTTTCAGTTTGTGGGTAAAGGGGTATTTGTAGTGTTCAGGGTCAGTTTTCAGTTTGTGGGTAAAGGGGTATTTGTTGGGTTCAGGGTCAGTTTTCAGTTTGTGGGTAAAGGGGTATTTGTAGGGTTCAGGGTCAGTTTTCAGTTTGTTGGGAAAGGAGTATTTGTAGGGTTCAGGGTCAGTTTTCAGTTTGTGGGTGTAGGGGTATTTGTAGGGTTCAGGGTAAGTTTTCAGTTTGTTGGGAAAGGAGTGTTTGTAGGGTTCAGGGTCAGTTTTCAGTTTGTGGGTGTAGGGGTATTTGTAGGGTTCAGGGTCAGTTTTCAGTTTGTGGGTAAAGGGGTATTTGTAGGGTTCAGGGTCAGTTTTCAGTTTGTTGGGAAAGGAGTATTTGTAGGGTTCAGGGTCAGTTTTCAGTTTGTGGGTGTAGGGGTATTTGTAGGGTTCAGGGTCAGTTTTCAGTTTGTGGGTAAAGGGGTATTTGTAGGGTTCAGGGTCAGTTTTCAGTTTGTTGGGAAAGGAGTATTTGTAGGGTTCAGGGTCAGTTTTCAGTTTGTGGGTAAAGGGGTATTTGTAGGGTTCAGGGTCAGTTTTCAGTTTGTGGGTAAAGGGGTATTTGTTGGGTTCAGGGTCAGTTTTCAGTTTGTGGGTAAAGGGGTATTTGTAGGGTTCAGGGTCAGTTTTCTGTTTGTTGGGAAAGGAGTATTTGTAGGGTTCAGGGTCAGTTTTCAGTTTGTGGGTGTAGGGGTATTTGTAGGGTTCAGGGTCAGTTTTCAGTTTGTTGGGAAAGGAGTATTTGTAGGGTTCAGGGTCAGTTTTCAGTTTGTGTGTGTAGGGGTATTTGTAGGGTTCAGGGTCAGTTTTCAGTTTGTGGGTAAAGGGGTATTTGTAGGGTTCAGGGTCAGTTTTCAGTTTGTGGGTGTAGGGGTATTTGTAGGGTTCAGGGTCAGTTTTCAGTCTGTTGATAAAGGGGTATTTGTAGGGTTCTGGGTCAGTTTTGGCCTTTAGGGTGAAGGGGTCTTTTTAGTGTTTTGGGACAGTTTTGGGTATTTTAGAGTGCTGATAGTTTAAGTTAACAGTGATACATTAAATTTATTACACAAAAATAGCTATTATTATAACTTTACATTAGTACCCTTTATTTAGATCAAAACTATTTATGTATTAGCATGTTTTCAGACAGTAGCTAGAGTGGAGTTGGAATTCTAATTATTAATTGGTTGGTGTACAGCACCATCAGTAATATTACCAACACTGGAGTTGGATTAATAAAATTACATTGGTTAGTCTCCACCACATTTTATGCTATTACCTTGAGTGTAGTAGGAATAGTACAATCATTTTTGTTAGTGTCCTGCAGCTTCTATGATTTTAGATTGACTGGAGTAGTAACAATATATATACAATTGGTCAGTGTGCAGCACATTTGTATACATTTGTTCATTACTGTAATTTACAAATAATAATTAATGCAACATAGATGTTTTCTAATAACTTTATTAAACAATTTTTCATTTTTTTATTGTGTACTACAATAAAATCACAAACAAATATAACATCATATTTTTTGAAACTTTTATTATTCACACAATAACATCTTTACATTTATATACATGTGGTCAATGTAAAACATAATTTGGATTACTAGATTTTTTCAGTAAATTTTACATATTCACATCAGTCACTTACAATTTAAACTATTTATATAGAAATATATTAAACAATGATTTTTTATATATTTCTTATATTAATATTTAATAATGTTAATATTAAATATTAATATAATAAAATATATAATACATATTTCTTTTTAACAAGTAACATGAGTAATATTACATTTTTAGGATCAATTCAAATACAAAAAAAAAATTTCTTGGTGTATATTTCACACAATGTTGTTTTTACATAAAACATATAAATCGATTTGGTTGTAAAGTTTATAATTGTATAGGGAAACAATATGTTTAATTATAATATCTGGTATTTATCAAATATTACTAAAGCAATTATATAATTTTGTTACACTTAGAAATAATTATATAACTTTTTTTACTAATTAATAAAAATAATAATTTTTTTATTATTTATTATTATTATTATTATTAATTAATAAACATAAACATTATTTTATTATTAACAAAAATATATACATTCACAGATAAAATAAAGACTTTTTTAAGGCCATTCTTTATATACTAAATGGTTCTACTTGTTATATTAATAACAATAAATAAGTTATATTATTTATCATTATTAATTATTCCCATAAACATTTTTAATGTTTTAGTAAAATTATACACAAATTTATTCATATAAATATACTGATTAACTAAATATTTACATCTTTTATTCAAAGTTTTATATAATTATTTAATATTATTAATATATAATACATATTATATATTAATTTATATTAAATATATATATTTTTTTAATAAAGGAAAATTGTCATGAGTATAGTGTATTAATTTGTTACATTATACATGTGTATGTATTATATATTTTACATTTAACATTGTTTATTCTAATATCCTTTTACACAAATGGGTTAAGGGGACTACTTTTTTACCGCGTAAGGTTATTGCGCTCCATTCAGGACTGGAGAAGTTCGCGGTTGGGAGTTGCTTCGCGTGGAGAGAGGTAAGGTTATTTTTAACTACAAATTATAAGTAAGTGGTTATGTTTGAGGGTATAATCAAACTCTGTAGTGTTTTTTGGTGTATGTATTAATAGTTTAATTTGCGTTTGGGTGAAAAGTTTCCGTTATAGATGTGTCGTGCTTTTTTTCCTTCAAGTCTAATTTTAAGTGTTCGGAAATGTCTTCTTACATGGTTAATGTTAATTGTTAGTATATTTACAAATGTGAAGGGGGTATTTGTGGGTGGCTTTCGTTATATATGTTATTTTACAGGTTTCGGTTCCTCGCACGAAAACTACATGGAAGGAAGCGTGTTTTTTAATGGAGAAACTAATGTTTAAGTTATTATGCTTACATTTTGACTTTTATCTCCTATTTTTCGTGTTTGCCAGGAGCGGTTTTTTCACTTTTTAAACCTTTTTCGGGTTTTTTGGAGGGTTTCGAATCGGATTGATACATTGATATGCGTAACCGTTTTTTTAAAATAGTGTGTATATAACTTTAAATCCTAACGTGTACACACTACTGTTTTCGGGATTTCCTGGAGCGTTTTTTTACGTTTTACAATTTATTTTCGGGTTTTTGAGGGTTTCCCACATTGGAATAGTAAGATATTGGATTGGATTGTATGGATTGATTTTTCCTTCATTGCGTCTCTCAAGTTCAAAAATTGTAAGTATTTATTTTACTATTTTGATTGGGTGGGAAATGTCGATTTCTAATGTTATGTGTATGTTATAAAAAATTATAAACATTGCATATTTGTTACGAATTTATTTACATCAATTTTCTAAGTTTGTCAAACAAATATGTTTTATTTATAATTTATTATATATGTTTATGACATGTGAATTTTATTAGTATTGTAAGAAGACATTCGTACATTTATTTGATATTTTTAAAGTAGACTTTTTGCTATTATTGCCAGGTATTCTAAACCTCTAGTTGTAGGGTATAATGTGACTTGACTTTGAAGTAGTCGGAACATTTGTTGGGTTTGTTTAGTGAGTTTGGGCCCTATTTGTGACACTGATTGTTCCATTCTTAGTTCCTGATAGCTTTGTTCTTTTTTCAAAGCTTCAAGAAGGTTGTGGAATGTGGGTTTGCCTCTGTTTGTAGTTGCTTGGAAAGCATTATGCCACCCTTCAACACTGTTGTTGGTTTTAGCCTCTTGGTTTAAAGTACTGAGATACACATTCCACCAAGGGATTTGGAATTTGGGCTGGCGTCGATGTCCTGATCTGTGCAACCTTCCCACCCAAGTGTCTTCAAAATAGTCTAGCAATGGTGTTAACTTATCCTCATTCCTCTTATAGTATGCGCTGTCAATTAATAAATTGTAATGTTCAGCAACATCTGTAACAGGGACGTAGGCCAGGGCTATTAACTTTTTAACTTGATAGGCAAAGGTGCTATCTGTAGAGTATAGTACACTTAAAGTAGATTTTTGGAGATGCCTCCATATACTCTGAGTAAAATGATAATAGCAACCCTGGATTGCTGTGTGGGGAAATGTTCTCAAAATGCTATTTATCATAGCTAATTCGAAATCAATAATTATTTTTTCGGGAAAATAATTATTGATTTCCGTTTTGAGAACATTTAAAATTTCGGTGTAGGTTGTTTGCTGTTTGTTGGGTAGCAAACAGTAAATGAAAGGTATGTTAGAATGATGGTATAAACCGTGGATGGAATACAGTTGGTAAAAAGGTTTTGGGCAGGGTTTAAAGGTTCCATCCATCATCCATTGGGGACACTGTTGGATTTTTCGTAAATTACTTGCAGTTGCAAACATAATTATTCGGTTTGTACTGCTTTCATTATCAAAAAGAATAAATTTATCTTTATTGTGTGTGATGGCCATTTCGGGTGAAATAATAATTTCTTCAAAACAAGTTGGGTTGGGTTGGGTTGTGCTAGTGAGTCGTTTGGTGCGTGCAATTGTGCGCTTCAGGGAGTCAATAGAGGGTAGTTGCCCTGAAGCATGGGCAGGGATTTTTACCAGTTCTTCTTTAAGTATTTGTGTGGTGGGTTTGTCACTTTGGCGTCGATTCCGATCCGGTAAAAAAATCCCCCTGTACGCATCGTATTCGTAGGCGAATCCGTACGAATCGTAAAAATCCATACGACCTGCGTAGTACGATCCTGTGGCGCATATTCCCGTACGAATATCAGTCATCCGTACGAACAACAGTCGAAGCCCCCGTACGACTCGGCTTCGGAAATGTAACCGTACGATTTGTAAACCTGCCGTACAACCACACAAGTACGATCCAGTTGGGGAACTCTGTACGCGATTCGTACGGGCCAAATTATTCGCGCATGAAGATGGTCCCGTACGGTATCCCATGCCTCACAGCAAGCGTAATCAATACATACCAAACGTGTAGCCCTTGCGCAAGCCTACGCGACCGCGCTCCCCCCCACCCCCAAACGGCCCGTACAACTCGCACGCAGGCACAAGTACCGCACGCACACCCCCCCCCCAACAAGCGAACCCGAGCCCCCGACCCGCCAACGGCTCGTACAACTCGATCGCAAAGCCAAGTACCGCACACACACCCCCCCAACAAGCGTACCCGAGCCCCCGACCCGCCAACGGCCCGTACAACTCGCACGCACGCACAAGTACAGCACGCACACCCCCCCAACAAGCGTACCCGAGCCCCCGACCCGCCAACGGCCCGTACAACTCGCACGCACGCACAAGTACCGCACGCACACCCCCCCCAACAAGCTAACCGAGGCCCCCCCCCCTCCGCCAACGGCCCGTACAACTCGTTCGCAAAGCCAAGTACCGCACGCACACCCCCCCAACAAGCGTACCCGAGCCCCCGACCCGCCAACGGCCCGTACAACTCGCACGCATGCACAAGTACCGCACGCACACCCTCCCAACAACCGTACGCGAGCCCCCGACCCGCCAACGGCCCGTACAACTCGCACGCACAAGTACAGCACGCACACCCCCCCAACAAGCGTACCCGAGCCCCCGACCCGCCAACGGCCCGTACAACTCGCACGCACGCACAAGTACCGCACGCACACCCCCCCCAACAAGCTAACCGAGGCCCCCCCCCGCCAACGGCCCGTACAACTCGTTCGCAAAGCCAAGTACCGCACGCACACCCCCCCAACAAGCGTACCCGAGCCCCCGACCCGCCAACGGCCCGTACAACTCGCACGCACGCACAAGTACAGCACGCACACCCCCCCAACAAGCGTACCCGAGCCCCCGACCCGCCAACGGCCCGTACAACTCGCACGCACGCACAAGTACCGCACGCACACCCCCCCCAACAAGCTAACCGAGGCCCCCCCCCCGCCAACGGCCCGTACAACTCGTTCGCAAAGCCAAGTACCGCACGCACACCCCCCCAACAAGCGTACCCGAGCCCCCGACCCGCCAACGGCCCGTACAACTCGCACGCACGCACAAGTACAGCACGCACACCCCCCCAACAAGCGTACCCGAGCCCCCGACCCGCCAACGGCCCGTACAACTCGCACGCACGCACAAGTACCGCACGCACACCCCCCCCAACAAGCTAACCGAGGCCCCCCCCCGCCAACGGCCCGTACAACTCGTTCGCAAAGCCAAGTACCGCACGCACACCCCCCCAACAAGCGTACCCGAGCCCCCGACCCGCCAACGGCCCGTACAACTCGCACGCACGCACAAGTACAGCACGCACACCCCCCCAACAAGCGTACCCGAGTCCCCGACCCGCCAACGGCACGTACAACTCGCACGCACGCACAAGTACAGCACGCACACCCCCCCAACAAGCGTACCCGAGCCCCCGACCCGCCAACGGCCCGTACAACTCGCACGCACGCACAAGTACCGCACGCACACCCCCCCAACAAGCTAACCGAGGCCCCCCCCCTCCGCCAACGGCCCGTACAACTCGTTCGCAAAGCCAAGTACCGCACGCACACCCCCCCAACAAGCGTACCCGAGCCCCCGACCCGCCAACGGCCCGTACAACTCGCACGCACGTACAAGTACAGCACGCACACCCCCCCAACAAGCGTACCCGAGCCCCCGACCCGCCAACGGCCCGTACAACTCGCACGCACGCACAAGTACAGCACGCACACCCCCCCAACAAGCGTACCCGAGCCCCCGACCCGCCAACGGCCCGTACAACTCGCACGCACGCCCAAGTACCACACGCACACAACGCCAAAACCCAAAACAGCACAACAACACCAAACATGTCTCCTGTGTACACACCATTGAGTAAGAATGAACAGGTCACAGCTAAACAGAGGTCAACACTGACACCCACCCCATATATGACACACCCAACCAATTCAAAATAAGCCACACCCACATCTTCACCTACAAAAGGCTCCACACATACAACCCATCATCCTTTGCAACATACCCATTATAGCAAAGAAACTGAGAGCACACCAACAATTGCAGCCACATACCTTCACACATACACCCTATCACATCTACACCCACACCACCCCCTTCACAATCACAACCACACACCCTCATCCATACACACCATCACCCCCTCAACCACATACACCCCACACCATGACCACACCCAAGAATCCAAAGTTCACCAACCCGGAGATGGAGATCCTTACCGATGAAATCATCAGAGTCGAGCCACAGCTGTTTGGCACATTGGTCAGACAGACCAGCATGGCAGAAAAAACTCGCCTGTGGGAGAGGATCATAGACCGGGTAAATGCTGTTGCACCCATCAGGCGCACCAGGGCGGATTGCCAGGCCAGGTGGTACGATCTGCGGAGGATGGTCAGGAGGAAGATGGACCAGGACTACGCCGCTGCACACCACACTGGAGGTGGTGGTCCCCGCAGACCTCCTGTATACCATCCCTGGGAGCAGAAAGTCATGGAGCTGCTGGCACCGGTGGGAGTACACGGAATACCAGGAGCCGTTGAGTCTGGTGAGTGTGCAAGAAAAACATGTGACAGGGGTGGACTTACAACAGTGCCCAGCAGCATGGGGTGGGTGGCCATGAGTCCCAGCATGACTAAACAACATGGGGATTGATGCAAGGGGGAGGCACAAAGGGTGGAAGGTGGAGGGTAGGAGGCTACTCCCATGTCATATGTCTCAGGGACACACCCAAGCACCATGCCCAATGTACAGGGATAGGGAAAAATCACACTACATAGTATATTACAGTTGCTCAACTATTTCATGTGGTGGACACACCTTGCGCAATAAACACACCACGCAGTGTCAGCGTAAAAGGCCATTTCAATACACCAGAACTGCAAATCTGAACATAACAGTAACAGCAACATAATAATAACAACAAACCCCCACTCACACTGCCCCATCATTCGTTTCACTCGTCCCGCTTCATCACCAAGCCCTTGAGCCACCAACCACGCTTCATTCTTGCCCCCCAATGACTCGTCATCCAGCCCCACTCATTGCGTCGTGCCATTCACGCTTCTATGCGCCCTACGAACTCACCCCCCCCAAGGGATGGGTGTGCCCGCTCTTGCCCCCCTTGTCCCTTCAAATACTGACAACCAGTGAACCCCCTGTAGGGTGGTTCACTGCCCCCCCCTCAAGGCTGCCCATCCACCACACACACACCATTCACTCCCTGCTACACCAGATACCCACATTCCACAACTTGCTCCACACATCTCTCATATCCATCATGTAGTACGCATTGCCCAGCTGGGGCAAGTGCACCCCGTCATCCCTGAAAACTAACCGCTCCTCCAGTCGTATCCCGCCATGCGCAATAACCTCAATGTCCTTGTATGCACAGTACGGTCTAACAGCCCTATTGAGCTTCCTCCGAGCCTTCTCTATGGCTCCATGCTTCAAAGCCCCTCTCCACACTTTTCTGGGGACCAACTCCGTCCAGGCAATGCAGGTCCCCGCAAGCCTCTACTTCAAAACCTTCTGGTCCCGCTGCATGAGTTGTAACAATGGAAATGCAGACAGTTGCACCAGGTCGTTCTCCCCCAGAAGAATGATCAACAAATCTGGCCATCCCCTCTGTGGGACCACTTTTTGCAAGCCCGGGTAGTAGTGCGACCCATCGCATTCCACTTCGGCCCCACCATTGTACCTCATGCAAGTGTCCTCTCAGTCCCAGGTTGCGCCCGTAAACCTGCAGCTCCGCATATTTGGATGCCCAATGCACGAAGGAGTGGCCAACAATCCAAGTCACTGTCCTACTGCCCGGTCCACCCACGCAACCTACAAAGAAAAAAATGTCAGAACAAGAAAAACAGTCCAAAACAACCAACATCCTGCCTGGGACCATCCTACTTCCTCACATACCTCTCACAACAGCGCAACTCCCATCGCCCAATCCTCCTAATCCTATCCCTGGACCAACCCAACATTGCCGCCGCAGTTGCAGCCCCAATCCGGAAAGAGTGGGTCCCAAATGCAGCCTCATCCATGCCCAAACGCCTCAAGCCCTTAGGCAACACCGCCAACAAGTGGCCCGCCGTCACTCTTGCGCCAGATGCATGACAAACAATCTCCACACAACGCACCCCCCCCTGTCCCCTGTAAAGTTCGCCATTCCAACACCGGGCAAACCGCCACGCCAGACTCTTTCAACCACACCCACTTGCCTCTGCCCAATGGAACCGTCTTGGAGCATCGCAGCCAAATACCCATGCGCCCCTCATCCACACGAACCTCCTCAAACAACCTCCCAGCCCCACCTCTCGTACCCAAAAGCTCAGACACCCGGAACGCCCCGAAAAACATCCACACCATGCACATACGGAAACGACCCAGCTCACCCAGGTCACAACTGCATTCCAGCAACACCCCCACCAGCCTGACCAACAACTCAAACGTCACCGCCTCTCAGCCTACCCCCACCCACCCCACTTTCCCTGCCCCAACCCTGCAACATTCTGGCCAGAATCACATCCTTAGTTGGGTCAAAGCCCAGGAACAAAACACAGTAGAACTATATCCCTGCCAACTTTCCAGATATCGTAGCCGCAGTCAAACCCTGATCCATGCAAGCCAACACGTAACTCCTCTGCCCCTGTACCACAGTTGACTCCCCACTCACTACCCCATCCACCGTCCAGCCCATGAAAGTGCCAAATTCAGACCATGCCAAATGATACGTCCTCCTTGTGGTCGCAGCCAGTGATCCTTCCATCAACCCAATCATCCTCACTCCCCCAAGGCCCAGATGCCGGCCGGCAGCTCGGTCTTGCACGTATCCGCACACGGTGCCAGGTGTCGAAAACGCTGCCACAGCGAACGAGACAAAGCATCGGCAATGTCATTTTTCGGCCCAGGGACATGGTTAGCCCGAAACACCACATTCAACTGCAGACACACCAACATGAACATCCACAACTGTCGCAGCACCCTCAGGTCCCTTGCCCTCTGATGATTCACCAGCCCCACCACCGTCATATTGTGGAGGAGCACTGACCTATCACGAAATTCCTCCCACCACACCGCCAGTGCCACCAGCAAAGGGAAGAATTCCAAGAAGGCAATGCTCCTGCCCTGTTTGATCCAGGAGGCCGGCCAGCTCTTGGGCTTCGTCTATTCCATACAGACAGTGACACACAGGGGACTAGATGTAGTCAGGATGGTGAGGCAAGAGCTGGGACCAGCCATCTTCTCGGCCAGATCTCAAATTCTCATCCCAACTGTGCTCCCTGGGACCCTGGTAGGCCACCCGAAAGCCCTCAGTGAAACCCCAGACGAGCCGCGCCGCAGCCTCCTGATCCGGGTAGCATGAGAGCCACGGGGCCATCGCCTCCACCCTAACCGGTGTAGGCGCCCTTTGGTCCAGGTTGGCCCCGCCCCCTGGTGTTCACCCATTGCTCCGAGGGGGTGGCGAGTGTGAGGCACAGCGTAAGGGCATGCTTCCCGCAGCTATTGTAGCACTTGTGCTTGAATTTACAGGGAAACCTGGAACAATACCCCCTATTGTAAATCCAACAGGCCCCCATGGAATGACCCCCCTGCTTGGACTGCTGCCCCAAGACAATGGTGCTGGGCACTGTTCCACCCCCCGCCCCGCCTTGTGCGGGACGTGGCGGAAAAGACTGACACACCACCGGTAGGCCGCTGGCCGTGTGAGTGGACGCCGTGGAGTGCGACAACGCCATCCACTGCATCCAAAGCTCCTGATCCACCTCCCCCCCAACACATCTCGGCATTCGCGCTAAGCCTTGCTCCAACACCTCATCATAGCTTAAACAAGCAAAACCTCCAAACTGCATCTGTGCCTTGCGAATGATATCCATGTACTCTAAAAGTGCAATCGCCCTTTCCAAATACCTCTGGCAATAAACACTGGCATAGATCAAGAAAGCTGACGTCCAAATCTCCATCGTCACCGGCACCCTAGGGCACCTCGTCAGCTCCCACTCCTCCTCTTTAGACCCCTCCATAGCCTGTACCTCCCTATGGAGCTACTTTAACACATCGACAAACTCATGTTTGCAGATCCGCTCCTTGAGTTTCTCAAATAAATGCAACCCCAGAGGCATCGCCAGCCCCATATATGGGAGCCTCTCAGGCACCTTCACTCCCTTCTCATCCTTACCATCCCCTTTGTCCGTCTGCACCCCCAAAGTCACTTACTTACCATCCACCTCCTTACCATCCCCGGGTGGATTGCCCGATGGCCTCACCGCCTCCCGCACTGAACCGTCCCCCACACCCACCGACCTGCAAGTCCTCTTCCAACCTTCCCCCCCCGCGGGGCCTCCTCCCAAGATGCCCACCAGGCACCCTCACCTGTGAGTGCCGAGGCCCGCTCCCGGTGCCGTCCTCTGGACTCAGTCACCTGGACTGGCGTCGATCCGGCCTTTGTCTTTGTTGCCGTTTTGACCTGTAACACACCAAGGTTGCCGTTGGCCGCTGCACCGCCTACGCCTTCCAAGTCATCCCGCACCTCCCATTCTTCCAGCTCATCACTCTTGGGACCATAATCCAACTCAAGCACCGGTTCCAGATCCACACCCACATTGTCCACCTCCTTCAGCTCACATTTCACACCTTTCTGCACACCTCCCCGCCCACACACTCCAGATCCGCCACGCGTTGCAGGTGCCCGAGCACTCGGTGGGGGGACAGCTGCTGCAGACTGCCCTACTGCTTCTGTCTTGCGTCTTGGAGCCGTCTTGCGCCCCGCCAGGCACCCGAGGGCTCTGCCGACAGCCGCCGGCTAGGATCCCCGCACACCCCTCAGGTCGCTCAAACCTGAGCGGGCCCCAGCACCATCGGCCCTCAAAGCCGTCCTGGCCGTCCATACACCTGCCATACCCCCCCCTGGGGGGGGTGGACCTGCACTGCCTACCTGGCCCTGACCCTCTTAGACTCCTCCTCCCTCTCCGCTTCCCTTTCCTCCTCAGAGGTCGGGGTGGGAGGGCCCTCAACCTCATGGCCCCACACAGACCCCACCCTGGCCCGTGTCTCCTCGGCCCACCTGACCTCCAGAATCTGCTCAAACATCCTCTCTCCCCGGGCCCTATCCTCCCAGGAAGCGGCACCCCAGATCCGAGGGGAGGGTGCGGGCAGTAGCTAAACAAATCAGCCCCCTGGGGGAAGAAACCCACCTGCGGAAAACCAGGAACCCAACCAGGCCTGGCAATGGGAACCAGAGTGGGGGTCCCACTCCGGCCACCCAGGTTCCCCACCACCCCCTGCCTCGCCATGGCCGCCGTGCCAGCCCTAGAGCCGGTGGACAGGTCAATGTGGACCTCCTCTTCCAGCCCTGCAGACTCTTGCAAGGCGTCCCCAAGCACATCCTCCCCTGGATCATTGAGAGCCGGCTGCCCGGAAAACCCAGGGCCCACCCCCCCCGGTGTTCCCGCCTGCTCCAGGGCAGGCCCAGACAGGCTGTCTGCCTGCCCCTCACCCTGCATCGCGCCAACCGGCACCAGCAGAGGCCCTTGGGGCGGAAGCGCGGGGGGCGCGGCCCTCACGGCCGCCCCCGAGGCCACAGGCAAAAACTCAAGCAGAGGGAAGGCCCGCGGGGGACGGCTCCTGCGTTTCCAGCCTCGCGCCGGGTCCTTGGGCACTCCGCCCCCCCTCTGTTCATCAATCCGGGACTGCAGCGTCCTGCTCATCATCCTGGCAGGCCACCACCGCAGCTTAACTAACGGCTGATTAAATAACGTGGTTATTTAATCAGTAATCCACATCCCTGTACTGCCGAGATTACAATGCATCTTAGCGCCGAGACGCCCAAGGGTAATTGTACGCGCTTTATAAATATCACAAACATAAACATAAACCCCGGCCGAGGCAGCGCGCAAGCCCCTGGTGGCCCCCACCCAGGCCTGGACCAAAACCCCTGGCTGGATAAGGTCTTTCCCACCGGCCCTTGCGAGCAACAGCAAGGCCTCCCGGACCTGTATTGCGGATACCCCCGACAGCTCGCCAAAAACCATGCTACAGGCTTGAATAAAAAAATACCCAGCTGGCGTGAAACAGCTCGGGAAAAACTCCTACCCAAACCTGACACTACGGTCACTCCAAGAATAACTAGCCCTAAACTAACCAACTCCTGATCTCCCTCCCGATGGTGCCATGCGCAGAAAGAGGAAGTTCCCTTCCTCCCCTGCGCCTAAATACCCACCCCCGGACTCCTCCCCATCCCCTACCTGGCCAATCCCCTGCGCTAAAGACCCCGGGGGAAGACTAGTCTGCGACTCTGCTTCCCCCGGGGCCCGGAATTCCAGAGAAGCAACATTTTGTGGCACAGTAAGGCAGTGCAGCGAGCAAGCATGCACAAACAACCTGGCTCCATCCCTGTCTCCCTCTCTCTCCCACTACCACTGTTGCCCACTCCCTCTGTTGCAATCTCCCTCGGTTGCCCTCTCCCTCGGTCGCCCCCTCCCCCTGTTGCACTCCCTCCCTCCCTCAGTCTGCCTCCATCCCTCTGTCTACCTGCCTCAGTCACCTCACCTCAGCCCCCTGGGCACACAGACAGTTGCACCCAAGCACTGCACAGCCATTCAAAACACCATAGACATGAATGTCCAGGGACAGCAGTCATCTACTAATAGCCTGCAACACACCCACCTTTTGCAGTGGACAATGTACTGTGTCAGGACACACATTTGAGAATGGTCTGTAGTACACAATGGGCACAGGTGTAGGCACCACAAGTCTCTCATGTGATCAGTGCAAACACAAACACCAGGACAAGGTCACACATCCTGTGCATGAACCCAAAATCACAAATATGCCCGCATGCAACATCAGGGGCCAGCCAAATTTTTAACAAAGGTGGCTTGCTAATCACACCAAAACTACTGACATGGCCTGTCATACACACCCCTTACAGAAACTCATCACCTGGGGACAAGCATCGGAGTGCAACAATGTCACAATTGTCATGTATCACAACTAAACACTCACTCATATGAATATGCATACAAGTAAGACATGCACACTGAAGAAGCTACAGTCCATTGTGCCTTCCAAACAATACTTGCCCCATCTCATGACTGATGTGGATGCACGTAAGTAACAACATGGACATGGGTATTGACAAGGTGATGCGTCTCAGAGAAGTGACACGTTCAATAGCAATGATCGATAAGTGTGTGTACAGGTCCAGGGGTGTTGGCATTGTGTGGCCATCACGGAACAGCAAAATACATCCAATGTAGTTGATGTCATGCTAATTTATGATGCCCTGTCTCTTACATCAACATGCTGCATCTAAACTCTGTGCATGCTTGACGCAGGCATAAGGATTTTCACCATATCCTGGATGTTGCGTCAACCTGAGCAATGCTTAACATGTGTTGGGCCGGCAATACAAGACACAGCAATGGCTGTGTCAGTGATTGACAAGAGATTGGAAGAATGAAAAATACCCCTGAGTACATGTAAAATTACTACCACTACATGCACAACTGAACAATGACAACAATGACAACAATGTAAAGCATGTGGAACAGTGATGCAGATAATGGATAAATAACCAATATATCACTTGATAGTGCCTTAACAGTGTCTCTCTCTCCCACACACAGGGCAACGTGTGGAGCCTAACCCACCCCAGGGGGGAGAAGGATCCCAGTCCCAGGCTCAGCCGGACACAGACCCCACCGACAGCCAGCCCACTCAACGCACTGTGGATGACCCCAACCAACCTGGCACCTCTGGATCCCAAACACCTGCAGCAACTGTACCAGAAACTTCTCTGCCAACCACCGGAACCATTCCCAACACATCACAGCAGACAGGTCAGAGCCTTGCACATGATCCATCAGAGGGCCTGTCTGAAGATGAGGGACACCCTTTGTCGGGCGCCCCTGAGGTGGCTGACAACCTCCACTCTGCCAGCACTCGGGGGGCCCGTCGACCGGATGTGCCCACAAGTGCAGGCGGTGCACATGTGGGTCAGGGTGGTGGCAGAGGTGCAAGGCGGAGGCGGGAATCTGGACAGGCAGCTGCAGGGACCGGTATGGCTGAACTCACTAACATCCTGGAGGCATACCGGCGGGACACCAGGGAGGTAGGCCAGCTTGCGGAGGTCCTCAACCAGGTGAAAGAACAGCAGGCAGAGCTAATAGCCAGGCAAGACCAACATTATGGACGGGTGGAGGAAAGTCTGGCTCAGCTCTTGACGGTGCATCGGGAAATGAACCACTCGCTACGTCAGATAGCTGCCAACATGCAGCACCCTCCCTGTGTCACAAGGCCATCAACATCACGGCAAAGTGTGACACCAGCCGCAGGGAGGGGGGAGGCGGAGGAGGAGGAACTCTCTGACGTAGCTTCCCATGCATCGTCCAGGCCTGCACCTGAGGGCCCCCCAAGGAAGGTTGGTCGTCCACGTCTAAGACGTTGAGGGGCAGTGGCCCATGCACGACTCCCAGGACACAGGACCTGGCATATTGCCCCTGGGTGCAACAGTTTCCCCTATGCAACTCTCCCACATGGACTTGCTGGTCACAGTCTACCCGATGATGCCACGCACTGTGGCCTGGACTCTGACGAGAGTAACTGTAAGGCACCACTGGACTTTGGATTCAACACCTTTATGTACTGCACCTATTCACATTTCCAGCACAAGATCACCAAATAAATACACTAAACCACATACGCATTTGTCAAATTATCATTGAACCACAGCATAAAATGTTAGGTGTGTGCAAATGTATACAATGTAAGGGTATGCAGCAAACAGCAGCAATCCACACACTTGCATCAGATTCCGTGTGAGGACACACATCAGTCAGAAATCACTAACAACTACATACATGGATGGCAAAACACAACTGTGTGGGATAGTAAATGCTGGAGGGGGGGTTCGGATGCCAAACTGCTATCACAGCCAGGCCCCGGAGAGTCACATTGAGGTGTACAGATCATTGTGACAAAAGTAGTTGTCCACGTAGGGAGTACCTACAATTGTGTCCTAGGGTTATGTGAACTATCATCAACATGATGCAGTACTGTGGATGTAATGAATGGCGCAAAGGACAAGGGTGGCAGGACAGACTGTGGGCAATGGGCTGTTGCTCTCTACACAAGCACACCTGAGTAGGTGACCTACCCCTATGTAGCTACAAGTACTAGACTCCTGTCACGGGAGCAACGCATACAGAACAACTACCCACGTCGGACACATACCTACACCAGACTGGGTAAATCACACCACACCCAAGAGATGTGGTCATGGTGTGTGTCCCCTGTGGCAACTTGACTGACTGTGACCGCTACGTCGAAGTGGTGTGACCAGGTTGTGTACTGCCACGTGACTGTTAGCAAGATGATTTTTCCTGCAGTGGTGTTGACAAGGTAACAATGTACAATATTGTGCCTATGGAAGGTGTGTGTGTGCTGTGCACCGCACATGACCTGGTGGTACGTAGACCCAATGTAATGTGAATCTGCATAGTTGTGGCAGTATGTGCTTCACACACAGACACATAAGCTGCAGTGGCTGAGTCAGAAGCATTGTGATACCAGGAGGGTGATTGTCTGGTGTTGTCTGTGTGTAGGGTGGCAGGAGCATGCTCTACAAAAGGATGGAAGGAGGGTAATCCTGTGGGTGTCTGTGTACCTGGATCGTGTGTGCTGCATCGTGCCTGTGCATGCAGCAGCAATGAGTGAAGACATGACGGCAGGAGGGCTGTGACAACTTGCCAAATGGGCACATACCGCAAGGCCATTTGCAAGCCACAGACTTAAATGTGAATGTGAAGGCAGGAGTGTCTGACTCACTCGGGGTCAATGCTAATACAATGGCACAGTAATGACCAAAGATCACAGTCACTCTATCAGGGCCCTTACATACATGTGGGGCACAGGACACACAGCGTCAGCAGGTGTATACTACAGCTAGGGTGTGGAAAGCTGAACAGCTGCTACAAAGCCATCGACCTTACACAAAATATAGTATTACAGCCTTCCCATACACCATGCATGTGCCCGCTGGACACGTCAACACAACAAGCATAAGCATACTACATGCCAAATGCTACTCATGCACATTAGAAGGACATGTCCGTTGACATGAAGGCGGCAGAATCTCAAATATGAACACACGTCATGCACAACATGAGTTAATTATATTGTGAGCCCATGGAGCACTGTCAAACATACATGTGCATTGGCAAGGACTCCAATTTACACTATTAATGATGTCACCTGTAATGCAGCAGTAATATTGGGTAGAAGCCTGTCAAGGACTGGCCGTACCTTTCTACATCAGAGTGGTGTGATGCTCAAAGGGTTCCACCTCCAAATAGCCCCTTGGTCTGAGTACAAATGACAGACACAAAAGGGTGATCAGGCGACGGAAGGAGAGGATGGGAACTGCTGGGAGGGAGACCTGAAACAGAGGCAAATAACCATTATGAGTACATTCCATTATCACTGCTAATACAAAGACCTCATGTGATACACTACCAGTCACACCTGTGAAGTAAAATGACTGGAGACAACATTACATTAGTCCTCATGCTATCACATCAGATCCAATCCAATGACACGGACACATAAAACCTAGGACAGTCTGTGATCCATTAGAGTATTGTGAAACGCTCACAAGTGAGCAACCATGCAATGTGACCTATGTTGGTAGAAATACATTCACTGGCTCAGATGCGGTGGAACTCACAAACAAATGAAAACAGTTGGCAATACTACTTACGCAGACTGTAATATCTGTTATTGACCATGTGTACCCACAAGGGCCATGTAGGCAATATTTACTTCACCCACAACAGCTGTAAGAATCACATATGATGAGCAAGCTAATGACCTACATGCAATGAAGGTTGTTGGACTTGGCCCGTCTGGCAGGTCCGCCCCTGAAGTATTTATGGTATATGTAACCTGGGGATGGTGATTCCCCCTCTGAGTGCGTGTAAAGAGAGAGCGACCTACCCTTCCCTAGGAATACATGGGGAATGGATGAGTCCTCTGTAGTTCCCGATGCGTAGGTTGTGCAGGGTCAAGTCTGGTATGTATGAACTCGTGACATTGAGTGCTGTGCAACTGTACATGTGGCATGAGTGTGTCTATTGTTGAAGTCCCTATTTCAGAAGTTGGCATATTTGTGAAATGTGTGCCTGGCGTATGATTGGCTGAGGCAGGCTGGTGAGCCTGGCTCCCAGGATCTGGGAGGGTCTGCCCCGGTGGTGAATGGAGCGTTTATCATGCTGATGTGAGGGGAGGAGTGAGCCTGGGACTGCTTGTGGATTGACTGTCTGGTTTGAGTGTCATGAATGAGGCTGGGTTTTCCCCAGACAATGCTGGCTCCACCCTCTGGGGTGCGGCTGATGTTCCGAGCCTGGCCAGTGTAAAGTATCCCCCCCATAACCAGTTACAGCTGGTTCTCTCCCTGCCTGCCCCTTCAGACCAGGAATGTGTGTATGAAAAGGGTGCTGTGACACTCTGGACTTGTTCTTGTTCTTCACTTGAATCTACCAGGGGCTGCCGCTGCTTGGGCTCAGGGTTGGCTTGCCTCCCTGGGCCCTGCCCTACTCCTGGACTACTGATGACCTTTTTCCCTCTAGGGGCTGCTGAGCTCCACCTGAGGTCCTGGACTCTGTTTGGACTGCTGCTCTTCCTCCAGCATTTACTTCTGACCCCCCAGCGCTTGGGGAGCGCTGTTCTTCCTACTTAGCGCCTGGAAGCGCTGCTTTCTGCCCTCGAGCGCCTGGAGCTCTTCATGGAGTTTACCCGCGCTGGGAGTGCTCTACCTCCCCTGCAGAGCGCCGTAATCCTGTCCTATTGCCTGGGGGTACTATTTCTTCCAGCCGGTGCCACCCGGCCTTTTGCCCTGTTCTTTGGGGTGTTCTATTCCCCCAGCAAGTGTCTACCTCACTAACTGCCCTACTCCCTTGAGGGAACCTAGCCCTCGCCAGTTTCCCCGAGGTCACCGGCCCAGGTTCCTTCGTGTTGTCTAGCCCGGGCCGTGCTGGGATTGGCCGCTGACCCGGGTCTAGCTGCTGACGTCTCCCCGGGCCACGCTGGGATTGGACGGCGGCCCCAGGAGCATAGGAGGCATCAAGGAGAGAGCGAGCGTATGCAGGGAGCCGCGGGAGCATACTCCGCGCCCCTGGTATCCCCCCAGGAGACTGCCGCATCCCCCCTGGGGCCCCAAGAGCAAGAGGGAGCCCCGGAGAGCGAGGAGAGACCAGCGCGTCTGCCAGCCGACCGGTGAGTGCTGCAGGAGGGGAGGCGGGGCGTCGGGGCGCATTGCCGGTGCCCGCCCCTCACCTCCAGCGCAAGCCCACATGCGCTTAGAGGCCCGCAGGGCCCCCAGTGACGCCGGGGCCCCCGAGGGGGGCCCAGCCTGCCCACAGTTCCTTTACCAAGCCCCGAGAGGGACTCCTCTGCTCATCATGAGCCCCGAGAGGCACCACCATTGCCCCCCTGTTCCCTCGAGCCGGCGAGGCTCCACCCGGCATCTTTGCTCTGGAGCCCTGGAGGCTCCCTCATGGAGTCATCCTCCCCCGAGCCTGCAAGGCTACATCAAAGCCCCTCAGCGGCCCAGCACTTCGTGGACCGCTGCCACGTTAACGTGTGCCCCGGGCCCCTTGCAGCCCACTCTGAACATCGAGACTCTAAGGTGCCCTTGCCCCAGGTAGGCCATCTGGCCTATGGGGTGCTACTGACTAATATCAAAGTGATGCCTGAGAATTATTATGTGTTGCCCTGCTGATGGGGGCCTCTGTTGTGTTATGTACCTTGTCCCTTCCCTCCTGAATACCCGATGTCCCATGTGCGTGATCCCTGGTCAGAGTGAGTTCTACTGCTAGTTCTAGGAAGCTCCCAGTGGATATGTGTTCTAATGCCAGTGCTATCATGTGCATCCCCCTGGCAGGGTCCCCTTGGCCCTGCCCTGTACCTTCTTCCGTGTAACCCTGGCCTGTGCCTCAGGCCACTTGTACCATGTGTGTTCCTATGTGTCCTTCTTAATACAAAGACTATTTTCATATATACTTGGTGTGGAGTCCTTTTGTGGGAGGCCCTGGATGTTGTTGTTGGTGGGCGCGTGCGCAAATGCTTCACACATGTCCTCCGAGACAGGCCTGACTGCCCACACCTCGTTACCTGGAGGGTGAGCAGGGGTCGACTTTACATAGGAGTGCCGGTCTCTGACTGGCTGTGGCGCAAGCCCTGGCCGGCGGGGGGTCCCATTTCCTACAAAGGCACTCTGTGGCCAGTCTTATGATCTATCAACATAGCATTACTAAGCTAAACATGAGATGCTGTTAGAAGAAATATCAACTTGAAGTCAAGTTGAACCAAACAACAATATGATACCCTACCATTGGACATGAATGCTGACCGGAACTCGAGAATCATGTGCATGACCACATTCCACTGGTGCAACACAATAATTAAGAGATGCTTCATCCCAACATTGTCATGTCTCAAGCAAAACATACATGACATCATGTGATTCAAAACAGAAGTGCTACTCACTGTGAAGGCTGGTGGAGCTGGATTTTCCACCTGCACGGAGGTAACGACATGACAGTGACATGAAATAGTGCAACAAGGGGCAATGCATCCATGTCCACAGATTCACACGACATTTCTCAGGACATGTGGAACATACAGTGGGCAACACCTGCACGACATGGTGGAATGGCAACCAAACTGTCCCAGAAGGTGGAGGCAAGGATCCAGTCACATTCTAATGCACACGGTGATGCTGCAATCCCCCACAGAGTCTGTGTTTGAGAGCTCTGACACAATGTCAAACCATGGTATGTGCTATGTTGCAGTGGCAATGTCTACACACATTGATGCATCCACCAGAATATACAACTACAACAGATGACTGTCAGATGGGGTGACTATCCAGTCATGGGATTGGGCATACATGTAATAAGTAACAAATTGTTGATGCATGTATTCATGGTCGCACTACATGCACATGAACATGTACCACACGTTTCTACACATACCAACGCTAAACAGCCTCGTATGAGTCCTTACCCAAAATGACTTCTCCACATGTCCATGCATGCTCCGTTGATTAGGCTGACGTTGCAATCATCTTCAGCAATAGCAGGGTGACCACAATGACCCAAACGGACAACAGGCGGGGTGAGCTGTGGATGAGAGTGGCACACAAGGGGTCAAATTCTGTACAATGTCATTCAGATAATGTCCTTTACCATATCCAGTTGTTGTAGTACACCTGTACATTCCAAGTATACACATAGCACGTATGTGTGTTGCATTACATCTGCACCTGTGTGACAAAGCACTACAGACATCAAAGTGACATTGCATACAGTCTGCTGCATTCACATCATGCTACCCATGCAACTCTCTCATACATGTATTACATATAACCTGCTATGACTCACCATTATGAGAAGAAGTTGCGGATGAGGTGAGCCCGGATATCATCTTCTACCTCCTCATCACTGGTATCCTGGCCAAGGCCTTCATCCTCTACGGGCGGATGTTCCAGCTCATCAGGGTCAAGGTAGAGCGGCACGGCCTTCTCCACTGCCATGTTGTGAAGCATGCAGCACACAGTGAAGATGTCACACACCTTGCGTGGGCTGTATTGGAGGGCTCCGCCTGTCCAGTCCAAGCACCTGAACCGGCTCTTCAGGACTCCAAATGTCCGCTCTATCACCCGCCTGGTCTTCCCATGAGCATTGTTGTACCGCTGGTCTGCAGCTGTCCTGGGGTTGCGTAGTGGAGTCATGAGCCACGGCATGTTTGGATATCCAGCGTCTCCTGCAAATCAACATCATGGAAATGAGTGTGTAATATGATTCGGATCAAGAAGGTGTGACATACTGACATACATAGCTGACGAATATACTCACCAACAAGACATGCCCGGTGGTTGTGCAGCTGCAGCATCATCTGTGGCACCCTGCTACGCCTCATGATGAAAGCATCGTGGCACGATCCTGGAAAACGTGCAGATACATGCGAGATAATCATGTTGGCAAGACACACCACCAGGGAATTTATTGAGTGGTAGTGTTTCCTGTTGCGATACGCCTGCTCCTGAGCCTGTGGTGGCACCAAACTAACATGTGTACCATCAATTGCACCAATAACATGTGGCATGCGTCCCAGGGCATAGAATTCCCCCTTGACATCTGTCAACTGTTCTGGAGTAGGGAATGTGATGAATTCATCTAGGTGGAGCAACATCGCTGCCAAAACATCTGTCAATACACGGCTGAACATGGTCTGAGACATCCCTCCCACATCAGCTATGGTCAATTGAAACGTACCTGTGGCAAAGAAATGGAGGGCTGCCATCACCTTTACCTTGGGTGTCAGCGCCGTTGGATACCTGTGTCGTGGTTGCAGGTGAGCCTCCAGTCTGTCCGTCAGGTCCTTGATCAGCTGTCTGGTGAAGCGATAACGACGGATGCAATTGCGTTCCCTCATGGCTTCCAAGTCAGGTAACGGCCGTTCCAGAGGGGGTGCCCTGCAAAACACATATGTTAGGAAATGTGTCCAACTGTCTGACTAAGACAATAACAATGTACATGGCACAAGCAACACTGCTTCAACAAATCTAGACAAGTGTGAGTGTGGTGTGGGAGACACACTGTTGTAACATGTTCAAACTCCCAGCCACTCCTCCGTGAACAGTACAAGACCTGTGGTCTGTGGAATGGATATGACATGCATACAAAATATCTGATGGGAAGGTCTTATTGAGCATGACAATGTATCATGTCAGTGACACACAGCATGTGAATGTCAGTAGGAGGTTGTCTGCACATCCAGACAGCTTACAGCAATACACACACCACATGTGGCATCTTTTGCACAGTTCTGACATAGTCATGTTGCGGTGTGATATTTCCCTAACTATTACCTGAACATCATCATCCTGCATAAATGTTTGATTAGTCACAAATGGTCTGTGATGCCATCACACATATGAGCGCTTCATTAATACAAGTGGCATGGTGTGCGTACATTAGAAACCCTGTAATCACGTGAAGGACACAATGTGGATGCTCCAACAGAAGATGTACAGAAATTTATGAACTGGTTACTTACCTTTCGTAACAATATTTCATAATGGAACAGTAGTAAGTAGCATGTTCCTGACTTTGAATACATACCAATCTTCAGACAATTTTGCCTCCCTGGATGCAATCTATGTGAGTCGGGGATATTGAGCCATCACTGGATGTAATACGGTGTTGCTGACTGGCATGCTACAAGTGCTTGGCCAAGTATTGCCCGTACCTACAACGCACACTCTGCCAGCAGTTACACAACCATGTCCCACAGACAGTGTGGGAAGCAGACAAAGAGGCATGTGATGTAGTAAGACCTCAGTCCCAGACTCAGGGAGGATGATGACATCTGTCCGTACTGCTCAGACCTCTTGGATACCCTCTACAGCAGAGATAGGGGGAATATGGTATGTGATTTGGCGGGCAGGTTGCCCATGCTCTCTGGGGTGGGGTGGGAGGACAGGGCACATGGCCGGTCCAGGGAGGGGTGTGGTCGTCTGACAACGTGCCTATCTACAGCCAAACATGCCGCATGCCTGTATATGCAGAACAATATAGATACAGTACATTCCTCAGGATAGGCCTGCAGACGCTCAGCAGAGCGTGACTGCACTTGAAGGACCTCCGTGAGGAGGTTGGTCCTCACCGCAGCAACGGGGAAATGATTGGGCAAGGCTATGGCCGCACACATAAACATTACACTGTCCGTTAGCCGGTCATCCATGAACAGGTTTGGAGTAGACATCACCAGTGTCTGGCTAGGTGTCCAGACCACTTGCATGCCCCAGTCCACCTGTCCTGTCACCTTGGGACCGACACTCATGTGTCAGTGGGTCTTCACGAACCTCCCAACACTCTTTGACACACATTTCATGTTAATTAGGCCTGTCATGAGCTGTGGCCGGCTCGTAGGAGTTGAACCCCCCCCCTGCAGCATTAATGGCGGTATGCTGCCGCACAGTTCCCACGCCAGTGCCGTACAGGGTGTGGTATTGGGGACACCACCCCCCGAGAACGCCGCAAAGGCTGGCACCTGGGGGACAGTTGCCAGTGAGGTTGTGAGTTGAACCAGCGAGGACCAGGATCAACATTCAGATCCTTTCTGTCACAGCGGGTCTGGCACAAATGCGCCGCCTGCATCAGGGACGAAGTGAGTGATGGCGTCACGGGCAAATCACCAGACGCGCAAGTGCCCCCAGACAGGTCTGCTGGGCCAGAATCCCCCGCTTTGGCCTTTGTTGGTGTGAGGGACATCATGGACATGAGGACCACAGGTCGTGGTGCAGGCTACAACGTCTGCAAATTTGACAGAGCCGCGTGGCCGGTGTCACCCAAATCCCATGCAGCATTGCACGTGCATTGTGTAGATTTGAAAGTGTGATGACATCTCTTTCACATACATGGGTTACCTGACGACTTGGCCCTGGAGGACTGATGTCAAATCCAGGGGCAATGATGTCTCAACACCCACGCCCAGGCACTCCTCCTACGTCCAGACCATGAGCCATTGTGCTGCAGGGACAACTGCTGGAATCTGAGCGGCATGTGTGACCAATCACACCTGCATTCATATGTCTGGTCCCAGCAGTCGGAGCAGCTCTACTTGTCTTGCTTGCCGTGAACACTGTGGAGACACCGACGGTGAGGGTCAGTCACCTACATGAGAGGGTTGCAATCCTCACAGGCTTTGTAATGGACATCCCTATTGGCACCGTCCTGAGTCAGACAATCCAAGTGAAATGGTCAGAAGTGATCGTACTATGATCTGGTTTCAAAAGTGAGTTAGGTTACACTTATACAGGACCAGCACAGGTGTTGTAAATACAGGGGACCTGACGTGAGCACGCTGAGGTCACGTATGAGTACCCAGACAACGTCATCACGGCACACACAACGCCAACAACACACGGTGGGCCGCAGGACATGCCTACCAACACACAAGTGTACTACTGAGTGGAAATTGGCATGTCCAGGATGACACGTGGGGATATTCTAAGGTGAGTACGATGATACTGTCCTGAACATTTCATATGCAAACAGCGGCCACAATATAACATATGGCACACACATGACGTGGTGACTCTGCGTCATGCTGTGCGTCTATTACACCTCTGTCACAGTGGGCATGTTGCTGTCATCATGTGCCAGTTCCCTGTACTGATTGGTGTGGCAGTCCAGTGTTCATGTGCATCGCAATATGTTGTAGACGTTACGTCGGTGCAAAGTGTTGTATGCATGTGATGCACATGTGCTGAAGGAGTAATGACAAGTCTTAACAGCTCTTCACACATCAACTGAGGCACTAGGCCACAGTCCCTGAACTTCTTCAATGTCTGACACACTTGGGGCATGCTGATGTGAGGATGGCATGCTGATGTATGCATCCACATTGTCAACATGGGGTAGAATACATCCCTGCTATGTGATTTCCTAGAGTCACTCTCCCAATGGTGACATGAAGGAGGTCAGGAACGCAGCCTACACAAACGTTCACATGAGCATGTCTGACACACTGTACATACGCCTCGTTTCCCTACAGCTTTTCAGCCCTACGCGAGCAGAGCGTACCCCAATGGTACGTGCGTGTGTACGCCTCGTTTCCCTATAGCTTTTCAGCCCTACGCGAGCAGAGCGTACCCCAATGGTACGTGCGTGTGTACGCCTCGTTTCCCTATAGCTTTTCAGCCCTACGCGAGCAGAGCGTACCCCAAAGGTACGTGCGTGTGTACGCCTCGTTTCCCTACAGCTTTTCAGCCCTACGCGAGCAGAGCGTACCCCAATGGTACGTGCGTGTGTACGCCTCGTTTCCCTATAGCTTTTCAGCCCTACGCGAGCAGAGCGTACCCCAAAGGTACGTGCGTGTGTACGCCTCGTTTCCCTACAGCTTTTCAGCCCTACGCGAGCAGAGCGTACCCCAAAGGTACGTGCGTGTGTACGCCTCGTTTCCCTATAGCTTTTCAGCCCTACGCGAGCAGAGCGTACCCCAATGGTACGTGCGTGTGTACGCCTCGTTTCTCTACAGCTTTTCAGCCCTACGCGAGCAGAGCGTACCCCAAAGGTACGTGCGTGTGTACGCCTCGTTTCCCTACAGCTTTTCAGCCCTACGCAAGCAGAGCGTACCCCAATGGTACGTGCGTGTGTACGCCTCGTTTCCCTATAGCTTTTCAGCCCTACGCGAGCAGAGCGTACCCCAAAGGTACGTGCGTGTGTACGCCTCGTTTCCCTACAGCTTTTCAGCCCTACGCGAGCAAGGCGTACCCCAATGGTACGTGCGTGTGTACGCCTTGAATGGGTTGCATCAGCAAGGGCAATGTCACCTTACTTGTGTGGGTATTTGATTAAGTACATAGGGGACATCTAGGGGAACAGTGGACAGATCAAAATGCAACCAGGTTGTCATGGATACTGCATTTTTTGAACCTCCTACAGGTGTTCTAGAAAATTCAGTTGGGCAAAAGTATACAATGTTGCAAAAGTTGTTGTTCAGCTCAGGCTCAGTTTTCAAACCATGCATATGTGTGTCATGTCCTTCTGTGTGAAGTGATTGGATGGAACGTAGGATGCTAACTATGGTGGCCTATCAGACACTACTCCTTGGACTCACAGCCCCTCTGCAGCACAGATATAAGGCAGCATGTGGCTGTGGTAGGGCACTTGCCTGCACAACATTGGTGTGGTAACCACAGCTGCTGTCTCTGAATCCTCTGGACCCTGATTGGCTTAGCATGGAGAGGGCACCTGCATTCACTGATGGTGAGAACAAGGCGCTGCTGGATGCCCTCCTCCCTAACTACAGCAAGCTGTATGGGAGACCAGAGGATCAGGTGAGTGATGTGTGCAATACCTTGGAGTGTGCACCTGTTTTGTGTGTGACATTATAGCCACTGTGTATGTATAGTGTCTACATGCAATGTTGTTGGGAGTGAGTGGCAGGGGGTACAGTGTTGTTACTACAGGCTTATTTGTTGCAGTGGGGAGTGTGACAGCATGTCACGTGCTGCAGTGCACCCAGACGTAGCATACATTGTTCAGTGGGTGCCATGCCGGGAGAGTGTTTAGCACCCATCATGTCATCTGTAGCCTTTCAATGGCATGTCATGCAGTGGTGTTTGCTCATACGCCACATACTCAGGCCCAACAGTGCTAATGTGTTTATCTTACAATGCCCTGTTATCATCAAGTTTTTTGTGCACATATGTGTGTGTTTGGAACATGGACCAGGTGTACTGATGCTCTTTGACTTTACATTTTTGACAGGTATCTGCCTATGAGAAGGGTGAAATCTGGCTGGACATCGCCAGGGCTGTCAGGAGCGAGGGGGGGCCTCGCAGGAGGCTCCGGAACATCAAAAAGAGGTGGCAGGACATCCGGTGCTGGAGCCGCCGCATTGCCAGAGTCCAACTAAAGCTGGAAGCTCCACGCCGGCATGGCGGCACCCGCCACCTCACCCCCAACATGCTCCGGGTCCTGGAAGTGGTGTTCCCAGACCTCCATAGGCAGTTGCAGGAGGGACAGCAGCAAGTAGTGGGTAGGTTTATGTCTGTATGTTGTGATGTGTGTCACATGCTCCCTGCAGTGCTCAAAGGCATGGTTACACTCCCATAGTTTGAGTGTTGTGGTCCGACAGGCACTCCATGCATTGCCCTCAGAATGTCCCCATTTCTGCTGGTGCTTCTTTACATGCCTTGCCCTAATCCACTTTTGACCTGCGCTTTGGATGATGTTTGTTTTTCACATGTACTCCTATGGTGCAATGTCTATGTATGCATCTTCCTTTGCACATCATCATGTAGGAGGGGGGGGTCTGTGACACCTGTTGGAACCTTACATGTGGCACCACATGTGCACTGTGTCGGCTGTTCTACATATTTGGGCACTGATCTTGAGTCTAAACATGTGTCTTCTGCACGAGTCAGCCTCAGTGGCCTTTGTCCATGTTACTCGTTAGAGTAGTCATGTGTTGCCTACAGGTGCACAATGTACAAGTGCAATATTTTGGGCTTATGCATACTCACACTGGGCATTGCGTCTGTGCATAGTGGCCACAGAAGTCAAATGTTCTTTGTAATTACTATTGATGCTCAGTCACACAATGAGGCTTGGGGTGTCAACAGCTGTGATGCCAGTGTGAGGTTATGTTACACTTTGTTCAGGGCCCAGGATGGCATAACATGTCACTTCAGGAAGGACTTTTCACATGTGGCACAAGGTGTAAGGAAATTCAACATGTGCAGGTCTGCGTTTGGGTGGCTGGGTGTCTACATGAGCTGTGATGCTTCATCAGCTATCCTGTTGTCAGGCAGACAATCATGATTGTGTCGCTCATGATAGATTTTTCCATTCACTGTTGCTTGTATCCTACTATGAATTATGCATGGTGTCTCTCGCAATTGGCCACAACTAGACTTATCATTGTGCAGGGTTCAGTCTCCTGTGACTCATGATGCATGCCATGTTCTGAAATGAAGCCTAATGATTTGTAGCTGACATGTCTGATGTGTACAGGTGACTGATATGTTATTATTCTTCTCCTTGCCCACAGCATCATCATCTGAATCTGGAGGGGACACAGGCGCGGACCACGAAGAGGGACACACCGACAGTGCCACCTGCTTTGAGGAGTCGGAGGGAGGCAGTGGCACGGAGGGTGATGATAGTATGCTGGGCGGACGACATGTGACTGACACATCTTACCATGCCGACAACTCCGAGTCAGACTCTCAGGAGGGGGGGGAATATGCTGCAATGGTCTCTCCATCATCTTTGGCTGGCGTCCCCTCCTCCAGTGCCATCTTCACCCTCCCAGTCATTAGTGTCCCTAGGGTCCGTGCTAGCAGCCGTGTCTCCTTTGTTCCCGGCACCGCAGCCCCTGCCCCTGTGTCCCCTGCTGCCCTCAGTGCTGAGACTGTGGACCTACTCCGACAGATTGCAGTAGGTCAGACATCCATACTGACTGTCCTCCATGGACATACACAACTGTTTACACAGTTGGTGTCGTTCATGGAGGGCATGTCGTCAGCCATGTCTGATCTACGTCGGGGTGTGGCAGCCATAGAGTCAACACTGACGGCAGCAATGTACTCCCAGCACCCTCTGTCTCCCCCCCATCCTTCAGACCCATCCACCTCTGCCTCTCCCATATGTACACCACATACACGCAGACGCCACAGGTCACACACACCCAGCACACCCACACGTCAGAAAAAGCTCAAAGCTCCACGCACACAATCTCAAGGGGATGTAGGCACACCCACAGGGAGAGGGGACACAACGCACACACGCATCCACACACCCAGGAGTACAGACTCACAGCCCTCTACCTCCACCCCCAATGTGTCCCCGGGTTCAGGTGGTAGCTTTTCCACACTGGCTGAGGTGTGCAGCCAGGTTTACATAGCTACTTTCGACGCTGCACCAGCCAGTGTGGATGAATCCACTACACCTGCACCCACTCTGCCTGTCCTTCCCTCTCCTGTCAATGCGGTGCCGGAGGATTCCACAGATGATGCCCCCATAGTTACCACTGCGGATTAAACACCATGTGCAGGCAAGTTAGTGTGGGATCACACCCATGGAGGCACATATTGTTGCTCGGACTTTTTTGGACTGGCCATTGGCCTTTAATGAGCAAGGACTCTTATTTGCTTTTCTTTTTTGGAGCAGCTGAATAAAGCATTTATGTTAATTTTCTGAAGTAGAGTTTGTGTGATAAGGTCTGTGACTGCTATGTGCCTGGGAGCTGATGTGATGTTCAAATGTAGGTATGTTAACATGTGTTAATCTCCTGATGGTAATGATGTTCACAATGGTATGTTGTTTTGTAACAGCTGGGCACTGGTGGGGGTGTTAGCCACACACACACTCTGATGCTGGGCACTGGGGGGCACTGGTGGGGGTGTTAGCCACACACACACTCTGATGCTGGGCACTGGGGGGCACTGGTTGCCACTGGTGGGGGGGTGTTAGCTACACACACACTCTGATGCTGGGCACTGGGGGGCACTGGTGGGGGTGTTAGCCACACACACACTCTGATGCTGGGCACTGGGGGGCACTGGTTGCCACTGGTGGGGGGGTGTTAGCTACACACACACTGTTATGCTGGGCACTGGGGGGCACTGGTGGGGGTGTTAGCCACACACACACTCTGATGCTGGGCACTGGGGGGCACTGGTGGGGGTGTTAGCCACACACACACTCTGATGCTGGGCACTGGGGGGCACTGGTGGGGGTGTTAGCCACACACACACTCTGATGCTGGGCACTGGGGGGCACTGGTTGCCACTGGTGGGGGGGTGTTAGCCACACACACACTCTGATGCTGGGCACTGGGGGGCACTGGTTGCCACTGGTGGGGGGGTGTTAGCCACACACACACTCTGATGCTGGGCACTGGGGGGCACTGGTGGGGGTGTTAGCCACACACACACTCTGATGCTGGGCACTGGGGGGCACTGGTGGGGGTGTTAACCACACACACACTCTGATGCTGGGCACTGGGGGGCACTGGTGGGGGTGTTAGCCACACACACACTCTGATGCTGGGCACTGGGGGGCACTGGTGGGGGTGTTAGCCACACACACACTCTGATGCTGGGCACTGGGGGGCACTGGTGGGGGTGTTAGCCACACACACACTGTTATGCTGGGCACTGGGGGGCACTGGTGGGGGTGTTAGCCACACACACACTCTGATGCTGGGCACTGGGGGGCACTGGTTGCCACTGGTGGGGGGGGTGTTAGCCACACACACACTCTGATGCTGGGCACTGGGGGGCACTGGTGGGGGTGTTAGCCACACACACACTCTGATGCTGGGCACTGGGGGGCACTGGTGGGGGTGTTAGCCACACACACACTCTGATGCTGGGCACTGGGGGGCACTGGTTGCCACTGGTGGGGGGGTGTTAGCCACACACACACTCTGATGCTGGGCACTGGGGGGCACTGGTGGGGGTGTTAGCCACACACACACTCTGATGCTGGGCACTGGGGGGCACTGGTGGGGGTGTTAGCCACACACACACTCTGATGCTGGGCACTGGGGGGCACTGGTGGGGGTGTTAGCCACACACACACTGTTATGCTGGGCACTGGGGGGCACTGGTGGGGGTGTTAGCCACACACACACTCTGATGCTGGGCACTGGTGGGGGGGTGTTAGCCACACACTCTGATACTGGGGGGTGTTCTGCTCACCACTTACACTTACAAACACATTGCAGGCGTTTGTGCCACACGTCTATTGCACTGGTGTAGTGCGGTGACGTACAGTCCCCCCTGGTCGATGACATAGGTACGGCCGGTCTCCGTATTGCACAGGTGTAGTGCGGTGAGCTGCCGTACCCCGTGGTCGATGACGTAGGAGCGGCGTATTGCGCTGGTGTTGTGCGGTGACGTACCGTACCCCCGGTCGATGACGTAGGTACGGCCGGTCTCCGTATTGCACTGGTGTAGTGCGGTGACCTGCCGTACCCCGTGGTCGATGACGTAGGAGCGGCGTATTGCGCTGGTGTTGTGCGGTGACGTACCGTACCCCCGGTCGATGACGTAGGTACGGCCGGTCTCCGTATTGCACTGGTGTAGTGCGGTGACCTGCCGTACCCCGTGGTCGATGACGTAGGAGCAGCGTATTGCGCTGGTGTTGTGCGGTGACGTACCGTACCCCCGGTCGATGACGTAGGTACGGCCGGTCTCCGTATTGCACTGGTGTAGTGCGGTGACCTGCCGTACCCCGTGGTCGATGACGTAGGAGCAGCGTATTGCGCTGGTGTTGTGCGGTGACGTACCGTACCCCCGGTCGATGACGTAGGTACGGCCGGTCTCCGTATTGCACTGGTGTAGTGCGGTGACCTGCCGTACCCCGTGGTCGAGTGCGGTGACGTACCGTACCCCCGGTCGATGACGTAGGTACGGCCGGTCTCCGTCTTGCACTGGTGTAGTGCGGTGACCTGCCGTACCCCGTGGTCGATGACGTAGGAGCGGCGTATTGCGCTGGTGTAGTGCGGGATTGTGTGGCGCTATATGGGCAGACATTATAATCGTGTAGTGGAGATGTGCGCGTGTAGCAAGACGTACAGGTATGTAGTACCTCCTTGTACTCACCTTCTGCGTCGTCGTCGGTTTCTCATTACGAGGTGGTGGGCGTACAGGATAGGGATTACACGGACGATGGCGTCCATGTCCTGCTTGTCGCGTACCGGGGTGCGGCTTGTGCCGGAGTCTGGTTTTACGGTAGTTTTGAGCTGTCGTAGAAAAAGAGCCGTACGGAGTGTGTGGAACACGGATCGTACTTTGTGGTTCGGGAGACGCCGTTTATGTACGTACGGACGTAACGTCGAGCGTCAGCCGACTGATATTCGTACGGACTTTCGATTCGTACGGCATTTTTTACGAGACGTACGGAGTGACGCATTAAGTTGTGATTGTACTTGCAAATTCGTACGGGGACGCCTTCGGGTTCGATTCGTACGGGGAAAAACGCTCCGTACGAGTATTTGGAGTGCATTTTACCGGATCGGAATCGAGCCCTTTGTGTGCTAGCACTTTTAATACTCTCTAAGGCATCTCTAATTTCAATTTCGGTGACATTTGGGGGATGATTATGTTCTCTAGTAAATAGCACATTACTTTCCTCGGTAGTGGCCCTCCCATAACATTTGTTGGAGTAATATTTTGTACACTTCCAAAAAACCTTTCTGCCACTTTGTCTCTCCTGATTATACACATAACCCATGTAGCATAATAGTAATTTGTTTTTCTGAGACATGACAAATTCTGCACCTTCAGTCATTTTGATTTACTTGTTCTAGGAAAGAGTAGAAAGAAACAAAATCAGTATACATTTTTTAACTTATGTGGTGCTAACATCATTAGTGATGCATTTATACTTACAGTTAATCAAAGTAGTAGTCACAGAAGCAGAAATGTCTTTTCAATGATGTTCTTGTATGTATGTCTTTATTTGCTGTTGGTATGAAAATATTGAAAAACAACATTAATGTTTCTATATAACAAACGTATTTCCTACTCAAAAGCAGTTGTCATTTTTGTTTACTAGTGCATTTGATGTAAACATTACATATACTTACTTGTTTAAATAGTAGAATAGTAGTAATTGCTGGAGTTCATCAATTTAGTACAGGTATGATCTGTAGAGTAGATAGAAGAAATAAAAGCAAAATATTATAATTTTAATACTGAACTGTTTGGAAATGTAACAGATTTAAACGTATACTAACTTCTAAATATGTCGTTTTCTTTGTTGTAGGTAGAATAGCTGTATTATGTATTCTGAATATCTGTAGAGGAAATATAAAATAGATAAGATGTTGTTAAGAACATAGTCTGTGTTTTTTTCGGCAGTTTTAGAGAAATGATAAATATACTTACATTTTATACAAGGCTATTCTTCTATATTGGTATATTTTTTGTAGGATGTTTTCATATGAGATGTAGAATAGATGTATGATGTTTTCTGAATATCTGTAGAGGCAATTCAAAATAAATAACATGGTGTTAAGAATATAGTTAGCGTTTTTTGTGCCCACATTGTAGCTAATAACAATTACACTTACATTTTTCTGAAGGGTATTCTTGTGTTTTGCTATAGTTGATCTTGGATCTTTCAAATGATCTATAGGGAAGATGTAAAAAGCAAGATATGTTGTTTAAAAATGTGCATTAATGAAATTGGCCGTTTTATAACAAACACATCTATACTTACATGTGTAATTAGGGTAGTTTTATAGTTTTTGCTGTAGAAATAGCACAATTTCAGTATATCTGTAAATATAATGGTAATGAAAAATAAATACTCTTGTAAATTAGTGTTTAAAAAAAGCAGTTGGTGTGTAACAGAAAATTATTATATACTTACTATCTGAATTTGCACATGAAGAAATATGACCATGTAATAGGATTTGTGTTGGAGTAGTTTCTATCAGAAAAGTAGGAAGACATGAAAATAAAATTAGTGTAAGACTTAGGAGATGTAAGGAAAATAGTGCACTTGTAATTTATTTTTCTACAAAAATGTTGTGTTACTTACTTGATTAATTAGCTAGTAAGCTGGATCTTTAAAGATGTTTATTCTGCAACAAAATCTTCAAAGTGTTGGCATCTACTTTCCAGAGAGGTAGCAGCAACAAATGGTAGAATGCATGTAGCCCTTTTATAGTATATGTGTTATGTGTGCTTTGATTTGATTGGTTATAGGATGTAAGGAAGCATAGTATAGGCTAGTTTGAATTTTTTTAAGTTAATTGGAGTGTTTGTTGATGTGAGAATGGTGGTATGTGGTTATTCCCGCATTAAAGCAGGTTCGTGTTTAAATGAAATATATTTATATGTGAAAATAAGTAATGAAAATGTTAGTTAAATGCAAAGATTAATAGAAAAAGATAAAATGCATGTAATAGAATGTATAGCAAATGTGGATTAATAGTAATTTTATGTAAGAAACCGGTATGATATGTGAAACGTTTTTTTTAGTGAGAAATGACTTTTATTGATGATAAAGATGGTATTTTAGAAAGAAAAGTGTGCAAATATGAACTCGATATTTTTTTTTTAACGATATTGTGGTAGTCTATATTTTTGTAGTCGATATTTTTGTAGTGTTAGGGCTAATTTCATGTCCAACGATATAATTGTAGTCGATATTTTTTTAAGCGATATTTATGTACTCGATATAGTTACTACTCGATATTTTGTACTCGATATTTTTGTAGTTTGTGTAATAAGTATAGTAAGTCGATATTTTTGTCGTCGATAATTTGTCAACGATATTTTGGTAAGTCGATAATGTGTCCGTCGATAATATTTCAGTGATCCTTTTGTCACATAGTGCTTCAGCTGCTGGAACTCTCTTGACTTTTGAAAGAGCCGTAGTCAAACTCCTGACATTTGGACTACTAGTGTGTTTAATCAGCATGTCGCCTGTAGTGAATGGGGAATAGCCGCTACCATTAGCAAGAGGGAAGTAGGACTCAGGGACCTGCCTATGGAATACTAGAACCCTGACCTCATGTGGGCGTATTTTGAGTCCTGAGCATGTGTTCACGCCCCTGTGTCTACCTCCCCCCACCCCGAGAAGCCATGGACTGCTAGACTCAGGGCTTTAAGTGGGCCGGGTCTCAAGGGGTCTGAGCACCAGCAGTTTTGTTCAGGGGGCCTCGAAACGGGTCTCTATCGGGCTCTGTTTTGAGCCCTGACACAGCCAGCACGTTTTTTTTCCCGGACTGCAATGACCGCTGTTTGCTGTCACTGCAGTCCGGAAAAAAGTGCCATGGCTCAAATTAAAGCCTGATAGAGACCCGTTTCGAGACAGCACCAGGCACATGGATGTGCGCTGCTCACACTGCTCACTTCTCAGTAGTAGCGAACTTACAGCATGACGTCATGCCAGGGGAGCGTTGTGGGGGAAGGGAATTCCTTTAAGAGTCATTTTCTTTCTGGATTTCCCTTCTCTTTCTGAAACTCAGGAGCAGCAACATTGTGGTAGGGTCACCAAGGATTTAATTGGAAGCTTTGTCAATATTATATACAAGTTATAGTTGCAGCTTATTTATCTTCTGCAAGTAATAACCATTGACAAAGCCAATATTACTTACTTATTGTAGGTATGATGTTACTTGTATCAAATATCTGGAGGCAATGACCGAAACAGCAAATTACAAGTCGGGCGACACACTATGCTAAGCACAGATTTTTTGCGTAAGCGATTTAAAGCCACGCCCCTAATTACACTGGCCACGCCCCTTTGAGAGACCCCCCAGTTTTTTCATCCCACTTAAAGCCCTGGCTAGACTCACACTGCAACTGAGAGACATGTACTTAAGGAGTACTCGGCCCAGTTAATTAGGAGACATAGTAAGGCATGTCCTGGGACATGAGGAGTTAAAGGCCTCAGCCCCCAAAGTTATGCCCAGTAGCACCTGCTGCCCCATGGCCTCTGAAAGGGGTTCTGACACACATCTTGATTCACTCTATCATTCCCTTACTTACTGAGGAAGAGGTGTGGCGCAGCAGCCAGGGCGACTGACGCCAGACGCTTGGGATCACGGTTCGATCCCGGCACCCGCGGCAGGGGTCTGCCTAGCACAGGGTTCTTCAAACTGTGGGGCGCGCCCCCCTGGGGTGGGCGCAGCACCATCCCAGGGGGGGCGCACGCTCCACTCCGATCTTCCCTTTGTGCCCGTTCCTTTGTCTGGGTGATTCCCCCAGGAGAGGGCCAATTCATGGAGTCGACAGCTTCGGCTGCTGTGCTGGCAAGGAGTCTCCTCTGCTAAAAACGAAAGCAAACAAACAGACACGCTTTCAGCTTTAGCAGAGGAGACCCCTTGCCTCCCACTGCAGCTGAAGCTGTCGACTCCGTGAATTGGCCCCCTCCTGGGAGAGTTAGCTCTTCCCAGAAGGGAGAGAAGGTTTCAAGAGAGGGTTTGAGGCACGGGCGGGGTGGGCTATGGCCCAGGGCCCCAGCCTTTCAAGGCGGGTGGGAGTGAGGAGGAGGGGGGGGGCGGGAGTCCTTCAGTTATTTTGGGAAGGGAGGGAGAGGTTGCAATCCGGGTTTTGGCCATGAATCGGGACGGTGGGCTATGGTCTGCGGTCATCAACTCATGAGGATCTTTGTGTGGGGCACGGAAGTGTCTGTGTTCAGGGATGTTAGTCTGCAGATTCGAATTTGAATCATCAAATGTGTGAGGGATGTCGGGAGGAGCCGGCCACCGGACGTCCGTTATGTTGCCATGTGGGTAAATAGATGTATGGGTGGAGTGATGGGTGGAATGGTGGATGTGTGGGTGACATGGTGGATGTATGGGTGGGGGGGTGGATGGATGAGTGAGGGGATGGATGGATGAGTGAGGGAATGGAGGGATGGGTGAAGGGGTGGATGGATGGTGGGAGAGAGTGTGGTAAATATAAATTACCTATACTTAATTTATGCGGTAAAGTTCAATAAGAATAACTCAGTCAAAAATAAGAGGCAGGATCCGTGGTATTTGAGGTTTTAAAAGGGGTTTTATTCCTTAAAAAGGAATTGGGTATATGGTTCGAACCATGGCAAATCGTATTCCGTCGCCACGAAGGCTCAGGAAAGGGTAGACAATACTTTATTGACAAGTTATCATATATATAGTCAATGCATTACAGTAAAGACAGATGCAGGAGGCGTAACAGCTGAGAGGAGAGATAAGAATACACATACGTAATGAAAGAGGCGTTACAATAGGCGTGCATGAGGGCATGTACTAGAAACGTCATTATGTGATGTCACAGGTGGGTGTATCCATAAGAGAATCCTGCAGTGTCAGCAGAAATATATGGCAGAGATGCGCGCGCAGCAGTATGACGTGTAATTGACGTGGAACTGGAGGGTGAAGGGGACTTGACATTTAGCCTTACATGAGGAGACAGAGGTCTGGGATGTCAGAACAACCTAATCCCAAATCGTATCTAATATCTTGTGTTTAAGGAACTGTATTATCTGGAAGGAAAGGTCTCTCGGGCAAAAGGCTATTCTATACTGACTGCTAGTGCGTGCATATGCGTCTACGTGTCTACATGAGATGCGAGGGGGCATGGGCCTACCATGGTAACAGGAGCTATGAATTACTTGCATGGAGACAGTGAGGCCGGGCCCTTTGCTCTGCAGCTGGAAGGATGTTTTCCTAAACTACTAGACAGGAATGTATTTTCGAGGAGCGGAGCAGATAACTTGAAGGCAAAACACCGTTTTGGCAGGCAACAGGCTGAGCCAGGCACCGTTAGCCGCGCAGGGAGTAAGACAAAGGTCATGGATACAGATGCTCATCCAGGCTGGAGCATTCAGAGGCAGAAAGCAGGAAAGGACTCGATGACAGAAATCAGGGCCTAATTCGCCTGAGCCAGGGAAAACGTGAAGAGTGCACCAAGAAAAGACGTTGGCAAGGCACACTTAGGAACGGAATATCCGACCCATTCATGGTGGATCTGAAAGAGGACATATTAACGTTGGACGCAAATGTATTTGCGTCTTCATAGCTGGTACAGGAGGGAAGTTACATGCACTTTAAGCTCGTACATGGAGACGGTGGGGTACACGTTAGGGAACATTTCTGACCATAAAATTTATATTTCCTCATTCCCTCCTTGTTCCCTAAGGACCCTTCATGATATATCGATACTCATAAATCTATCAATCTGTTCACGTAGTATCATTTGCTCTTCTTTCTTCTTATGTCGTTTTGAATGAGAACTTGAATGAGGAATACATGATGTGGCGCACAAGCCGCAAATCGCTGGCCCACATTGTAGACATAGGCAACAACTGAATACTATGAGAAGGGCAATACCTAGGAAGGATAGGATCTTCCATCCCCAGGCTGACAACGTGGTCCAGAACCAACCGGACCAAGTCCAGGTCCCTGGATTCTGGTGTATCTGACTTGCAATTTTGTGAAGACGAGTAATGGCTCTATACACTGATGGCGCGTTTTCTGGAATGAAAACACAGCAACTCGATCCGATGACTCTACAGGCTCCGCCCCTATCGGCCAGGATGACGTCAAGGACGAGACGATTTTGAAGAACAACAATCCGCATCGCAGACTGCTCCTCTGTTAAGTTGCCTAGGGCAGAAGTAGTCTCATTCACTACTGCTTCGAGGGTTCTAGTTAACTTGCGTATCAGTTTACTATTAAAGACAGCACCTAAGTAGGGAAAGAAACCTTTATTGAAATCTGTGTATTGCTCCCATGCCGTTTCAGTATAGTCGACAATCGGGAGATCTCTCTGGGGTCTATTGTGTACTAGATGGGTATTCCTATGATAATCAGGAGGAGCTAGGAAAACAGGTGGCAGAAGCAATGCAATGTAACAGGTACCGTCCCAATCTAGAGGTAAACGTATATATGCGGTATGACCACAAATGAAGTAGGAATGTCGTGAAGCTTTAAACGCAGACTTGCCCTTATCTCTGAATTCGATCACAGTAGTACATTTACTATGACCCAGGTGCACTGAACCATTCTTTCTAACACATAGTTCACCTTTGACTGGTAATACTGACATAGCAGGCAAGACTGGCTCGGATTCGGATTCAACATTCAGAATCATGAGATTAAGTGTAAAGTTACCTAATCCATATACTTCATTTTCTAGATCAGTCCCTGTCCTTTTGGGGAGTCCCTCCTTGTCAGGGAAACATACTTTATGCAGAACTGTGTTCAGGTTTCCCCATACCCAGTTGCCCTGGTAAACTACTGTATTTGAATCTAAAGAATTAATCAAACTAAACCATGCGCCACAGGAACAATTATGTGTGAACGGGTACGGAAAAAGGGGCAGAACTCCCTTGTATTTCTGGTAGGGAGGGAGTCGGCCACATATCCAACAATTTGTAGCGTTGCTGGTCTGATGAGAGTGGTGTAACATACTAATGAAGGTGTTGTTGCGCAGCGCAAGTCTGTAGGACAACTCATGCGGGGGTAATTCACTAAAAGAATGTTCGGCAGTGACGTTGAAAGCAGAATGTGCACGCTTGAAAATAGGGTAATAGATGTGCAATAGTATACTTGCAACAATAATCAAAAGACTTAGAAAAAACATAATCAACAGTGTCACTATACAGTGACTACGAAGTGATTTACAATATTCATGTTTCTTGAGCTGTTTCTGTCTATCTCTCTCTCTATTTCGGTCTAGGGGATACATGTCAGAAACTAATTTAACCGATTCACCTAGGGGAGGACTTAAACAATTAAACTGTCTGACTTGCTAGACCTTAGTTTTAATTTGTATTCTTGAGAAGCGGTTTTCTCAACCAGGGGGAGTTTTGAGTCAGTCTGTGGAGGAGGGCAGGGCTGAGAATTCAAATCAGAAGGCAGTCCGTGAAATTTCTTGATGTGGCTCGAGTGCAGCCACCCCTTTCGGCCCTCAATTTTCACAGCAGTCCTCGTCGTCAAAAGTACCAATTTCGGCGTTTGCCAGCGGGGCTCCAGCGGGCTCCGTCGGTCGAAGTTCCTTATAAAAACATAATCCCCAGGAACCACTTCATGGGGCTTCACGTCGGTGTTGTCGGGAAAGGCTGCAGCTACCTGTGAACGACAAGATTGTAGTGCAGACATCAAGGAGGCAAGGTAATCTGTCAGCATATTACAATCAACATCAGTTATTTTACGAGGTATAGGCGTCCCCCACATATTTGGTGGCCTACCGAAGACCACCTCATACGGGGATAGCCCTGATCGAGAATGCGCTATCATTCTCATGTAGAAGAGCGCAACTGGCAAAGCTACTATCCAGTCGACGCCTTTCTCTCTGCAGATTTTAGCAAGTCGAATTTTCAGAGTCTGATTATGGCGCTCCACGAGACCTGCTGCCTCGGGATGCCGGACACAGTGGAATTTCCACTGATAGCCTAACAGGAGTGTAACTTGTTTTACAAGCTCGGATGAGAATGACTGGCCGTTATCTGAGTATACGATACGGGGCAAGCCATACCGTGGGAAGAATTCGCGAACCAGTTGCTTGGCAGTGGTCGGAGCAGTGTAATCTGGGACTGGATATGCTTCTGTCCATCGGGAGAGTGCACATACAACTACGAGGACATATTTGAATCCTCGACAACGTTCCATCTGGATATAATCCATCTGGAGGACTTCAAAAGGGTGATCGGGAGGATGAAATCCACCTTGCTCTACAGGAATGCTTTTACCTGGGTTGAACTGACAACAAATCATGCAAGTACGCACTTTCTGTTTGGCTGCTGCTCGTAAGTGTTTATTGAACCAGATGTTTTGAATACTGTCTAGCATAGCTTTTTCTCCTAGATGTGCAGGACTGTGTACTGTGTTGATGATAACTTGAACCATAGAGTCGGGGAGAAACCATGTAGATTTTCCCTTCGTCATCCATCCCTGATCTGTTTGGATCCCTCCTAGTTCAGTCCATTTCTTTATTTCATCTGGTGTGGCATGTGTCTGTATGTCAATTACATCATGGGCGGGATCCTTAACTGTCATGCAGTGTGTCGATGTCGGAACTATTGTCTTTGTCAGGTCAGTTGCGTGAGTCTAAGCTGTGTGCTTGGCTGTTCGGTCTGCCAGGTCGTTACCCTGGGAAACGATATCAGTGATTTTTGTATGTGCCTTGCACTTCATGATGGATATGGCAGTAGGCAGATGTATTGCGTCTAACAGAGCTTGAATGAGGGGACCGTGTTGAATGTTGGCACCGTGAGAAGTTAAGTAACCTCTCTCTCGCCATAATACGCCGAAGTCGTGCACAACTCCGAAAGCATAACGGGAATCTGTGTATATATTAACTCTCTTGTTCTTGGCTTGAATACAGGCTTGTGTCAGAGCGATGAGCTCTGCAGCTTGAGCTGACAGGGTGTTAATACAATTTGTTTCTATGACTTCGGTGTCTGTTGTGACTGCGTAGGCGGCCACTAACTCTCCTGTACTTGTTCTCATACATGAACCATCCACATAAAGTGTCAGGTCTGGGTCTGGTAATGGAGTGTCTGTCAAGTCTTGTCTAGGCTTCGTCGTAATAGTAATGACTTCAATACAATCATGTGCCAATGGGCCTGTTCCACTTAACGGCAAAAGTGTGGCGGGATTTAATGTACTACAGCGTCTGATCTCTATGTGTGGCTGAAACAATGTCAATTCATAACCTGTCAGTCGTGCTATAGTCAAGTGCTGGGTCTGTGTTCGGTTTAAAAGAACTTCCACGGAGTGTGGAACTTGTACGGTCAACTGATGTCCTAACACTATAGAATCACTTTGTCTGATTGCTAGAGCTGTCGCTGCAACTGATTTCAAGCACGCAGGCAGGGCCTGGGCTACTGGATCTAATGTGCTAGAAAAGTAAGCACACGGTTTGTGTGAACCTGCTTGTTCCTGTGTGAGTACTGACAAGGCAGTACCTTCGCGTTCAGTAACAAAAAGTGTAAAAGGCTTATTGTAACATGGTGTTGCTAAAACAGGTGCTTGACATAAGGCTTTCTTTAAGTCTTCAAAAGCTTGTGTATGTTCCTGAGTCCAAGGGAGGACAGTCGAAGACGCTGCCTCCTGGGTTGTCAACTGAATGAGTGGCTTTGCTAGAAATGCATACTGGGGAATCCATTGTCTGCAGTAAGAAGTGAGGCCTATGAAGGCCCGTACCTCCTTTTGTGTCTTGGGTCGTGACATATTTGTAATTAACTGGATGCGATCAGGTGTGAGCTGTCTTCCCCCTTTGGACAACAAGTGCCCAAGATAAACAACTTGCTGAACACAGAATTGCAGCTTCGAAGGGGACACCTTGTGCCCCTTGTCGGCCAGGAAATGTAAAACCGTCAGTGATGCTTTTTCACATTCAGGTTCGCTTCGGGCGGTGATCAGCAGATCATCGACATACTGAAGTAGAGCAGTGTTATCAGGCATGTGAATACTGTCGAGTTGTCTTTTCAGTGCTTGGCTATAGATGCTGGGGCTTTCTGTGAATCCTTGAGGTGCGCGTGCAAATTTGAAGCTTCGTCCATTTAAACAGAATCCGAACAAGTATTGGCTTTCTGGGTCAATTGGAACACTAAAGAAAGCGTTCTTCAGGTCAATTACGGTAAAGAACGTTGCTTCTGGATCGATAGCTGTCAATAATGAAGAGATATCTGGGACCACGGGGTACTGTGGTACAATACATTTATTTAATTCGCGCAAATCAATAACTAATCGATAAACTGGTGGTGCATTGGGATCGGTGCGTTTAAGAATTGGAATGATAGGTGTCGGTTTCCACAACCACTCCTTGTGCAATGAGCTCGTCAATGATTTGCAGTAAAGCCACTACAGCATCTGGGGGTAACTTGTATTGTCGCATTCGGGGTAGTACCACTCCTTGCTTGAGTGTAACTCGATATGGTGTGATGTGCATACAACCTACATCAGTGGGGCCTTGCGCCCATAGATGTGCAGGGACATTCTGTAATCTGGGATCCATATCTCTCAATACATAGTGACCTTTAAAGTCGCGCAGAAATAGTCGTACTCCTTCCGGAGAACAACATATTACAGCTCCTAAAGCTTTCAGTGTCTTTATACCTAGCAAGTTTTCTGGGCATGATTTGGTAAGTAGTAAGTCTGTAGTACGTGTCAAAGGACCAACTGCAAGGGGAAGTGGTTGTGATACTTCATTAATAATAGGCTTTCCTATCTGAAAATCCAAGGGAAACATTCTGTGAGCCTGAGAGGGGTGCCCCTGGAACCTCGTCGTGACTGATAGTTGTCCTGCTTGCCCCTGTATCAATTAAAAACTTTCTGTCTTTCCCTAATATTTGACTATGTACATAAGGACCCTCTTGATCTACAGGAACCTCAATAAGAGGCAAGCCAACCTCCCTCTCTAGGCTGTTTCATGTGTATCGCTGATAGTCAGGATAATCATTTTGCGCATACTGATACATCTGTTGTGTCGTGTTTTGTGTTGCGGTGATGGGCTGTGACTGTGGCACTGCTACGGTCTGTACTGTCTGTTGTGAGGCTTGCATAGGCTGGATATTCTGTGGTACTTGTTGTTGGACCTGGTCTTGTCTGGGTGGACGTGGTCTCTCTTTGGTTTTACCCGTAGAGATATTATGCTTCAAAACTGCACAATCGTTTATATAGTGACCTGGCTGCTTACAATAGTTACATGTCCCTTTAACAGGACCTGCTGAATTATTGGACTGTGTTGTACCCTTTTTCTGACCGTCAGCTGGAACTGACTGAGCAACTAGCATTTTCATTTTCGTGTCTTTCATACGTCTTTGTTCGTGTTCCTGTTCTTCTCTAATTCTATTCTGGTGGTACTGTAACATTTGTAACATTTGGGATGGGGAATTTGCTTGCCATGTACTCTCGACTTTATATACACGGTTCTTAACCTGGGGCAGGGAATTCTCGACTAATTTTGTTACAAAAAGGTGCGGGTATGACTCGCTACTTGGTTTCAGACCACTGTTAATAATAAAACATTTCTCGAATCTTGAATAATAGTCACTAGTGTCTTCATCGTGTTTCTGTTTACAGGCTGAGATTGCATCCCAGTCTTCCTTTTTCGTTGTCAATAATCTTGGCAGAACTTGCACAATTAATCCTGGTAATGCTTTAGCTTTTTCCCCAAGGCCTACCCCTGGAGTACGACCATTTTCTTCGTCCTCTATCTCGGTCCAATTAATCTTTTTATCTCCCACCTCCCATTCTTTCTCTTTGAGTTTCTCGTAAATGCCGGCTGGCAACAGAACCTTTAACATTTTCATAATATCTGAATATGTGTAGTCTCCCATGAGTAGCATATCTTTAATTTCTCGGTGAAAACCTGCAGGGTCTTTATCATGACAGGGTACTAGTTTCTTCATCTCGAGCAATTCTATTTTTGTGAGAGGTGTATATACATACACACGTTCTAGTGTGTCATCATCTTTTCTTACTGGATGTACTTCTCGTAAGGGATTCTGTCTGTCTATGTAATACGTTTTTCTTTCCATGAAGGGAGCTGGATCAAGCCGTGGACACAAGAAGGCACTGTACCTGTGCCGATGTTCTAGAATTACTTTAATTAAATCAGTACCTAGACCTCTCCATTTCCTCATGAGTAGTTCTATCAATATATCAGGTAGGGGACCTGGATCAGAGTGTTGGCTTTTATACAATATAAGAAGATGTTGTATCATGTACATACCAGCTAAACGCTGTTCGTCTGGTGAAAGATTCAAAAACGTGTGTGCTAGCGCATCATCACTGTATTTATCAGAACTGTCAGCCCATTGTACTGCTGATCTTGCTAATTCTTGTTCATCCATAGAATCGAGTACATGGTACCCCATTCGTTCTCGAAGTATTTTATCCGTAGCCTGAAATAAGTGTTCAGGCGTCTTTGGATTTGACATAGCAGCTTGAAAAAGTCTCTTACTTTCTGGACGTACCGGACGTATTGAATTATTCAAGGGTCTTCCCTTACCTACATAAGCTATCATGTCTCTAGCTGGTAATTGTAATTGTAATTGTCCTGTTGTCGTTCCTTGTTGTTCGTCCTCCTCCGAGGATTCAGTCTTATCTGCATCATTCTCTCTTTCAGGCTATTCTCTTTCATGTATCTGTACCACTGCTTTTCGGATCCTTTTGTACATATTTTCTATACAACTTTGTTTATCATGTTTTCCGTCTGCTATATTCTGGCCCCATTTGTTAAGTGCTTTCATTTCTTCCTGATCTACACCAGGCCTATCTCTGTTTCTTATCAAGCAGTTTATGAAGAAACGTAACAACAGTTTTTGAGTATCGACTTTCTGGTATGCCATGGCCTCGCCAATGCTTTCAGGACCTTGCCCTGTTTGGATAAAGTGATATATTTTGTCTAGATGATCAACCATTCCTGGTAGTAACAGTAAGTAGTTTGAAACTCGTCGTAGACGTACTGATGATAGCATCATTCTGTCGTCATCTTTACCGGGCACTGGATCATATCTACAGTCTGTAAGAGGCTCATTAAGTATGTCGTAATTCGCTGTTTGTGGTGTACGTTGGTGCGCTAAATCCCTAAACGTCAGTCTATGTGCTTGTGGTGGGGTCTGAAAACCTCCTGTGGCACCTCCTGAGGTGCCAGGTCCAAAAGGATTTGTTGAGTGGAAGGTAGGGAGAATAGGTGCAGGAAGAGGTGGTGGAACGGGCGGAAGGTGTTGAACGGCAGGAGGAGTTTGTTGCTGTAGAAGTGGGGGCGGATTATTTCGGGGCGGAGTGCCATCAGCGGGTGGCGCCTGGACACGTGGATCTGTATATGCGGGAGCTACATCGTCTAAGTAGGATGAAAGGAAAATGTCCTTTGCGGTCTTGTGGTGTAATTTAGTCGGGAGCAATGGAGGTGGCAGATCTTTTGGTACTTCCGGGGTGGCCTTAGGTAAACCCTCGGCCAAGAGAGGATACATACCATTCATAAGAGTGTTTCGTTGTCTGTCTACTTGTTCTGCTTTTACTCGTATACCTTCCTCAACTAATACGTTTTCTCGGGCTTTGTCCGACTCCTCTCTACTCTTTTCTTCTTTTCTGAGCGCTTTCTCTGTGCGTCTATGCGATTCTTTACGCCATAATTCGATGGCATCTTTTTGTGACTGTCTGGCTTTCTTTTTCCATAATGCTTCTTCTACTCTCATGATGCAATCAGCATCCCATGTCCCAGCAGCGGGCCATCTCTGATTCTCTGTTAAATCTTTAGTATAATCCACCCACAAATCGAGATATAATACGGCATCTAAGCCATGTTTGTGGTACATAAAGTACCCTGGAGTGTCCCTAGGTGGAATAGGAACAGCTTCCTCAAGTACCCCTTTTCTGGTTTTTATCTGTCTTAATTTGGAGAACAGCGGCATCTTTCAGCCGTGCTGCTTGATACTTGATACTTACTCGAACTTGAACACAGTTAATACAATAAACACAGTAATGAAGATCGCACAATCGCTCATACCACGACATTAAAACACATTAAAACAATTTAAAACGAACAACAATAATTAGAATAAAACTAGCTAACTGCATGATACTAGATGTACTGCTAAACAGTACAGATACACCGCTAAAAACAGTGCATACCGGATATACTGCTAAACAGTACAGATACACCGCTAAAAACAGTGCATACCGGGTCTGTGTACCCAAACCCGTCTTGACCGGCACAAACTAATGCGCACGTCTAGATGCGTCCCCAGCAACGGTACTCACCGGGAAGCACTGAACAGAAGGCCTCGGAAACTCGACACTGGACTGGACTGGACTCGACTCGTGACGCAGATACTTCGGAACTTCGGAACCTGGTCCTCCGTATACCTCGGATCTTGCTCTCTCAGCTAGGCTCTGGTCGGGATCCTCCGCACCCCTCACCGCCTCGTCTGGGTGTTAATCGCAGCCTCAGTCACCTCCGTTGGCCTGAGGGAGATACAGGAAATCCTGCGGGTACGCGTAGTTGTCCGTCCGGCTGTGGCAGGGGACCGGGCCTGCAACGCACCGCCGGCGCGTAAGGTGGGGGAGGGGTTCCTATTCGGGCGCCAATTATGTGGTAAATATAAATTACCTATACTTAATTTATGCGGTAAAGTTCAATAAGAATAACTCAGTCAAAAATAAGAGGCAGGATCCGTGGTATTTGAGGTTTTAAAAGGGGTTTTATTCCTTAAAAAGGAATTGGGTATATGGTTCGAACCATGGCAAATCGTATTCCGTCGCCACGAAGGCTCAGGAAGGGATAGACAATACTTTATTGACAAGTTATCATATCTATAGTCAATGCATTACAGTAAAGACAGATGCAGGAGGCGTAACAGCTGAGAGGAGAGATAAGAATACACATACGTAATGAAAGAGGCGTTACAATAGGCGTGCATGAGGGCATGTACTAGAAACGTCATTATGTGATGTCACAGGTGGGTGTATCCATAAGAGAATCCTGCAGTGTCAGCAGAAATATATGGCAGAGATGCGCGCGCAGCAGTATGACGTGTAATTGACGTGGAACTGGAGGGTGAAGGGGACTTGACATTTAGCCTTACATGAGGAGACAGAGGTCTGGGATGTCAGAACAACCTAATCCCAAATCGTATCTAATATCTTGTGTTTAAGGAACTGTATTATCTGGAAGGAAAGGTCTCTCGGGCAAAAGGCTATTCTATACTGACTGCTAGTGCGTGCATATGCGTCTACGTGTCTACATGAGATGCGAGGGGGCATGGGCCTACCATGGTAACAGGAGCTATGAATTACTTGCATGGAGACAGTGAGGCCGGGCCCTTTGCTCAGCAGCTGGAAGGATGTTTTCCTAAATTACTAGACAGGAATGTATTTTCGAGGAGCGGAGCAGATAACTTGAAGGCAAAGTACCGTTTTGGCAGGCAACAGGCTGAGCCAGGCACCGTTAGCCGCGCAGGGAGTAAGACAAAGGTCATGGATACAGATGCTCATCCAGGCTGGAGCATTCAGAGGCAGAAAGCAGGAAAGGACTCGATGACAGAAATCAGGGCCTAATTCGCCTGAGCCAGGGAAAACGTGAATAGTGCACCAAGAAAAGACGTTGGCAAGGCACACTTAGGAACGGAATATCCGACCCATTCATGGTGGATCTGAAAGAGGACATATTAACGTTGGACGCAAATGTATTTGCGTCTTCATAGCTGGTACAGGAGGGAAGTTACATGCACTTTAAGCTCGTACATGGAGACGGTGGGGTACACGTTAGGGAACATTTCTGACCATAAAATTTATATTTCCTCAAGAGGATGGATGCATAAGTGGAGGGATGGATGCGAGTGGATGGATGTGTGTATGGTTGGAAGGGTAGATGGATGGGTGGAGGGATGGATGGATCAGTGAAATGGTGGATGGATCGATGGGGGGTGTGGATGGTGGACGAGTCGGTGGGTGGATGGATGAGAGAGGTGATGGATGGATTGATGTATTGATGGGTGAAGGGGTGAATGAATGAATGGATGGATGGATGAGTGAAGGGGTGGATGTGGGGATGGATGGGTGATTGAGGAGGGTGGATGGACGTGGGGATGGATGGAGGAGTGAAGGGGTGGGTGAGAGGTCAATGGATGGATTCATGAGTGGATGATTGGGGTGATGGGTGAAGGGTGGATGGAGGGATGGGTGGCTGGGTGAGGGGGAAATGGAGAGAGAGGGGGAGGATGGATGGATGGATGATTGAGGACATGGATGAAGATTGGCAGAGTGGATGGGCAGGTGTGTGCATGGATGGGTGAGGAGAGGAGCATGGAGATGGATGGGTCAGAGAGTGCATGCATGAGTGGGGGGGAGGGTGGAGAGCGGGAGGGATGGATGGGTGGGTGGGTGGGTGGGTGGTTGGATGGATGTGTGAGTGGATGGATGGGTGGAGGAGTGGATGGATGGGTGGAAGAGTGGATGGATAAATGGAGGAGTGGATGGATGAGTGGGAGGATAGCTTGGGTGAAGGGGTGAGTGGTTGGATGGATGAGTGGGTGAGTGGATGGATGGGCGGAAGAGTGGGTGGATTGGTAAGGGGATGGATTGGGTGAAGGGATGGATGGATGATGGATGGATGGGTGAGGGGGTGGATGGAGGGATGGATGGTGGATGGGTTTGCAAGTGGTTGAAGGGATTTGGATGTGGATGGGGCACAGATTGGGCGACGGAATGAATGGTGGGGGAGTTGGTGGATGACAAGGTGTACATGATGGATGGGGAGGGTTGTGATGACTTCCTTTGCCTTGGAGGATCGTGTTTTGAGCTGTGTGGCACGCCTCTGTCGTTTCGCCACTCCCACTCACAGGCCTGCAGTTTGTTAGGCACTCTTGTTGTGTTGAGCATTGTTTGCCGGATATGGCCCATGGTATGCGTGTTGCAGTCGATCATGTGGTGTGCCGGATTCCCGAGTTTTCGTTCTGGTGGTGGGGGGGCCCAACATCTGGGGGAATTCAGCTGGGGCGGGCTCAACCTGGAAAAGTTTGAATACCTCTGGCCTAGCACCCTGTGACTCTGGGCAATAGCTTGCTTAATCTTCCCGACGGCCCCCAGCGCCGGGAAACCTAATACGGGTAGCTGTGCGCTTTACAAATAGAGGATTATTATTATTATTACTATTATTACTCAGTCATTCAGTCAGCAAATTTCACATTCTCACTTTCACTCATTTTCACAATCACTCACTCTCACCCTCGTTCATTCTCACACATTGTCTCATATTCACTCACTGTCTGTCTGCACACACCCGCACTCTCTCACTCTTCCTCATTCCCTCTCGAATACCATCAAAAAGTGTTTACTACTTATATATCCCATGCACATCCCACTCATAGGTTCTTTACAGCTGCTCTTCTCTGCCACTCGCAGGTACCACGGTCCTGTGCCTTTTGGGCGAGGAGCCAGCTGGCTGCCCTTTCACAAGTGATCTTCAGGCTGGCACTGGCCCTTCTTGGCTGGTCGCCCCTGCTATATCTCAGCTTCTGTTGGGGAAGTGTGCTGCCTGTTGCATGTATAGAATTTTGGATTTTGGCTATGAATTGTGCTTTTGTGAGGGAAACGAAACTGACAGGTCCCTTACACATGAGCTCTCTAGAGCCCATCTGCTCCTTCTTTCCGGCGCTATCAAAATGACAGTTTTTATTATTATTGTTTGTTTTTATTTCCTCAACTCAAGAGCAGCGTCTCTTTGTGTGTGTGCTTGCTGGAGATGGGGGTGAGGTTGTCTGCCCTAACGCCAGTAATTCCTTCAACAATCCTTTTATCAATTTGAGTATGATAATGGATCACGTCATTCGCAGTTTCCAAAAACAGCTCGTAACAGTATTTTCAATTACATATTTGCATCACTTGTGACACCCATGTTCCCACCTTAGTGTGTACAACAACATACTTCTCAAAAAAACGGAAGGGCATCATTCACTCCTGAAAACAGGCTGACCTTGGACTGTGCAACATTGATCTGGAGTGTACTGGTGTTCATTCCAACATCAGAGCTGCCAAGCCAATCATTAGGCAACACTTACAGTTCAACCACTAGCAAAGGCAGATAGATTTAAGTGCGTTGGCACTCGAGAGACCTCAGCTCACATCCCTGAATGGTGCAAGACAGACTCGACACATAACCATGTGCCATTTGCGTAGAGTCAGCTGTGCAGATTATATTGAGTCGTGTTTTGTACCTACCCATCCCCACCTGGCATGCCCCAAGGCAGGCCAGTTCTTTGGGGCATTTTGAGCTCTAGGTCCAGTAGGCAATCCTACTGGCAAGTATTGTTACTGTTCCTGGAACACTGATACAGAAATCAGTTACTACTGCAAGCTTACTGAATTACAGAAGGCCATTGACTTTTCTGGAGTCGCGCGGTCCAGTTGTTAAACCGTACTCATGAAGTTGCTTTTGTGGTAGAACTTGCACATGTACCACTCAAAATAAATCAATGTCCGCCCGTTGTTACCTTTCAAGAAAAAGAAATATGACTTGAGTTCTATTAAGTATACAGTGCATAATAGCATAGATAAATATCCCACATACAACCAGACTGCATAAGGGTCAGCGTATGCTCTGTATTCACTTCTTGCGATACCAGAAGAATGCCCGGTTAATCACCGGTGATCCTTATTACTCCGAATCCTGGTCTTCCCAATCCGTTCCTGAGCCCATCCCTCCCTCTCTGTTTCTGTTTATGGTAATTGTTTTGTGATTTTCTTTTCCTTGCGTTTCTTTGGTATTCTCAGTCTGTCATGGAGACACACTTCCCTTTTGTGCGTGCCCGGTAGGCAGTCCCACATTGGGGGAAGTGTTTGATCTCTGCAAAGTAATAGGTTTCTGTGGAGCAGACAAGCAGCTCATATGTAGGGAATCTGACAGGAAGACGGACGAGGAGGTAATGCACACTCAGAGTTTATCTTACACAATGTTGCAAAAAAAGAAAAAAGCTAAAGTCCATTGTCTAGTTTAAAGGGGATATAAAGAGTCTGCAGCTTTCAGTTATAACTGAGTTCTTTAACAGGCACTTACTGTGCACATTTCGGAGCATGTTTACTGATTTTTAGCACACCGCCGTGCAGCAACCAGAGTTGATGCACTAGGGTACACTATGGAGGAGATAGCATCAGATGGGCATATATAGCAATGCTACTCTTTTCCACAGAACAGACAAAGTGCAAAGGTATATGCATGAGATCTAGCATTGGTTTTGTACTGGAAGGGTACCCTTCCAGTACAAAATTTGATTTTATTTTTGATTTTGTATAGCGCTCGAATGCCTGGAGGCGTCTTGGTGCTGCTGCCTTATGCGTTGCTGATGAGAGATTGGTTACAGCTGATTACTAGCGTGTGAACAGTCACGTTTTGATTGACTTCCGAAAAAAACAAGAAGTCGGGGCATTTCCTTATTGCCATTGGTATGCTGTTTCATAGTGTAGTTGCTTTCAATAGAAAGCTTCTGACTCCGCAGGTAGTACGCTTTGCTCTTGGAAGGGATACTAACCTTGCGTCTGAGGAGCTGAGCTTTCTCCCTTGGGAATACCAGGCAACTTTTTCACAAAATTGGCTTGGTCCTGTGCTTTAAAGGTTACGCATAAGGTCTTAAACTTCAGGTGTCTTGCTATGGGTAGCCAATGCAACTTGACCTGTGCTTGAGCCGCACATTAATATTCGGGAATCCCGGAAAGAAGTTGAGCTGCAGCATTTTGCAGTGTTTGAAGTTTTTGTAGCGACTTTTACTAGATCCCGATAAAGAGAGCATTTCCATACTACAATTTGGCCAGTATCAGAGAGTGGATAACTGTTTTTTGAAGTTCATTTGGGATATATGGACAGATCTTCTTTAATAATTTTAGTGTATAGAATACAGATGATGAGAGTTTTTTTACTTGATGGTCAAAATGGAGTTTGTCGTCAAAGTTAACTCCCAAGTTCCTTCCTTTCTGTACTAGCGTTGGTAGGGGTCCCATATTCTGGAGCCACCAAGTTGACAACCAAAACAAAGTTTAACCATTTTTACCAGTGCAGTTCATATGTAAAGTCTGAAAAGCTAAGATAAATTTTAATATTTCTCCAAATTAGCTCTTGCTTTGAGGAAGCATTATCTTTTGTCTAAAGCCCTGTCCATCATTGTTAGTAGAAAGGGTGTTGCCATTGTATCACCTTTTGGCTAGCCTTTCATTGTAACGTCATCAGTGTTACGTTACAGTTAACTTTCCGGCACACATACATTTTTGGGGTGTAAAGTAAACACTTTGTTCAAATTTGTGTCACTTTTGTGACCGAAAATCTTGCCCAAAGTGCTGATAAATCTGTTTGTTAGACGGACCGGGAGGGTCGGCCGAGGACAAGGGGAGAGGTCTCCGGGGAGAGCCGTCTCCAGCGATCGTACAGACAAGTAACTTCCCCCCCACAGACGTACACCACACAATGATAAGGTTTAGCGTTCTTTATAAGCAATCTTTAAGTACGGTAGAATGGTACAAGGAGGTCTGGACTCAGGGGTCCCCTCGAATCTTAGTCTCTTGGATGGGAAGGGGGTAGCGGGACAGTCTTGTTACCAATCTGGTAGATGCGGTGATATGATGGATAGCTCACAATCCTCGAGCTCGGCGTTCTAGATGGTCGGGCCGCGGCGGAGCCAGCAGGTCCCGAGATGATCGAAGGTGACGACGGTCCGCGGCGGTGCCAGCAGGTCCCGGTGAAGATGGTCGTTACAACGGTCCGCGGCAGTGCCAGCAGGTCCCGACGAGGTTGAAGGATTCAGAAGGTTGCGGCAGCGCCAGCAGGCAGGACAATCGTTCGCAAGGCAGGACTACGGCAGCACCAGTAGTCCGTCAGGGAAGAGTTTGTCGCGGTGTCTCTCAACTCCAGGATACAACTGCCTTCCTGCTCTGGAGCTGCCCCAGTTATAGGTCTGGCGCCCTTTGATGTCCGGACCCTCGCACTTGGAGGTCGGGAGGTCCGGGATGAGGGAGTCCAGACACCCAGCAGGGGGGTGGAGCCAGCGCCCGGGGGAGCTGGGTGCGATCGGCACCTGGCGGGGGAGAGCCATCGACACTTCTTTCTCCCATTGACCTGCCAAGTGGGCCGTTCATCCCCTGGGTGGATGGTGGTGCCGGGATGTCGGGGCCTGGCCAGGCCCAGGGTTAGGGTCGATCTGAGGCCACGCGGCCTCGTGGTGCAGTGTCCAAGATGGCTGCCGGGCCGGCTGAGGGAGCTGGAAGGCATTCGACCACATGACACAGAGATGTCCGGGGGCAGGAGTCCCGCCTGGGACGGGTTGCGGGTTGCTTCTGTGGGTAACATCGGGAGGACCGGGGCTCGGGCCCTGTCATGCGGGGAGGAGGCAAGCCCCTCACGTGGCCTGTCCAACATGCGTCCCCCCCAGCTGAAGGCGGGGAGAGTCACCATCCTCTTGGGGACTCTCCTCGTCGAGGCGGAAAAAGCGTGACAGGCCATCTGCGTTGGCGTGGTCTTGGCCAGGTCGATGTTCCACAGTGAAGTCCATCCCCTGCAGGGAGATGGCCCAACGTAGTAGTTTTGGATTTTCCCCCCGCATCTGCATTAGCCACTGCAGGGGCCGATGATCTGTCTGCACCCGGAAGTGGGTACCGAAGAGGTAAGGCTGGAGCTTTTTGAGGGCCCACACCACTGCGAAGGCCTCCCTTTCGATGGTGCTCCAGCGTTGTTCGCGGGCCAGGAGACGTCTGCTGATGAAGGCCACTGGTTGGTCAAGTCCTTCGGGGTTCAACTGGGAGAGGACTGCCCCAATGCCATGGTTGGAGGCATCCGTTTGGACGATGAATTCCCGACTGTAGTCGGGGGCCTGGAGCACAGGGGCAGTGCACATGGCGGCCTTCAGCTTCTCGAAGGCCGCTTGACAGTCTGGGGTCCAGTTGACCTTCTTTGGGTGGTTTTTGGATGTGAGTTCCGTGAGGGGCCCCACAATGCTGCCACAGTCCCTCACGAACCGCCGGTAGTAGCCTGTGAGCCCCAAGAAGGCGCAGACCTCGGTCTGGGTGATGGGGGGCTGCCAGGACTGGATGGCAGCGATCTTGAGCTGAAGAGGGGCTACCAGACCGCTTCCCACCTGGTGCCCGAGATAGGTCACGGACCCCTGACCAATTTGGCATTTGCTGGCCTTGATCGTGAGGCCAGCCCGTTGGAGGGCCTGCAGGACCTCTCGGAGGTGGTGGAGGTGGTCGAGCCAGTGGCGGCTGTACACAGCGATATCGTCCAGGTAGGCGGCGCTGAATTCCTCGAGTCCCGCCAAGACCTGGTTCACCAGACGCTGAAAAGTAGCTGGGGCATTCTTCATGCCGAATGGCATGACCTTGAAGTGGTAGTGGCCATCAGGGGTGGAAAAGGCGGATCGTTCTTGAGCCCGGGGTGTGAGGCCGATCTGCCAGTAGCCCGCTGTCAGGTCGAAGATGCTGAGGTAGCGGGCAGCCCCCATGCGGTTGATTAGTTCATCTGCTCGGGGGATGGGATGTGCGTCGGTTCTGGTGACAGCGTTCAAGCCCTGGTAGTCGATGCAGAATCGGAGCTCAGGCGTGGTGCCGGGGGCGGCAGCTTTGGGGACCAGTACCACTGGGCTGGCCCAGGGGCTGTCTGAGGGCTCGATGACTCCGAGCGTGAGCATCTTGGACACCTCCTCTTGGATGCAGGCCCGTACCCGATCTGGTACGCGGTATGCCCGATGTCGGATAGGGGGACTGTCCCCAGTGTCCACGTCGTGCAGGCACCAGGAGGTGACCCCTGGGGTGAGGGAAAACAGGGTCGCAAACTGCCGCAGGAGGTCCCGGCAGCCTTGGCGCTGTTCCGGGGTTAGGGCTTCTGAGAGTCGGACCCCGTCCACAGAACCATCTTTCTCCCGGGTCTTTAGGAGATCAGGGAGGGGCTCAGAGTCTTCTTCTGTTCCGCTGTCTGTAGCCATCAGGAGGCTGAGCTCCGAGCGCACAAAGTGGGGTTTGAGTCTATTGGCGTGGAGGACCCGGAGGGGGTTCCGTGCAGATTCCATATCGATGAGATAGGTGACGGGGCTCTTGCGCTCGACCACTTTGAAGGGCCCCGTCCACTTGTCCTGTAAGGCACAGGGTTCAGTGGGGGACATCACCCACACTTGTTGGCCAGGTTCGAATTCGATGGAGGAGGCATTTTGATCGTACCACTTCTTCATGTCCTCCTGACTGGCCTCAAGGTTCGCTTTCGCCATCTCTCTGAATCGCCTGGTCTGATTGCGTAGGGTCAGGAGGTACTTGAAGACATCTGGAGGGGTTTTTAGTGGGGGCATCTCCCAACCTTCTTTGACTAGGCTGAGGGGCCCTCGCACAGGGTGTCCGTATAAGAGCTCGAACGGGCTGAAGCCGAGGGACTTCTGGGGGACTTCTCGATACGCGAAGAGGAGGCACGGTAGTAGCACGTCCCACTGGCGACGGAGGGGCTCTTCCAACCCCCCGATCATCCCTTTGAGCGTGCGGTTGAACCGCTCAACTAGTCCGTTTCCTTGAGGGTGATAGGGGGTCGTGAATCGGTAGGTGACCCCGCACTGTTGCCAGAGGGATTTCATATATTTTGAAATAAAGTTTGTGCCTCGGTCGCTGACGACTTCTCGGGGGAAGCCCACCCGGGAGAAGATCCCCATCAAGGCCCGGCCGACCACCGGGGCTGTCACAGTTCGCAGGGGAACAGCCTCGGGGTAGCGGGTGGCGTGGTCCACCAGTACCAGGATGAACCAATGTCCTTGTGCTGTACGGGGGTCCAGGGGCGCCACAATGTCTATTCCCACCCTCTCGAACGGGGTGGTGACAACAGGGAAGGGTTGCAGAGGTGCTTTGAGTTTGCGGCCGCTCTTCCCGCTGGCCTGGCACGTGGGGCAGGAACGGCAGTGGTTAAGGACGTCGTTTCTCATCTTGGGCCAGAAAAAGTGGGTCACCAGGCGACTGTAGGTTTTGTCTTGACCCAGGTGTCCAGCCAGGGGGACATCGTGGGCCAGGTTTAGCAAGAAGTCTCTAAAGCGGAGGGGCACCACTAGTACTCGACTGGCCCCTAACTCCGCGATTCTCTGTTCGCTGTACAACAGGTCGTTGTCCCAATAGATCCAATGGGCCCCGGAGGTGTCCCCTGCGCTCTGGGCGAGGGCTTGCTGGCGGAGTCCCTCGAGGGAGGGACAGGTCTTCTGCTCTTGACGGAACTGTTCCTGGGTGGGCCCCCCTTCCTGTCGCCACTGAGCCAGGCTGGGCAGGTCCTGGGGCTGAGCAAGCTCTTCGGGAGTTGGCCCTGGGGGATCGGTCGGGTCGGTGTCTTCTACTGGAGCGACCGGGGGAGGAGGTGCTGGCCATTCGGGTTCTTCGGGTTGGGGGATGGTACGGGCGGCCATGGACCGGGAGGTTACGCACGCCCAGTCCGGGAGGCCCAACATCCCCAGGTGCTCTCTTCTTTCTACGGCGGCCCACGGGGAACTCTCAAGATCATTCCCCAGGAGACAGTCCACGGGGCGTCATCTCGGACCGTCACCTTCAACATGCCGGAGACCCCTCCCCATTCGAAGGGGACGCAGGCCATCCAACATAGACTCTCCGAATTGTCGGCTGAACGGACGGGGCAGAGAATGTTCGGCAGGATCTGTTCTGGTGTCACCAGGTGACAGCGGACGGCCGTCACACTGGCTCCTGTGTCACGTAGGGCTTCGGCCCTGCGCCCATTAATGTTCACCCACTGACTATATTTTCTGGTGTTGGCGGGTAGGGGAACCCGCGGGACCATGTCTCTTCCCCCTAGGCACGCTAGCACCATGGCGGCCGGTTCCCATTCTTGTTGTTCTTGCTCGCATTCCTCTTGTTCTTCGGAGATCTGTTCTCCCCCCAGGGCGGCGGCAGCTACCGGGCGGGGTCTCGGAGTCTGGTACTGTGGACAGTTCGGGTCACTTGCGTAGTGGCCGACTCGCTGGCATCGGTGACACGTGACATTGGCTCGGTACGCCGGGCGCACTGGGGGGTTGCCCCGGTTGGCCGGGGGCGGTGTGTTGGCAGCGGGGGCGGCCGGGGCGGTGTCTCTTCCCCGTCCCTGGCCTCCTCCTCCTCCTCGGGGACGGTGCTGACCTTGGTTGTTCCGGTGCTGTTCGTGCGGCCCGCTCCGGCCTACTCGGGTGATCTCCCACCGGTCAGCCTCGGCGGCGAGCTGCCGTGGGTCCGTCAATTTACTGTCGAGGAGGTGCTGCCTGAGCTCGACGAAGCAGTTGTTAGAGAGGTGTTCCCACACCATGAGATTAAAAAGTTGCTCGTATGTCGTTACATGGCTTCCCTTGATCCACCCCTCGAAGGCTCGGCTGAAATAGTTTACATATTCCACCCAAGTTGTACCCGGGATCCGGGTGCAGTCTCGGAACCGCTGGCGGTACATTTCGGGTGTGAGGCCATATCGGGTGAGGAGGGCAGCCTTCATGTGTTCATAGGAGGTCATCAGATGGTCTGGAAGTTGTAACAGGGCATCGCGGCCTTCATTGACGAACCTCCCCCATAGACCGGCTCCCCAGTCACTTCGATCGATCCGGTGGGAGGTCATGGCGATCTCGTAGGCCTTGAACCACTGTTGTATGTCGTCATCTCGGAAATACTCTCGAACGACATCCTTGGGGATGTGTACTTTCTTTTCTGTTGCTCCTGGGGTGCGCGGTTGCTCGGGCACCCCCAGTTCTTTGTTCTGCTTTCGTAAGTCTATTTCTGCTAGTTTGCGCTCGTGGTCATACGCTAGTCTCTTTTCTTCGAGTTCTCGCTGTCTCTGTTTTTCTTCCCGTTCTTCTCGGAGCCGCAGATGTTCTAGGTTCAGTTTTTGTTCAGCTAATTTGAGTTCACCTTCCATTTTGAGCCGGGCCATTTCTAACTCATGAAGTCTGTTTTTTTCTCTCTCTTGGATCTCTTCCTGTGAGAGACCCGTTCTTCGCTCCTCGGGAGCCGTGGTGTTCCTCTCTGATGCTGCAACATCTTGGTCCGGGGGTCTGACGGCCCCGGTTTCTGCCCATGACTCAATGGCGTTTTTGAAATCGTCTTTAGTACTCAGACCGGTGGTAGCAATGCCTAATTCAATGCCGAATTGTTTCAGCTCACGATGGCTGTATTCTTCCAATTTCTCCATCTGGAATTTCTCGGTGGATCCGCTTTCTTTGGTTGTCATTGTGGTTTTGTCGTGGGGAGAGCTACTCTCTGTACGATTATGCGTTGATTCGGATCGCCCCGCTGGCCACCAATGTTAGACGGACCGGGAGGGTCGGCCGAGGACAAGGGGAGAGGTCTCCGGGGAGAGCCGTCTCCAGCGATCGTACAGACAAGTAACTTCCCCCCCACAGACGTACACTACACAATGATAAGGTTTAACGTTCTTTATAAGCAATCTTTAAGTACGGTAGAATGGTACAAGGAGGTCTGGACTCAGGGGTCCCCTCGAATCTTAGTCTCTTGGATGGGAAGGGGGTAGCGGGACAGTCTTGTTACCAATCTGGTAGATGCGGTGATATGATGGATAGCACACAATCCTCGAGCTCGGCGTTCTAGATGGTCGGGCCATGGCGGCGGAGCCAGCAGGTCCCGAGATGATCGACGGTGACGACGGTCCGCGGCGGTGCCAGCAGGTCCCGGTGAAGATGGTCGTTACAACGGTCCGCGCAGTGCCAGCAGGTCCCGACGAGGTTGAAGGATTCAGAAGGTTGCGGCAGCGCCAGCAGGCAGGACAATCGTTCGCAAGGCAGGACTACGGCAGCGCCAGTAGTCCGTCAGGGATGAGTTCGTCGCGGTGTCTCTCGACTCCAGGATACAACTGCCTTCCTGCTCTGGAGCTGCCCCAGTTATAGGTCTGGCGCCCTTTGATGTCCGGAGCCTCGCACTTGGAGGTCGGGAGGTCCGGGATGAGGGAGTCCAGACGCCCAGCAGGGGGGTGGAGCCAGCGCCCGGGGGAGCTGGGTGCGATCGGCACCTGGCGGGGGAGAGCCATTGACACTTCTTTCTCCCATTGACCTGCCCAGTGGGCCGTTCATCCCCTGGGTGGATGGTGGTGCCGGGATGTCGGGGCCTGGCCAGGCCCAGGGTTAGGGTCGATCTGAGGCCACGCGGCCTCGTGGTGCAGTGTCCAAGATGGCGGCCTGGCCGGCCGAGGGAGCTGGAAGGGATCCGACCACATGACACAGAGATGTCCGGGGGCAGGAGTCCCGCCTGGGACGGGTTGCGGGTTGCTTCTGTGGGTAACATCGGGAGGACCGGGGCTCGGGCCCTGTCATGCGGGGAGGAGGCAAGCCCCTCACGTGGCCTGTCCAACACTGTTTTTTCAGTTTCATCAATTACATATGTCATAGCAAAGTGGTAGTCAACTTGTGCATGGTCCCAGTTCAACAGGACAAATGGACGTATGTGTGGCTGTGCAGATTGATTCCTGCGACTTCAGTTTCTTGGCTTAGCAAGAGGATCAAACAGCCTTGGGCAAATTGGCAACAGCATTCTAGCAATTGTGGCAATCAGTTGTTCTTGGACTTTGGGATAATCTCATGCTAGACGGAAGGTGCTTTGGTGCTCTGTCAGCGCACTCTCATGGGGAAGGCACACCCTTCATGCCACTCATAATAAAGTCACAGGTCCATGGATAATGATGGAAGGCTGAACATCTGTTGATGGGATAGCAGATTTAGCAGATTTAGCACTTTAATAACACTTAAAGGTGTGGAAGATTCAATGTGATAGCAAGCACATTGGCTTTATGTTTAAATCAGTAGTCATATTTTCTTGATTTCAGTGATCTTTCAGGGTTTCACTCTCTGGTGCTGTGGTTTTCCCTCCAATGCCGCTGGAAACAATCTGCAGTATAACAGTTGATATTACTTAGTAGGCACCAAATCGGAAGTTTTGGTGGCAATCTATGCTTCATGGCAAATTCATTTATTTCATTGCAGCTGTGGAACTAACTTTCCATTGAAGTTGCTGGGCAGGGATTAATAGTGTATCAGACCTTAATAAATTTGACTCTTATGTATTTATCTTCTGGCCGCCCTCTGGTCATAGTATGATCATAATTTCCACACTCATAATTCATTTAAAGCCCTTGTTCCTTAAAGTGATGGAGGGTGCTTCAATATCAGCATTCAGTGATGGAACCAGGGAGAGCACAAGCTGTGTCCTCTCAATACTGACTGCACAAGGGAGATGTCCCTTACAGTCAACTTCAACATCACAAATGTGCCACCAGATCATTTTGGTTCTTGGTAATAGATTAGTGGTTTGTAACTACAATGCTGCTTTCACAAATCATTCATATATTTGCACATTGACTTGCAAATGAGACGGTTGATAGAGCGCGGGTTCACCTGCCCAGAATGTTACCATACTCACCTGGGCCCACAAACACTTGCACATTTTGAACAGGTAAACCTACAATTTAAACCAGTAAATATTACTTTTTAGGACCTATACCTTGTCTTACCAATCCTTGTCACCGGTACCTAGATTCCTAAGGGATCAAGGGAGTTAGATTAATAGGCAGTATGTAATCATTTTCACTCATAAAATAAAAACAGACTCGGGAAAGATTTAACTGCTTTATCTAAATAAAGTTTCAAATGTCAATGTCCATACTAAATTAGTCAAGGCTTGATCAATCAATAATAATATCAAAGCAAGATGATGTGAGAGTACCATGAAACGTTCTTTAATCATTGAAATATAGGAAGGGTAAGAAAGGGGAAACAGAACAATGACATATCCCTCTCAGCTTTATATTTACCTAGAATGGTGTGAAGACCAACCCTGGCCACGAGCTGGGATAAAGGACAGGACCCCGAAAGTGCAGGTCCCAACAAGATAGAACAGGTGCAGACAAGAATCAGGATAAGTACGGGCAAAATTGGATCAGGACAGGACCACCGCAGGTCAAGACCAGCACCCACAGCTAAAGTGCAACGCCAACGTCGCACCCCTCTCTGCAGCTAACAGTCGGACCCCGATTGGGTTAGCGAATCTTCTCCCTCAGGAACCCCGATTGGGTTATCGAACTCCTTCCCAGAACCCCGAATGAGTTATTGAATCTTCTGACAGAGTGCTCCGCCAGCACCTCTGCTCCCAAATCTTCTGACAGAGTGCTCCGCCAGCATCTCTCTTCTCGATCGCCTATTGAGTGCGTTGGGTCAGTGACAGGTCAGCTATTCGGACAAGCCGGACAATCTAACTACCTAAGCCTACCTTAGTTATACCATTTTCCAGGGCAGTGTACCACCCCCTAATGTTGCAAATGGATCACTGAAATATTATCGACGGACACATTATCGACTTACCAAAATATCGTTGACAAATTATCGACGACAAAAATATCGACTTACTATACTTATTACACAAACTACAAAAATATCGAGTACAAAATATCGAGTAGTAACTATATCGAGTACATAAATATCGCTTAAAAAAATATCGACTACAATTATATCGTTGGACATGAAATTAGCCCTAACACTACAAAAATATCGACTACAAAAATATAGACTACCACAATATCGTTAAAAAAAAAATATCGAGTTCATATTTGCACACTTTTCTTTCTAAAATACCATCTTTATCATCAATAAAAGTCATTTCTCACTAAAAAAAACGTTTCACATATCATACCGGTTTCTTACATAAAATTACTATTAATCCACATTTGCTATACATTCTATTACATGCATTTTATCTTTTTCTATTAATATTTGCATTTAACTAACATTTTCATTACTTATTTTCACATATAAATATATTTCATTTAAACACGAACCTGCTTTAATGCGGGAATAACCACATACCACCATTCTCACATCAACAAACACTCCAATTAACTTAAAAAAATTCAAACTAGCCTATACTATGCTTCCTTACATCCTACAACCAATCAAATCAAAGCACACATAACACATATACTATAAAAGGGCTACATGCATTCTACCATTTGTTGCTGCTACCTCTCTGGAAAGTAGATGCCAACACTTTGAAGATTTTGTTGCAGAATAAACATCTTTAAAGATCCAGCTTACTAGCTAATTAATCAAGTAAGTAACACAACATTTTTGTAGAAAAATAAATTACAAGTGCACTATTTTCCTTACATCTCCTAAGTCTTACACTTATTTTATTTTCATGTCTTCCTACTTTTCTGATAGAAACTACTCCAACACAAATCCTATTACATGGTCATATTTCTTCATGTGCAAATTCAGATAGTAAGTATATAATAATTTTCTGTTACACACCAACTGCTTTTTTTAAACACTAATTTACAAGAGTATTTATTTTTCATTACCATTATATTTACAGATATACTGAAATTGTGCTATTTCTACAGCAAAAACGATAAAACTACCCTAATTACACATGTAAGTATAGATGTGTTTGTTATAAAACGGCCAATTTCATTAATGCACATTTTTAAACAACATATCTTGCTTTTTACATCTTCCCTATAGATCATTTGAAAGATCCAAGATCAACTATAGCAAAACACAAGAATACCCTTCAGAAAAATGTAAGTGTAATTGTTATTAGCTACAATGTGGGCACAAAAAACGCTAACTATATTCTTAACACCATGTTATTTATTTTGAATTGCCTCTACAGATATTCAGAAAACATCATACATCTATTCTACATCTCATATGAAAACATCCTACACAAAATATACCAATATAGAAGAATAGCCTTGTATAAAATGTAAGTATATTTATCATTTCTCTAAAACTGCCGAAAATAACACAGACTATGTTCTTAACAACATCTTATCTATTTTATATTTCCTCTACAGATATTCTGAATACATCATACAGCTATTCTACCTACAACAAAGAAAACAACATATTTAGAAGTTAGTATACGTTTAAATCTGTTACATTTCCAAACAGTTCAGTATTAAAATTATAATATTTTGCTTTTATTTCTTCTATCTACTCTACAGATCATACCTGTACTAAATTGATGAACTCCAGCAATTACTACTATTCTACTATTTAAACAAGTAAGTATATGTAATGTTTACATCAAATGCACTAGTAAACAAAAATGACAACTGCTTTTGAGTAGGAAATACGTTTGTTATATAGAAACATTAATGTTGTTTTTCAATATTTTCATACCAACAGCAAATAAAGACATACATACAAGAACATCATTGAAAAGACATTTCTGCTTCTGTGACTACTACTTTGATTAACTGTAAGTATAAATTCATCACTAATGATGTTAGCACCACATAAGTAAAAAAATGTGTACTGATTTTGTTTCTTTCTACTCTTTCCTAGAACAAGTAAATCAAAATGACTGAAGGTGCAGAATTTGTCATGTCTCAGAAAAACAAATTACTATTATGCTACATGGGTTATGTGTATAATCAGGAGAGACAAAGTGGCAGAAAGGTTTTTTGGAAGTGTACAAAATATTACTCCAACAAATGTTATGGGAGGGCCACTACCGAGGAAACTAATGTGCTATTTACTAGAGAACATAATCATCCCCCAAATGTCACCGAAATTGAAATTAGAGATGCCTTAGAGAGTATTAAAAGTGCTAGCACACAAAGTGACAAACCCACCACACAAATACTTAAAGAAGAACTGGTAAAAATCCCTGCCCATGCTTCAGGGCAACTACCCTCTATTGACTCCCTGAAGCGCACAATTGCACGCACCAAACGACTCACTAGCACAACCCAACCCAACCCAACTTGTTTTGAAGAAATTATTATTTCACCCGAAATGGCCATCACACACAATAAAGATAAATTTATTCTTTTTGATAATGAAAGCAGTACAAACCGAATAATTATGTTTGCAACTGCAAGTAATTTACGAAAAATCCAACAGTGTCCCCAATGGATGATGGATGGAACCTTTAAACCCTGCCCAAAACCTTTTTACCAACTGTATTCCATCCACGGTTTATACCATCATTCTAACATACCTTTCATTTACTGTTTGCTACCCAACAAACAGCAAACAACCTACACCGAAATTTTAAATGTTCTCAAAACGGAAATCAATAATTATTTTCCCGAAAAAATAATTATTGATTTCGAATTAGCTATGATAAATAGCATTTTGAGAACATTTCCCCACACAGCAATCCAGGGTTGCTATTATCATTTTAATCAGAGTATATGGAGGCATCTCCAAAAATCTACTTTAAGTGTACTATACTCTACAGATAGCACCTTTGCCTATCAAGTTAAAAAGTTAATAGCCCTGGCCTACGTCCCTGTTACAGATGTTGCTGAACATTACAATTTATTAATTGACAGCGCATACTATAAGAGGAATGAGGATAAGTTAACACCATTGCTAGACTATTTTGAAGACACTTGGGTGGGAAGGTTGCACAGATCAGGACATCGACGTCAGCCCAAATTCCAAATCCCTTGGTGGAATGTCTATCTCAGTACTTTAAACCAAGAGGCTAAAACCAACAACAGTGTTGAAGGGTGGCATAATGCTTTCCAAGCAACTACAAACCGAGGCAAACCCACATTCCACAACCTTCTTGAAGCTTTGAAAAAAGAACAAAGCTATCAGGAACTAAGAATGGAACAATCAGTGTCACAAATAGGGCCCAAACTCACTAAACAAACCCAACAAATGTTCCGACTACTTCAAAGTCAAGTCACATTATACCCTACAACTAGAGGTTTAGAATACCTGGCAATAATAGCAAAAAGTCTACTTTAAAAATATCAAATAAATGTACGAATGTCTTCTTACAATACTAATCAAATTCACATGTCATAAACATATATAATAAATTATAAATAAAACATATTTGTTTGACAAACTTAGAAAATTTATGTAAATAAATTCGTAACAAATATGCAATGTTTATAATTTTTTATAACATACACATAACATTAGAAATCGACATTTCCCACCCAATCAAAATAGTAAAATAAATACTTACAATTTTTGAACTTGAGAGACGCAATGAAGGAAAAATCAATCCATACAATCCAATCCAATATCTTACTATTCCAATGTGGGAAACCCTCAAAAACCCGAAAATAAATTGTAAAACGTAAAAAAACGCTCCAGGAAATCCCGAAAACAGTAGTGTGTACACGTTAGGATTTAAAGTTATATACACACTATTTTAAAAAAACGGTTACGCATATCAATGTATCAATCCGATTCGAAACCCTCCAAAAAACCCGAAAAAGGTTTAAAAAGTGAAAAAACCGCTCCTGGCAAACACGAAAAATAGGAGATAAAAGTCAAAATGTAAGCATAATAACTTAAACATTAGTTTCTCCATTAAAAAACACGCTTCCTTCCATGTAGTTTTCGTGCGAGGAACCGAAACCTGTAAAATAACATATATAACGAAAGCCACCCACAAATACCCCCTTCACATTTGTAAATATACTAACAATTAACATTAACCATGTAAGAAGACATTTCCGAACACTTAAAATTAGACTTGAAGGAAAAAAAGCACGACACATCTATAACGGAAACTTTTCACCCAAACGCAAATTAAACTATTAATACATACACCAAAAAACACTACAGAGTTTGATTATACCCTCAAACATGACCACTTACTTATAATTTGTAGTTAAAAATAACCATACCTCTCTCCACGCGAAGCAACTCCCAACCGCGAGCTTCTCCAGTCCTGAATGGAGCGCAATAACCTTACGCGGTAAAAAAGTAGTCCCCTTAACCCATTTGTGTAAAAGGATAATAGAATAAACAATGTTAAATGTAAAATATATAATACATACACATGTATAATGTAACAAATTAATACACTATACTCATGACAATTTTCCTTTATTAAAAAAAAATATATATTTAATATAAATTAATATATAATATGTATTATATATTAATAATATTAAATAATTATATAAAACTTTGAATAAAAGATGTAAATATTTAGTTAATCAGTATATTTATATGAATAAATTTGTGTATAATTTTACTAAAACATTAAAAATGTTTATGGGAATAATTAATAATGATAAATAATATAACTTATTTATTGTTCTTAATATAACAAGTAGAACCATTTAGTATATAAAGAATGGCCTTAAAAAAGTCTTTATTTTATCTGTGAATGTATATATTTTTGTTAATAATAAAATAATGTTTATGTTTATTAATTAATAATAATAATAATAATAATTAATAAAAAAATTATTATTTTTATTAATTAGTAAAAAAAGTTATATAATTATTTCTAAGTGTAACAAAATTATATAATTGCTTTAGTAATATTTGATAAATACCAGATATTATAATTAAACATATTGTTTCCCTATACAATTATAAACTTTACAACCAAATCGATTTATATGTTTTATGTAAAAACAACATTGTGTGAAATATACACCAAGAAATTTTTTTTTTGTATTTGAATTGATCCTAAAAATGTAATATTACTCATGTTACTTGTTAATAAGAAATATGTATTATATATTTTATTATATTAATATTTAATATTAACATTATTAAATATTAATATAAGAAATATATAAAAAATCATTGTTTAATATATTTCTATATAAATAGTTTAAATTGTAAGTGACTGATGTGAATATGTAAAATTTACTGAAAAAATCTAGTAATCCAAATTATGTTTTACATTGACCACATGTATATAAATGTAAAGATGTTATTGTGTGAATAATAAAAGTTTCAAAAAATATGATGTTATATTTGTTTGTGATTTTATTGTAGTATACAATAAAAAAATGAAAAATTGTTTAATAAAGTTATTAGAAAACATCTATGTTGCATTAATTATTATTTGTAAATTACAGTAATGAACAAATGTATACAAATGTGCTGCACACTGACCAATTGTATATATATTGTTACTACTCCAGTCAATCTCAAATCATAGAAGCTGCAGGACACTAACAAAAATTATTGTACTATTCCTACTACACTCAAGGTAATAGCATAAAATGTGGTGGAGACTAACCAATGTATTTTTATTAATCCAACTCCAGTGTTGGTAATATTACTGATGGTGCTGTACACCAACCAATTAATAATTAGAATTCCAACTCCACTCTAGCTACTGTCTGAAAACATGCTAATACATAAATAGTTTTGATCTAAATAAAGGGTACTAATGTAAAGTTATAATAATAGCTATTTTTGTGTAATAAATTTAATGTATCACTGTTAACTTAAACTATCAGCACTCTAAAATACCCAAAGCTGTCCCAAAACACTAAAAAGACCCCTTCACCCTAAAGGCCAAAACTGACCCAGAACCCTACAAATACCCCTTTATCAACAGACTGAAAACTGACCCTGAACCCTACAAATACCCCTACACCCACAAACTGAAAACTGACCCTGAACCCTACAAATACCCCTTTACCCACAAACTGAAAACTGACCCTGAACCCTACAAATACCCCTACACCCACAAACTGAAAACTGACCCTGAACCCTACAAATACTCCTTTCCCAACAAACTGAAAACTGACCCTGAACCCTACAAATACCCCTACACCCACAAACTGAAAACTGACCCTGAACCCTACAAATACTCCTTTCCCAACAAACAGAAAACTGACCCTGAACCCTACAAATACCCCTTTACCCACAAACTGAAAACTGACCCTGAACCCAACAAATACCCCTTTACCCACAAACTGAAAACTGACCCTGAACCCTACAAATACCCCTTTACCCACAAACTGAAAACTGACCCTGAACCCTACAAATACTCCTTTCCCTCCAAACTGAAAACTGACCCTGAACCCTACAAATACCCCTTTACCCACAAACTGAAAACTGACCCTGAACCCTACAAATACCCCTACACCCACAAACTGAAAACTGACCCTGAACCCTACAAATACTCCTTTCCCAACAAACTGAAAACTGACCCTGAACCCTACAAATACCCCTTTACCCACAAACTGAAAACTGACCCTGAACCCTACAAATACCCCTACACCCACAAACTGAAAACTGACCCTGAACCCTACAAACACTCCTTTCCCAACAAACTGAAAACTGACCCTGAACCCTACAAATACCCCTACACCCACAAACTGAAAACTGACCCTGAACCCTACAAATACTCCTTTCCCAACAAACTGAAAACTGACCCTGAACCCTACAAATACCCCTTTACCCACAAACTGAAAACTGACCCTGAACCCAACAAATACCCCTTTACCCACAAACTGAAAACTGACCCTGAACCCTACAAATACCCCTTTACCCACAAACTGAAAACTGACCCTGAACCCTACAAATACCCCTTTACCCACAAACTAAAAACTGACCCTGAACTCTACAAATAGCCCTTTACACAAGAACTGAAAACTGACCCTCAAACTCAAAAATACACATTTACCCACAAACGTAAAAATTTCCCAAATCCCACTAAATACACTTTTACTCACGACTAGAAAAAAGACCCAAAACCCTAAAAAATTAACCTATAACAAAAACTATGAAACTAAGCCAGAACACTATAAATAATAATGAACACAACATTAAACATATATATATGAAAAATACATATTTATTGTAAAAAAATATTATAAAATATATTTTCACATTACCTATAATAATAATAATTTAGATTAATTAATATTGTTTAATTCCAATTAATTAATTAACTACAACATAAATTAACACATTACATTTAAATGTATACAATTAATGTAATTAAGTCATTATTATAAATTAATTACCAATTAATTTATTTAAATGATATGCAATATATTAATTACATCATTAACTATTTATAATTAATGTGTTAGAAATTAATAAATGTCAATAATATACTAATTCTTAATACAAAAAATCACTAATTATTATTAATTAATAACCAATATATCAATTAAAATCATATACAAAATAATTATTAAAAAAATATTAATAATCAATTAATCAATTAATCAATTAACTTATATGCTAATTAATCAATTAAACAATTAACTAATTAATATTAATTAATTACCAATTAAAATCTAATTAAAACAATTACCAAACATATATTAACTAATTAATTATTATTAAATTACTTCCCACCCTATTCCCCTATAAACCCACAACCCGCTCCTAAACATTAGGTACTATTTATTAATATATTATATATATAATATTTTATTAAATCAATATTTTCTAACATTTTTTCGATATTTTTTACTTTCACTATATTTCGATATTTTGTCTAGTCGATATTTTTGAGTCGATATTTTTGTATTCGATATTTTTGGGTCATTTTGCAGTCGATATTTTGTTCAACGATATTCCTATGGTCGATATTTTGGTATTGTCGATATTTTTCCGTCGATATTTTGTCCATTCGATATTATGTAGTCGATATTATGTCCAGTTACCGTTGCAAATGTGTGGATTCCCTCAATTTGATTGGTCAAAAAAGACGAGGAGAGGTCATCACACCTTACCAGTTATGAGCTCATGCTCTTCCATATTCAGATTTATGATCCCGCCCAATATTTTATTTTCCCATGCACTTTTATTCCACCCGGCAGTGAATGTATCAATAAGAACTACAATGTAATATAACATTTTGATTCAGCTTCCTCTCCACGGGTCAAGAGGTAAGGTTCCCAGGAACATCTTCTAGCAAGTCCGGATTTGGACGGGTTTCAATGTAAGTGCTTCAGGAATTTGAGCTTCTCTGCACAGGCGCAGTTCCTCCAAAGATGGAGTTCAGAAGTACATGTCAGGCCCAAAGTACGATACATGCGAAGTAGAAGAGAAACAGTTTTAGAACAAGAAATAAATGAATGCACTGTACACCACTTATCTCTACTCTATTCCCATTATTTTATTTTAACTATGGCATTAGTCATTAAGCAGAACAAACAACTTAGTAAAAGCAATAGTGCAAGCGTTAGCAGTAAATACGTCATGTCACGCGAGTATGACAGGCGCATGCGCAGAAAAGTTCCCGCATTGCGTTGGCCATTTTAGGTTAATCGAGTTACGGTTAGTAAAAGCACATAGAAAAGCTTCCCCTAGATACTAGAAAAATTGTGTTTTGCTTTGTTAATAAGACGAAACATGTTTATTAGGTTATTACAGTTTATTTCGAGAAGGCTGAGTCCAAGCAAGGCGCTTTATGTGCGAACCTTGCTCCATCAAGGTGCTGTCTCTTGCAATTCGGTCCGGACCCCAAAGTGCACTCTGGCGACCCCTGCTCCTTGTAAGAGAGAGCACCACTGTTTCACTGCTTTACATTGTGTCCAGTTCAATGTCCCCTGGTCCCTATCAAGTTGTGACTAATCCTGTATTCTGTGTCTGGTTCAGTCCTCTTTCTTAGTCACTCTCAAGCCACAATCCCATTCTCTCACTCTCAATTTTTGCATTCTTCTTGCCTTATCTCTATTGTTTCTCCCTCTACCTTTCCAATAAACTTAAATCCGTTTTTCAGCATTCCTTGGCTAGTTTTCATATTATCCTTGCTTATTTTCTCTCACTTAATTCAAAGACTAGAATCCTCCACAGCTGTTTGTCTGCACAATATGTCTTCGATGTCAATATTCCTGGTCTAGCTCTGTCACCCTTCATTTATGATCTCTGCACATCTGTACAAGGCATTAATATGTACTGGCATTCATTTACTCCCTGTCCAAGTGTGCCTTTTGGAATTGCTGCCCTGTATCTAGATTGTAGAGCTCGATGTCAGTAGTAGATGCTGACAGACAAGCACACAGGGAACTCCAGGCCCAAGCAGCCCTTTGCTTTGACAGCCTTGAGGGTAGATTTGCATACTTGCAGTCCTACACAGAAAGCCTCACAAAAGCAATGCTGGAGGCAGGTTGGTGTTCTACCTGATATGATAGCCGTGCTTTGTGCACAGCACACCTGAGTAGAGGATGTGCCATCTACTGGCAGCAACGTAAATAGTTTTATGGACTGAAAGCCTGCATATGCCAGTCCGGCACTCAGGCAGCCCTGGGGCAAGTGAACTCTAGGAAGGAACAGCTCAGTCCACAGATTAATGTGTGCACAGACAACTCTAAACAATGGCATCCTTGTGCACACGCAACCCTGCAACCCTGCAAGAAGTCTTTCACGTTGGCAGTGGAGAAGTGTGGCTCACTGGTTACAGGAGGCATACCCTGAAGCAGAGGTCAGACCCGGGACCAGGGTTCAATTCCCGACGCGGCAGGGTCTTGAGCCCAAATGTCCACGGACTCAATAATTCTCGCTTCGGTGCCCACTCTAATCACAGGTTCACACTATGCAGCTCTGGGCATTAAGCTTGCTTAATCTCCACAACGGCCCCCCCGCGGTGGGATGCCTGGCTTTCACCTTGGGGATGCCCAGTATGGGTTATCTCACAGGGAAACGCCAGGACGGGCTCCCAATGCAAGCGCCAAGATGCCCTAGGGTAAGTCGAGCGCTATATAAGAACATACATACGTACAGTGTTCCAGCGGAAACGAGGTCCTTTTTGATACCGATTTTTCTTTTTACTTTTATGTTATGTTATGTTATGTTATGTTATGTTATGTTATGTTATTTTATTTTGTAAAGCGCAACGGATGCCGCAGCCAAGAGGCGTCCCGGCGCTTAGGAGAAGGTAAAAAACACAACACGGAAGCTAGTGACCAGAAAAGACTAAACTGTGGAAAATAAAAAGGTCTTCAAGGCTTTTCTGAACGGGAGCAGATCAGGAATGGAACGAAGAGAGGCAGGCAGGGAATTCCAGAGAGCTGCTGCCATCACAGCAAAAGAGCGTCCGCCCATCCTTGCTCTTTTAAAACGTGGCACTACAGCAAGGTTAGTCCCTGAGGATCGGAGAGCTCTAGATGGCTCATAATGACAGATTAATTGAGACAAAATAGGGGGAGAAGCCAACTTCAAGATTTTAAAAGTTAGACAAAGGGTTTTAAATTTGATTCTTTGCCCCATAGGCAGCCAGTGAAGATCCTGAATAGTGCGACGCGCAGAAACAAACTTCGGAAGACCCACCAACATCCTGGCGGCCGCATTTTGCACCCGCTGGAGGCGAACTAGTTCTGCTTGATTGACGCCTAAGAACAAAGAGCTGGCGTAATCTAATCTAGCCAAGACTGTGGCCTGGACAATGATCTGTCTCGTGTCAGCATCAAAAAACTTAAAAATGGGTCGCAAACACCTCAGGGCACCAAAACAAGTTCCGGCAACCCGTTTAGTGTGGGCGGTGAATGAAAGTTTATCATCCAACCACACACCAAGGTTCCTGACTTCAGCCACTGGGGTGGGAGCAGGGCCTAATTCAGATGGCCACCACTGATCGCCCCAAAGCTCACTTTCCCTACCAAAAATAATAACCTCGGTTTTAGAGGCATTCAGTTGTAGGCGATTGCTCGCCATCCAGCCCGCCACAGCTTTTAACGCGGTCTGAAAAGAGGCAGCATCCATGTTAGTCTCTCCATTATCTCTCCAACACTCAGTTTGGTCCTCCGATGGACCTTGCTTTGTGCCAAAGAGGGGTTGGAATCGGGGATCTAATATCTGACCATCCAATGAGGACCAGGAATTGGACAACCAACTTTCAAATAAAAAATTAGGTTCATGTATATAATTCTCAAAAACAGACTATACAAGTAAAGAATTATCACTGCTAGTCCGAGCCTTCTGAAGATATTAAGCCAGACTAAAATCATGCAGACTAATAATTCGGATAGGGCACTACAAAACAACAACATTAGTACCTGATGCTCGGAGGTTTCTCTAAATTGATCTCTCCTTCAAATTTAAATAATTAAGGTAGAGTGCACAATCCACTCAAAGAGACAAGTCATGATAAACCATAGACTCAAGTTTCTAGTTTAGATTAGTTTATCAAGGATTTCAATAAAGGCCATCACATTAATAATAAACATTTCTTGCCAAAACAGAATAGGATAGTCTAGTTAATTTGGGCTGGCCATAAAGTGACTAAGGAATTAGGAAAGTTCAACCAGAGCATGAGCCACATAGGCAGTTTCCTATCAAGAAAGAGTCCAAGTATGGCGAATACAGCTTATGCGTCAGTCCAAAGGGAAAGAGCCAGCTGAGTCTGCAAAAGGAATGAGCATGATCAAAGTCAGCAAAAGTGTTCCCAACGGAAAGGTGCAGGAAATGTCAACGCGGTTCTCCTTGCAACATCCATCAAATCAATGTCTAATATAGTCCTCTAGTTCCGAGGTTACACCTTCTTGGTCATCTCGTCATGTCAGACCACTCAGTTCATTGGTCTGTTCATATAAGATGATTGTGATGAGGCATATGGAAGAAACGTATTATAGAAAGAGGTGATACTAAACACGTAATTTGTAGGGTCATCCCTCACACGTAAACCTCCGATCAATGATCATTTAGCAGTAGGCGCATGAGTGAGTTCAAGAGGACAGAGTCCCATAGCAAATGTTCCCAAAGTGTCAACTTTGTTGCAAGCAGTTCTTCTAAGCGAGTGAGAACTCTTCTAGGAAGCAACAGTTTCACTTCCCATTGCAAGTTTAGGAAAGTTTCTCATGCGTATGAGACAATGCAAATTAGTAAAAATGCAGGTCTAGAATAGAGACAATTTAAGAATATACAGGACATAAAGTAGTAAAATATACATTGCATAAAGGTAAATCAATATGCTAATATACTATTTCAACTAATAAGAATTTAAAGATGTTAATATTCTGTTTGCAAAGATTGCAAGTAACTATTTCGTTTTAGTGCATTTTCAAAGTACCATGGTGTAAAATTATTTCAAATCATAAAATATTAGTGTAGTTTCAGGTGTTCTTTATTAGTACTTATATGAAGACTATTATCTGTAGAATTTATAATATTTGCACTGAGTATCACTGTGTAGCCCCATTTTTTGTTTTTCTCATTTGGTGCACAATTTCACATATATAGATGAGGGAATTTGGAATGAAACCTTTAGTATCACATGTAAGGTTATGTAAATGACATTAGATTTCATTAATTCTTCACACAAATTACTATTTCCATGAGGATGGTTAGGAATTTTATAACACATGAGTACATCACTTTAACATTCTATGACACATTGAAATAATATGCTAATATTGGTTAATAAAATATAAACCTATTTAATTCAAATGAATATGATTTCCTCTATTCTACAATTATCTGCATGCTTTTACGATGAAGTAACTAGGTTCTTTCACGTTTATTTCTCATGTCTCTTTAATGAGTAGTTGGTGCACATTTATTCACGTGTTACCCAAAATGTCTCAAAATAAGTTTATGTCTCAAGTAAAGATTCTTACACCTTTTCAGCTGCATCAGCAGCACTGCTCCCTCAAAGCCTAGTGCCAAGAAACCTCCCTTCACAGGCATCTCATGTTCAGTGGCATGAATCTGCATTGACAGTCATGTAACTTAGCAGCTCTGTGCACAGGTTGCCATAAACACTTGGGGCCCAGGTTTACAGATTTTTCTTAGAATGCTAATATGTTAATCAGCTCCTAAAGTGACCTTTTGTTGGTAGCCTTCCCCATGCTGAGGGTCAAGCAAGGCTGTCTTTTGCGATGCTTAGCCTAGCTCCATGGTTAGGGTGACCAGATGTACTGTTTCCCCCGGACGGTCCCCGTTTTTGGAGAAGTGTCCTGGTGTCCCAACACTTTTCTCCAAGTTAATGAAATGTCCCGGTTTTTAAACAATGTCCGGGTTAAATATAGAAATGTCCCAGTTTTTCATTGGTGTTTCGGTTGAGCATGCGCGAGCATTCTCGCTTTGCACCGATTAAGGCGTGACGTCACTTTGGTGAGCGTTGTAGCAGGAAGGGAAATCCTTTGAAGAGAGACACTTTCTCTCTGGATTTCCCTTCTCTTTGTACAACGCAGCACCACCTACGTCATCGTGTCAGCCATCAGCACAATAGAAAAGTGATCAGCCAATCACATGGGATGGTGCAAGCTCTTTGGGTTCCTGCACCGTTTGAAGGACAAACTTTAGTAGGCTGCAGAATTCTGTGACAGTGAGACAAGCATCAGATTGTGAGAATTCTGGGGAAACAATGCTTTTTCTAGTTTCCTGTTTTCAGGTAGGTTGCAGCCTCTTGGTCAGACGCTCTGGATGAGGTGCAGCGATCACTGAAATGGTAGTACAACTCTGGGCGCTGCAGAGTTAGAGGGCACAAGGTGGAGTAGTGAAGGGCGTGGGGGGCATGGCAGCCTCATATCAGCAGAAGTAAAGAATGGAGGAGATGTGGCCTAGCAGACAGAGCTGAATTTGGAACCCAGAGACTTTTGTTCAAACCCCAGCCTCAGTGGTCAACTCCACATCATGTGATTCTGGACCAATCCCTTAATCTCCTTGTGCCTAAAATGTGAAATGTATTTTATGAATTCAATTTGTGTAATCCCCACTTGATGCACATGATCTTGCAGATTGCCTCCCATTCATCCAATTAATATACAGAGCTTTGTTGCTTCCTAACTCGTCTGAACTATATAAATACCAATACATACATACTATACAGAACTGTTGCTTTCTTGCTAGGCTTGCATTATTCATGTAATTGCAGCTCCCAATGCAAACAACATAATCCTTGACCGAGCCGGAAGTTCTGACACAGTTATATAAGACACGCTTTTCAACTACAAAAAAACAGTAATAAGAAAGCAAATGGCTTACTCTGGTAGTCTTCATTGGTACGAAAAACTCTCTCTCGTGGACAAAACAATTGTTTGTGGGGGACGCGAGGGCAAGGTGGAACCAATTCCTAGGAAAGACAAGGTTAATGAGGATGACATAATATTTAGGGTAAGTCCAGCGTATAATTGCAAAAGTATGTAGTAGTAGTCCAGTCTAATAAACAATACCTACCTGGAGCGATGCCCAGCAACCCAATAAATTGAGACAAAGTCTATTTAAATGAAATTAATGGTTACTGCCAATAAAAGACCTCTGATTTGTTGTCTGTAATGCTTAATTACCTCCTCTTTAGTCTTCCTCGCCACATGACTAACAAAGTGAGCTTCAGCTAAACACCAGAACCCTCCAAAGCAAAAAGTCAGCCTCCCATGCCTCATCCCTTCCCAATATGGCCGACCCATTACACCCCTGACCCCTATAAGAGTCTGGGGGGCCAACCCATCAGCCTGCTTTTTTAAGTTCTGCGCACGTTTACTCTCCAGATGCACTTTCAGGTAAGTGGTTCCTGCTGTAGCAGGAGCTTGGGCCCTCGGTTGGTGGTCCTGTGCTAGCGGTCTCGGTGGCTTTTGGACCTCCCCCCTTATTTCCCCCGGTCTCTTCTGGACCGGTTAGGCTCTGCCTTAGCGGGCCAAGGGTCAATAGGGGGGGCGGGCGGGGTGGTCTGGGGCTCTGCTGTGCCTGCTCCCTGCGACCCCTCGCCTCGCACTGTCAGGGTCATAGTACCTCTGTCTCACTGGTGCTCTTTCGCATTGTCCGTGTGTCTTCCAGTTTTGGCTGTGACACAGTTAGTTGTTATTTAATTTTTTGCCGGGAGGTGCGTTGAGCGCCTGTGGCGGTGCTTCTACTTGGGGGTTCCCGGTGGGCTCCTTCCCCCCCTCACTGTCCCTGCACTGGTTTTCGGTGTGGCGGGGTGCCGCTTTCATCGGGTTTACATTGCGGAGTGATTTGTTGGCAGTGTATTCTTTCCGTTTCCCCGTGTGCCCCTGCCCTGCTGCTGAGGTGGGTCTGCATCGAGCGGCCTGTTTCCGCGGACGTACCATCATGTGCACCCCGGCATTTGTACGGCCTGCGCTGTGAGCCCCGTGGGGCTGGCCTCCAAGCTCTCCCCCAGCAACTCAGCTCGTTCGGCGCTCTGACCTCGGTCCCCTAATGCAGGGTTCGAGACCTCCCCACTGCTGAGTCTCGCTTTTCATAGACTCACCTTCAGCTGGGGCGGGTGCAGTCCTCGGCGCTGCCTGGGGATTCCGCACAGCGGGATATGGCTTGCTGCCTCCGGCTTCGATCTGTCCTGTGGGAGTTTGGCGAGGGTCGGCTACGCGTCCGGGTGCCGCTTCTTCCCGCGCTTCTTTCCCGACCTCTGTAGGGTGGGACTGGGCTGTTTGCTCTTGTGAGCCTTCATGTTTCGGCTCCTTGGACCGGGGGCGGGGCCGGGCCCCTCCGGCTTCACTTCGGAGGTTCATGTGAGTCAGCATATGACTGGTCACAGCCATTGCCAGAGCGAAGATTCGGCATATGGTAAGGACTGATAGTCACTTGTGTGCTATTTCGGTGATCGTATAAAAAGGCTTACACGCTGTACTGTAAATAATGTCACTGATGGGATATCTGTTGGGGACATTTATTTGTACTTTTCGTCACCCGGGGTCTGTGCATGTGTGTGTTTATTTACATTTCCTCCCCGGTTGCGGGTCCCGGTTTCCCTCCATGTTTTCAAGGGTTGATTGGGGGGGAGGCGCGTCCTTTGGGCTCGATTGGTCTCCCTTGTTCTGTCCGACTATCCTGCTCTCCCCGTGCTGACGGGCTCTTTGAGGGGTTTGTGTTGTGGTGCGGATGTACTTGGTTGGGGCCTCTGTTCATGTTCATTGTCACAGGTTCAGTTCTCATCTGGGCCGCTCGGTTGCGCATGGTCCTGTGGGTGTACACATCTTTCAGTGCCGGCATGCCCTTCGGGTGTGGGTGCTCCAGGTTTTCCCTGTTAAGATTGCGCTGCTTGTCGCGTTTTGGGTCCTTTCTGGTATGTTTTTGTTCTGCGATTGCCATGGGGGTTCTGTGGAGTGGTCATCCGCTCTTACTTTTGGGGAAGTAGTGTGGTGCAGAGGCCTGCGCTACTGGCGCTGGAACCCAGGGGTTCACGGTTTGATCCCCAATGGCGGCCGATCGGCCCAGCACCATGTGATTCTGGGCAATAGCTTGCTTTCTCTTCCCGAGAGCCCCCAGCGCCTTAACACCATCGGGTTTTTGTTAACAGCCTTTAGTTTTGCCATCACTAGGCTATTGGTCACTCTTGCGGCGTCCTCTTGCCCGGAGGGGTGTGTGTTCCTGGCCTAGTGTGTGGCGAGCATTGTCCTGTGGTTCCTCCGTCCTCTATGGTGTGACACTGGGGGGGATGTGGCTCAGTGGGGGGGGCATTTGACTGCTGATCAAGAGGTCCCCCTCCGAGGTGTCGTTCTTGGACTCTTTTTCCTTTCTGTTAGGGTACCCTCTCTAGGTTTGAGGTTTCTGAGGGCTACGGTATGTCTTATGGGACCGGGCCACTGTCTGCCCCTGCCCGTTCTTTCCTGGGCTGCTTCTGTGGTCTCCAGGTGGGCTTTTTCTTCTGCTGCTGCTCTTGTAGTCTGGCCTTTTCTTTTCCAGTCCGTAGCGGTTGCGTCCCCGGTTGCCTGTCTCGATTGGCGGCCTTGAGTTACCCTCCCGGTCATGTTTCCCTCGCGTCCTGGGGTTTGGGGGCTCTGCTTGGGGGCCTTTTCCGTGGCTGGGTCTGATGGCACGGTGGTCTCATGCGTCCACTGTTGAGGCTTGTGTTTGTCCTCAGGGTTGCAAGTTCTTCTCCTGGCGGGTCTACTCTCTCTTTTACTCCATCTGAGGGCGATAATATGAGTTCCTTTCCGCTAGGTGCCCGTTGCCTACTGTGATTCGGCCCCTTGAGGCCCTTGGGTGATTTGTGCACTTTTCACTTACACGTTATGTTTCGTCTCTGCTGGGTCACCGCCAGTTGTCGGTTGTTGGGCTCCCTGGGCCGGTCCATCGTGCAGTGGCTTTGTGGTGGGTCTCCTCCCTTGGGTGGCTGTCCCCCTTCGTCTGTTTTTTGTGGCCCAAGCTGTTCCTGTCCGGGTTGTTCCCCTTGGTGGGGGCCCTCCACAGGGAGTGTTTTCGGTGCCTTTGTGTCTTGCGGTGCTTTCACTGCCTGTCCGTTGGGGATCCTTTGGTTGGTCTCTGTGCCCTGTGGGCCTTCCAGTCTTCGCCTGTTCCTGTGTGTGTCCCTTTTTCTTGCCCCGGTGGCTCCCTTCCCACCCTGTCTGCCAGTGGGTCAGGTGGTCTTTCTGTTCTGGTGTCCCCTTCCTGGGTGTTGGCGGCCTTTACTTCCTCTCTGTGACACCCTCTTGGGTGTCTTCTGTGCTGATCTATGGCAGGCTGCCGCAGCCTTTTTGGTACTACGCCTTGCCTTTGGTCATGCTTCCTGTCCTTGGTCTTCCTGGGTCCTGTGGCCTTTCTTGCCCTGTGTGCATCTGTCCTCCTCTGCTCTGGGTTGTTGGCTGGATCTGGACTGGTTTTCACCTTGGTGTGTCGCAGCCTGGGTCGTCCTGGGTTTGGGCTGCCTCTCCTGTGGGGTCCGTGTCCTACCCGGGTGCAAGGGGGCCTTTGCCTCCCTTTGGGGCATGCAGGGGTTCCTGGTCGGTGCCCGGTCGGTTAGTCGGCTTTCTGTCGCCCATTCCTTGGCTTGTCTGGGATTTGCCCCGGCCCTGTGGGGGCTTCTGGTTGCTCTCCTGGGCGGTTTCTCCCCTGCTTTGTGCTCCGGGGTGTTTGCAGGGTTTGCCCCTGTTGACCTTTTGGAGCAATGGTGCTTCCTTGCCTGGGTCTCTTTTCTTCTGGCTCCGGCCGTACCGCCCTGTCAGCTCATGTTCTCGTCTGCTCTCCTACGGTACTGTGGGTCGGGCCTCTTGGTGTCTGGATAGGGGTTCACCGCTTTGCACTTTCCTGGGGTCCTTTTACTTCCAGGGGTTCTGGGTCTACGGACTCTGTGGACTGGCCAGGGTTTTTGTCCGGTTGGTGGTGCTCGCCTGAGTGCGTCTCCATTGGCGTCCGCTGCTGCGGTGTTTGGCTTGGGCAATGTTCCTCTTTGGTACGTGTTGGGCCTATGTGGGCACAGGTTTCGTGTCCTGCCCCTGCTTTCTGGCTTTACCTTGCTGGTTTTTGTTTCCGGCGGCTCCGTGGGCGGGCCTCTGGGCCTTCCACATTTCTCGGTTGGCTGGTTGAGTTCCCTTGGTGGCCAAGTCTCTTTGGTGTCTTTCCGGCTCCTTCCTGGGTCTTTTTTCGCCCTGTGCCTGCCTCTGTTCTCTCGTAGTCACGATCCTTTCCGGGGGTCCCTTTGTGTTGGCCTCACGTGCAGTGTTGTTGTATTTGTCGGACTGCATCTCTCTTGCTGCAGTGGCTTTTTTGTTGGTCGCTGTGGTGGGGTTGCCCTCTGTGTCATGGATTCTTGCCTCCGTCTCACTTTGGGCTGTCTTGGTGGGTTGCTGATTTCTCTTCTGGGGCCTGTTGCTGTTGCTTTTGGCTCTGTGCAGTCTGGTGCCGTGCTTTCTCTGTCCTCCTTCTGTCTTTCCTGGGGGCACCTTTTCTGGCGGCACTTCGTGGCTTGGAGGTCCGGTTTTTCGGCCCTTCCATTGTCTTTCAGTCCCGGGCTGGTTCTTCTGGCTCGTGGTTGCCTCTCTTGGGTGGTTCTTCTGCTCGTCTGGCCTGTTGGGTTTGTCCTCTTCCGTGAGGGTCCCATTCTGGTCCATTGGCTTCTTGTGAGTTTCCATGAAGCTGCTTGGCTTTGGTATGTGCTCACTTTGTTAGTCATGTGCGAGGAAGACTAACGAGGAGGTAATGCCCTGATTACGGTAATCTTCATTACTCCGAGTATAGTCTTCCTCGCCACATGAGTTCCCGTCCCTCCCTCCCTGTCTGGCTATCGGCTTCATGTTTATGCTTAGTAGTTTCAGGCTGATGGGTTGGGCCGGCCCGCCTCTTATAGAGGTCAGGGGTGTAATGGGTCGGCCATATTGGGAAGGGATGGGAGGAATGAGAGGCTGACTTTTTGCTATGGAGGGTTCTGGTGTGGAGCTGAAGCTCACTTTGTTAGTCATGTGGCGAGGAAGACTATACTCGGAGTAATGAAGATTACCGGTAACTAATCGGGGCATTTCAGTCTGTGGAGGGAGCTGTCATTGTGGGCCTTTTTCTATGTCTTTGACAGCTGTCAAATAGTCCTACTTTTATGTCGATGGTTACTGCAAACTGTAGTCCTACTTCTATGTCTATGTCCTGTCCCCGTTTTTTGTTTTGAGAATCTGGTCACCCTATCCATGGTACAGCGAGGAGTCTGCACTGTCCAACATTGGATTGGTAATGGAAGACTATCCTTCCAGTACAAATTCCTATCCATAGATACATTATGAAGTTTTGAATGCATTGGGTCCGTACTTGGCACTGCAGCACACCTGCAGTGCATTGCTCTTTTATTTTTTAAACTGAACACATTTTCTCTTGTTTGCGTCTGCTACAAGCTGGGGGGTAATGTTTTTTTTAAAGCACAAAGCCTGGTCTGGCTATCTTTGTACATCTTGCTTTGTGTATAAACCTATGGGTGTTTGTGCTGATATGCCCCTGTAACAACCCCTTGATGCAGAGCAAAATGGTATTTGTGCTGAGAAAAGTTCACATTTTCAGCATAAAACACCTTTTGCAGTGGATGGTGAATAGCATGTGCTGCTTTGCTCTACTTTTGGTTGCTTTGTGTAATGATCAATTTGTGTTAAAGATGATGGTTTATTGTATCTATGGAATAGTAGGCACATGTTGCGTTATTGATGGCCTGGAAAGGACATAGAGCTTGAGCGTTGTGTGCAAGGTTGTGAGGAATGCAAAAACAGTGCTATAGTGTATGTCTCCAGACAGACACCTATGGTTTGTAGGAGACTGCCTAATCATCAATGACATCAAGTTACTATGGACATTTTAGGTCCGTGGAGAGGGGGCTCCATACGCCTTATCTCATTGTTCTGCTTGACGTGAATTCCAGAAGGGTGGAGGCCATTTTTGTTTCTTACATGACATCTTCTGGCATCATAACATTTTCAGGGGAGATATTCAAGAGAATGTTACCCTAATTCCATTCTTATTGACAGTTGACCTCATTTTCTTTCAAGTGAGTTTGACTTGTTTTTACAGAGTTGCGGTGTTACGCATAAAAGATGTTCCATTCATCACCCAGAACTAATTGGTGTGGAAAGATTAAACAAGTCTCCTAAAGAATGGATATAATTGGTTAGAGATAATCATCTTGACTGGAAGTAATCTATGGAAGGGATAAATATTGCCTATCGGATGTCTCCCCACACCTCTACTGGGAAATCTCAGTTTGAAAAGGTCGTGCTCTGAGCAACTTAGTTTTTTCAAGTCGGATGAAGTGGGGTAAAGGTGTGAAATATAATGGTCCCAAGTAATACCACTCAAAAGAATTGGCTCAGCAATAGCAGAAGCAAAGTTATATTGATAAAAAGAAAAATGTGCAAATCGATTTGATCAGTGTTGGTGATACTGTGCAAATAAGAGCAACTGATAGCTGTGCACCATGGTCCAGAGTCACACAAGAGCATAAAGTTACTAAACTCTTTAAAAATGCAATTGTGCAGATGATGGAAGAATTTGGAATCTTGATCAAGTGGTAAGGTTACAAGCTAAATCGAACACATGTGAGGAGTGTAACAAGGAAGAAGTGAGATCTCAGGATTATAAGATTCCTGTTCCTCTCTTCTGCTAAAGGGATGAAAGGAATGCCGTTGATGTGTGGCAAAGGAAGTGTTTAGGTCACGCAAATGTCCAGGCTATTTAAATGATTATCAGTGAATGATGAAGGGGTGACATCTGTGGTCTTCTGTCACTTATTCATATATGTCTGTTAGTTTCCATATTGTTTCATGTTGTTTGTATTGTATTTCTAACGTATGTTCCTACTATGTTAACCTGGTCTTTAATTGCAATGATCATTTATAAAGGGAGGTTGAAGTGTGATTTTCCACTTTTACAGAAGTGGTTAGTCTTTGGTAGGCCTGAATGCTGCTGCTCAGCCCTGGAGGAAGTCTTGCACATTCTGTGTACATATTTATGTAGAAATAATTCTATAATGTCCAGTACTTTATCTCAAAGCTCTGTGGATTTAAGCAAAATCTACGTGAAAGAAGAGAAATAGAAGGTAAGAGCCCGATTAGGTTTGGGTGGTAGCCACCTTCTGAAATTGATTCTATGTTCTGACTTAGTTTCAAGGTGTTCCACAGCCTAGTTATTGGGAAAGGGCTCTCTGCTTCAGCTGCTTGAAGACTTACTGCTGAGGTAGGGCTGGGCAGGCCTTTTATTCACCCAGGCAATATCCCTGTGGGCTGGAGTCCTTGGATTACAGTTTTATGACCGCTTCTGGGACCTCTGTCACGTTCTCCAGCTCCCAAGGGTAATTGCAGCAGGCACACGGAGGCTTCAAGAGAGAGTAAAAGAGATGGAGGGTAGAGAGAAAGCAATCAGAGACTGAGCAGAGAGAGGGGAGAGGATGAATGAGAATGGATGGATGGAAGAGAAAGATTGAAGGGAGAGGGACTGGTTTGAGCATTCTTGCCAGGACTGCTTTTGGTTCCCCAGTCCGGCCCTGTGCTTAGGCAAGTGTGCTGCCCCTGCAAGCATTCAGTGCTTAATTTGAGCCAGTGGTTGCTGGAGGAAGAGAAAGACATAAAACAAACTCACAATGGGATAAAGCAAGAACCTTCAAGCAAAGGGTAACCAGGCAGGGAATGTCTGGTAGTGGAATAGGCATGAGATGGATTTAAGACTATACATCCTTGATATTCAGTGTGCTGATGTATAATTTTACCTGCCTCTGGCTTCCGAGCAGAGATTAAGCACAGGCACTCTTTCTTTTTCAAATTAAGCACTGGCACAGATTCCAGGATAACACCCAGTGTAGAGACAATGCCTGTAGATATCCAGGCTTTTTTGCCTTTTGCCAAGTCCACCCAAAGACTGGTTTAGAGTACTGAAAAGATTTTGAAGAGTAAGGAGGGCTGCAAGCTGGCAACCTGAGAAACCACGTTACATGGAGGATCGAATGATAGGCTTCGAGTAAAAAGAAACCCCAATCTACTTCATTTTCAAAAAGGCAATGGGGTTATTTTTATATTTGGAGGTCACTGAAAAGTTAAAGAATCAGGAACTATTTATCCCAGAAACATAGGCCTAGATTTACTAAGCCTTTGCGTCGCCCTTGCATCATGCAATGCGACACAGGTCAACACAAAGGCTTATTTGACAGTTTACAAAACCATGGATCTTGGCACATTCCATATAAACTTGGGAATGTGTCAAAATGATACTCCTAAATATCTTTATTTCTCCTCTTTATTTCCTCTTTCCAAGTGTGCAACATTCGGTAGGACACATAAAAGAGGAAAATCCCTCTAAGGACTGTTTTGTGCAGGAAGGTTTGCCTTCAGATTTGCTAACGCATTGTGATTGTCTAACATGGCATTCCTTTCCATCACCTGCACTAGTCATATTCACCTCCCTCCATCCCTTCCCACCAACGTTCAAAGTATTAGGATGTCAGGTGCACAAACATTTCCCATGTCCTGCCGTTTTGACATTCATGCTGCATATGTTGATGTTTGCTTATTCCCCACGTAAGCTTAACTCCTGTGCATCATTGTTGGGTGAAGGGACCCAGTGGCCATGTGTAACTAGAAAGCATGCTTCTATGTTACTCTCATGTTTGGTAAATCATGCTGATCAGTCTAGTATCCCTTACCTTTGAATTAGGACAATAAAGAGATGTTTAGAGCTCAGTGAGAATCACTGAGGCCTTGAATGTAAATTATGGATGTCAAACAACAAAAGAGTGTCATATGTAGTAAGTGTGTAAGCACAAATACAAAGTATAAATGGACCTTAGTAAATCACATTGGAATTTATAAGGAAGCCCTCACTCACCACAAATTATGGATGCCAGTTTGTTACCTGCTTCTTCGGTTCTGGCTCTTTATTGCTGTCTGTAAAGTAGAGTCCAATCAGGAAGCAATGCTGTCCACAGAATGCTTTTCAAAGATAACAAAGCTAAAAGAGCCCTGATTAAACAGAGGTTTATAAAATATGTGTTTCTATCAGCATGTCTATATCATTTTGCAAAAACAACAAAACACACAATGTGGTTAATGGCATTTTTAATCTTTAGCTGTATCCACTCAGCAAAGGGGAGCCTGTACTGGGCGTTTGATAGAAAGCTTGGTACTGATATTGTAACACAGTTTTATTTATAACAGCATCACTTCATCATGAAGAAGAGTCATACCTCTATTTTAAGGTTCTCACCAGATGTGTGTGAATCCACTTTAGCGTGTATATTCTAATGAGCTCCTGCACCTTGCAAAGAGTGTACATTTGTATCTGCTACAGTATGTGTTATTACACTCCAGCTGTTAGGAGACTGCCAATTGTGTCAGCTTTAAAAGCAAAACCTTTTCTAGCATCCGTTCCCTCGGGAGGACCAACAGTAGTGTATTCACGTGAATACTTTAGGCCCACAACCCCCAACCTTGCATGCGAGGCCGGAATGGGAAGCCAAAGTAGCCCTGGCAAATTTTGCCAGGCCACCCTCCTTATGTTGTGTTGCAAGACAGTGGAGTGGGCAAGCCTGCCAGCAATAAAGAGGGGGAAAGACTGGTGAAAACAAAAGTTTCTAACCTGTCCCATGCAGTTTGCATGCAGCTCTTTGATGGCAGTTTATAGCTCACTGAGCTAGTTTGCAACTTGTGAACTGCACAATAACAAATGGATCTCTGTGACAAAACAGTAACCCTCTGAGCTATGCACAAAGAATACAGGGACATATTATCAAGAATGGCATTAAAAATGATCGCCGGTTTAGCGGCAGAAAACTGCAGCTAAAGCGGCGATAATGGACTTGATAATATGCCCTTGTGAATTCCCATAGAAGCCCAAGTTCTGGTGTGAACCTGGGCTTCTATTGGAATTCTCCAGGGCATATTATGAAGCCCATTATCACTGTTTTAGCTGCAGTTTTCTGCCACTAAACCGGCGAGAATTTTAATGCCGTTCTTGATAATATTCCCCACAGTTCTGTGATCGCGTGATAACGGTGGTTTGCAGTACGCATGTTAACCCTCTGCGCTACCTTTGATGAGTCAAAACTGCCACTAGGCCAAACTCCGATTCCTCTACAGCAGGAATATTAATCACCGGAGATATCTTGACACTTTTATTGTTGCTAAAACTGCTGGATATACAAGGAATTCTGCACTTTTTAAAACCATAACATATTTCAAGTCACAAGGAGGCTGGAAACAAAAGGGAATGCTGAGTGGATTATACTGTCATGCTGATTGGTACTGGGGCAGATATGGCAGCACTGCTAGTATATTGCAGCCCCCTAGTACCAAAACCACCGCCCATCTTTTCAGCCTCTCAGGGAAACTCCCGATGCCCAGTGCAGCCAGTCCGGCCCTGCTTGCACGTAGGTCACCATCATGAGAAATTCCCTTTACTTTCCTTTTTTTTTTTTAAAATATATTTATTAATTTTTTAGATATACGCACAGCACATTTTAAAGAAAGCAAGAAAAATAAAACAGCAACAGCACAGAATCAAAGTAATCACAACACAATACAATATTACAGTGCCTAACAATATGCTTACACAAAATCGAACCCAAATACATAAACAACTAATAATAATATAGCCCCATCTGCTACTTTATAAGATCAGTCACTAACCATACCCTCTTTCCAAGCCGATATTGGCTCCCATATTTTCATTCCTATTTTCCTAGCCCTCCTACCCCTTCTAGCTTTTTCTAGGGTGTAGACCGCGAGGAGAGTGGTCAGCCAATGCTGCATTACTGGCGCTATTTTATCCAACCATGCCCTAGCTATTACCTGTCTATAAACTGCCATAGCCACAAACACGAATTCCTCATGTGGGCCATCAACCTCCGCACTAACTCCAAGTAATATCAGGGGAGGGGTAAGAATAACGTCGAGCCCAAGCATACCAGACAGAAAGTCTTCAATGCCCCGGAGGGCATTGAAAGTCTTCAATGCCCTTAATGGAGCAGGGGGCAGGTAGCAATAATATGTATACTATCTGCCTCTGGTGTATTGCAGCACGGGCATGTTGTCCCGGAGGTCCCCCCCACTGTGCTATTCGTGCCGGAGTAAAATAGAGAGAGAATAATGTTTTATAATGCTGAGATTGGAGCGAAGCGGAGCATAATACTGAGCGCCCCAGATCTAAGGAATCCTGAAATAAGCCTGCCTCGGTCTCTAACTTATTTGCCCACTTGTCTCCATGTTTTCCCAGGGCGTCCGGCTTGGTTGCAGCCAGAGCTGCGTAAAAACTACGAATTGAACACTCCCCCCCCCTCTTTCAATGGCTTCCAGAATGTTATTTTTGGTAAATCCTGCAGCCCCACCTTTCCTATTGCTTAAAAAACTATGTACCTTGAGATATTTAAAAAACTACTCCTATTTTATGAAATTTAGCCTCCAGACTTTTAAATTGTTGCAGACCCCCATCTGGACCCAACAGGTCCCCTAGTTTCACGATTCCCCTACATGTCCACTCTGCCATAGTTGCGTAAGCAAAAATCAGTGGAGGTAGGGTTCTATTTTTATACAACCTAGTATATCTATTGAACCTTCCGAGGCCAAATTTCCTTGCAAAGGCAGACCAAATATTATAAGTAGCTCGGATAGTCTTGGACCCTGTCCTTTTTAAAGTAGGAATAATCAGTACAGCTAAGAAAACAGTTCTCTGTATCTGAGCCAAGGATAGTTGCATATACTTCGGTAGAGGTTGATGTTATTCTAGCATCTGCCCCCCCCCCACCTCCCACCAACCCCTGCATAAACTGTAGCGCTGCTGCCCAATAATAAAATCTAAAGTCCGGAGCCCCCCACCCTCCTCTTGCCCTGGGTAAAGACATAAATCTTTACGCCCTCCTAGTTTTCCCGTGCGCCCATATAAACCTATTCAAGAGACCTCCAGTTTACTAAACCAAATGACCTCAAATAACAAAAGGATTGCCCTAAACAAATACAAAAACTTTGGGAGAATCAGCATTTTAATTGCGTTCGTGCAACCTACCAGAGAAAGCTGAAGTTTATTCATCCTGACCAAATACACACTAACCTTAGACATAAGGGGTGCCATATTTCTCTCCACTACCCTATTTAAATCTGCAGAGATCTCCACCCCTAAATAAACTGCAGCACTAAGTACCCGAGTATCATTACACACAGCATAGGAGTTTTTAACTATTTGAGTCTTATTGCTGTTAAGCTTATAGCCTGAAATTTCACCAAACCTTCGTGCCTCTAACTCTATCTCATTGATGGCTAGGGCGGGGTTAGGGGTAACCATTGCCACGTCGTCCGCATATGCGAGTATTTAAACTGTCTGCCATTAACGCTTACAGCTGGGATATCCGGGTTTCTTTCTAGTTCACGTAGTAAAGGGTCCATATAAAGCGCAAACAGCAGAGGTGACGATGGGCATCCCTGTCAGTCCCCCTCCTGATGTATACTGATGTGGTAAATCCTTTGTTAATCCTAATCCGGGCTGTCGGTTCCCTACATAGTGCTTGTACTGCTTTAATATAGCCTTCCCCTAGGCCATACCATCTCATCACCTCCCACAGATAATCCCAGGAGACCCTATCAAACGCCTTTTCTGCGTCTAAAAATAGGGCAGCAATAGTGTCTCCTGGGACTTCGGCAGCATCAAACAATGTAATAACCTGCCTGATATGCTGGGTGGTGCCCTTACCTGGGATGAACCCATGTTGTGTGTTGCTAACCATGCCCTCTATTACTCTAGCCAGTCTTTTCGCTAAGATTTTGGAATATACCTTTGCGTCAGAGTTCATTAATGTAATAGGCCTGTAGGACCCAGGAGCTGCAGAAGGCTTCCCTTTTTTTAGAATAACTATTACTTCCGCCCATGAGTTTGTTATTGAGTATCCTATCTGTGCTTGCCTAACCATGTTTAATAAGTCTAAAATCAGCTCCTTCTGGAAAACTTTGTAAAATTCCACTGGTATCTGGTCTGGGCCTGTCGCTTTGGCTGAAGGGAGATCCGCTAAAGCTGAAATCACTTCCTCCAAGTTAATTGGGGATTCTAAGATTGCTTTCCCTACCTCTGGTAATTCAGGTGCTAAGTTATTATTAAGATATTCCTTGACATCCGTAGATCCTCCACCCTCTGTTATGCCATAAAGATCAGCATAGAACTTTCTGAACACCTCTCGGATGCCCTCTGAGTCAGATATCAACACTCCCTGTCCGTCCACAATACCCTTAATTTCTCCTGCAGACGCTTGCAGCCTGATGTGAATTGCCAAGATATGTCCAACCTTCTCGCTTAATTCAAAGGACTGTTCCTTCTTAGCTAAATATTTGGCTGCAGTCTTTCTAGCAATATCCTCTATTGCATCAGATTTTAACATAATGATTTTTAATAATTGCTGCTCGACCGGCATACCCCGTTGAATTAGTAGGTTGAGGTCTTGCTCTGCTTTAGTTAAAAACCTTACTAATTCCTCCACTCTACGTCTCGCAGAATTCTGCTTGTGTATTGATAAGGTAAGGGTCTCCCCTCTGACTCCAGCCTTAAACTCATCCCAGGCATTACCTGAAGCTGTGCTCCCCCTATTATTCATCCAAAATTCCTTGATATAGTTATTCATATAGTTGATATACCCACTGTCTTTCAGGAGGGCTCTCTCAAATGTCCAGATACTTTGTTTAACAGCTGTGCCCATTAGGTTAATAGAAAGAATCAAGGGGTTGTGGTCCGAAATAATTCGGGGGAGTTTCTCTATTTTAGATCTGGATATTAAGGAATTCGAGACCAAAAAGTAATCCAGTCTGTGGGGGGCTGAAAAGAAAGTGGTACCATCCATCTGTGGATTACCTTTGGCCCATACATCAATCAATGCGTTATGTTCCGCCATAGCTGTTAATGCCCGCAGTGATCTCTTCTTCCTGCCAGAGTATCCCCTCCCTGTTTGAACCTCAGAACCTGAAAGGCTATTGACGTTAAAATCACCGCAGCATACAATTGGTTCCGGCCAATTAGCTAATTCGGTATCCAGATACTCAAAGATGTCAGGATCGTCCTATGGGGAGCCATAAATCGAAACCAATGTGAATTTCTCTCCCCTGTATACTAACTCAGCTGTAGCCCACCTACCCCACAAATCTTCAGCCTTTCTGGTCACTAAGCAATCCCTCCCCTTGCAAAGTATAGCTACCCCTCTTGTTTTAGAGCCTTGTTTAGTATGAGCTAATAAGGTAAACTCTAGTTGTTCAAGCAAGAATCCCTTCCCCATCACATGCGTTTCTTGTAAACATACAAAATCCAGCTTCATTGTTTTCAATATCGCAGACACCTGAAGTCTTTTCTGTGTATCATTCAGTCCTCAAACATTAATTGAAGCAAAAAGTCAAGACATTAAAAAAGGCAAATGGATGCTCTACTGTTCCCACCAAATCCTCATTTGAAACAAAATAAAATCGTGCTGTGCTGCAAGTGTTTCATGTGCTGTGCATGCCCTACCTTACCCCTTCCCCCCCTACCCCCTTCAGCCTACCCCCCCGGCCCCCCCTCCCACCTGTACCCTCCCCCCCTACGGGCAAATAGGTCAGACATGACCTATGTGTGGTCGCTTTAGTAAGTAGCTGTCGCCTTCTCCTCCCCCCTTGCATACTAAACACTAATAAAACAAAGTGAACCTCCTTCTAAGGTATACTGATTGCAAACCATGGATCCCATATACTAAGACGGTACCCTAAGGTTTTTACCTTATTCACATCAATCTCTACCACCCCCTTTCCTGTACCCCAACACCTCTACCATGTACTCCGGTGCTTTAATTTCCGAAAAGAACATTTTCACCTGCCTCTTGGTGATCACCTTCAATTTGGCTAGATACAGCTAATAGGCCTCTGATCCCAAGGCCTGCAGGGGGGGAGATAAGCTGTCCTAATCGCCACCAGCGCTCAACAGTGACATGACAAAAATCCTGCCTATCAAAGAACGTGACATTATCAAAAGAGCGCTTGGCCTCCGGTTTTGCTTTATCTAAAATTAAGTATGGCTCTAGGTCTCCCCTCTTGAGCCCCGGACTGCCCTCTCTTAATTGTGAAGGGGTACCGGTGCGCACTCTGAATTTCTACCTCCCACTGCCATGAAGATAGCTCCGGAAAAACCCCTTTTAGTAAACTCACAACAAATAGCCTGGCATCCTGCCCTTCCAGCCCCTCCCAAAAGTCTGATGTTGTTGCGACATTGACGATTTTCATAATCCTCCAGATTCCATTGTACATCTTCAGCCATCTTCTGCTGATCTTGTTTAACAGTCTGGGGGCTGTTGAGATCGTCCTCGAGCTTCCCTGTCCTGTCCTCAAGATGGGTAACTGTTGTAATCTACTCATCATCTGGTCTCTAAGGACTATCTTATTTACAATAGTAACCCTTTCCGTGATCTCATCATATAGTTTGTTCATCTTTCTCAGGGTATTCTGTATCTTTCTTGCCCCTTGTCTTGCCCTCCGGCTCTCAGCCCTGGACTCACTTTGCATGGATTTGAGGGTATTGAATAGCATGTCCATTGAGACAGGTTGAGGTGACATTTGGGGGGGATCTGGCCCCCAGATAAGCACGAGGCACCATCCTGTTCTTGGTATGTCTGTGAGGTGGCTGAATAGTCCCACAATAACTTCTTAGAGGGGTCTGAGGGGCTGCCTGAGGGGTTGAGTTTTCTTCTGGATAAGCGTCTCCTTTTCTGTGTGCTTTTAGTAGCCGCGGAGCTACTCCCTGTGTCAGTGATTTCCCCTCAGAACCCACAGAGTCTGAATCTTCATTGGCCGAGTAAAAACGGTCCGTTGAAGCTGCACCGCCACCAGCCCCTAGCTCGTCAAGTCTGGCTTGTTCCGCTCCAGGTCGCATAGCTATCGACCCCCCTGAGTCCGGGTTGTCCCGCAATGCGCCATCACCACTTTGTTCCCCCTCAGCCCCCTCGACCCCATCACAGCCTAGTGTATCGCCTGATGCATCTGTAGCATTTCTAGCGGATCTCATAGCTCCGTTTACACTAACGCTCTGTTCGTGGAGTCTGCCTCTGGCCCCCATATTACTCACATTGTCCCATGTTACAGAATCCTCGGTCAGCTCCTCTGGTCCGCTCTCCACCCATTGCACCAGCGTCTGTACTGCCGCCGAAGCTCCTGCCTGCTCCGGTTGCTTGGTTACCCGAAAGACGGCATCCACGAGGACGTTTTGCAGCTCAGAGCCCTTTCTGCCGCTCCTCACGTTGCCGGCAGCGTCCTCTGCAATCACTGCAGGTTTGTTAGCGAAGCTTTCTCCATTGTCGGCTGCCTCAAGTTATTTTCCTTTGTCTTGGGCTTAAGCTGTGTATACGGGGGGGGCATTATCTCAGCATTATCGCGGGGGGCGCCCCGGGTTGGCCCTGCTTCATTACCGGCCCGCATCTCTCCTCAATTTTTCCTCAAGGTCTTTCTTGTAACTCCAGCTAGATTGCCCTTCTGGGTGCTCGAGCCGGATGATGCCTTAGTATCAGTTTTACTCTTATCTTTGCCTGCCGCATCCTTCTGCACCACCGCTTCCTTAGCTTTAGCTTCATTCGCCTTTGTTGTGCGCGCTGGCATACTGCCGGCTCCTCTAATGACCAGTGCAACGAGGGCCGTTATCCTTTCTTGGGCCCGGAGGAAAATCTTTCTCACCAACTCGCAAGTATACTCCTGCCAGAGCACGATAGCCAGATCGCCGGAATTGCCGTCTATGAGACCACAGGAGTCCGCTCTCATTGCCGAAGGAGTAATTCACTTTTCGCCCATCAAGAGATTGTGGAGAGGAGGAGTAGTGAGGTGCGACTACTCACTACAGTCCACCAGCGGCCATCTTGCCTCTCCTCACTACAGTCCACGCATTCAGTGCTTGCTGAAATTCCCTTTTGTTTCCACTGGTGCGTTATAGAGTCAGACCATTTCAAAGAAGCCATCTTCATGTTACTTCAGTGCCACATGGGTTTCCATCTGCTCCTGCTTCACCTTCAAGCCTTTCCTTGGATTTATGCAAAACGAGTTCTTGGATAATCTGGACATGATTACAAGCCATACAGATAATGAATTACAATCTCTGCTGGACATTCAACCTCTACATCTGGTAGAAGCAGTTTCTGCACCCTCTCTCCTGTAATTTGAACCCCTCTTTGAGGTCGACTTCCAGAAACCTCTGGCTGATAATCAGCATTCTGGTCCCCTGAGCATGCATGGCCAACCCCTAAAGGAAACGGGCAGTGCCATTGGCTCCACTGTTAGACATATATTCAACAGCCCTATTATTGCGTGTCATGGGTCAATCCTGAATATGCCTAGCAGATTTCCATTGCCCCTAAGGTGAATACAGATATACCAAAATACCATACAGAGCAGAGACGAAAGGCAAGTGTTGTCCTTCAAATCTCTAATTACCTTACACATTGAAAGGTTGCGTTTACAATGTAACTGTAAAACCGGTCAGACATGAGACCCAATTCACAAAGGTAAACTTAGACCTGAAGTTTAAGTTTAGACCTAAAGTCTAAGGACCCAATTCACAAAGGTAAACTTAAACTTCAGATTAGGAATTATGTTATGTTATGCTATGCAGATTTGTAGGGCACACTATTACCAAAGAGCATTGAAAATCCAAGCCTTCAGCTTCTTGTGGAATTCAAGAAGAGAGGTGGGGGCTCTTCTGGGGAGCGGCAGGCCCTTCCACGCTTTCAAAGTAATATAAGCACAGCTAGATCAGGTTTTCCTTTTATATGGGATGCGTGCAAGTAGGAGTCCAGATGAGCTGAGGTTTCTGGAAGGTTTATGAAAACAGATGTAATTATTGAGGTATGCTAGGCCTGCACCCTTCTGTGAGTTTTATGTTGATCCTGGCATCAAGGGTGTTTCCTTGGTCCAGCTTGCTTGTGATGAGGGAGTGACCAGGTGCTGATTGGGAGCCATTTTGAAATCTTCTTCAGCACCTTCAGGGTATGGAAGCATAAGGTGGTGCCTGCGTTGACTTGGGTGGTCACGTTGAGTTTGTTGTTGATGATAATACAGAGGTTCCTGGCATGGGTGGTGAGGGTGTGTGTCAGTTTTAGCTCTGTTGACAGCCAGGTGGAGTCCTTATGGTGAAGGGAACAGCACAGTTGCAGGTGTGATCAAAGCCTTCTGGCTTCAAGGATTGTTTGCAGCATAAGTGGCTGAGTTGATTGCCCTTACTAGGGCATGCTGCATTTCAGACCAGCTGAGAGTAACATTTTTACTGATAGCTAGTATGGCTTTGTTCTTGTGCATGACTTTGGGCAGTTGTAGGCCCACACGGATTTAAGACCTCACCTGGGTCACCAATCCATAATGGAGAAAGTATTTTGAATGCTTCTCAAGTCCCTACAACTGCCTGCCCAAATTGCAGTAGTCATTTGTGCTGCTCACAGGTCAGGTATTGGCTATGTGACAGTTGGGAAAAGTATGCAGATAAAACATCGCTTTACAACGCATTTCATTTTTGAAAGTTCAGATGTCACAGATTTCGGTATTCACAGAAGGTAGAAGTATTAACTTTAGGACTCCTAAATGCCTTCTGTGAATACCAAAAGTCTTAAAGTTAGGATTTTTCTCAGTTTCGGAGTAGTAAAGTTAGGACTCCTACCTTTAGGACTCCTAAATGCCTTCTTTGGAAACCGAAAGTCTTAAAGTTAGGATTGTTTTCAGTTTAGGAGTAGTAAAGTTAGAACTCCTAACTTTAGGACACCTAAACTGTGAAAAATCCTAACTTTAAGACTTTTGGTATTCACAGAAGGCATTTAGGAGTCCTAAAGTTAGGAGTCCTAACTTTACTATTACTGAACTGAGAAAAATCCTAACTTTAAGACTTTTGGTATTCACAGAAGGCATTTAGGAGTCCTAAAGTTAAGACACCTAACTTCTGTGAATACCGAAATGAGTAAGTGCCTTCTGTGAATACCAAAATGGTAGTAAGTTTAGGATTTTGTCTTAAGTTAGTTCTGTGAATCGGGCCCACAGTAGCTAAACTATTGTTGAGGGAGATAATTCCGCTTTTCAGTTTTCCGACTTCTGTAGAGTCAGATCGAGGGACTCATTCTAATAATGAGGCCCTGAAGATGTTGTGTGCAGCATTACAAGTCATTGCAGTTATCGTCCAGGGATTTCCGGCATTGTTGGGCAAATGAATGGCACATTGAAATCCAGATTGGCAAAAATGTGTGCTTCCACATCTCTGAAATGGCCTGATGCGTCGCCTCTGATGCTGATGAGTCTGCAAAATACCCCAGACAGGAGGAGAGGATCATCATCACCCAATGAAATCATCATGGGGAGAGCTATGAGACAACCAGCTGTACCTGGGAATGCACTTGTGAGCATTATAGATGACATGATTCTTGATTGATAAAGATTTACAGCTAAATTTAACGAAAACCTTTGTCATGACATGCAGGAGCAACAGGCCTAAGAACAGACAGCACCATGTGGGCAGGGTTTTCATATTTGGGGATGCTTTTTAACAAGAACATTACATGGAACATTCATATTGAATCATGCAATATGACATTTTTAAGAATCACAGAGAGTATTTTTAGATTCTCCACAATATTGGGAAACAAACCCATACGAGAAATCTTAACTCTGTACAGGAGTAAGTGTGTCTCAGGGGTTTGTTATGGGACAGTGATTTGGTGGAGAGCTGATATGACGTCCTTACAAATCAATGAAAATAAGTTTTTAAAACGATTGTTGGCAATCCCAACAGCAACAGCAAACACTATAGTACATAAAGAATTGTCGGTACTATATTTAAGCGACACAATAAATATGGCTGGCCTGACCTTTTGGCAAGGGCTGTGGGCAAAAGAAGAAATCAAATTTACTAAATATTTAATAACGGATTGCCTAGCTCTTGACCTTAGCATGAAAATACCATGACTGGAGTATATTTTTAATCTCCTAACACAATGTAAAGTCAATATTGACAAAATGAACCCCATACTTATTCAGGAATTTAGTAAAGTGACCTGAAATGGAAATATATAAATGCCATGAAAAATGAAAGAGAAAGGGCTGCCACCCAAAAACAGAGCGTGGTTTCTTATTGTGAACATCCGCTCATGAGGGGCATACAGTTATATTTAACACTGGTTAGAAATATTCAACACAGATTTTATTTAACTAGGTTAAGGATGGGTACACTACATTATCTAGTAGTATTCCCCAGAACGGAAAAGTGGTGTTACAAATTACCAAACTGTCCGTGTGATGGTAAATCCTCACAATCTACATTGCATTTTATTCTTTTTTGTAGTTTTCATAGGGATATCCGGAAATCAGTTTTAAAACCCCTCTTTTTATCAAACATGCTTTTTAAATATGAATATGCGTTTAATTTTGTTTGTAGCCTGGAAAATGTGAAAATCATAAATACTGTAATTCGATTTGTTCAACTTTCAATTAGGAAAAGAAAGGACTACACACATTTGGATGTATTGTTATATGAAAATCAGGATGGTTATCTCTAGTTTCTGCTTTTAAACTTTTATCTTGATAAGATGTGGCATTGTGCATTTTATGTACCTTTATGCACTTATAAGCACCAGCACTTTATCGTATAACATGTGGCAGCTTGGACTTTACGTATCTGTTGGCACTTATATGCACTAGCACTTTATTTGTGGATGCTATGTCTCTGAACAGCTCAGTGCGTAAAATACAATCCGACTCCGATCCTCTTGGTTTATTTTTAACGATACTTTGTATATCATGCATTTTATGTGTATTAGCATTTACATGTACTAGCATTCTGATTAACCTTGATACCGCTTGTCCTGAAGATTCATAAATTATTATTCCTTATAATCTAATTATGATGTAATGTAGGTATGTTTTATTATTTATGTATTAGTATGCTTTTATGGTGTTTTTTTCTTTTGCACCGAATAAAGCTGAGTTTGACTTTGACTTTGATTCTTGGTTACTGTAAAGGACTAGCTGATGTGGTGGGTTCTGTGGCCCACCAGGTTGGAGAGGCCACTGTCCCACCTCATCAGGAGCAGTGCCATGACTTCAGTTCCAGACAGGGTAATGGTGAAGAAGCACATGCACAAGTCTTGCATGGAGCCTAGTTAGCATGATTCTTGTTACTACTACTACTGTAAAGTGTGAGGGTCTCCCAAATTGGGTAAATTCAGCTCATACTCACAGAGTCTCGGGTCCCCTTGATGAAATAACAGCAACTGTCCCTGATGTGCCGGTGGTTGCAGTGAGGCAAAGGGAACAGGTTAGTCAAGATTTAGGAGATCAGCAAGCTACTGGGTCAGCACTCTTTTAGCCTGAGGGGCATCTGAGAGAGTCAACTGTTGTCGATTCTGAAGGGTCAAAACCAGTAGAGTTTACTACAAAGAACCCAGCGAAGGACCTAGTGCAATAGAAACGCAAGTAGTACCCAGAGACCGATAGCCCAGAAGACAGGAGATTGGTGACGCTGTCTTACCCAAGTGCAGGTGCCCGCACCATTCCTGAGGGCATTGATGAATCCAGTCAAAGTGACAGCGAAGGCGAAGGACCAATTGTGAGAAGGTCAAAAAGAGTGAGAGTACCCTCCCAAAGGTACTCCTCACCTGATTAACTTACTTGGCAGCCAATGATTGGGCGAGAGCGTTTTACACCTTTTACTATAACAATTTGCATGGACCTGAACCTCCTTAAATTGAACTTTGTGGCTGAGCTAAAATTGCATTGCCAATAGATAGACTGACACATCTTGACTGGAAGTGATCATCAGTGAATTCGAACTGCTCATTTGCTAAAAGATTTTACTTTGATCTTTGATAGCAGAATTTAAACTGTGCTTTGCTGCTTGGACAAAGTGAAAGATTTAACTTAAAGAAAACATTGTGCTGCAATCTTCTAAAGCTAGCGGCCTGTTCTTAGTGAACTCATGGAGCCTATTGCAAGATCCCGTAGACACAAACATGTGCGTGTAGGAGTATTTGCTGTTGCCACTATAGAATTAGTTATTTTGATTATAATTCTTACTTTACTGCACCACATTCATGATGAACCTAAAGCTACTAGCACACTCCAAAAGCCTAATCATACTAGTGGTAGTTTGCCCACCTTAAATGAGAAAAGCTTATATGTGGATGCTTCCACATGAGATTTTTCACTGAATATGTACCCCAAACTATAGCTTGAATATGTTGACAACATGGATGTGAGGATTGCTACAAGTGAAATGAAATGAAATGAAATGAAATGAAATGAAATGAAATGAAAAAAATATTTATAGAGCGCACGATGGCCAAAACGGCTTCCTGGCGCTGGGAGCTCTGAAGAACCGAACAGACAGGGCCAGGGGGGTTAGCGGGGGTAGGCCAGGGCAAACAGAAAAGTTTTCAGCGCTTTACGAAAATGAGAAAAAATAGGGATCGAACGCATAGAAAGAGGAAGGGAGTTCCAGAACCGGGGAGCAAGAACAGAAAAACGGGTTCCACCAGTGCGAGATTTGTAAAAGCGGGGAACAGTGAGGAGGGCAGAAGATGATGAACGGAGAGTGCGGGCAGGGATGTGACGGGAAATCAAAGAATTGATGAAAGCCGGTGCAGAGTGATCAAGGGCCCGGTAAACAAGGCACCCTAGTTTAAACAGAGATCTCTGCAAAATGGGCAGCCAGTGAAGGGATTTGAGGACGGGAGAGATGTGATGGGTTTTGGGCAAGTGGAAAATAAGACGGGCGGCCTGATTCTGGATAGCTTGTAAGCGGCGGGTTTCATAGGCAGGGATGCCAGCGAACAAGCTATTGCCATAATCAAGGCGGGAGGTGATAAGGGCAGAAATAATAATTTTAAGGGAGTCAAGAGAAAAAAAACGAGAGATTTTCCGGATCATTCGGAGGGAGAGAAAACAGGAGGACACCACGGCGCTGACCTGGCCATGCATGGACAGGTCCTGTCTGACCTTGATGCCCAAAGTTTTAACAGAGGGAACGGGGGTGGGAGGGGGGCCGAGGATGGGAGGCCAGAAAGCAGGGAACCAGGGACTGGAAGAGCCGCCAACCAGGACAAGCTCGGTCTTATCTGGGTTGAGCTTGAGGTGGTTGGCGCTCATCCATCCAGAAATAAAGACCATGGTGGAGTGAAAAAAGGATAAAGAATGAGAAGAAGAGGAAAGATCAAAGACGAGCTGGAGGTCATCAGCGTAGTTATACACCGAGACCCCCAGCTCAAGAAGAGAAGAGATAAGAGGGTGAATATAGAGATTGAAAAGAAGGGGAGAGAGGGAGGAACCTTGGGGGACCCCACAGGGCACCGGGAGGGGAGAAGCAGAAAAGCCGGGAAGGTGGACAGCTTGAGTACGCCCTGTCAAGAAGGAGGTGACCCAGGAGAAGGCAGAACCTCGTATGCCCGCTGCGCTGACCCGGTCCAAAAGAATGTTATGGTCGACCGTGTCAAACGCAGCGGACAAGTCGAGGAGGATCAAAGCTTGGGGGCAGTTGACGTCGGCCTTGGCCTTAAGCTCGTCGAGGACGGCTAACACCACGGTTTCGGTCGAATGACCCGAGCGGAAACCAGCTTGGTGAGAGGCCAGGAGTTGGTTCCGTTCAACATAACCAGAGAGACAGGAAGTAACGTAGGATTCAAGAATTTTAGCAAGATAAGGCAGAAGAGAAATAGGTCTGAAATTAGAGGGAAGAGAAGAGTCGAGACCAGGCTTTTTAAGAATGGGAGAGACAATAGCAGATTTAAATGAAGAAGGGACCAATCCAGTGGAGAGAGAGGCATTGAGAAGGGAGAGAGGGGTATCAGGACAGGAAGAAAAAAGGGTTTTGAGAATACGGGCAGGGGCACAGTCAGAGGGGGAACCAGACTTGATTTTGGTGAGCAGGGCTAGGAAAGAGTCCAAAGGGAGGGGGGGAAAAGAGGAGAAAGAGGATTTGGGCGCAGAGGGAACAGAGTGAGGAGGAGTAAAAGGAGTGACCAAGATGTTAGATTTAATTTTTACAATCTTCTCGATAAAGAAGTTGTTAAGAGAAGAGCAGAGGGCTTGGGAGGGAGTGAAGTGAGGGCAAGCACGATCAGAGGTGGCCAAGTTGTTTACCAGAGAGAAAATTTCTTTAGCTTTGTTGGCCGAGAGCGCCACTTGTTCAGAGAAGTACTTGGTCTTAGTGGCCAAAATGGCCTGCTTGTACTCCTTAAGAAGGATTTTGTATTTGGCCTTGTGGTCAGGGCAGTAGCTACGGCGCCAAAGGCGCTCTGAGCGTCTAAGCTCCAGTTTAAGAGTCTTGAGCTCCGGGCTAAACCAACGATGAGCCTCGTGAGGGCGGATGGATTTAACTAGCTTGAGGGGGGCTACTAAGTTACATGCAGAAGAGAGCCAGTTACCAACTGCAGCGGCCTGTGAGTCAAGGGGAATACCAGTAAGGTCTGGGGAAGAAGAGGCAAGGGAGTGAGAGAGGGAGGCCAAGTCAGCACGATTCCAGCTACGGGAGAAGACATTCTTGGGGCAAAGGGGCTTGTGAGCGGAGCCAGTGGTGATAGAGAAGGAGATGAGGGAATGATCAGACCAAGTACATGGGAGGATACTGGGAGGAGAGACTATGTCCTGGGAAGACCAGACTTGGTCTAGGATGTGTCCAAATTTGTGGGTAGGAACCAGGATGTGAGACTTAAAGTTGAGACAGAGGAGAGTGGCCGTGAAGTCCTTAGATGCTGAGTCCTCCCTGGGATCGCCAGGCCAGTAGTTGAAGTCCCCAAGCAAGAGGACAGAGGAGTTATTAACCACCAGCGTGGCGAGAAGTTCCTGCAGGGAAGCCACGAACAGAGGCATGTTCAGGGGAGGGCGGTAGACAAGGACAACGGTGAGAGGAGCCGGCAGATTGGAGGAGCGAGCGACCAGGAAGTCCACTCCAGCGATGGGTGCTTGGGGGAGAAGCTGGAATTGAATAGTGGATCGGACAATCATGGCAACACCTCCCCCGACCTTGTCCGCGGGGCGGTCAGCCCGAAGGACATAATAGGAATGGGGAAGGATGGCAAGAATGTCGGGGAGGGAAGCCTCCGAAAACCATGTTTCCGTTAGGAACAGAAAATCAGGGGAGTCTGTAGTAAGAAGATTAAACAGGTCAAGTTGGTGTTTGCCTGCCGAACGAGTGTTGAGAAGATAGGCAGAAGCAGTGTGAGGGGGAGATGAGGGTCCAATGGAGAGGGGATCGATGTCTGGCGTAGGGAGGGGACGGATTGAGTGAGGAGACACAGCACGGTCTGAGCGGGGAGCATAGATGTCTAGAGCAACAAGATGCTGCATGAGGGTGTGGGGGAGAGGCACATCAATGGTGTAGGAAAGGAGTTGAGCAGGCGTGTATGACAGCAAGGAAGCAGGGGGTGTGGCCCCTGGTCCCGGCCCGTCGCGGACGGGCGCAGACGGGCTTAACTTATGCGCAACTTCGGCGCGCCTTCGTCGCGCCCGCTGCGCTCGTCCGCTGCGCGGCCGGGATAATAGTGCCATAAGTAGGAGACCGGAAGTAGCAGGGTGTGGCAGGGGGTGGAGGGACAGAGGAGCTGCCCCGCCAACCAGGGAGCAGCCCAAGATGGTCGCCACGCCCGTCCCCGCCCTCGTGACCTGCCCGTCAGAGGGGGAGGGAACGCTCAGCGTGGGGCGCTCTGGCGGCGGCAGAGAAGAGAATCCCAAAAGGATGAGGGGTGCGCGATGACCTCAGCGCAGCCCCTGAGCAATGAGGCAAGTGATTAAAAGTGTCCAGGCACTGTTTTAAAAGTAAATTTGCGCCGCGCCTCGGCAGCGTTGTTGCTCCCGGCGAAGCCTCGGGAGGTCTGGCAGTTCGATAGAGCTGAGGCGGGACTGCGCCCGTCAGGAAGAAATTGCCAGGGGGGGAGGGACAGAGGAGCTGCCCCGCCAACCAGGGAGCAGCCCAAGATGGTCGCCACGCCCGTCCCCGCCCTCGTGACCTGCCCGTCAGAGGGGGAGGGAACGCTCAGCGTGGGGCGCTCTGGCGGCGGCAGAGAAGAGAATCCCAAAAGGATGAGGGGTGCGCGATGACCTCAGCGCAGCCCCTGAGCAATGAGGCAAGTGATTAAAAGTGTCCAGGCACTGTTTTAAAAGTAAAGTTGCGCCGCGCCTCGGCAGCGTTGTTGCTCCCGGCGAAGCCTCGGGAGGTCTGGCAGTTCGATAGAGCTGAGGCGGGACTGCGCCCGTCAGGAAGAAATTGCCAGGGGGGGAGGGACAGAGGAGCTGCCCCGCCAACCAGGGAGCAGCCCAAGATGGTCGCCACGCCCGTCCCCGCCCTCGTGACCTGCCCGTCAGAGGGGGAGGGAACGCTCAGCGTGGGGCGCTCTGGCGGCGGCAGAGAAGAGAATCCCAAAAGGATGAGGGGTGCGCGATGACCTCAGCGCAGCCCCTGAGCAATGAGGCAAGTGATTAAAAGTGTCCAGGCAATTACCTGCATCAGTTGCTGAAGGGATTACATATCACCACATTCCCTGACATATAGAGTTACTTGTAGTCTGTTAACCCCTTCCATGCTAATGACAAGGTCAGCTCGTCATGGGTGTTACCTGCGCTGCGCTCATGACGAGCTGACCTTGTCATGAACAATGGGAAAAAATGAGTGCCAGCGCCCAGCGGGAAAACCCTTAGCAGCCAAGGTGTTAACAAGTCTTTTTATGGGAAAGGTATTTTCCAGTATTATTACTCAAATTAAGATCTATTTCTTTCTGAAATTTCAGTGCTTAAACACCTGAATCAAAAAGAACAAATGACGGATAGAATGCTGAACAAATCAAACATTCACCCCAAGTCACAGATCTGAGTTTAATCCATAATTTTTTGGTTCACCACACCACCCCAGTTTGGACCCGGACAAATGCAAACCAGTCTCAACCCTGCTCCCCATGGTGACAGTCTAACCCGAACGGCATAGGCCAGGTCCTCCCTGGACTGGAAACAAGCATATGGGACCGGTTGCAGTGTAGCACCCCTCATCAGCCAGTCTAGCTTGAATCCAGTGGCACAGAGAGCACAGGACCCATGTCGAGGTATACACTTCCCACTCAGGGCGATAAAAGCAAATAGAACAGATGATAGACGGAATGCTGAATAAATCAAACATTCACCCCCGTTCACAGATCTGGGTTTAATCCATCGTTTTTTTGCTCACAACGCCACTCCAGTTTGGACTCAACCATATCCACATCAGTCCTGACCCTGCTCCCCATGAGAGCACCTGAACAGACACAAGGATGTCAGGAATGCTGAGATAATTCGCTAGATGCACTATGTCTCCAGACACTGCTTATGCACAACAACACAATTTTACCTGTTCCATCACCACTTTAGAAAATACATGTATTGATTCAGTAGAAGATAGAAGGAGAGACCTTATAGCGAAAGCTGAAAACCATTCTAAAGTTCCACCCTGGGCAAAGGAAGAGAGTGAACATAAAATAGTGGGAAATATGGCTGCACTTGATTTAGATTGATAAGATAAAGGGAGATTATGTTTCACTATTAGAAAATCCACGACTGATGTAAACTTTGTAGGGACAAGTGAATTTGACCACACCTTTGATGTTCAAGAAAATTTGGAATTGTATCAGGATAGAGGAGATCCAGAGTTCCCTGGAGTTTATTATGTTTGTTGAAAGAGTGCATTTTGCAGGTTACTCAAGCAATGGTACTTAATGTGTTATTTGGGAGAAGTTTTTCCCAAAATTTCTCATGTGGATCAAAAGTAGGATCCCAAAGGGGAGGAAAGATGAGAACAAAGAGGAGAGCGAGTGCCAGTGAAATAATAGGTCATATTTTTAGTGTCTTGATTCCAACTGTAGGAGTGATGCTCAAATCTCTCAAGATCAGAAAACATTCTACTGTATTCGATAAGCCAGCTACTAGTACAGTTGGGGGTTTCCTAATTGTCGATCCGGAAATGGTTGCCATCAGGTCAATGGTTTTGCGGGAACCCACTTGTTTTAGACGTCCTTTTTGCGAAGGATGGCGGAATCTAACAGATGTCAAAGGTTCAACAACATTGCACTTACATCCAAGACGGGAGTAAAGACTTGAAGCAATACATCAGTAACATTACAGACCTGCAGAGGTATGTGAAAGGTTTAAAAGCTATAGGTGCCTGGAAAGCAATAGTGAATGGATTTTCCATTATAGGCAGATGGTTTGGTAACTTTGGAAGTGGACTTGTTGGAAGCATCTTAGGATCCTTAGGTATATTCGTTTTTTTGGATTACTTTTGTTTGTGATATTGAAAGTGTGCAGGTGTGGATAAGTGAAGAAGGGAGTGAAGAGGAAGAGAGCAGATATAGAATTAGAAGACAGACAGAGTAAACTTTATGATGACATGAATTTTCTGGAGAATTCCAGAAGGAAGATGTTAAAGATAATGAAGCTGTAAACTGAACATCTGATAAGAAATTGATGTGATGGCTTGATACACCATCAGAGGGGAGATTGGTGCAGTGTAAAGTGGCCCACTCTTTACACGTCACAAAAATCGACTGGTTCATGACACACCAAATGAACGTGCAATTTTCACATGGGAGTTACATGTCTTTATGATTCTTGCACATATTGTGCCTGATACTGCTGATGCAGAGAGTCTTCGGGCCATATGTAGGTAAAAGCATTTTTGCGGGTCCCTAATAGCGATTTTTAGGGAATCGCTATTAAGGACTCGCAAAATGCCATGTAGGTAGGAATCGCAATATTTTTTGCGATTCATTAATATTCCTTAATTGCAAATTGCAAATTGCAAATTGCGATTCGTAATCAAGGAATACCTTCCAATTAATTTATATGGGCCTAGAGGCCCATAGGAATGAATGGGAATTGCACACGCAATTTGCGAGTACCCAATAGGTACTCGCAAATTGTGTGCGCAATTTCAAGGGTTCCAGAGGGACACCCTGGTGTATCCCTGAAATGTGCATCTGTGCACCTGTGGAGCACATACATGCCCTAAGGGCATGAATGTGTGCCACATGGCACTTTTAAAAAATCAAAAAAGTGCATTTTGTTTACGGAAATCGCAAATTACCACCAACTTGAAGTTGGTGGTAATTTGCGATTCCTTAAGGCCAAACTGCACTTTCTTTTGTGCTTCTTACATTGCATTTAAGGAATCGCAATTTGCGATTCCTTAAATGCAATTGCAAAGTAGGGAATTGCAAAATTTGCGATTCCTTATTTTGCGAGTGGGTTTTTGTGTGCTACATTGTATACTGCTAATTTGCGATCGCAAACGCTGAAATTCGCAAATTGGCTTCCTACATCTGGCCCTCATTTTTAAGATTTATAATTACTCACTTAAAATGTATATTAAGGCTCTAAAGAGAATATTTTGAAAATCTTTAATTCATTAACAGTTGCAAATGTGTATTTCATTACTGAAGCTTTACACCTGATGTATAAGCAATGCACTTCTCTTCTGTCTGTGTAACTGCTAGAAATGTTGTTCTTAGTTTTAAATGATCTTTGTATGTGCCTTATACTAAACTGAGTCAAACGATAAAGTTTCATCAATGTATGTATTAACATTACACATATGTATTCTTGAATGCATTTCACAAGCATGCTTACTGTTATGCACTTTCATTGCAAAGGTGTTTTAAATGTGCACACACATTCATGAGGGTGCACTATAGATTGAATACTTGAAGTTAGCTGCATTGTACTAGAGGCCAAAAATGTATTCCCATGAGAATAAATTTTGCATTTTGCTGACTTGCTTGCTTTGAAGGGGTTCTTACTAACTGTTAGTTTGACTCAATACATGTCTTGTAACAAATATTAGATACATGTCTGGGAAAGGAATTCGATGATGAGCACATGAAACCTCTATAGACAAACAATGGGCTGTTGTGCTCGATGGTGAACATGGGACTGAGATGGAGTTCCCGTGTCTAGTGTGGGACCTTTTTCCACTGCTGCAGAATATACTATATGGAAACTATGAGAACCTTTGAAACAAATACGATTGGACTACTGTTGATGACATATCAAAATGGGAGTTAACAATGTACCTTGTGAATTATAATATCGGCTGCCCTGATGTAAAGACGAGAGACGCGGTTGAACCCAGACAAGAGATGATGAGCAGATGACTTTGGACTTTCTTCTGAGGCTGCATGCAGCACTTTCTCTGGTCCTTTCCAAAGTTTTTCCTTGGACTCCGACCTGAACCAAACGTTTCCCAAAAACCCCAGTTACCTTGGCGCCTTTAAACAGGCTCTTAGAGACAGTACCCATGTTACATTAATTTCCCAAGTGTGATTTAGACCAACAGTTTCCTGATATCTTGGAGAATCCTAACAGAGCTTCTGAAATGCTATTGCTAATACTTCTTGTGCTCTTGTGCCTAATTCCTAGTGCTTCCTGTAGGTTTTTGCTGTGAAGGATTATGTGCCTTAACTTGTCTTTGAGAAATTTAAATTGCTAATTCCTAAGAAACAACAAGCTAGAGTATATTCTGTCATCAGATTTTAATGTCATTGTTTTGTATAGCAGCTATGGAGCTGCTTGTGTGCCTAATATCGTTCGCTCAAATTACTTTAGGAGGCTAGGCCTCCCCATTGCGATACTGTATTTATAAGTCTAATATTGGGAGCAATTTATTTGAATCTAATTTCTAACTTGTATTAATACCGCCTGAATTGCCTAACGATTCCTAGTCCTCATTGTGTTGTTGCGTGTTTATCTAGGTTCCTGATCGATACTGTGACCTTATGCCCCTATTCGGCTATAAATCCATTTATTCCCTATATTGGCATAACCGTTCAAGTGCGATTTCTGACAAGTCATCTCTGGCCTCACACGAACAGAGCCACATTTCAGCATAGTTCCCTCTGCCACTTCCTTTGCGACCAATTAGTGCAATGACAGAGCAGCAGTCACTATCTGATATTCCTAGATAACACTCCGAGTTCTTCAACAAGATAAAAACTTAGCAAACCTGGAAATCCCCGCTTGCTATGTTTTGATTAGTAATGGAACTCTAATGAGCAACTGATAACTATCACTTCCTAGTGACATCTTTAATTGACGTCTTATGTCCAGCAAACTTGCGTCAAACCCGGCACCTGTCAGGTATAAATATTACCAACGTTGCCTTAAGCAATGTGAGCTGTGAGCTGCAAGCTACTGTTGCTGATGCTGGCTGCCAGCATGACCCCGTGTTGGTAAATCTAGCACTCTGTCGCTGCAGCCTGCTATCCTGTGGTGGTGAAGCTGCTGATACCATTATCGCCGCTACAGCGCGAACTATGGTGCAGTACGCTTAAGGAGCTGAACAGTCGTCCCTCTGCGAAGACATCCAGCAGATTCCAGCTGCCCGCGGACGCTGTCCCCCCTCCTTCCTCGACGCGCTAAAGAGCAGCCGCTGCCTTTCTCGTGCAGAGAAATCCAGCTACAGCGTTTCCGGTTTACCCTCGCAGGTGACTGGGATATCGAGAGAGACCCCTGAAGGAGATACCAATCCTCCATCATTCTATTCAGAGGTATGGTGTTGACTAAACCCTTAGACAAGAATTCTTGAAACAAACCTTGGCAAAACCAACTTAACTTAAAGCTACTTACTTACTCCCCTTTCACGTGTTAGGCTTAGGTCAGGCACACTGGGGTAGGCTTAGTTAGAAGCACCAGTTGAGTATGTTAGCCTAATGTATATATGACTGTATATATGTTTTATTACTTTTAAACCATTGTATGGCTAAGAAACCATATCAATGCTTTTACAGTTCTATTTCGCAATACTTATCTTACTGTACGTACTTTTTATAATAACAAATATTGCAATTGTGGCAATACATTTCTCTTGTACGAGAAGAAAGACTGTTCAATAAATGTTAACCCTTTATTGACAAACACCCGTCTCTCTATTCTCTACATCTCGTGAAAGTAAACTGCACTAGACTGACTGAGTGAAATACATGTCTATTGTTTCACACGACCCTAGAGATTGACTCTTGATCTGAGGAGCAAAGTTGTCATGTTGCACGGTTGTTGGAAAACTGAATCCCTTCTTGTCTGTGCCAAGGAAGCTGATCACTTCCCATGCAGAGAAGAAAGTTTCCAGTGACCTCTGAGCTAGTTGGTAACACACCCAATTAAGTTTAGCATAGTCAGTGGAGGCCTGGAATATCCGCAGTTCCACGTCGATACTACTGTTTATGTTATTCCAATGCGCAGGGCCTAGTGGGAAACTAGGAACTACACTACATGGCGCCCAAACGTTTGGTAAGGCGATAAACTAACGCAAGACTTATAGAGTAACTCAGTCGTGCATATTTCACAGACCCCTTTCTCCCGTAAATACTCCAATAGACGTCTGGAGTGGGTGAAAGGTTAAAATCCGCCCGACCTTAGTAGGAAGAGATTCCTATGTAAAGCTCTGGTTTATTCAATGTTGAAGGATACAGTGTTCCAAAATATTGTGCACCTAATCTTTGTCTCCTTGGAGACCTACTCTGCAAACCTTGCATTTTTACAATGCCAGGAGAGAACGGAACCTCTGGGGCCGCAGTAGATGCGACTCAGCAGGGTCCCGAACACACAGACCCGGATGCTATTATCATCCCGGTCCACTTAAGAAGATCTATAAAGTTAAAACTTATAGAAAACGGACTGACACCTCAAGGTGGTACGGTCGTCTTCGTGATAGAGGCTCACGAGTATCGGCAGACAGAGGTATTCTATTCATGGATAAACTTTCCAGCGGTAAACGCTATAACAAAAGAGTTTCACTATTACAAAATAGAGAAACCTCCGGAAGAGTACGCTCCTTTCGAGGAGATTGAAATTCCACTTAAATTTCAAGAGCACCTGCTCTGGTTTAATGGCGCCCTAAAACACAATGATCACATAACCAGGCTCGGTCCACTAGGTAGACCAGGAGCAACGTGGCCGGTTCTAGCCAGCTACACACCACATCCTGACATTGTAAGAATGTCTAAGGAAGAGCTGTTAGCACAGCTAAACACATTAATAAAAATACATAGGCAATTAGTCCAATATGTAATGCGGACTGCAACAGTCCAGCCAGCTGTTAATTCACACCAGCTGACCCCTCATCAGGGGAACACAAATAAAATTACACCACAGAACATACAGTCATGTCTTGGTAAAACACCCGTAAAACGGGAACAAATTCCTTTCTGGTTAGCACAGAAAATCACTCAAATAGAGGCAGTATTTCCTGATACTACCCCTATTGAGAAACACAGAATCTTGACCATCTCCCTTCCTATGGGAATCGCACCACACGTGGAGGACTGCGACAGTTGGGGTACAGTCTTTGCTTCCATCTACACAAAAACACACGGTGTTCCGTCTATGGCGGTAATACCAGAAGTGCTAAAACAATTTCAAAATGAATTCGGTCCAGAGCCCGCTTTAAATCTAGGTATGAAATTACTGAAAGACTTCAAGCAGGTCTCGGCTATATTATTAGCCAACATTAGAGGAGAAGCAGCATCTGTGGCGATTCGCCAGAAGTTGAAGGAAACAGATATAAAAGATCCTGTTGAGCTTGCAAAAATCATAGAAAAATGCTATGAAGAATTAGGTAGAGACAGCTTGGGTGGGAAACCGGTAAAGCCCCAACTGCTCGAAAATCCTGAAAAATTATTTATTAAAAATAATTTAAACACTCCTAAAAAGAGCTGGGATGGAAATAAACAATCCACTCCCAAGGAAAAAGTTTTCCAGTCCAGAGGAAGGTCTCCTCGACGGAGGGAAAGAACTCCGACTCGAGAACGCCAGTCTCCCCAGAGGGAGCCCTCTGAGAAAAGATATAACCTTAGAAATAGGGACAATCTGAAAAAACCTGATAGATATCAAAGTATTGATACACGTCCCTCTCGATCTCTTCCACAGAAATCGGAAAGAAGAGGACGGTCAGAACCAGGAGAGCACACCAAGTCCAAAGACAAGGAACCTGCTCAAAATAAAAAATCTCAATTTCAGAAAAAGAAGGTAGCCAGTATTAGAGTAATCAACCATGCCGAGAATACTGAGGACACAGTTGAAAAACGGGGAGTGGGCATTGACAATGTTGGACAGTGCAGCAGAAATCAGTATAGCGCGCAAGATCTTGATGAGTCATCTGGAGACAGTGGACACGAATGAATACATTCAGGTTGAAACTGCTGACGCCAGACTTAGCGAGCCCCATAAAATATACGAAATAACATTGCGTATAGAGGGTGATAAGACTAGGAAAATAAGAGGTCTATTTTGGGATAAGCTCTCAAAAGGCTATGATATTCTGTTAGCTGAAAAAGATTGGCCCCCAGAGTTTGTCAGGGAGTGCCCTCGTGGCGAAGAAGTGATTATGCCTGCCTTCTCGAATCACATTCCGATTCACAAAAAATATACATATGCAAGGAAATGGGCAGTAGCCCAGGCACCTGCATTATATAAAAATCATGTAGGATGGGATGAGGACTCACCTCCTCACAAAATTCAATTAAAAAGTGAACCAACTGCCCAACGGCAGTATCCCATAAAGCAAGAAGCTAAAAAGCGAGTCAGGGAGATCTTAGATCAACTTGAATACCAGGGGGTGATTGAAACATGCACCTCTCAAATGAACAATCCTTTGTTTCCTGTCTCCAAGCCAGACAATTCATATCGTCTAGTTTTGGACTAAAGACATCTTAATATATGTTGCAAAACTTTTGCAGTACAAAACTCGCATAGTGCAGCCCTAATGAATAATATAGTTAGGAAAAAATACAAAACGACATTAGACATATCTAATGGTTTTCTTTTGTCAAAACATTGCACCAGAAAGCAGATATTTGACCGCTTTCTCCGCATTTGGGTCGCAGAAAAAATTCTGTCGACTCCCACAGGGGTTCAAGAACAGCCCAGGACTATTCTCAGCTAGGGTAACAGAGTTACTACAAATATATGATGATGAAGCATTATCTTACGTAGATGATATTTATCTCACAGACGACGACTTGGATACTCACTTGAAAAGAGTGAACACCATTATACTTGGGTTCGCAGCAGAGGGTTACAAATTCAACTTTAAAAAAAAAAGTCCCGAATTGCCCATCTGACAGTACTATTCTTAGGGTACGAATTATCAAGTGAAGGGAAAAGCCTAGCGGACAACTTCTTAGAGAAGTGCGCTGTACTCCAAGCTCCAAAAACGCTGAAGAATTTACAATCCATTTTAGGTTTTCTGAATTTCGGAAGAACTTACATCCTAAATTACGCAGAGAGGGTTAAACCTCTCTACGAACTAATTAAACCTGATTTTAAACAAATCAATTGGACTCAAAAACACACAGAAATTTTGAGATCACTGCAAACAGACATGTTAGCAAAAACAAAATTAGATACACGTGACAACACACGTGATCTTGTAATCCGAGTCATCCCAGGAAGATGCGGATTCACGTACCTGAGCTCTAATGAGGGAGAAAAGGTACCAATTTCAATTAAATCTCACTTGTACACACAAGCAGAAAAAGCATTCAGTCACACAGAAAGAACTGTGAACGCAGTGCAAATCGCATTAGCAAATGAACGAGAACTAGCACACGGCAAAAGGATTAATATCCTTACAGCGGAATCCGCCTTCGAAGCGCTATTCAGCCCAGTAAACCTGCCTACAGTGTCACTGGATCCGAAATGGATACAGTGTATAGATTCTCTAGGAGCGGAAGATGTGAAATACTATTTCGCCCCGCAATACGAAGAACTGAATGATTTAGAATATGAAGACGAATATCCTCTGCCAATCGAAATTCTGCCTCTCCCACAATACGCCTGTATAATCTATACAGATAGCTTTGTACAGCACTTCAACGTAGAGAAAAAATCCTACGATGCAGCATGTGCGATTATTAAATGTCGTTGGCTGTGCGGTAAAATTAAACCGAAAGTAACAAAAACTGAATCAGTAAAGTACTGTTCGGTTCAGAGAACTGAAATCAGATGTTTAAAGATGGCGCTCGAAAATGCAGAACGCGAATTCCCGACACTTATCGTGTGCGATTCTCATTTTTGCGTCAACTCTTACAACAACAAACTGCAGAGTTGGATCGAAAACGACTACAAAGATGACACAGGTGCCACAATAAAGCATAAATTGCTCTGGAACGAGGTAGCTCTTTTATACAAAGAACTACAAAAGACTCACGTGATTCACGCACAGAGTCTTCAACGTGATGGCGTTCACGTTGCAGGGAATTCATTGGCTAATACAGCCACCGCGGAAGCAACTAAACCGGCTTCCGTAGCCACAAAAAAGCGTACAGATAAATACATAGACGGGGAAACCATGCTGGCAGTAAAAACGACCGTAAAAGGCGACTGTGCAGCACTACCCGTAAACTATCCACTCAATTATGCATACATAATCGATGCAAACTCTGTTCCTTTTGCTCGAATCCCTGGAGTGGGGGACAGAGTAATTCCAAACAGGAGCAGGAGGGGCTTCCTACTACTGGAAGCACACATGGGGTTGGGTCTGAAACACCAAACAATCAAAGCCTCTCTGAAAGAATTACAATCAGAGTACTGGTGGCCAGGAATGAGTATAGATATTCAATGTTTTGCTCAAAATTGTGAAGACTGCAACAGAGATCGCAGTAATGAACAGGCCAGTGTAGTTTCAGGATCCCTTCTAGACAGCATAAGGCGGTCTATCTGCGCAATCAAAGAAGAGAAGCGCGTCCCAGTGTACACAGTTAAGGCGAAAAGCACTTAAAAAATGAGGCCACCAGCGCTCGGCTGACGCTAGAACGGTTATAAAAGATTTGCGAGTCTTTATCGGCACATACGCAATTACCACGTTCCATTCTGACCAGGGTCCTGCTTTCAGCTCTCGAGCTTATAGGGAGGCCATGGCCAGCATGGGAATTGGGTTGCGGTATTCTTGTCCGTCGCACCCCGAAGGGAATAGTGTGGTAGAAAGAAAAAACCGTGACATAAAGCAATCTATAACAGCGAAGGTATTAGGTTCAGGCGCTGGGTGGGTCAAACATTTAATTAATAAGTGTCCAGACTAGTCTTAACAACATGCCAAGAAATTCTCTAAAAGGTTTCAGCCCATACGAACTATTGTTCGGAATTAGAATGCGAGTTCAGGACCTCGATAGTCAGATGTCAGTGGTACAAGAAGAAACAACGCACTTTGATGTAAAGAATCGTTTGGCTGTCTTACAGGAACTGAATGAAACAAGAAAATCATTAAGCAACATAAAGTTAAAGCAACAGCCAAGTACCACTGACGAGGCACCACCCGCAACAGCCCCAGCAAGGCCTGTCTGGATTCCTAAGATTGGGGATCTAGTCAGAGAAAAGATCGCGGCGAAGAAGGAATTTGGGCCTTCTTACAGAAAAGCAGTACCTGTCTTGGCAGTCACCGGAACAAGATCAGTTGTGCTACCGTCCCTTGCTGGTAAAAAGGAGAACAGAGCCGTGTCCATCGATCTGGTAAAACCACAAGCATGTGGCCTATAATCAACAGTAGGCCCAGTGGACTCCCAAGAAACAAAAGAATACCCAAACTTGCAACAATCCAAGAGGTTCAAACTGAAAGACTAATCACATTCGATCAGCCTGCAGTGCACAATGAAGGACTATGCAATAATGCCATGGAACTCGTGCCTCTTGAAACACAGATTGAAACAGTTCGTCAAGAAACAACACCAGTCTACAATGATGTGGCATCAGAAAGTGCTACCGAAAGACAGATTGAAAGAACAATCCCATCAATTGACAGAACTGCCTCTGGTTATTTCATCAACTTCGACAACTTCTCTGAAGATGAAAACGACTCCGAAGTGATGCCAGAAACAAAAAAGTCTTTTAAAGAAAAAGCAACGGAACTCTTTCATCAACTGAAGGAAATCTACCTTATTTCCTTGGCTAGAGTTCTGGTTCGGTCTAGGTGTATTTTTCCTCCTGCTTTGGCTCATCATGGTACTGTGTTTGGGAAAATTCATTGAAGGAAAATATATTACAATGGACACAGCAAGTCAGAACATCAACCTAGTCCTGAAACCACACAGATCATCCCATGTGAAGAAAAGAGAACTGTCAACAGTAAACGTCACAGCAATTCCAATACCTGGTGGGGTAGTATGGGAAAAAACTGACTATGAGATCTATGGTCCGGTCGAAATCCTGAAGTATCCTCATCAACTAAAGGTTTCCTTAAGTGACTTTGTGACACCTAGTACATTCTCTGATGATTGGGACTTTAACAGTATTAATGACATGATGTCTGATTTAGTAATGTCAGCTAGATTCACAGATCATGATTATTTACAAGGTTCATCTAGTTATGAGCAGTTATTCTGTTACACCCACTATGGGGATCATTACTTGCATAAATCTGCACAGCCTAGAAATGTTTTTATGTATAATCAATGGGAACATTGTTCTACACCACCTAAAAGCAGTTCTAAAGCATTTTTTGAGAAATTCAAATACTTCTCAGGGTTTAACACAAGTAATGCAGAAACGTTTTATTATAAATTGTTAGATAAAACAGGAATGAAAACAATGCTGACAAATTCTAAATTGATATATTCAGAAGCATTTTATGACAAAATGATGACATTTGGTTTTGATTATTGGAAAAATAATATTGAAACGAAAACAATTTGGGGTACAAAAGATTGGCAGGTGCAAGGCATTGAAGCACTATTTAGAACCTGCATGATACCTGAACAAATGTTGTTTTTAAATGACACAATACACCAAACATCTTGTCTTGGCCTAGCTAAGAACAAAGACCTTAAAACACCGTCCATACCAAAGCCAATACCTGAGAATGCAACCACAGATATTGAGTTAGACGTTTCACAAATTTTACATTTCAACAGAACACATCCTGATTGGAAAAAGTGGTTAATCTGGCCTACAGACACAAATAGCTGTCAAGATAGATTCCTGAATAAAACACAGGGGTTAAAAATGACCAGATTAGACTCAAGATATTCCCAGAGACAACATCCAGGGATTATTACAACATACAGTGTAGGGAAACTCTGCCTAGAATGGCTAACCTCGTCCACACTGGCTGAAATTAAGCAACACTTGTCTTTACTAAAAGATGGTGCTGATTTGCGCGATTTCATTCTTGGACCACGCAAACAGCGTCAAAAGCGTTTCATAGCGACCAGTATCTATGCTGCTTACAACGAGGCTTGGAAAGTAAAGCAAATTGAAACTGCTGAAAAAATACGAGAAATTGATCGTATTAATTTGGAGAAATCACTTTCTGTGGTAGACAATGGGTTAATGACTCTGTCTTCCAGAATATATTCGTTGGACAATATTGTATCCTCTGCCTTTGATGTGATAGACAGAGATTTGCTTATGTTACAACATGGCCAGTCTCAATTACGTTCTATTATAGAATTAGGCTGGACGCTGCAAAATCTTCGTTCAGGCTATGTGCCTTGGCGTTTAATCAACACAACGTCATTATTTTCCATTTTTAACCTTACTGATAAACAGATCAGTTTGGCACAGAAAGGAGCAGACTATACAATCCGGAGCATCGAAAAACTCGAGAGATTACCATTGACAATGTCAGAGAGTCCTGTCATTGAATGGATAATACACGGAATTATCACAATTCCGATAACAACTTTCCGATTTAAAAAGTGCCTTGAGTACATACCTGCTGGCCAGTATGAACAATTGGGTAAAGGATATGTAAAATCTATATGGAAATTACCATACACTCATTCTTGCTATAGTGACAGTGACAAAAATGTATTTCTTAGTGGTGAGAACTGTAAACATTCACTAAGCGGTATACTTTAGTGTCAGGGTATTAATTTACACGGAGCATGTGATGGAAATTCAAACAACCTTTCATGCCACCAGCTAGTCACACCTGCAACTCAGATAGAGCCCTTCTTTATGCAACTTTCGAACGGGAGTTACATTCTTAGAACGGATCACAGATGTTGTGGCCTCGCGCCAGGGAAAAGTTATCTAGTAGAAGTAACATCCATGGTCAAATGCTGTATGCAAGCATTGTTCCCGAGCGGGCCTCCAGACATAGTGACTCCCATCTGGCCTCGTCTGAATCTCTATTCTATACGAATTGATACATTAAGCAAAATGAAATCTGTACTTTTACAGACAACAGTGCCTATAACGTCATCTAAAGAGACGTATGATCTTCTAGTTGCAAGGACAGCTACTGAGGTTCATGACCTTTTATCAACAAATTGCCCCGTGCATTTCGTAGAAATGTTCAGCCAACTCCTTAACATGTCTAGTGCAACAAGCATCCCAGGCATATTTAAGACAGTCTTTACGGGACTGCTAACACCCTTCCAGGCAATTTTGGGAATCTTTCCTAATTTTGTGCACTCCATTTTTGGCGGAGTACCATTATTTTTGGGACTCGTCGCAGGGATTCTATTTTTGACCCTCCTGCTACGTTATGGCAAGCCTCGGCTCAGACATAGCTCCCATGGGAATGGAAGAGACAATCCTAGCAATGCGCTACCGGGACAGGATAACTAACGTCCTTGGATTGGCCAGGCTGAGAGATCTAAACATGACCTGGTTCCTTTCATTCAGACCGATATGGCAAAATTGCATTTTACCTGTGCTACGGTGTATGCTTTGCGGAGATGAATGCGTGTTGGACATCTGTCTTTCACTTCCATCAGCAGTACCAATGGACGTCGATACTTTGCTCAGTCCAATAACGGCTCACGCATTGTGTTGTCCCCAGCGGCTACCAATCCTGATGACGGCATTTGTGGAGACTCCTGTACTACGACTAGGTGGTATCAGTGGAGCGAGTGACAAAAGCAGCACCACCCAGGTACAGCCATCTGTGAGCATTGCTGGTCCTGCCTTCGATGACAGCAATCATTCTCACACCTGCCAAGTTACAGCGCTATCTAATTTGGTTGAACTATCACCTGAATTTGTAGACCAATTCTTTGAGAGCCTGTCTGATACGATGTTCTCACCCATAGAGAAACAATAACTTTTAGAAGCTTTCCGACACACAGTGTTCCCATGAACTCTGAATTCGGCCTTCAGTTTTGTTCAACAAAAAACTGCCAAGAGCTTTGGAAATCTATTTTCTTTGAATTAGACAATTTTTTTTCTAAATATTGACCTTTTTTGGCACAAACAATTCTTTGCTTAACGTAAAAACTATTCTTAGAGAACAGAAGCTTCACACTTCTATTTCTAAACACATCTAGAGACATAACAACATTACACCAGCCTCTAGCACATATGTTATTACAATGCATTTTTATGTGATGATTTATCTCGCCTTTCTTCTGTCAGAGATACTTCATGTGTAATTCCTTAATCATAATCGTTCATTGATTTCATATGCAATAATTTCTTGAATGATTACTATGCTTTAAAAAACGTACAGTACCTATATTCCATGTATTACAAGTACGCCTATTTCGAATGCATTTATGTATTTTGGGGTGGGCAATGTTACACATGCATCTAATTGCTTAGTTTTAGTCATTTTGATGGACATTAACCCGTGGAGTGGGTGTTGCGTGTTTATCTAGGTTCCTGATCGATACTGTGACCTTATGCCCCTATTCGGCTATAAATCCATTTATTCCCTATATTGGCATAACCGTTCAAGTGCGATTTCTGACAAGTCATCTCTGGCCTCACACGAACAGAGCCACATTTCAGCATAGTTCCCTCTGCCACTTCCTTTGCGACCAATTAGTGCAATGACAGAGCAGCAGTCACTATCTGATATTCCTAGATAACACTCCGAGTTCTTCAACAAGATAAAAACTTAGCAAACCTGGAAATCCCCGCTTGCTATGTTTTGATTAGTAATGGAACTCTAATGAGCAACTGATAACTATCACTTCCTAGTGACATCTTTAATTGACGTCTTATGTCCAGCAAACTTGCGTCAAACCCGGCACCTGTCAGGTATAAATATTACCAACGTTGCCTTAAGCAATGTGAGCTGTGAGCTGCAAGCTACTGTTGCTGATGCTGGCTGCCTGCACGACCCCGTGTTGGTAAATCTAGCACTCTGTCGCTGCAGCCTGCTATCCTGTGGTGGTGAAGCTGCTGATACCATTATCGCCGCTACAGCGCGAACTATGGTGCAGTACGCTTAAGGAGCTGAACAGTCGTCCCTCTGCGAAGACATCCAGCAGATTCCAGCTGCCCGCGGACGCTGTCCCCCCTCCTTCCTCGACGCGCTGAAGAGCAGCCGCTGCCTTTCTCGTGCAGAGAAATCCAGCTACAGCGTTTCCGGTTTACCCTCGCAGGTGACTGGGATATCGAGAGAGACCCCTGAAGGAGATACCAACCCTCCATCATTCTATTCAGAGGTATGGTGTTGACTAAACCCTTAGACGAGAATTCTTGAAACAAACCTTGGCAAAACCAACTTAACTTAAAGCTACTTACTTACTCCCCTTTCACGTGTTAGGCTTAGGTCAGGCACACTGGGGTAGGCTTAGTTAGAAGCACCAGTTGAGTATGTTAGCCTAATGTATATATGACTGTATATATGTTTTATTACTTTTAAACCATTGTATGGCTAAGAAACCATATCAATGTTTTACAGTTCTATTTCGCAATACTTATCTTACTGTACGTACTTTTTATAATAACAATTATTGCAATTGTGGCAATACATTTCTCTTGTACGAGAAGAAAGACTGTTCAATAAATGTTAACCCTTTATTGACAAATGCCCGTCTCTCTATTCTCTACATCTCGTGAAAGTAAACTGCACTAGACTGACTGAGTGAAATACATGTCTATTGTTTCACACGACCCTAGAGATTGACTCTTGATCTGAAGAGCAAAGTTGTCATGTTGCACAGTTGTTGGAAAACTGAATCCCTTCTTGTCTGTGCCAAGGAAGCTGATCACTTCCCATGCAGAGAAGAAAGTTTCCAGTGACCTCTGAGCTAGTTGGTAACACACCCAATTAAGTTTAGCATAGTCAGTGGAGGCCTGGAATATCCGCAGTTCCACGTCGATACTACTGTTTATGTTATTCCAATGCGCAGGGCCTAGTGGGAAACTAGGAACTACACTACAGTGTAACCAAATGGTTTCACCTTTAATTAATTGATTGGACGGGAATGCTAACTCTCTTTCCCCTCAGTGTGACACAAAAATGTCCATTGGAAGACCAAGTTGACAAGTAAGTAAAGCAAAGTTAAATGATCAAGCCGAGGAGTAAAGTAGCAGTGGAAAAATAAATTATCAGGCCAAACATTTTAGTGAATCTCTTATGAGATTCCTCTGTCAAGAATGAAGACCTGCAGTTCCTGGCTCTCAGTGTCAATTGGGCTCAGACGCCCCTGTTTCAGTCCCCAGTGGTGCTTTGGCACCCTCTTACCCAGCTTCACCCGACACTCCTTTATTTCGGGGCAGTTGAGGGTCCCAGTGACCCTGGACAAGTCGTTCCCAAACTTAGCTCACCAGGAGGAGGAGTTCTGACAGGTTAGGGCCTCCCCTGTGGCGCCTATTGTTCTTGCTTTTGATGGGGGCTACGGTTCAGTTCCGGGAGTTAGTGTCACATCTGGAGGGCAGCGGTCGCCATCTTGGTATCACCATCTTGAGGAAGCCTCAACAAGTCAAACAATTTCTCTCTTCGGCTTCGTGAAGCACTCAAAGGCTGGCGATATGTGCAGCAGTGCCAGGGGGCTCTCTGGTCATTTTGGGGGGCCCCTGATATTAAAACAAGCACAGGATGTCGGATGAGTGATTGCTGGGCGGGGACTTCAAAATCTGCAACCTACTATATCGGCGGTCAGCCACGCCCACTATAAAATACAATACCTTGAAATAGTTTACCACTTTTTCTGTCAATGTATGTGTGCACGCATGCAAAATTTGAAAAGTTTTGAGAAAAGGAAACTTTTCTCACACATTACGCCTACCTAGAGGAGGCGTAACTGTTTGGAGCAAATTCTTGGTTTCCAATGTTAGTAGAATGGCAGGCGCCACCAGCACCTAGGGGCGTGGCACGCTTTGTGGCATCTTGGGAGAGAGCCCATCCTGCCCTTTCGGTTTGGGGGAGGTAGATGACGCCGAAAGCAAAGGTGGTCATGTACAGGGTCGCAAGTTGCTTCAAAATTGGGCTCATCTTCCATTATCTTTATTGGGTAGGGTGAATCTTATCAAAATGTCCATCTTACCCAAGATAACTTTCTTATTTAATATTATCCCTTTATACTTGTAACCTTCCTTGATTAAAAAATTACAGGCCGACATTAGCTCTTTTATTTGGAATAAACATCTTCCAAGAATTTCATGGAAAAAAATCAGGAGACGTGGGGATAAGGGTGGCCTTGCTGCACCAGACTTGCAGATCTATGCCTGGGCTTTTCAGATAGCACATGCTAGGATGTTATTAAAGAATCCAACTGATCTTCGATTAGGCTATATATACTCTACATTGTTGTTGGCAGAGGGGGTAAGCCAGTCATGCTTCCTTTTTAAATTCGGAGATCCCAAATTTAAAAAAAAAATCAAGCTGAAGATTTTACGGGGCATGGCAAGAATGTGGGCTGAGCTGACAAAAGCTATCAAAATAGGGTACTATGGTAGTAGAGCGCCTTTGTGGGGTCTTCCCAACAGTCCGACCTGGTTGGATGATTTACTTGCCCAACCTATCAGAGATGCGGGCCTTTTGGTGTGAGGAGATCTATTTGTTGATGGTGTTCTCTTACCCTGGGAGTCTTTAGGAAATGCAATAGGTCCGAATTTTGCGAGACCTAAATACCTACAAATATCTAGCTGGTCCAGATCATACAGTATTTTACCATCTCGAGGACCTAAATTTCCGTTGGGCTCACACAGTTATCTTATCACCCTTCTACTGGACAAGCCCCCGTTTAAAAAAGAAATTTCATTTTGGTACAATTTAATTCTGGAAGAACTGGGTGGAGAATTTTTGCTACCAGATCACCTTTGGGCATCGCATCTGAGCAACCCCAACCTGCAAGACCTTTGGACTACTTCATGTGACATGTTGTGGGATATTGTTAAGCCGGCATGGTTACGTAGAAACCATATTTTTACTATACATCGAGCTTTCTACTCACCCCTGAGACTGTCCAAATTTGACCAGGGGAAAAGAGTAGCATGTGCAAGATGTGGTCTCATAGCCACAGCTGATACCCACATGTTCTTTGAGTGCCCGCAATTAGGTTCATTTTGGGAATCCATAAGTAAGACCCTATCAATTTCAATTGGAACTAATATTGTTCTTGACCTTATTTCCGTAATATTTGGTCTTGTAGATGGGGTTTCCTCTTCGGCAAGGAAGCTGATTTTCTATTCTATCCTTCTCGCCAGGAGGGAGTTATGTAAAAAATGGAAAGACTCTTTATCTCCCTCAATTAATGACTGGTACACTTCGGCCTTACAGGCTTCCAAGTTAGATCTGGCCTGAGCCGGGAACCCTGTGAAAAGATCTTTTTGGCATCTCCTGAGGTGGGATCATTGAGAGTCTGTTTTTTTTTTTTTTCCCAGGTCCAATGATTAAGCCATCATTCTCATTCTTGGGTAGAGCCGCATTAACATGCTAACCTAGCATTTTGGCTGCTTTTTTGACACCTTTATAGGATTCTGTTTGGCGATAGCTGCAGGTCTAGGCGCAACTGCTGAGGGATGAGCACCCCGTTCCTTTCGTCTATCCCCACCAGTCGAAAGTACTGAGGCAGCAAGTTGCACTCACCGGCAGTTTGTACAATCGGAACCTAGGTGGCATATGAGGACAAAAAAAAAAAGGTGGTCATGTACATCATCAAGAGAGGCAGGTGGCCCCTCACGGAAAGAATAAAAACAGAGAACGAGAGGAGGAAGCCCTCTTTTGTCCTCTCTAACAGATGCTGAGACAATGGACAAGCAACAAGTTAAACAGAGTGCCACCGTCGTTCCACGCTGTCCTACGGGAACTATTTGAGGAACTTCCCGGGAGGCGGCAGTGCTCGTGCAGTTTTGGCAGAGACGCAGGCTACCAAGCTAGTCCGCTGCATCAATTAAGGTGAGAGGGCCTCACAGCATAGTTGAACATATGGCAAAATATAGTAACAACTTTGGTTTTAAAGTAGGAGAACCTTGTTTCAGCATTTCAACAAACAAAAAGAGTCTTAAGTTTTTTGATTTACAGGGTAAGTCCTAAAAGCAGTTATCAGGCTACCTCTGGGCATGAAGGTAGTGAGTATTCCCGGTGCCCATGGGGATCAGCGGCATGCGCGCTTGTCTCAATGGGTTTTCGGGGTTGATGCATGGGGATGGTGTGCTACACCCGGCAGTGCATGGCTCAGGGTTTTGTCGGTAGCGCATTAGTTTGTTTGATGTAACCGGCAGTGCATGGCTTGTTTACGTACATTTGGTTAAAACGGCATGGTAACCCGGGGCACTCGGCCCGTGAGTTGGCTGGGTGCCCCTGGGATGTGGTGCATGGTTTTGCAGGCTCACCGTGGGGTAATAAGCATGGGAGGAAGATGCCGGGTGCACTAGGATCGTGAGTATTTCCGGTGCCCCGGGTAATTATCGCAAAATGTGTGGAACGGGTGGGGAAAGGGCGGGCAGCGTAAAAGCAAAATACAAGGTGGAACAAGAGCGGAAACTAGGCTGTTGGCAGAAAATGTATTATCTTTTGCTTTCTTTAGTGCACTTGTGCAGAGGTGAGGTTATCGGGCAGTTAGTAGTAAGGATGCCGCCAAACGCGCTAGAGTCAGCAAGGATGCCCCAGCTACCCTGGAGGAATTTCTGTCGCTTTTGGCACTGTGGGAGGTTGCAAAGACAGGTGGCATCGAGTGGGCCCTGCGGACATTGGCTCAAGGGGCTGGAGCGAACCCACAGTAGGAGGCTCCATTAGCCAAACGTACGAGAAGAATTCCAGAGCGTTACAAACAAAGCTCAGCATGAAACGGTTAAGCAGGGCTCGGCTTTACAGGCAAGCACTCCAGGTGAGGCGGTGGTGGCGAGCCGGCCCCTGACAACCGTAGACATTAATAAGGCCCCAGACGCAGCAGTACATAATGACCAGATGAATGGAGGGTCATCCCCAATAAAGGAACCCTCACAGGATAATACACCTCCTACAGAGGGGGTTTCTACTCAGGACAATGTATTTCCTACAGCTCAAGTAGCGGCAAGTGCGCTTTGAGCCCCGACTGCGCAGGGTGGGGTGGCCACGGGAGCTCCATCCATGGCACAATCTCCTGCACCGTTAATAGCGCAACAAGGCAGCGGGGTAGCTAAAGTGTGGGTACAATCTGGTGGGGTGGCGCAGTCTCCTCTAGTGGTCGCCGCTACATCACAGGTGCCTGATAATAATCCGGTTGCCACTGGGATGCAGCCAATAGCACCAGTGGCAGTGGTATCGGTACAGAATGCTCTCTCTCAGAGCCCTATGCTTTATGGTTCTGCGACCCCCACATTAGCCCCATCAGCAGGTATTCCATGGCATTTACCAGCGGAAACTAGGGAGAAGATTTTTAGACGGAAATATATTGATGCTTTCGACCTCATTAACGCAGGAGTGGTCCCAGGGAAGAGCAGAGCAGGCAAGGATGGGGAGTTCAAGCATAAGAAAGTTTGGGTTGAATGGTCTATCAAGAATTGGGTTACTTTTTTTGCAATTTACGCAGCAATCATGGTAGAGAAGTTTCCAGCGGTGGCCGCTCAATTAATTAGCTATGTGAATGATCCATGGGGCAGCGTCAGAATTCCAAGGCATGGCCTGGCTGCAATATGACAACAAATTTAGGCAAATGAAGGCGGTAAGGCCAGAGATGGCATGGGATCAGTGAGAAAATAACATATAGCATGCAGAATTCTACTTGGCACCGCCAGTTAACAAGACCGCTCACTCCTTTTGGGGTGACAAAGGGGCAGGGGACAAGAAACAAGCTTGCTGGCAGTTTAATAAAAACGAATGCAGTAGAGGGTCCAGCTGCAAATTCAAGCACTTATGTTCCTTCTGTGGAGCCCAAGGTCACCCAGAAAGCAAGTGCTTCAAGAAATTGGGAAAACCTAAAGAACAGCATACCCACTCCCATAGCCAGAACAGAGGCCGCAATCCCCAGTCATCATAGGAAACTACCCACTCCCATATGTTTGCATGTCTTGGCTCATCTGTTCAATAGATACGATCATAGCAAGAGGCTCATTTGTTATATGATGGGTTCAAATATGGCTTCCATATTCCGTCTAATGCTCCATCTTCCAAAGTACCCCCACGTAACCAGCTCTCAGTTTTGCGCAACCCTGAGGTTACTAGGCAAAAAGTCATGAAGGAGCTAGCACTGGGAGGGTGGCTGGTCCTTTTCAGAAAACTCCAAGACAAGGCATGGTGTGTTCCCCTCTGGGTTTGGTGCCTAAGAAGGAGGCAGGGAAATACGGCCTCATTCACAACTTGTCATGTCCACCGGGGTCTTCAGCCAATGACAGGTTAGGCTGTGCACGGTGCGTTACACCACATTCGATATGGCGATTCACAAACTACAGAGACTGGGCAAGGGCGTGCTAATGGCCAAATCCAATATCCTGGTGGCCTCCTTCATTAGGCTCCCCACCTAACCGAGTCTCTAAGGTTAGGAACCTAGGCATCCTGTTCGATGACAGACTGACCTTTGCACCCCATGCCAATCTGGTGGTTTTGGCAGCGTTCCACAAACTCCGACTGATCAAAAAGATTCTTCCATTTCTCCCCATGAAGCAGGAAAAACTTTGGTCAGTACACTGATGATGTCATCCTTAGACTACTGCAATGGGCTGTTTGCTAATGCACAAAGCAGGGTCATTCAAAAACTGCAAACCGATCAAAATGCGGCTGCCAGAATGTTGTTGGGAACCCCCAAGTTCAAAAATGTAATCAGAAGGTACCACTGGTTGTCAGTAAGGAACCGTATACAATTTAAAACATTATGCATCGCCTATGAAGCCCCCAGTAAAATAAGCCCCCAGTTCCTAATAAATCATTTAGCCACCTACCTTCCTAATAGACCTCTTCGCTCCTCCACTGCTTTTCATCTCACTGTACCACTTACAAAAAAAGTCTCCTGGGGTGACAGGCGTTTTGTTGTTACGTGGCAAGACTCTGGAACTCTCTCCTGCTGGAGATTAGAGCATGTCAGTCATTGTTACTCTTTAGAAAGATGATAAAGACCTGGTTGTTTAACCAATTATGCCCACTGATTCTGCTTGCCGTCCGCAGCTCCCACACCCCCCCGTGGCATTTGTACGCTTTATAAATTTCAAAAAATAAATAAAAAATATTAAATAAATAAATATAGAAGCCTTCTTTTGCCTCTTGCCGGTGCACCCGGTTGACACTAGGTTGTTAGGTTTTTACATTTGAAGGGAGTTTCTTTATGGACCTGTGTATGCCAATGGGGGTGTTCTATTGCCTGTGCTGTGTTTGAGACATTCAGCCGTTTTTTAGAATGGGCAGTACAAGATCTGTTGTCATCTAGAAACTTGGTGTACTATTTAGATGATTTCCTATTGTTAGGTCCTCCAGGCTCACTGGCTTGTGCGAAGGCACTGCTGGGCTTCCAATGGTTGACTGAAGCATTGGGGTCCCACTGGCGGCAGAAAAAACTGAGGGTCCAGCGACTTGCATAACTTTCTTGGGCATTGAAATAGACACCATAGCAGGCTCCCACAAGAGAAAGTGAGAGTATTTGACACCTCCATAGATGAATATTTTGCGTCATGCAAGCTTACCTTGCACCTGGTGCAGGTTCTGGTGTGGCAACTGAATGTTGCTCTCAGAGTGATACCCATGGGCAGGGCATTTTCAAAGAACATTGCCAGGGCAATGTCCGGATTACGGGCGAAACAGCACCACACCAGGCTTTCCTTAGAGGTAAAAGACGACTTGGGTACTTCTAATGCAGAGCTGGAACTTTACACAGATGCAGCAGGAAGCTTAGGGTTCGGTGTGGTGCTAGGCACAAGGTGGTGCATGAAACACTGGCCGGCTGAGTGGGTTAAGATTGGGTTGACATGCACCGTAACTTTCTTAGAGCTGTTTCCTATCATTGTAGCATTGCACATTTGGAGTGCCTTCCTTGAGAATAAGTGCACCATGTTCTTGTCTGACAGTATGTCTGGAGTGATGGCGGTGAACAATCAGAGGGCCAAATGCCCATGGGTATTTCACCTACTTAAGGAACTCATTTGTGGGTGCCTCAAACGTAATGTGCATTTTATCGCCAAACTAGTGCCAGGGGAATACAACGCAGTAGCTCATGCCCTGTCTCGTTCTAAGTTACCAGAATTCAGAGCACGATGGCCATAAGCAGACAACCAGATGGCGTTCTTCCCGGAAGAACAATGGAAGGTTGGTGCCCCATTGCCTCCGATTTAATAGCTGCTTCTCTTGCTCCCAAGACTAAGAGTATGTATGAGAAAGCATGGCGGATATATATGGCATCCCTAAATAGTACAGGGAAGACAGAGAAATTCACACTACAGGGTGTGCGTTTATTCATAGTCAAATGAAAGAGAACGGGAAATCACTATCTCTTGTTAGGAGACAGTTGTCAGCGATAGCCTTTTTCGGAGGGCTGGAGGGGGTGGCAGATCCTACCAAGGACCCTAGGGCCTAGCAGGCTTTGAAGGTTTGGGAACGCTTGGCACCCGGGGGCGGAGGATGGTAGGAGACCTATAGACGCCAGTAGATTGTCATGCATTTTGGAGATACTACCTAAAGTTTGCACATCCCCTTATGAGCACGCAGCTGTTGAGGTTAGCGTATTTCCTGGCATTCTTAGGGGCTTTCCGAATCTCTGAACTCATACCTGCCTCAACGGCAGATAGGGAGAGAGAAATTAGCCTAGTGGATGTGATAGTATCACAAGACATGTTGGAGGTCAGGGTAAGGAGGTCAAAGAGTTGACCCTTTTGGTAAAGAAGAATGGGTGCAACTAAGGGCAGCACATGGTGCCACTTACTGTCCAGTTCTGTCAGGACTGTTCCCATGAGGCACAGGGTGAAGACTGATTCGCATATGGCTGGGTCCAAACTGGGGTGGCGTAGTGGGCAAAAGAACAATGGATTTAACCCAGATCTTTTGACTGGGGGAGAATGTTTGCATTGTCAGCATTCCGTACATCATTTGTTTGCTGTAACACTTTTTGCCCTAAGTGGGATGGATATGCCCAGACGTGGACCCTTGCTCACTGTGCCACTGGATTCAACCTAGGCTGGCTGAAGAAGGGTGATATACCCTGAAACCAGTCCCAGGATGCTGGTTTCCGGTCCAGGGAGGACCTGGCCTGGCAGTTCGGTCTGGACTGTTCCCATGGGCCACAGGATAAAGACTGATTTGCATGTGTCTGGGTCCAAACCGGGGTGGCGTAGTGGGCAAAAGAACAATGAATTTAACCCTAATCTTTTGACTGGGGGATAATGTTTGCACCGTCAGCATTTCGTCCACCATTTGTTTGGTGTAACACTTTTCTCCCCAAGTCAGATGTGTATGCCCAGACGTGGTTCCCTTGCTCACCGTGCCACTGGATTCAAGCTAGCCTGTGTGAAGAAGGGTGATATATCCTGAAACAGGTGTCAGGATACTGGTTTCTGGTCCAGGGAGGACTTGGCCTGGCAGTTCGGTCTGGACTGTTCCCATGGAGCACAGGGTCAAGACTGATTTGCATATGGCTGGGTCCAAACTGGGGTGGTGTAGTAGGCAAACCCAGATCTTTTGACTGGGGGAGAATGTTTGCATTGTCAGCATTCTGTCCGTCATTTGTTTGCTGTAACACTTACTGTCCAGTGACATTGATGCAGGCGTTCATCCAAATGCATCCAGGGGGGACACTAGGCTGTTGATACATGCAGATGGCGCGGATGTATGACGTTACAACGCATGCTTTTACCACGCATGCCTTTACAACGCATAGTGCTTTGGGGCGCTGGATAGTGAATAGTTTAATTTACTATTCCAACTCCAGTCCCTGTGGATACTAGGGAAGGAGGTAAGATAGTAAATTAAACCTATTCCCTATCCTAGAGCGCCCCCCAGCGCAATGCGTTGTAATGGTTTGCGTTGTAAAAGTTGCGTCGTAAAGGCACTGCGTGGTAAAAGTTGCGTTGTAAATGATGTTTCCCAGATGGTGCCTCTCTGACAAGATTCCGGTTCACACGCCTATGTAAGTGCTCCCTGACGTTGTTGGGAGAAGAGACTTCGCTCTTCACGTCCCACTCGTTTCGCATCGGGCTGCCACAACCGCAGCCTCTTTAGGTCTGCCATTCGAAAGCATTAAAAGGGTAGGCAGATGGGAGTCATCCTGTTTTGAGCTGTATGTGAGGCCACTTTTATCTTAGACAGCATCTTGGTCACAGCAGTGCGAGGGGTCCCATGCCTAATTCTGTTTCTTTCTCTGTCCTTTAACTTCCATACAGTCTTCAAGAGGCAGCAGACGCAGGTATGCTGGTGTGGCAATTCTTTTATCCGCAATCCGCAGAGCTGGGCAGTTTTTCACAATTTTGGGGTAGAGAGATCACAGAGGGCAAGGGGAAACAATTACCACATGATAGGGATTGGAGGGCAGCGGTTGAATGAATTGACCCAAAATTTACAGAGGGCATTGGCCAAGGGCGGCATGCCCATCCCCGATGTGCTGGTGGTTCACTTGGGGGGCAATGACAAGATCCCTGTGGGCCAGAGGGGGGTTAAGGAAGTGCTCTTCTCTATGCTTTTGCGGGTGAGGAATTTCCTGCCTGACACGGCTATATTCTGGTCAGAGCTAATACCACGCCGGGTTTGGGCTAATAATGCTCCCCCGATTGCGGTGAAAAGGTCGGTGAGGAAATTAAACCAGGCATTGTCTAAATAATTGGCTGGCTCACCACTGCATACCATTGGGCACAACCTGATACAGGCCTCCAATACAGAGTTATATCTAACACATGGCGTACAATTGTCCAGCACAGGGCTTGAACTGTTCATACAGAATATTTTAGGGGCCATGTCAATGGATCTGGATGGTCAAGCGTTGTTTGGGGGAGGGCAAGAGAGCCAGTAAGCTCCTCGTCCCGTGGGGGGGTCCAAGGCAAGAGAAATGGCGTGGACTCCTTTTTGGCATGGACTGTCTGGCCCTGGAATAGGGCGGGCATTCAATGGGGGCTCCAGGCTGGCGGGAGGGGGGACTGACCTGCTGGTGGTCCTGGACTCTCCTGCCCTACCCGAGATGCCGGTGTGTGTAGTAAGAAACTTTGGAGGGGGTATCTGGTGTGCAGGAACCCCTAGTGGGGGTAAGGCGTTAAGCAGTGCCCTGGTGATAGTGTCTCTGGGATGGGGGACTGGTAGTTACCGCAGATAAAAACAGTACAAGTTGTGGCCTGCTGACACAGCAAGCATCAAACTGCATCTCTGGAGATCCTGATGGCAAAGGGCCATCAATGGAATGTAAATACAATCTCCACCTGTGGCAGAAATGTATACTTTGCAAGCCTACTTCTTTTTCTAAAATGTGTGTTAGGTTTGGTTTTACTCATAAAAAATGGTCAAGTGTTGACAGTCAATCAACACTTAAAGAATGCGTTATTTGAAGGTGTAATAAAAGACTATGCAGTGAAGACCAACTATTTGCCTGATGTTTTCTGTGGGCAAAGAGGGTCAGGTTGCCAATTTTGCTGGGGCGACTCACACGTTGTATGCACTTTATGGCAGGCGCTACCTTCACCTACGGGCATGGCGCCCTTAGGGGCATCTTGGGTGGGAGCCGGTCCTGCCCTTCCGGTTTGGGGGAGGTAGATGACGCTGGAAGCAAAGGTAGTCATGTACATCATCAAGATGCACAGGTGGCCCCTCCGAAAAAGAATAAAAAACAGAGAGCGGGAGGAGGAAGCCCTCCTTTGTTCTCTCCAGCAGATGCCGAGACACCAGACCAGCAACAAGGTACCCCCCCACCTATTCCTGAGATTAAAGGACAAGTTAGCGGTGTCCCGGGCAAGATAAATGGCATGGACTCCTTTTTGGCACGGCTCTCTGGCCCTGGAACAGGACGGGCATTCAATGGGGGATCCGGGCTGGCAGGAGGGGGGATTGACTTTCTGATGGTCCTGGACTCTCTTGCCCTACCCGAGATGCCGGTGTGTGTAGTAAGTGAGGCGTGGGTGTGATCAGGATAGCACGTATAAATATGAGGCCAGCTTTAGTTGGTCAAAAGGCTGGACTAACTTTCAAGAAAAAAACGTTATTTCTTCAAGAAACCCTCACTCACCCTAGTGGTGACATGCTTCATCATCGGGTCCACTCGGGAGATCGAGTACCTCCCGAGTGTGCTACGACGCCAGGAGACTGCGGAGCAGGTTGTTGTGAGAGTGAATGTGAAAAAGAGGGTGTAGTTAAAAATGTCAGAGGTTGTCCCAAAAAAACTTTTATTCGCTGGTCAACTTGACATATTAAAATTAGAAACTATGTGCAGGGAAACTATCCACAAGAAATACAGGTGTTTCCCTGTTAGGGGAAGGTCAACATGTTTCTGCCCTTTTAAGTGTGTGAATTTACAGGGCTTTCGTCAGGACCATGAAGTGGGTGTTACCTCAACAGGTATAGGCGCGCTAAGGCCTACCCTGCTGTAGGTTGTGAAAGTTAAAAACAGTGGCACTATGTGTAAAAATAAGTGCGTGAGAATACAAACCGAAGGCTTGGGGATTTACCTCTATTGTGAGGAGCCTAGAAGTTTGTAATCAGTATGAACCACGCCCCATAGATTCAGAGGGGGGGTGGGAGCGACAATGGCACACCGCCCGCAACGCTCAGCACCCTCTCGGCACCTAGCTGTCCCCGCTGGATCTCGTGGACAGCTAGGTGCCGAGAGGGTGCTGAGCGTTGCGGGCGGTGTGCCATTGTCGCTCCCACCCCCCCTCTGAATCTATGGGGCGTGGTTCATACTGATTACAAACTTCTAGGCTCCTCACAATAGAGGTAAATCCCCAAGCCTTCGGTTTGTATTCTCACGCACTTATTTTTACACATAGTGCCACTGTTTTTAACTTTCACAACCTACAGCAGGGTAGGCCTTAGCGCGCCTATACCTGTTGAGGTAACACCCACTTCATGGTCCTGACGAAAGCCCTGTAAATTCACACACTTAAAAGGGCAGAAACATGTTGACCTTCCCCTAACAGGGAAACACCGGTATTTCTTGTGGATAGTTTCCCTGCACATAGTTTCTAATTTTAATATGTCAAGTTGACCAGCGAATAAAAGTTTTTTTGGGACAACCTCTGACATTTTTAACTACACCCTCTTTTTCACATTCACTCTCACAACAACCTGCTCCGCAGTCTCCTGGCGTCGTAGCACACTCGGGAGGTACTCGATCTCCCGAGTGGACCCGATGATGAAGCATGTCACCACTAGGGTGAGTGAGGGTTTCTTGAAGAAATAACGTTTTTTTCTTGAAAGTTAGTCCAGCCTTTTGACCAACTAAAGCTGGCCTCATATTTATACGTGCTATCCTGATCACACCCACGCCTCACTGACGGACACTCTTCCTTTGTTTTTGTATTTACTGACTGGGGACTAAGAGTGCCCTTGAACCCTGTCTCTCCCTTTGTTGATCACAAGGTGTGTGTAGTAAGACACTTTGGAGGGGGTATCTGGTGTGCAGGAACCCCAGTGGGGGCGAGTCGTTAAGCAGTGCCCTGGTGATAGTGTCTCTCGGATGGAGGACTGATAATTACCACAGATAAAAACAGTAAAAGTTGTGGCCTGCTGGCACAACAAGCATCAAAGGCATCTCTGGAGATCCTGATGGCAAATGGCCATCAATGGAATGTAAATACAATCTCAACCTTTGGCTGAAATGTATACTTCGGAAGCCTACTTCTTTTTCTAACATGCCAGTTGGGTTTGGTTTTGCTCATAAAAAATGGTCAAGTGTTGACAGTCAATCAACGTTTAAAGATTGCGTTATTTGAAGGTCTAATAAAAGACTACGCAGAGAAGACCAACTATTTGCCTGAAGATTTCTGTGGGCAAAGGGGCAAAGAGGGAGAGGTTGCCAATTTTGCTGGGTGATTCGCACATTGTATGCACACTATGACAGGTGCCACCCACACATAGGGGCGTGGCGCCCTTAGTGGCATCTCAGGCGGGAGCCGATCCTCCCTTCCAGTTTGGGGGAGGTAGATGACACCGGAAGCAAAGGTGGTCATGTACGTCATCAAGGTGCGCAGGTGCCCCTCCCGGGAAAAATATAAAGGAGAGCGAGGAGAGGATGCCCCCCTTTTGTCTTCTCCAGCAGATGCTGAGACACTAGACCAGCAACAAGTTACTCACCCACCTATTCCTGAGAATAAAGGACAAGTTGGCTGTGTCCCGGGCAAGATAAATGGCATGGACTCCTTTTTGGCACAGACTGACTGGCCCTGGAACAGGGCGGGCATTCAATGGGGCCTCCGGGCTGGCGGGAGGGGGGACTGACCTGCTGGTGGTCCTAGACTCTCCTGTCCTACCCGAGATGCCGGTGTGTGTAGTAAGAAACTTTGGAGGGGGTATCTGGTGTGCAGTAACCCCAGTGGGGGCAAGGCGTTAAGCAGTGCCCTGGTGATAGTGTCTCTGCGATGGAGGACTGATAGTTACCACAGATAAAAACAGTACAAGTTGTGACCTACTGGCACTACAATCATCAAAGGCATCTCTGGAGATCCTGATGGCAAAGGGCAATCGATGGAATGTAAATACAATCTCAACCTGTGGCTGAAATGTATACTTCGCAAGCAGACTTCTTTTTCTAACATGTGTGCTGGGTTTGATTTTATTCATAAAAATTGGTCAAGTGTTGACAGTCAACCAACAATTAAAGATTGTGTTATTTGAAGGTGTAAAATAAGACTACGGAGTGCAGACCAACTATTTGCCTGAAGTTTTCTATGGGGCAAAGGGGCAAAGAGGGTGAGGTTGCCAATTACATCCATAGTACGCATCAGTGGCGAAATGTAGCACAATCACTAGTTTGCATTACATTTTGCCTACCTTCCTAAATCCGAAAATCACCACTTTCACCCACATGCATCATTGTTACATTTTGCGATTTCTTAATTGCAAAATTAGTCAATTGCATTCGCAAACGGCCGAAAATTGCGATTTGCACCGTTTGCGAATGCAATTGACTTTGATGCATGTGGGTGTTTGAGCTTTGCATTAAAAAATATTTGCTTTTGGGCAGTGTTGATACAATTGGCCCGTATTTAAACATTTGAAAGATTCTGTCAAATCTGACAACTCGTTAAAGAGGTCAAGAGCATGAGACAGAACTCTTCACAAATCGTCATGCTTCTACTCAACAAATGTACCTCTTTAGAAACGCACCTTGATGATCTGTGGCGAGCTGTACAAGACATACGACAGTGCTCTACGGAAAATTCACTTATGTGTAAAAGCACTCTCTGGGCTGCAGGTAATAGCGATTTTAACCTGTCTGAGATGTCCCTGGGAGAGGCGCTGATGCAATGTACTTGATGTCAGGCATATAATAAGAACACAAGGTTACCCAGCTGTTAATAGGGAGTTAGTGTGTCCAGAGGCCCAGAGGGAGCACTGAATGGAAAAACACCCTGGCAATGTGTCTGGATATTACCTAGGAATATTGGTCCGTGGTTCAGGCAGGGTTCAGAGCAAAGTTAAGGCTGCTTTCACTGCTCATCGGTGGATTGGGAAGTCAGTTGACGTGCTGGCGCCAAAAGCTGCTTATGTATCATAGACTTAGGACAAATGGTGCCACCTTACATCAACAATTAGAGTAAAATCAATAAAGGCCAGACTGTGCCAGCTGTAACAGACACTTCAGTCTGCGTTTGTTATGTCTCGTGCTGTCAAATATGGCGACTGGCGTGAGTCAAAGTCCCTCTGTGTGCCAACAGTCACTGATGTGCGGCCTGCGCGTGCACCTCCTATTTCATGAGACTAAAAAGCACACTTCACAAAATCTCCTGTACTTAGAGATCTGAGGTTTTTCCAAAATTTTTTTTTGTGAAAGTTTGCCAATGTCTATGGAAAACTACAACAGTCGGACTCCAATTACACATTCCGAATGCTAAGTAAACAAGAATCTGGGATCTGCACATTATGATTTTTTTTAAAATCTGCACATTATGGGGCATATTCTCAAGAACATGTGATAACCATCGCAAAAGTAACTAATGCAACCTTCAACATCGCAGTCTATCGTGGGAAATTTACGCCGTGATAATGAAGCATTCTCACCACTGCGGCCCCATGCGATAGTCTCCAGATAATGCATCAACTGACCGCGTTAAAATAAAAGCCATGCCGCAAAAATGAGAAAAGCGAAAGCAAAAAAAGCTGTGATGAGGCCAATCGCGAAACAAAAATCAGCAAAAACCAGCTACAGGCCTGCAAATCACACGCGTCCGGTGGCAAAAATCACCATGAAAGTAGAAAAAAACAGACAAGCAAATGCCAAACAACAGCGAAGCACAATGAATGTTGCTGGAGCAAGTAAGGATGAGAACCAGAATCTCACAAGCCCCCCCCCCCGGAGGACCAGCCTTGGACCTCAGGGTCAGGGATTCCAAGGCGAAGAAGAGTAGGAAGAAGAGGTTCAGTCTTCAGGAAAACAGGATCCTGATACCGGAGGTGGTAGAACACCATCAACAACTGTTTGTCACCTCCACTGTGTCACTGGCAACCAAAAATTGACTATGGCAGTCCATCATGGACAAGGTGAATGCAGTTGGAGTGCTAAAGAGGACAATGGAAAAGGTCAAGAGGTGCTGGAATGACGTCAAGTGCAAAACCAAGCTGAAACTTGCAAACAACCTGAAGACAGCAATGCAGACTGAAGGTGGGAGTCCTGCGCCACAGGAGGAGCTGGATGATATGGAGAAAAGTGTGTCCACAGTCATCAGTGAGGAGACAGTGGCTGGAGTTGGGGCACCGGGCACTGCTCAACATGACCGGACACAACAGCATCAGGGTGATTAACAACCAGGGACTGGGGGAGATGGGCACAATGGCACACATGCACAATTGAGATGAGCACATCTGCGAACAAACCCTGCCCCAGCCCCCAACTCCCACCAAGAGACCAATGTACCCAAGTATGCAACATCTCAGCACTGTATAAGCACAGAAGTCAAAGGCACATCGCAGGAAAGGGATAAGGGGCAGCAAAATCAGAGCAGCAGGGGACACTCACCCAAAATGCAGCACACACACACATAACATGCAGAGCACATCAACACTGACAACAATGTGGAACAAACCACAACACGTCCACTACAGAACACAGGACACAACTGGTGCCGACTGGGTGTAGACACTGGCCAATCACAAGTGGCATTGCAGGGAAATTGAGTTGATAATGTACAAGTAACAACACACACACGTCTGTTGTCGAAACGTCCACTGTCCCCCGTCAAATAGGGAGCTCCTCCCAAACACCACACCCATCCAGCACATGCATCACAGGACATCTGACCCGGGCAATAAAAAGGGCCAGGGGCGCATGTGCTCGACACCATTTCTGACCTCTCTCGGGGTGTAGTTGTTTGGTGTGCATGTAGTCATGGGGGCCCAGGGGCCTGCGACACCACATTCAGCCGGCACGGAGGTGACATGATGGCATCCGCACCACAATACCCAATCATAGAGGGTCCGTGACTTGCGAGGCACAGACTTGGTGGCACCGGATGCTTTGCGGCCGGCACAGGCACACTGCCACGGAACGTTGACTTTTGGTGCACTGAGGTAGGGGTCCCCTAAGTGCTGAGCGGGTGTGCAGCCTGCGATGATGCCCTGTGCACTGGTATGTCCTCTGCCATGGCAAAATTAAGACCCAGCACCAAATGTGAGATCTGGTGGCCCGCGGAGCAGGGCTGCATGATGTGGAGGGTGCCATGTCAGCGGGCTCGGGCTTGGGGCTTGCATCGGCACGTGGTGGGCCCTCTTTTCTACATGCTGTGGCAGAAGGGGAGCAGTGAGGCCTGGGTTTGCAGGGACGGGCATGCAACGCTGGGCGGCGGGAGGGGATGGGGTCCATTGCCTGCGTGCGCAGTGGCGGGCATCCACCGTTGGGCGGCAGGTGGGGCTGAGGTGCAGCTGCCTGGGTGCGCAGGGGCGGGCAGCCGATGTTGTTGCGTGCAATTGTACGTACTTTGCCATTCTTGTATCTGGACTCTGTTTCAGATGACAGATCTGTTTCAAATGTGGGACCTTGTGGACTGCACTACATGCCGGCACATGGTTGGAGACACACTGGTGGCAGCAGGTGAGCAGTGTGGCCTGGGTGTGCAGTGTCGGCACTCTCTCTCTCCTTGTCCATCTCTTCTGTTATCTGTGTCTCTCTCTCTGACTCTCTGTCCGGCTATCTATCTTGCCCTCTCTCTGTCCGTCTATCTCTCTCTCCCTCTCTTTCTCTCTTTCGCTCTCTCTCTCTGTCCATCTATCTCTCTCTCCTTCTCTTTCTCTCTCTGTCTGTCTATCTTACTCTCCCTCTCTTTCTCTCTCTTTCGCTCTCCCTCTGTCCGTCTATCTCTCTCTCTCTCTCTCTGTCCATCTATCTCTCTCTCCCTCTCTTTCTCTGACACTCTCCTTCCCTCTCTCTCTGTCCCTTGATGTGCATAGGACACACCTTCTCATCATGATTTTTGTCTTGCAGGCTGTGACCTACGGATTGTCCCGAGGGGAGCTGCCATGTGTCTTCATTTCTGTACTGTGTTTCTTCGAATACATTTTCATTTGTTGATTTTAAGGAGAATGTTTGATGCTCTTTTTTGTGACGACACATGCATGTCACTAAATGTGATTGTGTGACATCAGGCAGATTATTTGGTACATGATTCCATGTAGTTGATGTGGCATGTCTTTGTCCGGGTGGTGGGCCCGGGGTGGGCGGGGTCCTGGGGTGATGGCGGTGGGTGTTGTGGTGTTGTGACCCTTTTGGGTGTCCGGCCTGCAGGATCAGTGGCTCCATGGCATCTGTTGCCCTTCAAATGTGGCTCTGGCCTTGGCTCCCTTTTCTAATGCAGACTGTGGTCCGACTTTACACCAGGTCAGAGCAGGTGTTAGTTTCCTGCTGCTAACGCGCCTTATTGCATGTTATGTGGTCATATCACCGATCTGGCTGGTCGTTGAGAATTTTGCGGAGTGGTGTTATCGCAGCTTTTTGCACGGGAATGCCTACTCTGCATCTCATTAGCGATAGTTGCGGGGGTCATCTGTGGCGATGTTTTTTGCGGCTGCTATTGCAGGTAAACTGGTGCTATGGGCTGTTAGCACCAGCTTGTGAATTGGGTGATACATTTATTGCGACTTTGGTTGCAATAAAGTGCTTTTAACTCGGCGATAGCTCCTTGAGAATATGCCCCTATGAGTTTTATGAGTCGTGTAATAATTGTCAGGCCTCGCAGTTCTTACCTGATAGAACTAGCCGTTCAAACCTCCAGAAATGTATAAAAGGGAGCATTATGAAAAAAATATAAAACATGCAGAATTCCGAATGTTAAATACAATATCTGTATATCATGCTTCATTTCCAAATTGAAATCTCAGATTAGGAGGTATTCACCACTTCTGGTAAATACCTCGCCCTGGGGGAATAGCATTGAAAGGGTGTTGTGAATACCTTATTAAACGCAATGCAGAATCAGGGGCCTCGTTGAATGTTAAGAAGTGTTTTGCCTTGCCACTCCCATTGTGCCTTACCGCTGAAATCGCAGTGACAGTTTATTATTTAAGACTGAGAAAATACTTTTTATAAGATGCACTTGGTAAAGTAAGGGCGTATTCTGAATGCAGTGTTGTTTTGGAAGGTAACGCCAATTAAGAATTTGCTAAATTGCGATTACTTGCATTTAAGGAATCTCAAATTGAGATTCCTTAAATGCAATCCATCAAAGTAAAAAAATTTGCGATTTCGCTAATAGGAGTGGCAAATTACCATGAGTTCAACTTCATGGTCATTTGCAAAAACTTTGAAAAATGCATTTTTGTGCATTTTTCAAAGTTTCATGTTGTGCACACATGCCCTAAGGGCATGTGTGTGCGCAACACATGTGCACAGATCAATTTCAGGGGGTGCAACAGGGTGTCCTTTGGACACCCCTGCACCGTTGAAATCGCATTCTCAATTTCCGATTCGCTAATTGCGATTCCCAAATTGAAAATGTCTTCCCATTCATTCCTATGGGCCTCTAGCCCAGTAGGAATGAATTGGGAGGTATTCCTTATTGCGACTCGCAATTTGCGAGTCGCAATTAAGGAATTTTGAGAATTCGCTATTTTTTGAGCGAGTTCTTCTTGCATAGCATTTGGATATTTGGATATTTGGAGGGGTATTTATAAAGCGCAGCGTTCGCTCCGGAGGGAGCATCATGGCGCTGAAAATCCTGAAAGCCCGGTCAGGCGGAAGGCGCGGGGGGGTCTATATGGCGGCTCTGGTCCAGTCATCGGGGAGGTTGAAAATCCAAGTTTTAAGAAGTTTTCTGAAAGGCTTCTCTAAGGTCTGCTGTCTCAGGTGTTTAGGCATGCTGTTCCAAGCCTTGATGGCCAGAAAACTTAAAGTTTTTCCGCCTTTTGACTTTAAGTTGTACCTGGCGGAGGACATGAGATTGTCTTGGGCAGAACGAAGGGAGCGACTCGGGCAATAGTGTGGGAAGCGTCTGGTTATGTATTTAGGACCAGTGTTGTTAAAAGCCCGAAAGGCCACAGTAAGTATTTTGAAAAGTATTCTTTTATGAAGGGGTAGCCAATGCAGGGTTTTTAGGGCAGTAGAGATTGAGGATTTGCGGGGTAATTTTAGGACCAGGCGGGCGGCAGTATGGAGGACGCTTTGTAGTTTGGTCAGAGTGGATTTTTTGGTCCCAGCCAGGAGGGCGTTACAGTAGTCAACGCGCGAGATAATGAGAGCTGCTGTTACAGTTTTCCTGGCCTCAAGAGGGAGAAAGTCGAAGAACTTTCTAAGAGATTTAATTATGCCGAAGCATCTGCCGGCAACAGTCCTGGCATGCTGGTCGAATGATAGATCAGAGTCGAAAAGTACACCGAGGTTTCTAGCGGTAGTGACGGTCTGGGGCGGGGCAACAGAGTTATCCGGCCACCAGAGGGCTGGACAGAAGGAGGTGTTCTTTCCGATGGGGAGGATCTCATTTTTGTTGGAGTTGCAGCGGAGATGGTTAGAGTCCATCCACTGGAAGACCGCAGTTAAGCAGTTTTTAAGATTGAGCTCAGCTTTGTTTGAGTCCTCTAGTGGTACTATCAACTGAGTATCATCGGCATACGATGTGACTGGTATGCCGAATGATTCAATCAAGGCGAGCAGTGGAATGAGGTAGACATTAAAAAGCAGGGGACTCAGGATGGATCCTTGGGGGACTCCAGAGGAGACATTTTTCTCCTTAGATAAAAAAGGGCCAAGGGCGACAGTTTGCGACCTGTCGCTGAGGAATGATCTTATCCATGATAGGGCAGTGTCTGAGATCCCTATATCCACCAGTCTATTGATCAAGATAGAGTGGGATATGGTGTCAAACGCTGCCGTGAGGTCGAGGAGTATCAGAATGGCTTTTTTCCTCTGGTCTTGCAGTGTTTTGATTGTGTCAGTCAGTTCAATAAGAGCAGTTTCAGTTGAGTGTTTAGGGCGGAAGCCAGATTGTTGGGTGTGAAGTATGTTATGGGTTTCGAGGTAGGTTTTGAGCTCTTTGTAAACTAGCTGTTCAGTTATTTTTCCCAGAGCAGGGAGAAGGGTGGTTGGGCGCAGATTGGTCAAGTCCACTGGGGATTTGGTAATCTTCTTCATGAGTGGTTTGACAACACCCTTTTTCCATATGCGAGGGACAGATCCGGAGCTGAGAGACAAGTTGACTATGTCATTAATGGTAGGGTTTATCACATCTATGATTTGATGGAGAATCTTGGGGGGGGCAGGGGTCGGAAGGGGAACCGGATTTGCACGATAGAATGGCTTCTCTGGTTTGAGCCAGGGAGACAGGGGTGAAGTTTTTGAGACTACCAACTGGAGAATCAGGTTGGTCCGGAGTAGGAGGGACTTGAGGGGTAAGTGGAGGGGGGAAATTCCTCTGGATGGAAGCGATTATTTCGTCGAAGTAATCTGAGATCTTGTCCCATAGATCTTGGGATGGGGGGATTTCGGGTTGGAGAGCCTTGGGCTGAGTAAAGGTTTTTACTATAGAGAACAAGGCTTTTTGTTTCTGACTGGCTTCGTTGATGGCTTTTACATAGAAGATCCTTTTGGCCGATTTGATGTTAGAGAGGTAATTTTTCCTCTGTTGGATATAGGCAAGACGATCATCATTGTCATAAGTTCGGCGCCATTTGCGCTCTGCTTTCCTGCATAGTAGGTGAGCGGTCGCTAAGTCAGGGGTAAACCAGGGGGCGTTGTTTTTTGTTATCTTATGGGTTCTGCCGGGATGATTAATGGGGTTCCGGCTCTTAATTTCTTGTGTAATCCAATTGTGGAAGATGTCAGCATCCCTTTCTATATTGCCAGATAGAACGGGGGACTGGGGTTGAAGGATGGGATTGAGAGTAAGGTTTTCCTGGACGGTTTTCCAATTGACCGAGTTGTCACGATGAGGATTGGTTTTATTGATAGTACGAGGGCGGCTATTTGAAATGTGGAATGGGATCAGGCTGTGATCGGTCCATATCTGAGGGAGAGGGGGCAGGGTAGTGAGAAAAGGAAAATTAGTGCAGACACCATCGAGAGTGTGTCCAAGTAAATGTTTGGGAGAATTGACACTTTGTTGAAGATGGAAGATTTCAAGTGTTTGAAGAAAGTTATTAGTATGTGAGTCAGATGAGGACTCTAGGTGAAGGTTGAAGTCTCCTAGAAGAGTGAAATGTGGATAACGAAGTAGGAAGTGTCCCAGAGAGTCGCTGAGGGAATCAAGAAATTTGGAAGCATTACCGGGAGGGCGATAGATCAGGCCGCCTGAGAAGGAGAGGGATTGGCTGAGTTTGATGGAGAAACCCATACCTTCTGTGTCAGTTAGGGGGTCTAAACTGAACGTATGACAGTTGAAGGAGCTTTTCAGAATAATTGCGACGCCTCCGCCTCTTCCTTTCGGTCTGTCTTGTCTATGAATGGAATAGCCCTGTGGGAGGGCAACGGCTATATCTGGGTTGCTGTCTTCTGTGAGCCAGGTTTCTGTAATCAGGAGACAGTCCAGATCGGAGTCTAGGATGAGGTCGTGAATATCTTGGCTATGTTTGCCCATAGACCGAGCATTAATCAAACCACCTTTGAAGGGTGGCTGGGGGTCCTTGGGGAGGGGGGGGAGGGAGATTGGAGAGCTGGAACGATGGTTAGTGACCAGCGGCATTGAATGCAACAGGCCGAGCCTGATACCTTTGATAGGTCAAGTTTGCAGGGGCAGTCAAGGTTACCTCGCAGAAGGTGGAGATCGTCAGAGGGGTACCTGATAGATGAGGCGATTGGGGCAGAGTCTCCTGCGCCTGTCGCGGTCTTGGCGCGGACGGGCGCAGACGGGCTTGCCTTAAGCGCGCCTTTGGCGCGCAGACGGCGCTCCCGCTGCGCTCGTCCGCTGCGCTTCCTATGCATGCATATATCTAGAGGAGGTGGGCGTGGCCTCAGGGGGCGTGGTCGGCGAGCACGCCTGCGATGATGGCGGCCGCTGGAGTGGATGAAGAGCGTCACAGCGTTCAAATCGGCTGTGCGCAAAGAGGAATACTTTGTAACAATGAGCTTTAAAACACAAGAGTAAGTGACACAACACAAGATTAAAATGTTACCAAAAGCAATTTTTACTCGTACCTCCAGTACCCGGCTTCCGCCTCAGGACTGGGATTAGAATTTCTGCAGAACGCTCGAAGTCAGCGTTTTTTATAGGTTGGGCGGGGGGGGCGTGGCCTCAGGGGGCGTGGTCGACGAGCACGCCTGCGATGATGGCGGCCGCTGGAGTGGATGAAGAGCGTCACAGCGTTCAAATCGGCTGTGCGCAAAGAGGAATACTTTGTAACAAGGAGCTTTAAAACACAAGAGTAAGTGACACAACACAAGATTAAAATGTTACCAAAAGCAATTTTTACTCGTACCTCCAGTACCCGGCTTCCGCCTCAGGACTGGGATTAGAATTTCTACAGAACGCTCGAAGTCAGCGTTTTTTATAGGTTGGGCGGGGGGCGTGGCCTCAGGGGGCGTGGTCGGCGAGCACGCCTGCGATGATGGCGGCCTCTGGAGTGGATGAAGAGCGTCACAGCGTTCAAATCGGCTGTGCGCAAAGAGGAATACTTTGTAACAAGGAGCTTTAAAACACAAGAGTAAGTGACACAACACAAGATTAAAATGTTACCAAAAGCAATTTTGCTATTCCTTATTAGCAATTCCTTATTTTTTGCTAATAAGGAATCGCAAAATGGATGCTTGATGCATCTGAGGGTAAGTGTGCTTCTCCGGGGAAATTCTATTTTGCATATAAAAGGTTCAAAAAAGGTACACTTGCAGAAAAAATCATACTGTTGCAATTATTCATAGAAAATAACTGCTACAGGTAAACTTAAAGAGACAAATACATTTCCCACCTTGGCTGGATTGTGTTAGGGTGAAAATAAATGATCTCGCTATGAGTTGAAAATTATCATGCAATGCAACAACAAAGAAGATCCTAGAGGTGAAAATATGAACGTTGCAAAACTCTTCCAGCAGAAAAAGTCTTTCCACAATTTTTCCACCTCACCACTCCAGTAATAAACACTTGTAAAAATATGCTTTTGGTTACAGCTCCTGGTTTTCTTCATGTACAGTGGAAAACATTCAACACTACTTATTCTCCAGTCTGAGATATTCGCCAAACACAGCAGATCAAGCACCTGGCAAATACCTTTTCATAAACGTTCGGTGCAATGTCTGTTCTGTTCCTGAACACACATTGCACAACGCAGTGGCCTCTGCTCTCCCCGGGTGTGCTCCTTTTTCTGTCCAAAGCTCATGCTAAATGTATGAAGGTCTCTTTGATGCCCCGCATCATGAATGTCATACCTAGGTCATGCATGAATGGTATGGGATATGAGTATAGCTGATCTATTGAAAAATAAAACCCATAAGAAACCGCCCACTATATTATGAAATTCAGCTGTTGCTCAATTGTAAGACAGCACTATATTCTGATATTAAACTGTTATAAAAAGGCCATCCCACTGGTTCCCTGTGTAAATGCGGACCACAAGAAAATATTTTGCGAAAAGCATATGGCCTAATTTAAACAAGGTCAGGCAGCCCACCATCCATCACAGTTGCAGATATCATGTCTTCCTCCACCTTGTCTGGGCTACCACCGACCATATTTTGAGATCTTCTTTGGCCCTTAAGGGATCTCTGGCAATGCAGAGAAGCCATTGTGACAGTGGAGCCACAGAAGGCCCTGAAAGCTTGATGGGCAGCCGCCATGTGTCAAGTGGCCACTCATGAAACTTTTTCGAAGTTCATATACAAACTCCCAAAGAGAGACAGAGATTGTATTTGAAAAACAAAAACTAATGACCCTGACACACAAGGTGTGGGAGTTATTTTTTTTAACTTATTGACCACCGGGAGAGAATATCAGGTCATCCACCCTAACTTGGGTGGATGGACCTATGCACCTACACCAATGGCCCAAACTATGTCATCTGTTTTCGATGGCAGAGCCAGCGGGAGCACTGCCATCAGAAACATTGGTAGTCCACCCGACTCTATACCTAGCTGGCAAACCATCAGTTTGGTGGAAAGGGTACTCCACCAAATTTACTGTGGAATACCCTGCCTGCCAAACTATAAACCAGGTTCATAGGTGTCAAAATATTGGCTGTCAAAATCTCAACCTGGCATAAATATCTACCAACGAAAAATGTGACCTTCATAGCGAAATACAGCCAAACTCATTACCTATAATACATTTGCTATGTAAGGTAATTTTACTGCTGTAGCATATCTAGGGCAAGTGAGAAATATTAAGAATAGGTGCAGGTCGAAATATTTGCAGAAAGATATTTATGTGGTGTAATCAATGCTTTGAAGCTTATGTTTTTGAAAATATATTTTGCAGATGGTTTTCATGTCCGACCTCCTACTGAGGCTTTTCTAAAAGAAGTGTGAGAAGTCCTTTGATGAGGACAAAATGTTTTATAATATTTTTAAAGCGTTTTTCATACCTTTGTTTTGTTGTTTTAGACAGTAGAAATTAAAGTTATCGCTCAATTTCATGATTCATAACATGCAATCAGTGAACCTGATTCATAAAGGGCATCCACGCACGTGGCAGAGGCCCCACATTTGTGGGGGAGATTCGCCCCGAGTGGGGAGACTCCCCCACAACTGTGGGGCCTCCACCACGAGTGTGGAGACCATATGTAAATAATACCCATTGTGTTTAATAAGGACCGTGCTTTGTTAAGAGCACACTGACAATGAACATTAGGGTGGGAAATACAGCTTGACAGCATTTTGTTCAAAATATACTTGAGTCCATATTGCAAAAATCATTGCAATAGTGGAAAAAGAAAAATAGGACAAAGCGATTTTCATAACTTTTGTTCCTTGAATATTATGTATTGAAGTAAATGGCATTTGGACCTAGTAGACAATGAACCAAACAGATTTCACATTAGTTTTGATAATTTTGTATAGTGGGAAAGCAAGAAAGTACCTGTTTTCTATTTTCAATAAAGCTATGTTTGAGCTTAAGCCAGTTAGTTCCATTTTTATTAAATGAGTTGCAAAATACTTTATGGACAAGGATTTCTTTGAAAAATTCTCTATTACATATGTAAAATGATTTATAGGCAATATAAATGGCTTGTTCTACAGACTATTTTTAGGTCAAACCTAGGCAGCGCATGCGCTGTCTCTTCAAGATATGCTCCTATCTAGAATTTGAACTTTTGTATCCTCCCATGAGGACTGCCCCATTACATGTGCTCTTACTCATCAGGGTTATTTAGAGGGCTTTGAAAGCACTCTTTTCTTTTTGTTGGCCTGCCTCTGCTCGTTAATTGTTCTGTTTACTTTGCTTCTGGCAACTTCATTTGCCATGCCCCCTTATCTTCCACAACCTTGCTTCTGTACTGATTTCTCATTTTTTATGCCGATTCCTCTCTATTGTACCAGGGAGTCTGCTTGTTTTTTCTTTTAATTTAAAATACTGCTTCACACTTAATCCCCCTGTGCCATCTCTCCCCACTCCTTCACCCCTCCCACAACACTGCTTGCCCGCCGCTTCGAGTTCGCTCCTTTTTTTTCGTTTTGTTTAATTTAAATTAGTAGAGCACGGGCACAGGGGAGATTAAGTGATTTGCCAAAAATTGCAGATCACAGGAGGTTGAGACGACGCCGAGTCCCAGCTCTGACTGCTGCTCCACATCCTCTCCCTCTGGGGATAGCATGCTACAGAGTAACAGCTCTGAGCCTGACAAGAAATGAAAAAGTAGTAAAAAAGGCGCCTTGTATTTTGTGCCTTTGCACCCCAGATTGACTGGAACACTCCTCCTCCGACTTCCTGCCTGTCATAGGCGAAATTTCCTGCTTCCTAGATTTATGCAGTTCTGTAAATTGAGGCTGGCCTGAGGTATTTTTGGTGGGGGCCATGCAGCAGGAGACCCTTGTGTTCAGGCCAACAACTCAGTAGACGTGGCATCCTCAATAAGGAGGACTCAACCACACTTTGCTGGACCAATACTTGTGCTGTCAATAGTACAGCATATGCATTGGGACCGGGGCCTCCTTCAAACCCTATAATAGCCATTTTTTTTACTACCAAACCAGGTGATGAGGTACCATTTTCCTTGCTTGCATTAGTGCCCATGACACTCTGGCTGAGCAAAACCTCCTTTTATTCTGCCAATCAGGCTGAGCCCAGCCCTGGGATGTAGGATGCACACAACAGAATGACCAACAGCTCGTTATTTTTTAAAACACTGTTTTTATTCAAGATTGTATAGAACATGCAGGTCTCTGTAACCCATAGATAGCTGCAGGACATGTATGCTTCAAAAATAGAGTACAATCCAATTTTCTACCTAAATGATCATTCAACAAAGAAAGAGGCAAGTGCAATCATTACCCCCCAACCATCCCACTCCCACCTCCCCCAACCCCTTTCCCCCCATACTCCCCTGTCGCACGGTCATCATTCCTCGTCTCCACTTCATTACATAGAATCTGAACCCAATGCATGCACCCGTAACTAACATCTCATTCCACATCCACCAGAGGGTCTTGATCAACCGGAGGCTTGAGCCACAGGCCCCTAAAATCAGCCCATCTCTTCCAAATGTTAAAGTGTTTCCGTGGGCAGCCCCGGGCAACAAAGATCGGCCTCTCCAGCCCCATGCAAAAATCGAGCCCCCTCTTCCATGCTACAACTGTAGGGGCTCGTGTGTCCTTCCAAGCTCTGGCCACGTCCCTCTTAGCCAGGGTGAGGCCCAACAAAAGCAAGTGTCTCTTATATATGTTCCCTCCAACTCCATCTAAGACATGCAGGAGGCCCAGCTGTGGTGTATGGGGGAGTTCCCACCCCAGCACTTCAGACAAACAGTCCCACACCCCTTTCCAAAACCTGGCCAGCACAGGACAGCTCCGTACTGTATGCAAGAACGTCCCAAGTTCCAGCCCACATCGTAGACAGTCCGGGGACACAATCAGGCCCGCCCGCCATAAGCATTGTCTGGTAAAGTATACCCTATGGAGGTATTTAAACTGTATGAGCCGGAGGCATATCGAAATGGCGGCACCCCGGTGCCCGGCCAATGCCTCCCTCCAATCCTCTTCTTCCAGGTCACCTACATCCGCCTCCCAGGTCTCCCGTAGCTTCTGTAACTGTAAGAGGAACAGTGCGTTACTAGGGAATGATATATACTGGATATCCTTTTGGTCCCCAGGTCTCCCATGAATACCTTGGCCTCTAGGGGGCTAAACTCGGGGAGTGATTCCAGCCGCTCCAGACACAGGGAGAGAGCATGGCGGAATTGGAGATATTTAAAGAACCGAGTTCGGGGCATGCCAAACTCCTGGCTCAGCTCCTGAAAGGACTTAGGGTCACCCCTGCTAGTACATCCCCCAGCGTAGAGATTCCAATGCTGTCGCACCCCCAAAAACCTTGTAGCGTGGCCAGACCGGGGAATCGGCCATTGTGCCAGAGGGGAGTCTCACCCGTCAAGGTGTTCCACCAACCCATTCGCCACAGGGCCTGTCTCCAGATCTGGAACACTAACTACGTGCCGTCGTAGCGTCTTCCGAATCTGCGCCGCATAAAGGACACTATGGAGCGAATGGGTACCCATTAGGAGGCGCTCCGGAGCGTACGCCGGGTCTCTCCTATCCCCGTACCACCATTCATTTAGAACAAGGAGATGGGATGCCGGATAGTAGGAGAGGATATCAGAGGTTTCCAAACCGCCACAGTAGGAAGAGAGAAAGCAAGTGCGCACAGCAACCCGCACTGCGCCCCCGGCCCAAAGGAACTGTCCTAACACTGCGTTTACCTGCCGAAACCAAGGAGAGGGAATTGGGTAGGGATGATTCTGCAGTTGATACAGCAGCCTGGGGAGGGCCACCATTTTAAATATAGCTGACCTGCCATATATGGTCAATAGCATGCGGGACCATGTTTTAATATCCGCTCTGGCCCGCTCCCACACCAACACAACATTTCGCTCCCAGGATATCGCTGGGACCTCGGAGATGAAAACGCCCAAGTATTTAATGCCTCCCAACGCTACCTGTAGCGCCGATGCCCATTCCCCTGCCCGTGTATTGCCCCCCAGCACCCATAGGGTGGACTTGCGGTGGTTCATGTAGAGCCCCGATGTTTCGCCAAAGATCTGCATGATTTCCATGATACGTGGCCCTGACCTGTTAATATCCGTTAGGAAAAATAAGACATCGTCCGCATACAGCGCGATTCTATCGGACAGGTCTCGATCCCACTTGAATCCCCGTAGCTGTGGATCCATGCGCACCCATACGCCAACGGCTCCATGGGCAGGGCAAAGAGGTAGGGCGAGAGGGGACAACCCTGTTGCGTGCCCCTCCCAATGTTGAACTGGAGGAGGTGGCCCCTGTCACCCTGACCGAGGCGTCAGGTCGGTATACAGCAGCCGTATATACGACAGGAAACGAGGACCCAGATTTAGCCGCGATAGAAGTTAGAATAAGTAGACTCAACTCAGTGAGTCCATATTGGCCAGCAAGAGAGCCGCCGGCACCCTGGTTTTCCGGACTGCTGCCACTGCCACCTGTGCTCTGCGAATGTTATGCCTGGTTGCCCTCTGGGGCATAAAGCCGGCCTGGTCTGGGTGGACCAGATCAGCCACGTATGCAGGAGTCGATTGGCCAATGATTTGGCCAAAATCTTTGCTTCCACGTTCAATAAGGAGATCCGGCGGTATGATGCATGCTTCTCGGGGGGACAGCCGGGATTGTGGAAGACAACCACTTCTGCATGTCTCCAGTCGGGGGGAAGACTGCCTCGCTCCCTAGCTTCCTCCACAGCCATTCTATAGTGTACCCCGAGCTGTACGTGGTATTTACTGTAGAATTCACTGGGAAACCTGCTCGGCCCGGGTGCTTTACCAGTGTTAAGAACAGCTCGTTTTGAGTGGCTCGTTTTGACTAATTCTGGGCTTCCCTACAGATCACTTTGCTTTGGTTGACCTTTATGGCTGGTGGCTTCAGTTGGGCTCTGATACACCTAGCACTCTGCTGCTACCACCCTACTTCCACTTTCAGTAACAGCTCATGTAGCACATTCAAATGCAATGAATTTCCATTCAGGATTCCAGAACCATGGATTTAGTCTAGTGCCTAAATGCTGACTGCTCCCAAACAACTGCTCACTTTCTCCTCTCCCTCTATGCACCAACCCCCGTGGATCTCTCTTTCATCCATTCTTCTCCAGTCTTCTACTCACAAACTCGCAACTGCCCTCTGTTTCCTGATCCCTCTCATATTCATTTTCCCTTGTCCCATTCTTCTCTAACCATCCTTTTCTCTGTGTCACTCATGCACACTTCTATCTAAACCCTCTTTTGCTCTCTTTGTCTCTCACTCACATATCCTGCTCCGGTATCATGCTCTGTCCTGTCATGCTTTATCCCCGACCTTCACAGCAACGTCTTCCCTATTTTTGAATTCATGTTTCCATTAATGTCAATTCCCATCTCCCATCCCTCGTAACCTATTTCCCATTTTCTGGTTCTCCAACACCGCGAGGTCACACGAATAGCAATAGCGTTATTCAAGTATAATCATTCAACTGCAACAAAAAAAAAAGAAAGGAAAAAATATTGTCATTTACAATGCCAATAGCTCTTAAGTTTCACAAATGCAAGACCAATTGCATTGGCAATTGCTTGTTCCTAATTTTCTGCAGTGCAAACACCTTTCAGTAATGTCCACTCTAAAAAAATCTACTTGTCTTTTCTCTGTTTCACGAGCTGGAAGATACGGGGATATAAATTTGCCCTTTTTGCAACAGTGCATTGTTACTGCGATACTGCCCCAGGTATTCAATATTTGGTTCATTTTTAATATTTCTATTTTTAAGGTGATAATATTGTAGTAACCCTGCCTGAGCATCCAATCTACAATGAAATTGTAATCATATTACAGTTTATCTAACTTTAAACACATCCCTGCCTTATATGAGAGAATTGTGATTTTATGGCCTGTGCAAAGTTTTTGATCACTAAGGACAATTTTTTTCTGAAATTACTATATATCATAAATTGTGGTACGTTTGAAATCGTAACCACTTCCATTTCCATTACACCATGACTAATCATCGGTTTCATCATTTCCCAACCTACACCACCCTTCCAAAATTGTGGTTTTCAGTGTTACCTCATCACATCTATGGCAACTAATCCCTAAATTAATCCCAGTTTGTCTTTGAAATAGAAACCTTCCCTTCCTTCCCTTCAAAATATATTCATCATTCTGACATCATGAGTAATGTTGAAGTGGCCCATACTGAAATATCTAGGTTCCAGGAAACTACTGTACACCCTCTTAAATCAGCTCTTCATAACGGCACAGCAACATGCAACAAATCTATCCTCATCTCTGATGCCAGGATCACAGACATGCACAGCCTTAATAGGCATCACAGAAGCCTGTGATGATTGTTCAACTTCTGGGTCTGTTTACAAATTGGGCGGATGGGACTCTCGTCATGAACATGACCTATATCCCCTCTGCCATATTACAATTCCATTATATCCTACAGAACTTGTAATATGGTGGCCAGGATATCCATCACATTTGTGACGAGTATCCCACCCGCAAAACTGGTAATCAGGCCCTTAATCTGTTTGTGCATTTGTTTTCTTTGCACTTGTTCCCAAAACATAACGAACACTCAAAATGGGCTTTAGTCTGCCTTCTGCTCATGATTGGATAGCTTTATTGTCTGTCTCATTCCGTCTCATTCATTTGCCTCTTCTCTAATCTATGGCTTCCATCTCTATTCTTATGTCTGTCCTGATAGGAGCATTTTGGTCTCACTTCGATGTGATTGGATGAGTTGGACCCTTCCACTACATACTTGAGAGAACTCTTTTACTTTCTCTTTAGCATTCTTTGGGAATGCACGTTTTCTTTTCTCTCTGTAATCCTCTAACTGCATATCTGCTATGCCCAAAGCTTCTCTGTTAGCTGTGCGTTCAGTGTTTGAGGGTCCAAAGGTTTCTTGGAGCAGACCTGAAAAAAATTTACCATTCCCTTTACGAAGCACACTTTTATTCTGTATTTAACTGCTCCCAGACGTTTTTTTCAATAGCAATACGTTTAAACTGCAGTCTTTATAAACATTTGTAAGCGGATTCTAATTCAACTGTTGCCTGCATGAGGATTTCAGTGTCTGATAAGGTGTGGTTGGGCGGGGGGGGGGGGGGGGGGGGGGGGGGACTGATGTGTAAACTACTGCGGACTGTAACTTCCGAAGACAATGGTGTAGCCATGCTATAATAGGCACTTTATTAGGTTGACATATTTGGTTGGTTTTGTGTGGGTAGAAATGCTGATGTGAACATTTTGTTTGGGATATTATGGATAACTGTAGGCCACTGACAAGTGGGCGCTTCATGATGGACTTTTGTCAGCGCAGAGCTGACCTCCTGTTTATTCCCATGCGGGGTGTGAAGTGAATCCATTTAACTCTATATTTCTAAGTTGCCCCCAGAAGCATCAGGCATCCATTTTGCGATTCCTTATTAGCGAAAAATAAGGAATCGCTAATAAGGAATAGCAAAATACTATGCAAGAAGAAATCACTTTAAAAATAGCGATTTCTTAAAATTCCTTAATTGCGACTCGCAAATTGCGACTCGCAATTAAGGAATACCTCCCCATTCATTCCTATGGGCATAGACGCCCATAAGAATGAACGGGAAGACATTCTCAATTTGCGAATTGCAATTAGCCAATCGCAAAATGAGAATGCGATTTCAAGGGTGCAGGGGTGTCCAAAGGACACCCTGTTGCACCCCTGAAATTGATCTGTGCACATATGTTGCGCACACACATGCGCTTAGGGCATGTGTGTGCGCAACATGAAACTTTGAAAAATGCACTTTAGTGCATTTTTCAAAGTTTTTGCAAATTACCATAAAGTTGAACTTCCTGGTAATTTGCGAGCCCTATTAGCGAAATTGCTATATTTTAAACTTAATGCATTCCATTTAAGGAATCTCAATTTGAGATTCCTTAAATGCAAGTAATCGCAATTTAGTGAATTCTTAATTTGCGATTTTTGCATTGGGATGATGCATCTCAAATGCAAAAATACCGGTCGCAAAGGGGTAGATTCTGAGATTCTGCCCCTTTGCGAGCGAATTTTAGCTTCATGCATCTGGGCCTTACCCCCAGATTCATCATCGTCATGTTTTGCGAGTCCTTAATAGCGAATTTTAAGGAGTCGCTATTAAAGACTCGCAAAACGGGATGCATGTAGAAATCGCAATATTTTCTGCGATTTCTACTGCTTCCTTATTTGCGATTCGCTAATTGCGAATCGCAAATAAGGAATGGCTTTCCCATTCATTCCTATGGGCCTAAAGGCCCATAGGAATGAATGGGGAGTCATTCCTTATTTGCGATTAGTAATTAGCGAACCGCAAATAAGGAAGCAATTTCAAGGGTGCCAGGTTGTCCAAAGGACACCTTGTAGCACCCCTGAAATGGTAATGTACACTGGTGTTGCGCACACACATGTACAAAGGACATGTGTGTGTGTAACATACAACTTAGAAAAATGCACTAAAGTGCATTTTTCTAAGTTTTTGCTATTTACCACGGAGTTAGACTTCGCGGTAAATAGCGGCCCCAGATTGTGAATTCGCAATTTTAAAATGGTTCATGAATTGCATTTAAGGAATCTCAAATTGAGATTCCTTAAATGCAATTAATCGCAATTTAGCGATTTCTAGAATTGCGATTTTTGCATTTGGGATGATGAATCCCAAATGCAAAAATAGCGCTCGCAAAGGGCCAGATTCTCGCCGATTCTGGCCCTTTGCGAGCCGATTTCGGTTTGATGAATATGGCTGTAAGTGCTTTATTTGTAGCTAGTACAACTCGGAAACAGTGGGCAAGGTTTGACTCCATCTGGCTGTAAATCAGTAACTTGGAGAAATATCATGTTATATTAATTCACTTCCAAAAAATTCCCTCATGCTATGACCCTAGGTCATTAAGGGCAGAGTGAGCTGGGCCTGGCTTTGCTGAGCCATTAGCTGCTCAACTGTTATGCTATGTCATGTAATCTTATGTAAAGTACACATGTCACTCGGGAGGGTATCCCGGTGCTGAAAGAGAGGAGAGGTTGAAGTCTGGATTGAGACATTATCAAAAAAATCGGGTTTTATATTTTTTTTCCTAAATTCAAGGTATGATCTCACCAATTCTCTTACACTTTTAATAGTTTACTCTTCCTGCCAACTACACCTCTTGGTGTTATGTTTTACACTTTATTAACACTGGCTAAAGTTAGGATTTCCTTGTGAAGTAGTTTCCTTCACTCTGGTTCATGGCAGTAGATTAACATGCGGCGTGCAGCTCAGTTTGTCTATTGATTATCGCTGTATTACTCCGGTTTTGTTTTCTCCAGCTAGTTCTGAAGGTTACTGTTTGCTGCCCCCGTAAATCAGTTCTAGTTGAGGATTTTTTCAATAGTGGCAAAATATTTAGCATTGTGGACACTCAGGTCAGGTTCACAAAAGATTCGCTGCAGAAGACCTTGCATCTATCCTCAAGGATTGACAAAGCCAATGGGTGTAGCTTTTGTATGGATGGTGCTGCACAATCATGGCTCCCATGCATCCAGACCTGCAGAAACATTGTACTTTTATACACAGCCCAACAGACAAAGAGACACCCATACACGCAGGCCAAAAGACATGCAGGTGCACATGCACACAGAGGATCAGACATATTGGTAACATTACACCCAGATGAAAATAAATACTAACACCTGAAAGCTGTTCCAATTTAGAAAAGAGTTGAAGACTCACCTCTTTAAAGAACACTACATCACAATACCGCCAGTGGACCTAGGAGTGGCTAGTACACTCAATACATGGCAACCAGGGGCTAACCCGGAGCAAAGTGTTGAAAATTTCACACATTGGCTAAACTCTGCACTGGACACAGTAGCACCAATAACCCTTAAAACCACAGTACAAAAAAACATCCCAGCCCTGGTACTGCGAAAGCCTCAAGATATCAAGGCAGGACTGTAGTAGACAAGAACAAAAATGGAGGAAAAAATATAAGGAGGAGTAGAAAAATAGCTATAAAACGAAATTAGCAAAGCACAGATAGGCTATGCTTGCAGCAAAGACTGAACACTACTCAAAGCATATAAAAGCAGCCTGTGATGCAAATAAAACCCTTTGCTCAGTAATTTAAAAAATTTGTAACACCAACGAGCCCAAGTCATGCAGTCATGAATCAAAATAAAAAAATAATAATAAAGCCATTTTTAGAGCGCCTGGTTACACTCAAGACAGTGTGTCCCCGCGCTAAGATTGCTGCTGCTCCCAGAGAGACAGAAGTTTAGAAGAGAGTGGCCAAAGTCAAAGGAACAAGAAAGCTTTATTTGCATGGGTGGTGAGTAGGCAGTGGCAGTGTCTACAGCCACTGTGCTCGGCGCTGAGGCAGCTCTTTATTTGTTTTAACTGGATGCATTTTCACTCATTTTTAAACTGGCTGCTGGAATAATCATTGCACAGAGGCATTCACGGGATAGCGATTAAGGCTTCCCTGTGAAACGCGCTTGCCAGATTAGTTCTGCTGGCTTACCTGACAGTTTCCGACGCCGAGGGCTGATCTCTCCCCTGCTTCCCGCCCTGGTCCGAAGCGGTGGCTAGCACCGTTGCGCGGAGGGCGAGGAAGGTCGAGACTCCCACTTCCGGTGTGCGGGGGGGGGCGGTTAGCGCTCTAGTGCTCCTGAGGCACTCACGCTGTGGGGGTTAAAGGGCGGATGCAACCTCGGACGCGCAGCGGGCGAGCGCAGGGGGCGCGACGAAGGTGCGCCGAAGTCGCGCTTAAGTCAAGCCCGTCTGCGCCCGTCCGCGGCCGGTTGCGGGCTAGGGCGATGCCCCCTGCGCCCCCCACTCCAGAGATAGACCATGTATGCTGGAGTAGAGATGACCTATTATCCCTCCGCTACCTATGCAAAAGTACAGCTTGTCCGCATAGTGTATCAGCTGACAAGAGCACGGGTTGCAAACATTGCCCGTTTTCTTTTTGCCGATTTTTGCCGGCTAAGAAAGAGCATCAAAAGCTGGTTTGTGGTCTACTAAATGTCCGGTCAATGCGTGCTCATAGACTGGACATTCACGATCTCCTTAGTGAAAAGCAATGGGATCTTGTTTTTTTCACAGAGACGTGGCTGGACAGTGACTCCTCCTCAGAGGCCCTCGAGGCCATTCCGGAGGGCTATACCCTGATAAGGCAAGATAGACCAAAGGGGAGAGGTGGAGGAATTGCCATTGTTGCCCGGCAGGGATTGCGCTGCTATTTTGAGCCGACGGCTATTAACAATAGTGAGGCGGGTGAGTTTTCCATCCAGGTCAATGGGGGGCTCTGTGTAAAGGGCCTTCTGATTTACAGACCTCCTGGCCCTGCTACAGGATTTGTTGATAGCATAGTCGAGGGCGTCACTGAGCTTGCCCTACGCACGGATAAGCTCCTGGTGTTGGGTGACCTCAACCTGCACCTGGATGACCCCGTGGATAAGTCAGCCGGGGATCTTTGCAAAGCCATGAGTGCGCTTCAACTTGAGCTGTTAGGCACACTTCCCATTCACTCACGGGGTCATCTATTAGATCCTGTCTTTGCTAACTGGGAACAAGTGGAGGTTGTCACCCCAGTACCCATTCTCTGGTCCGATGTATGTATAAACCGTTTTGTAACGCGCTCTGTTACTGGTGAGTATCCTGGCCCGGGGAAAAAGACAGATCGGCAGAGAGCAAGACAACGGGGGATCCTCCTAGACTGCACTCTTGAATAGGTGGGTTTTCAGGTGTTTTTTGAAAGCAGCCACTGTTGGCGTGGAGCGTAGATGGAGAGGGAGGGCATTCCAGGCCTGAGCCACCACTACAGACAGTGACTGGCCGCCCAGTCTGACACGTTTAAAACGGGGAAGGGACAGTTTAAACAGAGAGGCGGATCTCAAGGTGCGTGCCGGGACGTACCTTGTGAATCTCTTTCTCAAGTACGAGGGGCCCTGGTTATGAATTGCACGAAACGCCAACACCAAAGATTTAAACAGAATGCGTTGCGCTACGGGAAGCCAATGAAGCGAGCGCAGCTCAGTGCGAACGCTCTTCCACCTGGGGATGTTAAATAGTAGGCGTACAGCCGCATTCTGAATAATCTGGAGGCGTTTGACCAGGTATGCCGGAATGCCACTAAACAGTGCATTCGCGTAATCGAGGCGCGCCAGTATGAGCGCTCTTGCAACCGACTCTCTGGCCTCCCTAGGGAGCAAGGGGAAAAATTTGCGGAGCATTTTCAGAGTGGCAAAACAGGTGCCTGTAAGTTTTTTGATGTGATGCTCAAATCTGAGATCCTCCGTAAACCAAATACCCAGATTTTTTGCTGGTCTCCCCATCTCTATTGGGCAAGGGATGTTGGAAGGCCAAAGTGTGCTCTTAAATGAGGGGGGAAAGGAGCCATAGAAGAGCACTTCGGACTTGTCCTCATTGCACTTCAGCTGGGCCTGTGTTAGCCAGCGAAATACCGAGGACAAACACTGATGGACTGTAGACGTGTCCAGATTGTCGTCCGGCCAGGTAAACAACAATTGGGTGTCATCAGCATACCCTAAGATTTTAGCCCCAAACTGTTCAGCTAGGTATACCAAAGGTGTAATGTACACATTGAATAGTAAGGGGCTAAGTGTGGACCCCTGCGGGACCCCTGTAAGCAAAGGCTTTTGCTCAGAGGCATGCGGAGGCATCCAGACCTGCTGGGTCCTATCAGACAAAAAAGAGGACAGCCATTCCAACACCACTCCCCCAATACCTATGGCAGACAGCCGACCGAGCAGGAGATCATAGGGGACAGTATCGAAAGCGGCAGAGAGGTCCAGTAAGATTAGGACCGCTCTGCCACCTCCGTCTAGACATTCCCGAATTGCCTCGGTCATCTCCACCAGGGCCGTCTCGGTGCTATAAGCAGCCCTAAAGCCCGATTGGGCAGGGTGGAGGGCATTAGATGTTTCGACAAAACTCTCCACTTGTTGAAGAACTACCTTCTCACAAATTTTTGTGAGAGCAGGTAGAAGGGAGATGGGTCGGTAGTTTCCCGGAACCGACACATCCAGTCCTGGTTTCTTCAAGAGTGGAAGGAGTTTGGCGTGTTTCCAAACCTGGGGAACCGCGCCTGCGGCCAGGGAGAGGTTCACCATCTGCGTGATCTCACTGCAGACTGTAACCGCCACCTCCGAGAGCACTCGGGCAGGGCACGGGTCGGCAGGAGAGCCCGATTTTAGGGACTGGAGAAGATGGAGAACATCACCCTCCGCAACTTGTACGAAGGTGGTAAGTTGGTGCCCAGAGGATGAGGGAGAGGATGAACAGGGGCCAGCTACAGAGCATTCAGCAGGAAGTGCCTCTAAAAGGCCCTGCTGAATCTTCGCTATCTTAGTTATAAAAAAAGTGGACAGCTCCTCGCACCATTGCGCAGAGGACGGGGGGGGCATAGCTTCCGCAACAGGGGACACAAAGCTTTTAACAATCGCAAAGATCTCTCTGCTGTTGTTATTGGCCTTGTTAATGCGCCCAGCATAATAGTTACCTTTTGCATCCCTAATGGCTGCATAGTAGTCTTTTTGAGCAAGCCGTAGGGCGGACTTAGCCTCGGGGCTGTACTCTCTCCTCCATAAACGTTCTAATTTTTTGCAGCAGATCACTTCCTGGTGCCCTTTTCGATCTATATCCCGGGAACTAGAACGCCGGAACAGGTAACACTACATCATCCTAGGCGGAGATGGGCTAACTTCTCCCAAGATAGATTCAATGAGGCACTCATGAGGGGAGGTGACCCGGGGGGCGAGGATGCAGAGACAGCCAATAAGAATTTGAACAAACGCATCACGGCTGCCTTAGATCAGGTTGCCCCGCTTGCCCCGGCTAGATCAGATGGACGTGCCCTGAAATCGGCATCTTGGTACACAGATGAGGTGCGTACGGCTAAGAGCGCATGCAAGCGCGCAGAAAGACAGTGGAGATTGGACTATGCCGTTCAATCCAGGATTAATTATCTTGTAAGCAGGCGTAACTATCACAGACTGATTAGAAAGGCTAAAAAGCTGTACTTCAATACTAGGATTAAGGAGGCAGAAAATTCCTCAAAGGAACTGTTTTTAATTTATAAATCTCTCTCGGTCGGAAAGCCCGCAGCAGTCCCTGAGGAATTTTGCACGGTGGATAGCTGCAACCGAGTAGCAGAGTTCTTTGCTAATAAAGTGGCTACTATCTACTCGGCCTTTCCTAGTCAAACCCTCACTTTCTCCAAGACAGCAGAGGATTGTGGGGTAAGGGTGGGGCATAAGATGTTAACCACATTTGTCGCACCACCCACTGAAAAACTCATTCAGATCTGTGGCTCGATAAAATCAGGCTCCCCGAACGATCCTACCACCCCTAGGCGGCTGATGGGCAGTCTGCCCACTTTAGAGCCGTACATTCGACATCTTTTGAACATCTCTTTTGGGACTCACTCTGTCCCTGAGGCCTGGAAGCAAGCGGTAGTCCTTCCGCTACAAAAAAAGCCCAATATTAGTTATGACAGGCTGGACAACCTTCGCCCTATTTCTCTTTTGCCATATATGGCGAAGGTTGCAGAGAAAATCGCTAACCTTCAGCTTATGAGCTTTGTAGAGGAAGCCTCCCTGCTTCATGACTCGCAGTTTGGATTCCGTCCGCGGCATTCAACCGAGTCAGCACTGCTGATGGCAGTTGAATCTCTACGGCAAGGAGTGGATGAGGGCCAGACTATGGCTCTGATCCTCTTGGACCTAAGCGCAGCATTCAACACTGTAGCTCATTCCATCATGCTACAGTGTCTGAATGATGGAGGAGTATCAGGGGCTGCGCTTGGGTGGCTCCAGTCTTTCCTAACAGGCAGATGCTTCCAGGTCCGCCAGGGAGAGTGTTACTCTAAGGAGATTGGGTTGGGTCAGGGTGTGCCGCAAGGCTCGTCCCTGAGCCCGACCCTGTTCAATCTGTATGTCTCCGCTCTGGCGGCCATAGTGGAAAGCTATGGACTTCGCCTAGTGTCCTACGCCGATGACACGCAGCTGGTCATCTCCCTTTCACGCGCGCCCAGTTTGGTGGCGGACAATTTCAGAGCTTGCATGCAAGAACTGGCAGCCTGGATGTCCGCCAACTGCCTGAAACTTAATGGCAGTAAAACCGAGGTGCTCGTGGTGGGGGGATGTCCATCTGTGTGGACGTTAGCGTGGTGGCCATCTTGCCTTGGAGAGACACCGGTTCCTTGCCAGGAAGCCAGGAATCTTGGGATGTGGTTGGACACTAACCTTGCCTTCGAATCCCAGATTGGTCGTGTGGTGGGGACATGCTTTGGAGTCCTAAGAACTCTGAGAAAGGTCTTGGATTTCCTGCCCACTTCCGCTCGTCGGACGTTGGTACATGCCTTAGTCACCTCACGCCTAGATTACGGCAATTTGCTGTATCTGGGGGCCACGGGAAAGGCTCACAACCGCCTACAGGTGCTGCAAAATGCCGCCGCTCGCCTTATTTTAAGGCTTCCTAGAAGATCTTCCTCCAGGGCAGCACTTCAGGCTCTGCACTGGCTGCCTGTGAGGAGCAGGGTGGAATTCAAAGCCCTTGCTACGTGTCACCGGATTCTGGGTGGCAAAGCCCCTGCCCCGCTACAGAGCCTGGTGACCAGGTATGAGCCCACTAGGACTCTGCGCTCCTCCTGTACAGGCCTCTTGAAAATTCCTAAAATCAGAAAAGCGCGTATGGGGGAAGGTCGTTCAGATTTTTGGCACCGAAGCATTGGAATGACCTTCCGCCTGAGATACGCCTGGAGGCATCAGAACCTCTGTTTAGAACTAAACTCAAGACCTACCTTTTCAGACGGTAGTCGGTTGCGCTAGCTGTCTTACTGCTTACCCCACTTGTATAGCGCGGGGACACGCCTGCAGGCGTACACCAGGCGCTTTACAAATGCCCCTAATAATAATAATAATGGGAAGAGATGGGTTTTAAGTCTCAGTCTGAATCTCTTTCAGAGGGTTCCATGCGTAGGTCAAGCGGAAGTTTATTCCAGTGTTTACCTGCTAAAAACCTGAAGGAGCGACCTCCCATCCTGGCCTTGCAAATGCGGGGAAGTTTGAACAACATCGCTCCGGCAGATCTTAAGTTCTGGGTAGGGCGATGATGGTAAGAAGTTTTCGCAAGTAACTTGGGCCCTTTCCCTGGGCAATGCGGTGTGCAAAGCATAGTGCTTTAAACTTAATGCGTTCCTCAATAGGGAGCAAGTGTAGTTTAAATAATGCCGTCTTTCCTGATGCTCTACGCGGAAGGTTGAGCACCAGGCGAGCGGCAGCATTTTGAACGCACTGCAGTTGGTGTATGCCTTTTTTGCTTAAGCCTAAGAGCAGGGCATTGCCGTAGTCCAGATGCGATGTGACTAGACCGTGGATAAGTGTCTTCCTGGCGCTGATGGGGAGAAGGTCAAGCACTTTGCGAAGAGTTTTGAGTCTACCAAAACATCTTCCCGTAACTTTTCGGACCTGTTGTTTAAAAGAAAGCTCAGCATCAAGCATGATTCCAAGATTTCTGACGGATTCCGCCGGGGAGGGAATAACGCCCAATTCAGTGGGCCACCACGCATGTGACCAGGCAGAGGGGGATTTGCCAATAACCAGCAGTTCTGTTTTGTCGCCGTTCAGGTGCAGGCAGTTGTTGTTCATCCAGCTTGCCACAGATAGCATGCAGTTGGAAAAGTTGGTGGCGTCTTCCATCTGATTGTGCGTGAGTTTAATCATCAGTTGGGTATCGTCAGCATATGTGACAATATCCACTCCGAAAGCTTCCACAATGTGAGCCAGGGGTTCCATGTAAAGATTGAACAACGTAGGGCTTAAACTGGAGCCCTGTGGAACCCCATGTCTCAGCTTCTGGGGGGAGGATTTGAATGGAGGGCAATGCATCTGAAAACTCCTGTTTTCTAGAAAAGATCTTATCCATTCATAAGCAGATCCCTCCACTCCCATATCTGAGAGGCGGTACAGCAGCGTTGTGTGCAGCACGGTGTCAAAAGCTGCACTAAGATCTAATAAAACCAACGCTGCTGTCTGGCCCTCATCCTCTAACTGTCTGAGACATTCTGTGGAGAAGAGAACAGCTGACTCCGTCGAGTGGCCTGCTCTGAACCCTGACAGTGTGGGATGGAGGAGAGATTCCTCCTCAAGGTATTTCATGAGTTGGCTGTTAACCACCTTCTCCACAACTTTCACACAGAAAGGAAGAAGGGAAATGGGGCGCAGATTCTGTAGCTGGGATATATGTACGTTGGTTTTTTTTTCAGAGGGATGACTTGGGCCGTTTTCCTTGCATCAAGCACATGGCACTCTTGGATGGATAGGGTGACCATGTGTCTAATCTGGTCGATCATGCATTCTAGGACTCCCTTACAGCGATTAGGAGGAATCACGTCATAGGGGGAGCCGGACTGAATGCTGTTAGCAATATTAAGCAGGTCTTGCCTATCAGATACTTTAAAGCAAGTCAGATGAGGTTTGATGGCAGAGTCATCTCCCACTTCCGTGTGTTTAATCGGCAGGTCCATGCCGCCTGTGAAAGCGGCATGTATTATATCCACTTTGTTTACAAAGTAATCTGCTATGTCATCACATAGCTCATTGGAGTAGGTGTCGTGGGCCTCAAGTCTGATGGGGACCGTACGCTCTTTATAAATGGAAAAAAGTTCAAGACTTTTGTGACACGCTGGCGGGCTTTTTTCAGGAGAAAGTTGTTAAGATCTACAATAACTTCACCGCAAATAAAGTAGTCAATCACCAGGAAGAGCATGCCCCAGTCGACCCGTCGGGTACAATTTGTTTCTCTACTTTTAGGACCCCCTCAATGGAACAACTAACAGAGCTAATTCCTCCACTAAAATCTGGTCCAACGCAAGAGCCCTGCCCTCCCTGTACAATGCACATGACACATGCTCAAGTGGCACAATACCTGGGACAAATCTTTAATAACATGTTTCCTGAAGGGATCTTCCCCTCCCAATGGAAACGTGCTTCAATCCTCCCACTCTTAAAGAAAGACAATCTGAACACCATGGACCCCAATAATTACCGTCCTATTTCTAGACCCCCTTTTGCTGCCAAGTTGGCTGAGAAAAATATGAATCGGCAGATCTCAGAATATGTAGAGGAAAACTCTTTGCTAGATGACACACAAAATGGTTTTAGAAAAAATCATAGCACAGAGTCAGTCCTAGTGGTTGCAACTGAAGATATACGAGAAATAGTTGACATAGGGTGGGTTGGCGGCGCTGATCCTGTTGGATCTCTTTGCTGCTTTTGATACAGTCAGTCATGAGATTTAGGCTGACTGTATGCGAATCCTGGGAATTGGGGGCACAGCGTTGGAACATCTGAATTCATTTCTGGCTAACCGACAACATAATGTGAGAATGGGCACTTTAGTCTCCAGGCAGTTTTCCTTGCCCTGTGGAGTCCCCCAGGGATTGGCATTAAGTCCAACGCTGTTTAACCTCTATGTTACACCACTTGCATCAATTATCAAAGACTCCGGCTTTACTTTAGCATCTTACGCGGATGACCCCCATAATTGTGGTGTCACTAGCACACAGTTAAAACAACCTGGGTGAGGCTTTTAGCTTATGCATTAGCAAGGTGAGCAACTGGATGGATTGCAACTGCCTGAAATTTAATGCATCAAAAACCGAGGGTATCATCTTTGGCAATAAACCCTCTCTTTGGACACCAGACTTATGGACTCCACAGCTGGACACACTGCCCACGCTTTCAACTAAAGTAAAGAACCTAGGATTCCTGGTAAACAGCAAACTGAAATTTAACGACCAAGCTAATAAAATTACCTCTGCCGCTTTCTGCTCCTTAAGGTTTATAAAAAAAAATGAAACATTTCTGCCTCCAGAACTTTTAAAAACAGTAACTATGGCTTTGGTCCTCACAAGGATTGACTATTGCAATAGTCGCTACCTCACTCTTGCATCAGGTCTTCTGAAGAAATTACAGAGTTGCAAAATGCTGCTGCCCGCTTAATTTTAAAATTCCAAAATATGAATTGGCCAAAGATGCTATTAGGTAACTGCATTGGTTACCAGTTACACAACGTTGTAAATTCAAAGCCCTCTGCCTGGCATATAAATCCCTGCATGGATTCGGGCCAGACCATTTCAAGTGGAGACTCAAATGTTATGTACCAGTCTGAGCACTGGGTTCATGGTCTGCTAGGAACATGACGCTCCCCCCATTCAGGAAGGCCATGTGGGGGGGCAAGAGTTTTTTCAGGGCTACCGCGATACTCTGGAACAGTCTGCCACTGACAATAAAAACAGCCCGCTCCTTACTTAGTTTTAGAAAAGCCTCAAAATCTTGACTCTTCACACAGGATTAGAAGGCATCCTGTGCACTCGTCCAACCCACCACAGACATTGCCACTGCCTTTAGATGGACCTATATAAATTGTATTTACATTACATTACATTACAATGCATCAACAGCCCATAATCTGGTAACCTTGCCGATCACACCTTGACTTTATGCGTGTCTCAGGCCATGTAAAGCGCTATGCTACCTTTTTGCTAGGTTTGCGCTATAGATATGCCACATGCAAACATGCAGGCACATTTGAACAATGAGATGGGCTGATAGACAGGAGGAGGAAGAGACCGATAAACAAACTCAATGGGTTAAAAAATATATCATGTATAAACAGTTGTGGATGGATGTATAATTGGCACTTTGTTGAAGTGGAGGCCATGTCCACTAAATCTTTAGCCTCATTGCTGATGAAATTACACTTAGAGAAAGTGGCGTGTTCATGCCAAATCAATCCCTGCCCTCTCCTTGGAGCAGTCACTTGTACCAAATTATGGAAAATGTCTATCTCTTTGTCTATACAGGTCATACCATCTTTGGAATGATTACCACTGGGTAAAACTACAGCACACTCTGTATGTCCACTTTGTCATTGGCCTTTTTGGTATAATTATATATGTATCTAGTACAAATCAATTATACATATAGGGCTTCATCTACAAGAAAATGACCCAGCATGATGCCGCAAGCCATTTAGCTGTGCTGTGCTGCGTCATTTTCAAAGCACAGGGATGCATCATATTAACAATAATATGATGCATTCCTGTGCTTTCTATAGTTAAGCCGTCAGTACAACTTTGTAAAGTCTCTGTAGCAACTGGGATTTCTAACTAAAGATTTTTTGTCACATTTAATGGCAAATTGAACCATCAGGCACTTAGAAGAGGTTTCAACTATTCCTCTACACACAGGGCGGATGCACATCTCGCCACTTTCAAGATATCAACCTTGTCCAAGTCCTCTGGAGAATCCGTGAATTGTGTGGATTCGAAACGCGTTGGCTCTTGTGAGTTCGGGGGATTGTGTATATATTGTGACTTAAGGAATGTAGTAATAATTTTTTTCCTCTTGTGGAGGCAACATAGTTTTGAAGACATAACCCCCGGTCTCTTGGCCTAGGCAGGACAATTAACAACGTCTAGTTAAGAATCTAACGTCCGCTTGGTGCCTTATGTAAAAACTAGGACTGGTGTTGTACTTTGAATGTTAATGTTATTTCCCACAATTGTCGAAGTTTGTTTCACTTGTCATTTTTGTCTTTGAATTTTTTCGTTCTTAAGTGGAATATAATATTGTGTATAAATGTGTTTTTGTGAATGTGGTGTTCTGCAAATGGAAGGTTTCTTTTCTAAGACATGAAAAAATATTTATTTGCTTCGCTAATCTAAATAATTTAAAATAAGCTAAATAAAGCAATAAGAACGCTGGAATTGATGGTCTAGGGTATTCTCTTTAAAGTGTGCAAACTAGTCCTTCTGGACACACTCTTTTCTCTTGCTATGGAACCTATGCAGCATCTTTAACACAATTGGCTGAGAAAAGACCAAAGGAGAAAATATGGGTAGCCAGAGATCAAAAGCTGCTGTTAAGAAAATATGCAATAGCGCAGCACATGGTGGGTCTTCTCAATAGATCTTGGACCTTGCGCACTTGGATTCTGTGGATTCCTAGGGAGTTAGTGAAACAAAGTAGATCTTTCCTTCAAAAAGGATCAGGTATACTAACCTATTTCGTGATTAAAAGTATTCTAATTAGAAAAAAAACTGGAATATTTGTGTCTGCAAAATGGGTATTTCTTATGTATGAAACCCATTTTAGGAGTTGGTGAACGTTTACTGACTCCTAAACTTTTTTCCGCTTGGTTATTCGCTTTCAGTTTGGAAGGGGCACGTTGAATCCATCCCTTACAAGTTACAAATGGGTGTCATGTGTATTATTGGCTTCAGACTGGAATTGCAGTTGAAAACCATTGAAAAATTACAGACTCCCAAGTTGAGGTGGTAACCTATGTGCCCTGTAGTGTGTGCGTCTGCACCTCCACTTAGTGTCCTGAATTGCCCAATTGGCAAGCACATTGCTCTACCGCTCGCTTCCAAATTGGAGTGGCACGGAAACTGTCGTTCTTTGGTGCCAGTGTGTATAAAGCAGTGCTTAAGAGGCCAGGAAAACGATTATAAACAGCAACAGATACATTTTCCTCTTCAATAGCCAAGTGAGGACTGCAGGAGCTCAGAGGGTTGTGGGCAGGCATCTCTGGAAGCATGGACGGATCATGGGGAACCTGTCAGAGCAGTAGGAAGAAGGCGTTGTCTTAATCTCAGGGCAGAAGCAGTGTGCACGGCCTGTAGCATGGCTCTCTCCTGCCTGGGGCGGGTGAGGAATGGCATGACTGCAGGAGGTGCAGGGCTGGCCGTGTCCATGTTTCCCCAAGACCCGGTTGACCTCTGCAATGGCAAATTTTAATATTGACCCCATTTTCTTGGAATTTAATTTTTCCTTGTCAACTGCACACTAATGTAATGTAGTCTCAATTGTCCGAACTACATTACACAAGAAACGCCTGCTGCAAATTATGATTGCTTTCACAATTGTGTTCTCATTGTTGTAATTAAATCTTAAAATATTTAGGCATTTGTACATACTTGTGTGATGAACTATTTGGGTTTTGCCAAAAACAAACATGTTTATTTTCATTCAAAAATATGAAGTCATTTACAAATGTAGACCTCCGTGATTTTAAGTCCTGACTTCCCTTCTTGACAGCTTGCTATCCTGTGCCACTGGTGCACTCTGCTCCTTGGCAGCTTCTTCCACAAGGCTGGCTCACCCAGTTCCCCTAGCACAAGGTGTGCTCCTGGACACCCCCTTCCACACGTCTGGCTCACTTCCTGTCATCTACTGCTTCCCCATGTGCTATTGGTCACCTTAGCTCTCACAGTTAACAAGCATTTGCAATGCAATAGGTCTCGCATTAGGAAAGTGTGAGCTATTGGTATTGTAACTGACAATTTTTTTAAAATATGTGTTGACTTTGAAAATATATAAATTAATAGCATTGTTAATAACAAAGCCAATAGCTTACACTTTCCTAATGTGAGTCCTATTGGCTATGGCAATGCTTATTAGCAGCAAGCAAGGACAGTGCTGTTGTGGTGCTGAGTGATGATATGGTTGGGCTGAGTGATGTGGTGGAGTCCCCGAGTGAAGTGGCGGTGTCCCCGAGTGAAGTGGCGGTGTCCCCGAGTGAAGTGGCGGTGTCCCCGAGTGATGTGGTGGTGTCCCCGAGTGATATGGTGGTGCCCCTGAGAGATGTAATGGTGTCCCTGAGAGATGTGGTGGTGTCCCTGAGAGATGTGGTGGTGTCCCTGAGAGATGTGGTGGTGTCCCAGAGTGATGTGGTGGTGTCCCAGAGTGATGTGGTGGTGTCCCAGAGTGATGTGGTGGTGTCCCTGAGTGATGTGGTGGTGTCCCTGAGTTATGCGGTGGTGTTCCTGAGTGACGTCCTGGTGTCCCTGAGAGATGTTGTGGTGTCCCTAAGAGATGTGGTGGTGTCCCTGAGTGATGTGGTGGTGTCCCTGAGTGGTGTGGTGGAGTCCATGAGTGATGTCTTGGTGTCCCCGAGTCATGTGGTGGTGTCCCAGAGTGATGTGGTGGTGTCCCTGAGAGATGTGGTCGTGTCCCTGAGTGATGTGGTGGTGGCAGCCCTAAGTGATGTGGTGGTGTCCCTGAGTGATGTGGTGGTGTCCCTGAGTGATGTGGTGGTGTCCCTGAGTGATGTGGTGGTGTCCCTGAGTGATGTGGTGGTGTCCCTGAGTGATGTGGTGGTGTCCATGAGAGATGTGGTGGTGTCCATGAGAGATGTGGTGGTGTCCATGAGAGTTGTGGTTGTGTCCATGAGTGTTGCCCCAGAGTGATGTGCTAGTGAATAAATTACAACCAGAGTGATGTGCTAGTGATTTAAATTAAAAAAGTGCTGTTTATGGAAAGATTTTTTTTTTGTTTGGCTGAGAATGTAAGCAGGAAAAAAAGTAAGGTTTGCATACAAAAGAACGAGCTATTTTGGGCGCGTACAGTAAAATACTAATAAGTAAATAAATATAATACGTGTGCAAAATGTTTGCCTAGCAAACAATGTACGAGTTTGGGAACGTAAACCAGACGGGACGGAAATACATGGAAGGAGAGATGCGTGGGCAGAAAGGAGACTGTTAGAACGCGTAACGGAGATCAAAGAAAACTCTAACGCCCATATGGAGAGGAAGGGGGTGGTGTGCCTTGTGAGTTCAATGCGTGTGGCAACCGAGGGAGAGCGCGGCGCGCGCTGGAGGGGGAGGGGGTGGGAAGCCTGGTGAGGGATGAGCGCGCGCACACGAAGTGTCTGGGAGCAAATGGAAGCACTTAAAAACAAGGGCCGAGGCCTCCAGGAAGCTGACGGTGGCCCAGGCCAGGCTAGCAGGGCGGTGATCATGACGAGGGGTTGCAGAGGCTCGTCGGGGGCCTCTTCGGGCCCTGCTGGTGTTTTTTTTTGGATAGCGGTTCATAAGCGGGGGTCAAGCGAAAAAAAGTAAGGTTTGCATACAAAAGAACGAGCTATTTTGGGCGCGTACAGTAAAATACTAATAAGTAAATAAATATAATACGTGTGCAAAATGTTTGCCTAGCAAACAATGTACGAGTTTGGGAACGTAAACCAGACGGGACGGAAATACATGGAAGGAGAGATGCGTGGGCAGAAAGGAGACTGTTAGAACGCGTAACGGAGATCAAAGAAAACTCTAACGCCCATATGGAGAGGAAGGGGGTGGTGTGCCTTGTGAGTTCAATGCGTGTGGCAACCGAGGGAGAGCGCGGCGCGCGCTGGAGGGGGGGGGGGGGGGGGGGGTGGGAAGCCTGGTGAGGGATGAGCGCGCGCACACGAAGTGTCTGGGAGCAAATGGAAGCACTTAAAAACAAGGGCCGAGGCCTCCAGGAAGCTGACGGTGGCCCAGGCCAGGCTAGCAGGGCGGTGATCATGACGAGGGGTTGAAGAGGCTCGTCGGGGGCCTCTTCGGGCCCTGCTGGTGGTTTTTTTTGGATAGCGGTTCATAAGCGGGGGTCAAGCGCTGTATGAGGAGGGGTGAAAGGGTGTCATTAAAGAGAACAAGCTTGACAGCGAAAAGCTCCACAGCGAAACTGACACAGCAAGCAGCCAGCAGCAAAGGCTAGTAGATAAAAATAATTAACAGTTAAAATAATGTAAAATATTATGACATACAGACAAACACATAGGAAACAAGCGGAAAACGAAAGCCGCCGGGAGAGCCTGGGTCGGGAATGCGAGCGAGGGGAGGCAGGCAGATTACGAGGGAAGCCGGATGGGGGCGGGAGAGCCTGGTGGGGGAGCGTGAGGGGGGAGGAGAGAGTGCGATGCGAGCAGCAGCAGGGAAGGCAATCAAGCGGAAAACGAAAGCCTCCGGGAGAGCCTGGGTCGGAAATGCGAGCGAGGGGAGGCAGGCAGATTACGAGGGAAGCCGGATGGGGGCGGGAGAGCCTGGTGGGGGAGCGTGAATGCGCGAGGGGAGGCAGGCGGATCGGGAGGGAAGCCTGATGGGGGCGGGAGAGCCTGGTGGGTGGGCGTGAATGCGAGAGAGGGGAGGTGCTGGTGTGGGAGGGGGGAGATGCTGGTGTGGGAGGAGTGCTGCTAGGGGAGGAGAAGCCGGTTGGCGCGAATGCGAGAGAGGGGAGGTGCTGGTGTGGGAGGGGGGAGTTGCTGGCGTGGGAGGAGTGCTGCTAGGGGAGGACTGGGCTGGGCTTGGATGCGATGCGCGTGCATGTACACGGGCACTGCATGAAAACCGCGGGGCTGAAAGCCCTTTGGTTTGAAGATGTTTTCGCCACATGAATTCTCGCTACGCTCGATGCGCTTGCGCGCATCGATAGGTCGCGAGACCTAAAAACGAATGCATGCCTGCATCATATGCCGGTAGGCCTGAAACATATGAAAATGTATGAATTTCCTTGTGTAGCACGAGATGCAAATTGAATGCGGCCATGTGCATCATTTTCCAATACTTGGTCAAGAAAATGTGCACACCTCAGGGCGATTCAGTATGCATCTCGTGATACACAAGACAATTTATGCATTTCACACTTTCACTGGGGCAAACATGAATATAATGTTAAGTATGTATTCGCTTTCCACTGTTAATGAGAGTCACACAGACCCAAGAGCACAAGGTTAGTCTGTATGAACCGGGGCTCGTGGAGGAGGCCCAAGGGACACGTGGGCCGGTGGTTCCTGGTGAGGCCAGTATAGGACACTGCCCAGGAGAACATGGTGTGCTCCGGGCACATGGTGAGCCGGGCGAGTGGAGGAGGTTGCTCAAGATCACAATCTAAATCCGTATTTGTAAAGCGCGAGCTATTCAACCTTACAGGTCTCAAGGTGCTGGGGGCCGTTGTGAAAATTAAGTGAGCTATTGCCCAGAGTCACATGGTGCTGAGCTGAGCTGCCAGCCAGAGACGGTGATGAACTGAGAACCCTGTGCTCCAAAGGCAGCTGCCCTGGCCGCTGCACCACACCTCTCCACCCAACTAAGTCAGTGACATGGGCTGGGCTGAACTCAAAAACTCAAAAACGACTTCTTTATAGAAGTGGAATCTACCACGGCCAACACACCGGGCTATTCTGCATGGAATAGACATGGGGGTGTGGCCTTTCAATTCTGGCGGTACATGGCAATTCACTTAGGGGATCGCTCTATAGAGGTTTGTCCAATAGAGAGTGTGATAGGGGTTCAGAATGCATGAAACTTTGAAGGTCAGTTTGATGTTCGAGAAGTTTCCGTGTTAATGGGGTTTGAAGTTTTGAGCATGTCAACATTCCCAGGAGAAACTGAATGTTCCTGTTCTGATGCAGTTGCTGGATTTAATTTTAAATTATGATGCATTCTCAGGAAAAATATTCAAGCAATGGAAAGTGGGAATTGGGAAACATGTGAACATCTTTTTTTTTTTTCAGCCGAAGCCATTCCGAGTCCCTGCATTCTGGTTGTATTCTTTATTTTGAACATGTGTTTTTATGAACAGGCCATGTTTCTTTGTTGGCGCCAATTCCAATGAATTCGATGGGCACAGTGGTTGAAGTGGGTGGGATCTACTGAGAGCGTTGTTCCAAAACTAAAATTTTGCAAAAACAGTTGCCCTTGTTAAATACAGCTGTTTGTGAACGGTTAATGCGGACCATAAGGTGCCTCTGGCAAAAGGGAAGGAAGGATCAGTAAATGGTTTTCATTGATGGAGTCATTTGAGGCTTCGTTGCGACAACACTGCCTCAAATGGAGCTACTTGTGAGAAGATGCATTTTTTATGTTTCAGCTTCAAACAAAGCTTTGAAGTAAATGTCAAGGATTTTGGTAGATCACTCACTTGCTTGGTAAATTATTGCAAGTCTTCGATGCACGTATCCTTCGCTGCATCACGCAAATACCCTTGACAGCGTTTGGTGGAGGTCTAAGTAGCGGTTACATGTAGATGAAAAAGTGGTGCAGGATCCTTGATGCAGGTGTGACTATAGGATTACACCACACTCCAGACACGCATGACCCGCGAACAGCCCAGAACAAGGGTATCTTTCAGTAAATGAAGATCAAGTCAGGTGAGAGCAGTAGGCCTCGCATATGTGCATGGAATGCATGTGAAATGCAGGCAGGGACACACACAAAACATTTAGATCTGACGAAGGCTCCAGACCCAGAAGGGGCTCACAATGGGGGCCGAAACATGTTGGCACATTCATACTAGGGTTAACTGAACAATTTGATTCAAGAAGAACCCTAATAAACTCATTATTTTACACATACCCAGGTACCCTACAAATAAAGGAATTCTTTGGGTATACATGGAGGTATTTTCAAACTTTCTATTCTGAATCTGGATCCCTGCTTATCCAGCAAGAACTTATCTAGGACCTACCATCATTTTGGTTGAGTCCGCCCTGGTGGTACCTGTCGTGTCTTTGTCAACGAAGCACAACAGGAGTCGTCTGATTCATTCAGGTACTTTTATTATTCTTGCTTACAGCACACGATCACACATCCTGCCTCCTGCCCAGTTCCTGGTTATCTGCCCGTCCCCCACTCCTTGACCGGAAGTGGTGTCCGGTTCCTTGCCCCCCTCCAACCAGTCGGATCCAGGGTCCTAGTTTGCAGACATGACAGAGAGATGGATGATGCCAAATGGTTGTCAAGATAGAGAGAGAGAGAGAAAGAGTGAGAGAACATTTGTCCTCGTTACATTTCTTCAATCAGTCTCTTTGGTCTTTTGCACTCTCTTCTTTGCCGTGTTTCTCCTTTTTCCATCTGCGCGTCCTCATCCTGTCTCATGCCTGTGTGTCCTGTTGCAACCTCTCCTCGGTCTTCATCCATGATTTTGAGTTCCTTGAAGTGCGAGCTGTTTTGCGTGATGTGGTAGAGTCCTGCTGATGCTGTTATCATGGGCCCTTTTACCTCGGTCACGTCAATGGCTCCTTTGAGAACGGGCTGTCCGATTTCCTCAGCTGCCGCTGCCGCACCACCATGGTATCCCCTTGCTTAAGGTGTGCCAGAGTGGCGTGCCTCCTTGCATCGGCTTATGCCTTCATTTTCTCCTTGGCCTCTTGGTCTTTGATGGCGATACTGCTCTGCTCTGGTGTTGCTGCGGCTTCCAGCTGCGGTAGCCTCATCCTGCTTGACCTGCCCAGCACTAGCTCGGTGGAACACCGTCATGTGGAGCTGTGAGGGGTATTTCGATAGTCTCTTAGTACTTGGCACAGAGCCTGTCCTATTGATATCTGCTCCAGGTTTGCTTTTTGGACAGCCTGTTTTATGTTCCCCATGAATCTTTCAATCATGCCATTTGCTTGTGGCCACAGGGGCGTTATTTTCCTGTGATGGATCCCTACATAGTCCATACATTTTCTAAATTCTTCCCCTGAGAATGGTGGACCATTGTCTGTCTTTAGTGTTTGCGGGGAGCCCCACGCCGCAAAGACGTCGTCCAGAGTTGGCAGTGTTGCACTTGCTGATGTTGACGATACTTGTTGTATGATGGGAAACCTGGAGAATTCATCGATTATCACGAACAGGTAATTTGCCGTTTCCAGGGGCCCGTAGAAGTCTTCTGCCAGTTTGATCCACATTGCCCACGGGAGCTCTGACATTTGTAGGTTCCAGTTTTGCTGGCTGCCCCATCATTTGGCAGATGTGGCAGTTTGTGACGGTGGCCTCCACCATGTTGTAAAGCCCCCGGAACCACAATTTCTCACGTAGCAGTTTCTTTGTTGCTACCATATCTCTATGTGTTTTGTGCGCCAAATTCACAGTCTGTCTCCGCAAAGATCTTGGCATCACTATTCTTGTTCCTCTCATTATTATTCAATTTTTGGTCTCTTATAGCTCTTCATGAATCTTTTTGAATGCCAGCATTTCCTCTTGATCACTCCATTTTCCATGAAGCTGTTGTTGTTGACATGCCTCCATCTCTGGTGTCCTGTTACCTTATGACCGCCTGCATTGTGGCATACCTCTCTGTTTCTAGCTCCAACTCCACCATCGTTATTGGTGCCGGAGTGTTTTGTTTTGGTACAAAGTTCAGGTATTCCTCCGCTATTGATGTTGCCTCAGATGTCTGTGGCAAAGGGTGCCGGGACATGTAGTGTGCCGGGTTGTCCTCTTTCCCTGGTTTGTGCACGATCTTGAAGTTGTAGTCCATCAGCCGTATGCGCCATCTCTCTATTCTAGGAGGTATTTTCACATTAGGATTTCCATAGATCGTTACTAGGGCCTGATGATCCGTTATGATGGTGAATGGTTTCCCATATATGAACATGTGATAGTGCTCATATGCCCATACTACTGCAAGGCTTTCTTTCTCCAGCTGTGAGTATGCCCTCTCAATGTCGGACAGGCTCTTGCTTGCGTATGCCACTACATTCTCAGGGACTCTTTACCCTGCCTATGCTGTGCCAGGATCGCTCCTAACCCCACCGGGCTGGCATCCACCGTCCATTCTGTGCACAGCAGAGGATCGAAGGTCAAGATGGTCCACCGCTATCACTACCTGTCTCAAACGCTTTGTTGCAGTCTTCTGTCCACATGAATGTCTGGCCTTGTTTCGTCAGTTCTCTCAGCGGTGTGCTTACTGTGGCAAAGTCTTTTATGTATCTCCCGCAGTAACTGTCAAGCCCCAGGAACGACCTCACTTCTGCAACATTGCTCGGAGGTTTTGCTTTTTCTAGTGTTTCCACTTTTCTGCGATCTGGTCGCATCCCTTATTTAGAAAAGATGTGTCTGAAGAACACCAGATCGTCTCTCCCTATTTCGCACTTGTCTTCATTCAGCGTTAAACCTGCTTGTTTCAGCTGTGAGCATACGTCCCGCAATGCTTTGTCATGCTCGTCATCTGTTCGACCAAATACCAGAATGTCGTCACTGTAGTTGAGGCTGTTTTTTACCGGCCTTATCACTTGCCTTATTGTCTCTTGAAATATTTCTGCCGACGATGAGATGCCAAAACGTAGTCATTTGTAGCGAAATAGACCCATGTGCATGGAGAATGTTGAAATATATCTTGACTGAGGGTCAAGTTCTAGCTGATGATATCCTTTGCACAGGTCCAGCTTCGAGAATCAGCATGTGCCGGTAAGGCAGCTGATCATGTCGTTGAGCTGTGGTCCAGGGTTTCTTTCTCGTTCAATTGCTGTGTTTGGTATCCTCATGTCGACACAGATGTGAATTTTGGATGTGTTCTTCTTTGGCACTGCCACTATTGGCGACACCCATTGTGTCGGTCCCACTGCCGGCTCTATGATGTCCTGACTTAGCAATGCTTGTATTTCCTCCTCTACTTGCGGTTGCAGTGTATCGGCGCTCGTCTGTGATGTTGAGCCACTGGTTTTACTGCTTCATTGATGTGCAATGTTATTTGCCGTACTTTTAGCTTCCCTAATCCATTCTTCTTCTCTGACATGTGGTATGTCATTGCTAGGAGGCCTATTACCTGCGCTGTGACGTTACTCAGTAGGCATGGGGCTGGAATGTCACCCTTTAGTACATGTATGTCTTCCTTGCTTGTTTGGTCTTTGTATATCAGTGTCTCCGTAAATTTTCCCATGTTGATCACTGGTTTTCTTGATCCCCACATGAATACATCAACTCTGGATGGCACTAGCGCTGGCTTAATTTCCATTTTCTCATATTCTGATACACACATGATGTTGCATGTGGCACCGCTGTCTAACACAAAGAGTGTTTTGTGTTGTCCCACGTCTATGGTCACAGTCGCAGTCTTTTTTACTTGATGTTTCTCTTTTAGGTGGATGCTTTCTCGCCCTTTGTCTTCTTCTGCAGAAACAACATCGGACCTCAAGTATAGCCGTTCTATGTTCTCTTGCACCGCTTCTTCCTCGGATTCAGCTGACGAGCTGCGGTTTGCCGTTTCCATGTGTCTGGCATATCTGTTTGTCATCATTTGCGGTCTTCCCGGTCTTCCTCTTTCACTTCTGAATTGTGTGCCCAGACACTCGCTTGTAAAATGATTGCTCCTGTTGCATTTCCTGCATGTCTGACCCATTGCCGGGCATGTGCCCGTGTGTGGGAACTCAGGTCTGCATCTGTAGCATGTTTTTTCTTGTTGTTTTCTTGTTGGTTGCTCATTATTCTCCTTCTTCTAGGTGTTCGTATGGCTGCTTCCGACCATGCGGTTTTCTTGTTCCATTCACCTCTCCTTACCCAGGTCCATCTGCTTTGCCTGCCCCTTCGCCCTCTCTTCTGCCCTGGCCATCGTTAGAATTTTCTCCAGCGTGGTCCGTTCTTTCAGAATTCGTGTGCCAAGTTCCATTGACCGACATCCCTCAATGATGCACAGGCGAATTGCTTGTTTGTTGTCGAACTTGTCAAATTCGCAGTGTGTGACCAATTTGCGCAGTCTTGTCGCAAAGTCGTTGAGGGACTCGACTGTGTGCTGAAAGGCAATTGCGAAGGTGTATCTCTCAAAGTCAATGTTTCTTTGTGGATCAAATTTGTCTGAGAGGCACTTATATGTTGCTGTTTGGTCATCCAGGAATGTCACTAGTAGTTCGTCTACTTCATCGCCTACGAGGTTTAAAAACAGATCCAGCTGCTTGGCGTCTGTTACATCCATGGCGCGCATGTATCTTTCAACTTAAAGATGGCCGCTGGGTCTTCCGCAATGCTGATTGGCCGCTATGCCTGACCTCAAGATGGCCACTGTCGTCTTACGAGATCTTGCGCGAGATTTCTTTCTAGTTTCAAGCTTGCTTCTCGAGACGTCGATGGCTTCTTACCGGCTTTCTGTTGTGGCCGTATGATTACTTATTCTTTTCTCGCACTGGTCCTGTTGCGGCCGGAGTGGGCTCCCGTGCCGTGACTCCGCTCTGTCACTCGGACCAGGGTGGGCTCCTGGCTCCGTAGCTCTTCACTTCTGGGGCACTGGACACACACACAAATATTCTCCCAAGACCTTTGTCGCCAGTTGTCGTGTCTTTGTCAATGAAGCACGACAGGAGTCATCTGATTCATTCAGGTACTTTTATTATTCTTGGTTACAGCACACAATCACACGTCCTGCCTCCTGCCCGGTTCCTGGCTATCTGCCCGTCCCCCACTCCTTGACCGGAAGTGGTGTCCAGTTCCTTGCACCCCTCCCACCAGTCGGGTCCAGGGTTCTAGTGCCCAGGTCACGACAGTACCATCCTACCAGGGTGTGAATAGCACCAATGCTAAAGCATGTCACGATAACATGAATGAGGCATCTGTTTCAATATCTGTTGATACCTTGGCGTATCAAGGGAGTTGCAACTTAGCTGGACCTTGCCCATCTTCCTCCTTCTTCTACTTTGCCCAGTTGCTCTTGTGTCATAACCCTTGACTGCCTCACACAGAGGAAACAAATTACAGGGAACATTGGTAGTAACCTATTTGCAAAGGGGAAGGGGTTTCAGAAGCAGTAGGCACTGGTCAAGAGATAACTGCCTACTCTCTCTGAAACATAAAAAAATATATTTTTTTGAAAAGCAGCCTGTTTTCGTGTATGGAAATTGGGTTGCTGTAAAAGACAGTCAACGACTTGGTGGTCTGCTGACCCTTGCAGGCCACCATCCCTTTGATTGTGACCAATTGTAGTGAGTAGCAAACTACAATCTGTCTAAACAATATTAATTAGGCAGGGCTGTCTGCGACTCACTATGATTTTTTATTGTGCACACTGATCCATTAGTACATTTGTTGGTTTGGAAAATCTACACTGTTTCCAGTTTTACGACTTCTTTCAGCAAATCGGTTCTTATTACATCTTGCCTCTAGTCTTTTGAAGAATTGACCCTAAAATTCCAATGTGATTGAGTCAATTTAGAAAGAGGGTCTCAAACATCAGTTAAATTATCTTTTTAAAAGCACCAGAAAACTGACATGGGGCTAATTCACAAAGAGTTTTCTTTCAGTGGGTGTGATTTACTACTGAAATTCAAGGAGTATGACACACCTTCTCACAAAAAGAAGCTTTGTGAATTGGAACCACAGTTTACATTCACCAGGAAGCTTGTATCATCCAAAACGATAAGTACAGCATCCCTCTCCCTACAATCTATAAATCCAGGCAACAGGTCAAATAAACCATTGCCTTCAACAAACAGTTGAAACTGATTAATGGCCACCTTGAATAAAGGCAGAATCAATATTGGGCGGTAGTTGCCTATTTCCATGAGTTCATGTGTAAGCTTTAATAAAAAAAGAAGCTTTACCTTTTCAGCTCTGGGGATTCAATTGCATTCAGCAAGAAAGTATTTACCAGATTCTTCAGCATTAGCCGGACATTCTTTGTGAAGGGCCATGGATAGACGGTCATTAGTAGGCCTAATGGTTACAATCCTTAAATATATGAGCAGCCATATCAGAATACAAAAGCAAGAAGTAAGACAGCTTTAGAGGATAAATCAATAGCCATAGATCAGGGACATATCTGTCTTCTGACACTCGAGATGTTAAGGAACAGTTACGTTCTACGTCTGTCACCCATTTTTAGGCCTCAGCTACAAACAGCTTTTTTTTTTGCATAGACAGGCTTGTTGTTTACAATAAATAACATATACTTTATAGGAGGATTTGGGTTAGCCATTTGCTCATAAATAGACGGCTTTTTTGTCTGTCTCAATTGGTTGCTATGTATTCAGTGCCTTTCCTCTATGTGTTATTATGTGATGACTTGTATTCTTCTACTGCATATTTGAGGGGACTTTTTAAAGTTAATTCTATTGAGCACTCCATTGAAGTGCATGTATTTCCTCTCTCTCTGCTTTTTCCTTTCCCGTCTTTATTTTGCTTCCCCCTCTTCCCCTGCTCCCAGGTGCTCCCTGCTCCACTCACCATTCCTCTCACCATGTCCCAATTCTATTTTTGTTATTATTATTATATTTGCTTTTAATGAGGGCCTGGTAGCTGTACAGTGTTGCAGGACTGCTCTCGCCCTTTTTTGTGATTCATGCAACTTTCTATTCACTTTTTATTAGACATTTTTGCTTACCATTCTGATATGTCCTCCCTCCATGTGTAAGTAGAAAAACTGTTTTCCATGCATCATGAAGCATATGGATGTATGAAGGCACATGCGCCATGAGAAAAGCCAGCCATGTTAGAAAACCCATCACAAGATTTCCGGCCATGCATGCACTTGTGACTTTACATATGCGTTTACTTGCACTCAGTAAACAGCATTGGCAAAGAGTACCGCTTTTTCGAGGAGGGACTTCTAAGCTTTGCAAATTCCTTGTTTTAAATCTATTCAGCTCAATGCATTTAATGGGGTGCGAGATTGTGCTCCTCTTTCAAATGGAATATTCCCTCTCTTTTAATTTTTAAAGCAATGCAGAGTGGATTTCAATTTTATATATTGAAAATGAGTCTGTTACAGTATTATTGAAACCTTATCACATTCTATTTATAAGTTATCATGCAGCAAAGGTATGGCATGTTACATATCTAATATAGGATGAGCAGATAACTTGGGAGCATCTGAATGAATGTGAGAATTTATAAAGCACACAGAAACCTCAAAACGAAGTTTCCCAGCACTGCAGGGGAAAGAATGGATTTACAGCTCCAGCAGAAAATGCAGTTCCACTGATTATATTACAACATCGAACAAGAGGGTTTCTTAGATCAGGCCCGTGAATGCTCATGTAATTGCATGATTTAGTTAGCATTCGCTGCACCTTTTTGTTTTGCAGGCGCTCTTTAGTCTATTCGAAACTGATCTTGTTTATTTCTGAGAAATACTCCTTGCTAAGTTTCGCTTCTGAAATGATAAGTTCTGTTTCAGTAATGAGTAAACTGTTCATGTCATGTCAATGTATAACTATGCATGTCGATTTTATTTCCCTCTGTAGCACTCCTAGCGACTGTACCGATGGGGCTCCACTCTGAGTGTATACGAATAAACAGTTATTTGTTTGTATCTTCCACTGTCTGACCAACTCTTCACTTGGCACGGAAGGCTGAGAGGAGGTTAGTGGTGACCCGGGTAGCCCTAGCGTGTCACTTCCTTCAATAGGCGCCTGAACAGGGACTCTTTTGGGTGTTGACCATCCCCTTTCCGCGGACGGCGGGGAGGACGAGGACATCATCAGGCCGGACAGACGGCTCAGTGATCCCTGCTTGAAGAGCGAAGTTTCTCGCAGCTGCAGACTTTGTCCTATCGGAGGGTGCCTCGCCCAGCGGTCATCCCGACTGGAGTCCTGAATGGCAAAACGCTTCATCTGACTGTTTGGTCATAAGTGTCAGCAGTGGAGAACTGGTTTGTTTGTACTTCGGATATCAGGTGAGTCTGTTTTGGTTCTAGGTTGATATGATACCATTGTGGTTTGAGTTTGTTTCAGTCTCAGGACTGTTCTGATGAAAAGTGTTTGCAAATACTTTGCCAGGTAAAATAACGATTCACCTTTTCTTTTGCAATGCCTGGTTGTAGCAAAATGTGGTGTTTGTGTTGTCGTTGTTGCTCTGCAGATGCCCAGTTAGAAGAATCTCAGCCTTCGCCTCCTGAAGGCAGTCCAAATTTTGATATGTATGTGAAACACAGCCTTGGCCCTATTAGGTTAAGTACGTTATGGTACAAATATACGAGGGAAAATGCCGAGTTACAGTGGCCTTTGATGGGCTCTTTCGATGAACAGAAGATTGGGTTTCTTCAGGAACAGTTGTTTAAAAGACACAGAAGGCAGTCTATGTTTGATTCTCTTCGTAATTGGCAGAAGGAGGCCAAGGTGAGGCAATTAAAAATGGAGAAGGATGCTAAAAAGGGAAGGATGCACACCCTTACACAAAAGGCTGTGGTGTATGATAGGGTAAAACAGGAGACAGGAATAGAGTGTGAAAACAGAAGATCTCGGTTGCATATTGAAAAGTCTTATGTGGCTAAAGAGGAAGAGCATACTTTTGTTGAAGCTCTGTTGGATACTCGACCCCCACCCTCCTATGCTACACAAAGGATATACCCAGTGGTTTCCCCTCAGCAACAACAGTCTGCCCAAATTGTCCCCATTTCTACAGCTGTTGTACCTATCTCTCTGGTCACTACCCTCAATACTCTTTCTCTTCCTGCACTATGTTTGACGACAGTGATATCGGTTACTTCTACTGTTCCGACTTCTGTGCCCTCTATTCATTCTTCTACCATACAATCTTTGGCTACCGTCCTTCCCACTACTACTGTTATTTATCTCCCGTTGTCTTTGAATACTGATACACCTGTACGTGGGTTTGAAGAAAGGGAATTGGCAAGATTTAGGGAACGAGCAGGTCCGTTGGTGCGATCTGAAGTGGGAGAGGATGAGAAGAAGGTAATAGCAGGTCAGGCAATGCAGTAGGGTTGTAATGTCATTTATAGTCTTGAGGACATCTGGCAGGTTGTATTTGATTTCAAACCCTTTATACAGCAACATGCCCTTAAGCACATGTCTGCTACACTGATTGATCTTTGGCATACGCATATTGAAATGGAGGCTCCCCAAATATTATTTGATATTAGGGATCGTGTTTATGTTACTGACTTAGCACTGGAACAAGTGTTTGGTAATATTTCTACTATACTCTCTTATAGAGGCAGATTATATGAAAAGAGTCCTACTCAAATAACTCAGTTCCCTATGCGTGAAGTCCACCAAATTTATCATCAATAAATACCTGCATTGACGGATCAGCACAGAGCGACCATGAGACCAGCTGTGGCTGCCCGTTTTCAGGAGCAATAGGTTTATACTCCATGGAAAAGGAGTGAGGTTTTAGCCCTTAAGGCTACTTTGTCCGATCCCAGAAAAAACGCTACTGCCTATTATAAATAATTGACAGAGGCTGCCTCTTTTACTGTAATGACTCTTGCTGACTTTGAGATGTTCTTTGGTCTCTTTGTTCCGATTGACATTTGGCGGCAGGTACATACTCAGGATCATGTCGCTGAGTTGGGCGGAACGTGGGATGTGATTAACTGATGGGATCGCGATAGAAAGCCAGGGGGTAAACCGCGTGCTGAGATTCTTGCCTTGCCTGGTCGTATTATTACATGTATGCATACAATTATTCCGCCAAAGAAGGTAAGCTGGGATAGAGTGACTGTCAACAGAAGAGGGATGAGAGTGTGTCTGATTTCTTTACTAGGTTTGAAGATATGTTTTAGAATTACAGTGGGCAGGAAATGTCCATGGAAGGAGGAGTTAGTTTGTTCATTGATAGGTTTGTCACTAGCCTTCTTCCTGAAATAATGACTCATTTGCAGGTGTCTGAGAGTACTTGGTCAACGTCTTCTCCTTCTGTTATTATCAATACAGCTCAATATTATGAGCATCGAGATCAGAAGGGAAAAGGCTAAAACTGACAAAACACATAAGGATTTAAAGACTAAGGTATTGTTGCAGCAGGCATACCGGGGTAACACCAAAGGACGGGGAGGTCTTTACTGACAACTCCCACGTCCTAGGCAGCCTTCAGTGATACCCTTGGGAAAGAATCAGTGTGCGTATTGTAAGGAGGAAGGACATTGGCGTAGACAGTGCCCTGTGCTTTTATGGAAGGTTTCGTCCCCTAGAGGATGTGGTTCTGCTAGTAAAGGCAGTGGGACTGCCATAATTAAGAATGCTGTGGCTCCTGGGGACCGTTCTGATAATAATTATTTTGAAGACCCTAGATAGGTCAGTATTATCATGATGATTATGATTTTGATGATGTGACAGGTATGTCTTACAGTTAGGACAGCCATATACAGGGTGAGAGACTAGTTCAGATACCTGTAGATCAGCGTGGTCCTTTTGTCACAGCGGATTTGCAAGGCTTAACTAAGGAATTTCTGGTGGACACAGTATTCCTATACATCCAGATAGTAGGTACCTGTTTGAATTTACACTGGCCGGCAAAAGCTTTACATTTTGTCATGCTCCTCAGGGCTATACTGAGAGTCCTAGAATCTTTAGTCAAGAATTAAAAGGTCAGTTGGATTCACTGTCACTCCCTGCAGGTAATGTATTAGCGCAGTATGTTGATGATTTGTTAATTGCTTCTGATACAGAACAAGGTTGTAAGGATAGTACTGTGAAATTACTGTTGCGTTTGGCACATCATGGCCATAAGCTAAGTCTCACAAAGTTTTAGTATTGTCGACAGGAGGTTACGTATTTAGGTCACCTACTGTTGCAGGAAGGTTGGAGGTTGACTCCTGAGAGCATTAGTACCATTGCTAAAATGCTCCTTCCATAGACTCAATGGGATGTGCGTGCTTTTATAGGCATCACTTCCTACTGTCGTCAGTGGATTCCCAATTATTCCTTACTAATCAAATTTCTGCTTGCATTAACAACAAAAATAGTGCATGAGCCCTTGCCTTGGACCTCAGAGTGTCAGCAATCTTTTGAGCAATTAAAAACTGTGCTTTGCTCGGCTCCAGTGCTTGGTACACCTAACTATAGTAAACAGTTTGGTCTTTATGTTTATGAGTTGGCTGGCTGCGCTCTTTCGGTCTTGACTCAAAAGTTTGGGGCTAAACAGAGGCCTTGTGCTTATTTTTCTGCAGTGCTTGACCCTGTTGCTAGGGTCCTTCCGAGCTGTTTGAGAGTGGTTGCAACTGTGGCCACTTTAATCAGGCAATCCACTGGACTCATACTTGATACAGACCTCACAGTTATGGTACCCCATGCTGTGGATACACTTTTAAATAAGACAAAGACACAGCACCTCACCAGTGCACTTCTTACTGGCTATGAATTGAAATTGTTTGCTAAGCATGTTACCATCAAAAGAAGTGCCACTCTGAACACAGCCACGTCCCTACCCCTCCCTTCTGAGAATGATGCAGTTGACAAACATGACTGGGTTTTCCGGACAGAAGAAGAGAAGACAGGATGGGAAGACCTGACTGATGTTCCCTTATCTGACCCCCAAGGAGAACTATATGTCGATGGCTCTTGTTTTAAAATACCAGATGGAACTACCACTGCGGCTTATGCTATCACTACGTTGCGTACAGTGGTAGAGACATCACGGGCCCCCTATCAGTCAGCCAATGCCGCTGAGCTTGCTGCCCTTATATGAGCTTATGAATTGAGTGAAGGGTTGGTTGTCAATGTTTATACAGATAGCCAGTACGCATTCGAGTTGCCCATAAGTTTGGCCGACTGTGGGCGGAAAGAGGGTTCCTTACTTCTCATGGTACCAGAATATAGCATGGACACCTCCTATTGTGACTGTTATCTGCATTAACGCTTCCTAAGAAATTGGCAATAATTAAATGCAGTGCCCATAAAAAGATTACTGATAACATGGGTAGAGGAAATGCATTTGCAGATCAGGTAGCCAAGGAAACGGCCCGAAGTAAAATGAAAAGAATGTTTGTTGCAGGTCCAGCTAGATGGGTTCCCGACGTTACTCTGTTTGAAAATACTGTTGAAAGTGTAAAAGAGATACAGAGTGAAGTATGTTTTAGTGGTTATATGTGCGTTCAGTAAATGGGTTTAGGCTTATCCCACTAAAGACAATACGGCCATTACAACTGCGAAAATACTCCTTAAAGAGTACTTTCTTCACTACGGAATGCCCCGAGTTATCTGGAGTGATAACGGATCTCATTTTAATGGGAAAGTGATAACATTAATTTGTGAGGGTTAGCATACTGCCAATCATCCTCAGTCAGCTGGCCATGTTGAGAAGGACACAACAGTACTCTCAAACTGAAAATGGCAAAAATCCAAGAAACTAAGGGGTTGCAATGGCTGGATGCTCTTCTATTAGCTCTTTTGTCATCTAGAACTATAGCACACTCTAGAACTGGGTTGTCTCCATTTGAGGTAGTCTTTGGGCACCAGGCGAATGTTTGGGATGTCACCCGATCTAAACGCTTCTCTGAGATTGAATATCCTGTGTTGCTTGATTATCTTGGCAAGTTAACAGAACCCTTGCGTTCTATTCATGAACAGGTGTACGACTCCATACCTCCAAAACCTGAGGGACCAGGCCTTGACACCCAGCCTGGAGACTGGATATTGATTAGAAATTTCCAGCGGAAGAAAAGTCTGGAACCCTTATGGAAAGGTCCTGAGCAGGTTCCACTGGTTACTCAAACGGCTGTTAAAGTTGAAGGTCGGAAGAATTGGGGGCACTGCACCAACTGTAAGAAGATACCTTTGCCATTGCCTTATGACCAGTGGGTTAAAGAAAGAGTAGAGGATGTTGACTGTGAGCAAGTGCCCAGATTTGTTCCTTTCAGTGATGCCCAACTTATTCGTACTCGAACGGATGGGGAAAATGATGATGTTTTGAACTAGGCTGTCCCACCAGAGTTTCGAACTATCCATGAGCCTTTGTTCTCTGATCATACAGTGCCTGGGGTTGCCAGGTACGAATTACATCCTTGGACGAGGACCACGAGCATAAGGAGAAAAAAGATTATTAATTATATTAATAATAATTGAATTTATAAAGCGCCTGGTTACACTGTATTAGTGTGTCCCCGCGCTGTAAAAAACGGCAAAGCCAGAGCAACTGCTGCTGTTACTTTCCCCCTGCCCAGAACCTAGAACCGCCCTACTCTTTGGGAAACAGGTGAGTTTTCAGCTCTTTGGGGAATACAAGCTCTGACGTCTCCAGCCGGAGATTCAGAGGAAGTCTGTTTCACTGGTGGGCTGCCAAAACACAAAAGGAATGCCAACCCATTCTCACTCATCTGAATTTCGGAACCTGAACCTGCCCCGTCCCGCTAGATCTCAGCTGTTGGGTAGGGTGGTACAGGGTTAACAGGTTATGGAGGTAGGTGGGCCCTTTCCCCTGTAGGATTCGGTGGACAACACATAAGGCTTTAAACATCACACATTCCTTAATCGGAAGCCAATGTAGTGTTCTCAGTGCTCTCTTCGACGGCGCTCTCTTAGGCAGCATCAAGACCAGGCGTGCAGCTGCATTCTGTATGCGTTGCAGCCTCTGAGTGCACTTAGCATTAGCTCCCAAATAGAGGACATTCCCATAGTCCAGTCTTGATGTTATTAAGGCATGGACCATGGTTTTCCTGCCGTTAGAGATGGACTGTGCAAGTTAGGAAACTTTTGAGTAGCAGCACCGGCGTGGGATCAAGAGTACCTCAAATTTTGCATCTGCTTTGTTGGGTTGTTTGACCATTAGTTAGGAAAGTATACTGTGAGGGTCCACCGCCGGTGCTCAAGAGCGCCAACTGATTGATGGAGGATAGGAGCCTGTACCAGTGAGGCTCAGCCGTACACTGGGAACATTCATATCCTCTTATCATTTCCTATTATGCATCTTTTTGGTAGACCAGTTGATGAGGAGGAGCAGCCCATTTTTCTTTGACAATGTCATATAATGTGGCCTGTTCGAAGCAAAATTGTGTGTGTTGTTGCTCTGGTAATGGTAGTGGTAACCGTGTGGGGGTGTTATGGTTCTTGGAGGATGTATATGGTTTTCCGCATCCGGTGAACCGAAATCGCTACTCACTCGATCCTTGACAATTAGCCGTTTTCGCTGCAATAGAAGGCATTATCTGCCTCTATCACAACTCGCTATGTACCTTACAGCGTTTGTTATATACCGTACCTTTTGGTTCCTACATTTGGTTAAATGCCCGACTAGGACCGGGTTGGAATTATCACCGGTCCCCCGATACCTCGTGATCCCACTCGTGTTCAGCCCTGAAGAGTCACGGGTTAACACCCGATCTGATGAAACACGTGTCGGCTGGTTTCTTGCTCCTTTGGTCTCCTTTGATAAGAGGACATCCACTCACCCATTAACACAAACAGAAGGAACACTTGTGTGCGATTTTATCCTCAACATACTGTGATTACTCATATCATAACATTTGGTGTGTGCTCTTGACTCTTTTTAAATTATTCAGAAGGGTGAGCTCTCTCCACCCTTTGTTATCAGAGTATTGGGTTTCCTCTGACCAAGAAGAACGAACCACTATTATAATTTCTCCCTTACTCAACCCCTACCTGCTGTGCGCCATAACATTTCTGAACACTCAAAACACATCGCTGAACTCTAATGTATATGGTACACCTACACTGGATATGGCCAAACACCTTCCTATGACACTAGACAAAAGGGCCACAACAAATAATGTATTTGTGGTAGGGCATAAGAGATTCTTTGGAATGGGACTGCTTGTTATCCTATTGGTTCTGCTGCCAGCCTCTGGACAGCATAACCTCTGTTGCTTGTTAATTACTCGTACACTCGGCCACCAGATTTTGTGGAAGTCAAGGGTATGTTTGGACTTGGTTATCCCGGACCATGTTTATATCACAGAAAGCCACAAGGTAAGGGTTACCCTGGGTGTGACAACAGTACGTATTGTGACAACTTTGATATGGAGGAGCAGAATATAACGCTCATAGGTTGGCATTACAAAGAGATTACACTACCTCAGAAAGTTGGTTATTACCCTGCTTGTTGCCCCATAATGAACTTTACAGACACTTCTTTGTATATAAATTGTTCGGAAACGATATTGTACAAAAAACTGTTTCCATAGAGCATAAATCAAGTCCAAGTATATTGGGAATGAATTCCAGATATTCTGCAGTAGATTATGATGGATCGATGTGTGAACACCCGTTTTCTGTCTAATGGGACCTATACCAATGTTTATAATGTTACTGAAGATTTGGATTTTGGGATGATGTTACCCCTGGATGTTCAATGTAAGGATATCAAGCCGAATAAGAGATGGGTAAAAAGAACTCTAACAAAACAGTTCTGGGAAGGGGTCACAGATATCGAAGTGAATAGTTATAACAATGGTATCACATTTGGATATATTTTGTCCTCCACATTCTCCTTCGGTGGTATGGCCATGGCCAGGGAGGTAAGAGCTGGAGAATATTTTGGATGTAAATTGCACATTTTGTCCAATACCATAGTGGCGGCTTTGAGAGATATCGCTACCCAATCGTAAAGCATGCAGGTGTATTCGAAACAGACTAGATGTGCTGTAGATTTCTTATTGGCCAAGTCTGATGGTGTGTGCGCTTTAGTTGGTGATCAGTGTGTTATGGGGATAGAAAATTAGGAGAAAAACATAACACAACACATTCTGGACATCATTGAAAATGTCAAGGGCATGGAAAGTTGGAACTGGAGTTCATCCCTGTTTGGTAGCTGGGATTGGATTTTTGAGTGACTGATTTATCTTGTAGTGGTGGTGGTGCTTTGTTGCATTCTCATTCAATGTCTCCCTCTTTGCTGTTCCTATTGTGCCTCTATGTTCACACCCAAACAGAAAGTATTGGCTCATGTTACAAATGCTGCGATGATGCTCCAGGAAGATGTAGACTATCTCATGAATATTGATGAAGGGGTATTCGAAGATTCCTCCCTTCTTGCTGTTTTCCTCCTTGATATTGATCGTAAGTATTCCAAATTCTGCTACTCTATTCCTTTTTGATATGTTCACACTGTTATGATGATGTTATCCCGATGTTATTCTTATTGTTTCCTTTTTGTGTGTACAGAAAATGTTTTTAGCTCACGCTAAAAGGAGGGCCTGTTAGATTAGGCCTGTGACTGCTCACGTAATGGCACGATTTAGTGAGCATTTGCTACTCCATTTTCTTTGCAGGCGCCATTTAGGCTATTCGAAACAGATCTCATTTACTTCTGAGAAATGCTCCATGCTAAGCTCCGTTCCTGAAATGATAAGTTCCGTTTCCCTAATGAGTAAACTGTCCATGTCAGCGCATAGCTTTCTCACTAGATAGAGGTCCTCTCCCACTTTTCTGGAGGCAGGCTAGGGTGAAACGACCTTATACTGTGGAAAGTTGTGCAAGATACGAGAGCAGAAACCTTTTATATGTATTTCACTGCCCAGCTACATCTGCTTGGAAAATTCCACTGTGTGCGTGTCTTTGCCCAACTATGAAATGTACATAATGTATCTCTATGCTTGATGATTTTAGTTCCCTCTGTAGCAGTCCTAGCGACTGTACAGATGGGGCTCTTCTCAGAGTGCAAACAAATAAACAGTTATTGGTTTGTTTTCTCCACTGTCTGACTGATTCTTCATTTGGTCTGGAAGGCTGAGAGTAGGTCAGTGGTGACTCGGTGGCCCTAGTGGGTCACTTCCTTCAGATTTTAATTGATTTCTGCACTTGACTAGTTTGGATTGGATACTTAGGGCCTGATTATGAGTTGCTTATAATATTCTGACCCATGCTTAGGCTCCTCTTTATCCATGGGTCTGAATTCGGGGTATGAATGTATTTAACATATGCGATAATTATCGGATGCAGTAAATAACTTAACATTCGTTACATTTTGTCAGGTCAAACCTGCCAAAATGTAACAGGGGAAACCATACAGTATTTACAGTATAATGCAGACTCTATTGCGTTAGACACCAAAATCTGCATGTTATTCCCTATGAATTTATAATAGATGTTATTTATGGCACCTGATAAATAATGTACCCTGAGGTATTGTTATTCATCATGGGTGATAAAAAAATGCCTTAACTCGTAATCAGGCCCACAGAGAGAAAGGCAAGGTGATCAACGCTCTAGATGTAGTGACTGCCAAAGAACAACCACCAAAACTGACCTTTTTGAACTTGGGTGTCATAACCAAATGTTGGGAGCCAGATCACAAAAAATGAGGTGGTAGATACCAAGAGAAAAATGAAGACATATAGGTCTTTGACCTGTCAGATAGATAGCTTTGGAAAGACAAGCACAGAGCTTTATATAAGTTTCTATTGTCACTCTGCAAACAATGAAGACCAGACAGATGAGACAAAATGGGCGACCTTCTATTGAGGCCTATAAGGTTGTATGTACAGCTGCCTTTTTTAAAACTGTATATTTACGCTTCTCCTGATACTTGCACACCTGACCCTTGGTGCTGTTTGCCACTATCAATGCTTCCAGTTGTAGCGTCTTCTCCAGCCTTGGCACATGCAAATGAAATAAGCCACAGAGGAACTGCAGGCAAATACTTCTTTATTCCTCAGCATACACTCTGCGTATTATCTCATACTAAACACAAACTACACCCTAACACCTCCCACATATCACATGTTTCCTTTCCAGAGTCCGTCCAGACCAACAAGGGTCCTAGAGCACATAACATCATTATGCTACATTTACCATTTGTTAAATGAAACGTTGCAGAAATCACAAAAAATCACATTTCCTCTATTAGTCGATGAGGTGCTCACACTTGTCTGCCGGCTCGTGAGACCCGAGATGATCGAGGTCCATCCTGATCAGGCATCGGTGACATAGGCTCAAGTGCTTGAGCAGGACCATCTGGCAGAGTCATCTCACGCATAGTTTCAGAACTCGACAAGTGTTGCGGTAGGTGTTTAAAATGTGATGCGTCCCTAGTGATGTGCTGTCACCATATGTCCTTGCATGCCACTACCTGTAGAAGATCAGTGGCAAACAGAGTGTCTGTTTTCCGTTTTTGTGTCTGATAACCAGTACCCAGTCTCCTTTGTAAAAGGCTGGCTCTCGGGCATGGCAGCGACTATCTGCATACGTTTTCATTATTTTTGATGTCTCAAATTTTGTCAGTATTCACTGAGCGATCTGGGATCCATTGAGGCAGTTTTGTTCTGATGGCTTTCCCAAATAGCAAAGTGACTGGACTCTCACCAGTTCCAAAGTGAGGAGTTGATTGATAGGACCAAAGAACCTGGCACAGAGCTTGGTTTAGGTCGATTCCCTCCAAGGACGCTCGCTGAATGACTCTCTTGAGGGTGCCCATGAATCGTTCAACTACACCATTGCCCTGGGCCCTGAGGAGTGTACTCTTTTGGTGCTTGACATTGAGTCGGACAAGACCTTTGATGAATTATTTGCTGTTAAAGGGCAGACCATTATCAGATTTGAGGATTTTGGGGAGGCCCCATGTTGCAAGGATGTCATCAAGCCATTCTATGACTATGTCATGGGTTGTTGAAGATAGTTCTTCCTTCAAAGGAAAACATGAATATTCATCTATGACTACCACGAGATGGTGTCCATTTCCTGAAGGGACAAAATAGTCAACTGCAACACTCTTCCAAGCATTATCACTGGATATTGCGTCACCTTGAGAGACAAGCGATTGCAAATGTGGCATATTTTTAGCTCCTTTGTCAACTCGCTTATCTAGCCGACGGAACCACACTCGATCTTGTAGTGCTCATTTGGTGGCTATGATACCAGAGTGTCCTTCATGGGCCAACTTGATAATCCGTTGTCTTAGACTTTCAGGTGTGATGATTCTTGAGCCTCTCAGTATTACACCTTCTTGGGTGACTGCTAACTCATCCTGTACATTTCTGAACTTTTGGAATCTAACATCATCAGCAAGGGGGAGACTACTTTGCCTCCATGATTTCATGGTATTAAGCTCTTTGATTATGGTCAGGTCTTTATCCGCATTCGTGGCAGCAATGATTTGTTCCACAGACAGAACCACTGGTTTTTTGGAACTCACAATAAAGTTGAGATAGGCTTCAGCTGTCTTTGATGTCAAACTGTGCCGAGGTAGCGGCACTTGTGAAAAGTAATCTGCTGGGTTTTGATCTTTCCTTGGTTGATGCACAATCTCATAGTCATACTCTTGCAGTCTCAACCCCCACCTCTCAATACGAGGGGGCATCTTATCCTTTGGGTTTTCAAAGATTGTAAGCAATGGCTTGTGATCTGTGATGATAGTGAATACTTTTCCATAGAGGAATACATGAAAATGTAGGCAGGCCAACACCACAGCTAGACTCTTCTTCTCTGGCTGAGAGTAGGCATATTCTGTTTCAGACTGGCTTCGACTGGCATAAGCCACAATGGGTCTATGGGTATTCGGATGGCCATTGAGTTTAGAAGGATTGCAGCTAGGCCATCTGGGCTCATATCATCCGTTATTTCGGTATGTTACTTGGGGTCAAAGTAGACAATTTCAGCTGCATTCTCGATCGCATGTTTAATGTCTTTGAAACTCTGGTCGCGTTCCGGAGACCACTGAAACTGTGCATTTAGTTCCCTCAAGTCTCTCTATGGGGCACTCACTGTTGAAAACTTGATAAAGTATCCTGAGCAATAGTTGCCATTCCTAGAAAGGAACTCAGCATGGTATCATCTTGGTGGAGGGGGCAAGTGGAAGGCAGTGCTTGCACCTTGTATGGATCTGGAGTCGTTCCTCCATCAGAGAATATGTGCCAAAAAGAGTTTGATTTAATGAAACTCACACTTCACAGTGTTCACAGTGAGACCTGGATCAGCAAGTAACTGGCACACTTGGTTAAGGACTTTTTGTGTTCTTATGCTCTCCCAAAAACCTGTATGTCATAACTGAAATTGAAAGCATGAGTAACATGTTGAATTGCACGGGGAATAACATTGTGAAATATCTCTGCACCCGAAAATACTCCAAAACTCAGGGCCTGATTTCGATCTTGGCGGGACTCCAATCATCCCTCTGTGGCAAAGTATACAAGTACTCCACCAAGCTGATGGACTTGCGTCTGCCTATTTAGATGTGTTCTGGCTGAACCGCCATCCATGGCGACAAAGTGTTATCTGTTGCATAAATAATTCATGGCTGTCGACGCGGTCGACTCCTCTGCTGGGTAACATTACTCTGTCACCATCAGATGGCAGGATTGCGCGGAGCCTACTTAGATATAACAGTTGTGCAGGTGGTGTTCTAGTGACGTGTTGCAGAAGGAGTGATACCATCACGAGACGCGTTCAACATTGGACTATTCCTGTGGCTGTAGGAGAGAGGCTAGCATCACACTCCTGATGTGCGTTGGCTATTTGTGTTCACCTGCATACCACACTATAAGATACACACGATTCTTTGCTATTCCACTGCACCACACCATTTGCAAGCTGAACTTTTGCTAGTTAAGTCAAGGGTATTTTGTAGCTTTTTTTGTTTCTTCTCCCTTATATATTCTTTCATTCATATTTTTGTGGGTCATAACAGCGGGCTATATTTATCCAGGTCCAGCATAGGAGCCCATGTGCAAGACAAAAACAGAATGGTGAACACTATCTGTTGATGTGAAAGTAGTGAGTTCAGAAGTACAAACTAGAGGCAGCAGGAGGCCTCCTCCTTTCGGAAAAGGACCCTCACATACCCCCCATCAGGGGGTGTCTTGCTTCATCATCGGATCTGCTCCTTATCGGTTCGGCGCAGCAATACCCGATCGATGCCCTTGTTGGGTCCTTTTAGCGGAGGTCCTTTTTCCTTTTGCCGTAATTGCAGTACATGTGAGGGCCCTAGTGAGTGTAGATATAGAAAATACAGAAGTGAGGTTAAAACAGGAGGTGAAGGTCCACCCAGAACTATTTTAATGAATGTGGCCACTCTCCTGAATAAAAACGTTAATATCGCGCACCCCTGTTATAAGCACTGTTCCCAGGAAGGTGCGCGCCTGGGCGCCCGCACACCTCTGTTCTCTCAAGCACGCACACACAGCACATCCTGGAACAGTCACTCAAAACGACCTTACACTGGAGGAACGCAGGCTCATGGAGCGTACATAAATAGTTGCTGTAACCTGACGTATAAGTCACGTGACACGCGTCATTGCGCGGGACGCCGATTGATTCTTCCTATAATCGGAGTTGGTCTCTCATCACACTGATGTAAGGGACCCTTCCTTCCACGTACAGCGTGTCAAGCACTTCTGGGTGTGCAGTGGCAGTCACTTCCGTGGCGGCTCTCTTGTTCCTCACTAATCACAGGATTTATGAGGCAGATATGCTTCATATTCCTTCCGGAAGAGTTCCTTTAACTTGTCAATCGGTGTGGGCTAGTTATCCGAATGTATCGCCCAGCCTTATCTAGATTAGATGAAAATGCAGAGGGTATCTGAGTGCTAAAAACCACTTAAAGGAGGCAAGACGGGAGATCTCTGCTTGATTCGGTAATGCCGGCACATGTTTGTATCTTGACTTAAAAATGTGGTCATGCACGAGCCGAAGAGGGTATTGTAACTGCTGAACTAGTAAAACTCTTCTTTTTACTCTTAAGCACTAATCAACTGAATGTAATACAATATGATGTTTTTTCTTACGTTTTCTGATTTTATATAGCGCTTATTAGTCCTGGGAGCATTAGAGCGCTGTAAAATAGATTCAGCACTTAGTATGTAACACAAACAAAGAGTGAAGAGCAGTCAATATTTACCAACACTGTATCAGGTAACGTTCATCAATAAATAGAGCAGGGGAAAGCTGAGGTGCTTCCAAAGGTGGAATGAAATTATGGGAAGTTAACCTAAAGTGGCAAGAGAGTTTTGTGGTCCCTTTGAAGGCCACGTAAAATAAGGTCATGCGGATGTTCTGGGGAGAAAGTTCCAGAATCTTAAGGCAGTTCCATAAAAGGATTGGGGCATATCATGTTTTCTCTTGAAGGTGGGGGGGAGGGGAGGGAAGGCTCTAGAATTAGGGGCTGAGCACTTTTAGAGTACTGATTAGCGCCTGACATTTTTAGATAATCAGTTAGATGTGAGGGCGGAGAGAAGTGTAGGACTTTGTGCGTGATGCAGGCTGTTTTAAATTGGTATCTTCCCTCTGTAGAAAGCCATCGAAGGGAATGTAGCATAGTGGTGATGTGATCACATTTCTTGGGTTCTGAGACAAAGCATGTTGCTGCATGAAGAACTAGTCTGAGCAGTTCTAGATGGATTGTTCACCTTTGTTTAGTTTCTTGATATTTATGGTGTATTTTTTGATGCTCCGACGTCACAAACATTACTTTTGGCTGTATTTTAATTCAGATATTATTTTCAGTAAAATAAGTTTTATTTTAAGAGTATAAAAGTATATGGTTCCATTGAACAGCCTCTGACAAAAACCTTGTACGTCAAATTTCGTCTTGGTACTGTAATATTATGCACCCACACTGTAAACTCGAGATCCCATGGCAGTGACCTAAACGCAGCAAGTCTACATACAAGCATCTGAAAGCACACATTTGCGCTTTTAAACTTGCTGCATTTCTTTTGAAAATAGAGCGCAGCTGTGGGGCTGATTGTTTGCCTTTTGAAAGTATTTATTTTAAATGCAGGCCCTGATGGGCGCTGTGATTAACATAAATACTTTCAAAAGGCCAACAATCAGCCCCGCAGTTGTGCTTCATTAAGAAAATAAATGCAGCAAGTTTAAAAGCATGAACGTGTGCTTTCAGATGATCCTGGATCCTGAAACACAGGTTATGCTTTTAAACTTGCAGCAATGCCCATAGGGCTAAAAGCGCTTCAATCGTTAACCCCTTCTGTAGCACAACATGTAGGTGCAACTCTAGTTTACTGGAAGTGCTGGGATAGGGAGGTCAGTGGTTGGTTATTGGGCGCCTCTCTTTTGACACACAAGCATTCCTTCATTATTTCCACGCTCGTCTGTGAGAACGACTAGCGGCCTGGTCCCCATAGCACAGCAACGAACTCCTGCACAGCAAAGCGAGGTAGGTGGAGCACAAGGCTGAGCACTAGTTTTCACTACCTCTGTTTCCACACAAGTCTGCAGAGCATGATTGGTGCACTGGCCTCCTTAGCACAGCAACTAGCTCCTGCACAACAGCTATCCCATGCACTGCATAGCAGAGTGGGGCAGGTGCAGCGAAAGGCCAGAGCACTACTTTCCAATACCTCTGTTTCCACAATAGCCTACAGAGCACTATTAACAACCTGGTCCCATTAGCACAGCAGCTAAAACCTGCACAGCAGCTCATCTCTGCACAGCAGGCGAGAGAGGTACAGTGCAAGACCAAGCACTAGTTTTCACCACCTGTTTTTCCACACAAGTCCACCGAGCACAACTAGTGCCCTTCTCTCCTTAGCACAGCAGCTAAGCCCTGCACACAAGCTAGACCCTGTGCAGCAGCTAACCCTTTCACACTAGAGCGAGGCAAGTGTAGCACAAGACCAGAGCCCTAGTTTTCTTTACCTATGTTTCCCAAAATGTCATGCAGAGCATGACTGGCACCCTGGTTCTTTGAGAACAGCAGCTAACCTCTGCATAATAGCTAAACTCTGCGCAGCAGGGTGAGGCAGGTGCAGCACAAGCCTAGGGCACTAGTTTCCACACAAACACCCAACCTATTTCCACACAAGTGTACACTGCCATCTTCCTCTCTCTATCTCTCTATCTGACAACATTTAGCCCCGACAACAGCAAAGTGAGTCTAGACTTGCATCACTTGAACATAACTAGTTCATTAAGCCTCCGGGGGCAGCTGGCTACAAGGCTGATTAGTGCTTTATGATGGTTGGCACATAGTTCCACATAAACAAGACTCCAATATCGAATATGCTCCTACTCTTATGGCAGTGCACATGTCAGTTGGACTGGGGAAACTGCAGCAGGTGCATGAATAGCTATTAGAATCACACGGGCCTGGTGATAAGATGGTCTGTGGTTAATAGTGACTATTCTTGCAAAGCACTGCTTTCTCAGACCCTTAGGATAAGAGTTAACCCCTACAGCACACAAGGAGACTTTGATGGAGAACCCCTTGCAAGTACATTAGTCCCAGGGGGTGGGTGGAGGAGGAATAAGGTGGGTCTATGGTGAGCGGAACTGTTTTCACACCATTTCAAACCTGTAATGCATGGCTACTTCAAGATCACACATAAGTTAACCCCTTCAGCAGACAGTGATGCTGTGCAGAATAAAGCCCTGCTGGTGCCTCATTCGTTTACTAGATCACGAGGGGCCTGGCGACAGGGTGGTCAGTGGCTGACAGGGGTCGCCTATGTTCTCATAACCACCCCACCTCGATCCTTCCACACAAGCGGCTTCTCAATCAGCTCCTCACAGCTGTATAAATAATAATACATGATAGGGGAATTATCCCTGGCAGCTAAGCCGGCACGCTGCTAGCCAGACGTATAACACTAGGTGGTTGTGATCATGCACATTGCGATTTCAAACAGCATTAAAAAAAGCAGCATTAAGAAGCAACCAAGCTGGTACAAATGCTGCATGTGTTAAAGAACTCACCCCATTCGGGACAGATTTTTGTTTCATTGGTTTCTGGCAGGTGTTGACACTGAATAGTGCAGTGTCCTTGAAAAGGTGGGAGATATAAAGGGATGTTTGTATCATGATTTTAAAGAGTTCGTAATGAGCTCAATGTTGTGTTGTTCGTTCAAGGCCAAAGAACCCCAGGAGTTGGGGTCGATGCTGATGAGGAGCGCTTGTGTTTATTTGCGAGCCCACAGTGGCCAATGCAGCCCCTCAGTCTGACCCCCGAAGCACAACCACGGAGGTAACGCTGAGGGACAGACCCGGGTTCCATTGGTCGCCACATGAGTCAGAGAAAACGCTCCGCATCTTAGCATCAACATCGCCAACCACGTAAGAAGGAAACAAGGGGTCCCATTGGACTCACCTCAGGCTCAAGAATGCTCACCCGAACGTCCTTAGTGCGGCCACACCCCTCTGCGGGTTCCCGGTTGTGTCAAAGCACACGGGCATTAAGGCCAGCGTCTCAAGGCACAATATCAGCGTGAGCGTGGTAGGGGTTCAAATGTCCTTTCTCCTGTGGCCCCTGATGCGAGTGGTGTAAGGGCCACATTTAACCACCAGCGGTCTCGTCCATAGCTTGTGTAAGGGCAATTGTTCTTACTTGAGTTATCCACGCTGTTGGCGGGAAGACCTACCCTCACTCTGCCGGTCCCGGGAGGATACTGGTAGGCACAAGCGCTGTTCATTATAACCTCTCGGCGACCAGGGTGGTGGGTGGGTCCATCCTCCTCTGCATCAGTACTGCTAGAACGATAACCCAGACACCGCCCGACGCCATGTTTGAAGTGGTGAATTGTGCTTAGCCAATCAGTGGCAAAGGAAAGTCGAGGTGTTCAAACAAAGGTATGTCTGAGTTGTTATGTACGAGTGGGTACTCAGAAACACTATGCATTCGGTGTCATACTTGAAGTGGTGAGTAATGTGTTACCACTCCGCGTGGTGGGTACTAGCGGTTGAATATAGGTCTAGAAAGCAATAGACCTGTCGGGTCTCCACCTAAGTTATGAAATAATGAGGAGAAGGTAAATGAGTACCTCATAACACTATACCTATAAAAGCTAGTCCTGGTACTTGTGTAGTCACGTGGTGAAACAGTCATGTGCAGAGAGCGTGACTTCGAAGGTAGGCATAAACATGCCGGATAGCTCAGGTTAGAAGCAGTCCTATGTTGAGTCACACATAGGGGGGTTGTCAGATCTGCTAAAGTCGGTTAGTATCATTAGATCATCTTTGTGACAGTGATCAATGTAGTGATAAGATAAAGGTCTAGTCAGGTTGTCATCTCATCAGGGGCTCCCATGGGATGTCCTCTTTGAGGCCCTCTCTGTCTGAGGCTAATCACAACACCCACCTCTGTTCGATTCTGAAAAGGGTATCTTTGGTTACACCGGGGTGTGCTTCTAGGACACACCTCCTGATTGAGTCTGGTGGGTGGGCAGTTGGTCAAAATGTGTTGTAATTTTGGTGTTTGTTTTGTGGCACCTGAAATTACTACCGTGTTCTGTGATCTGTGTTCTCACTGGTCTGGTGGTCATCCCTATATAAAGGAGTTGGCATGGGCACGTTAACGCTTCAATACAGTTGGTTGTGTTGCAATTTGCATGCTTATTGATGTGCCACTTGAACCCGTTCGCAAATGTGATCTCTTTTGTCATTTTTGTACAAGGGCACACAGTGCATGAGCCGCAGGGGTAGTGCCCCCTCACTGGTGGCAGGTCTCACAGGGATCTCTGTACATTAGTATTTTGGACCTTTGGTCTGATATGTATGAGCATGTCTTTGAGAATGCTTGTCCGTTTAAAGACAAACTTCGGGTGTGGAAGTTTCAGACCACCTGTGTTCAGGATGCCCCAATGTTTTTTGATGATGTAATTTACTCGGTTGGAATCAGGTGTGAACGTGGTCACGCCCATGACAGAATCACCCAGTTCTTTTTGTTTGGTCTCTAGTAAGCTTTCTCTGTTGTTGTTTCTTGCTCTTTTCAGAGAGAGAGATATGTTACATTGGGGATATTCTCTTGTGCATAGGTGCGTGGCTAGGACTTCGGACACCTTTTGGAAGTCTGTTACTGAGCTACAGTTCCTTCGAATACAGAGGAACTGTCCAAATGGTAGATTTTGTTTGAGGGCTCTTGGGTGGTGGCTACTGAAATGCAACAGGCTATTCTTGGCAATAGATTTACGATAGAGTGTAGTGGTGATGTACCCACCATCTAACCTTATCAAGTGACCCAGGAACGGTATCTCACATTCAGAAATGGTGCTGGTGAACTTTAAGTAAGGGTTAAGGGTATTTATCCACTTACAAAAGTCTTCGCACCTTGTCCAATCACCTTTCCAAAAGATCAAGATGTCATCGATAAATCTCTTCCATAGGAGCACATTAGTCAAAAAACGTTGTTGGAATTAAGAATCTCCCTCTCCTTGAACGCTGCCATGTACATGCATGCCAGGCTCGGCGCAAATGTGCTCCCCATGGATGTGCCCTGTGTTTGGTGATACAATAGTTTATTGTATTCAAAGAAGTTCTCCGTGGGCTAATGTGGCACAATCAAGTATGAAAGCCACTAGGGTTGAGGAGGACATCTGAGGTGTCTTTTACAAAAGAGGGAGTAACCCTGACCAGGGGTTGAAGAAAATAGTCGCAGAACTTGGACAGTGGCTCTAGGATAGAGCCGAACCCTGAGACAATGGGTCTCCTAGTGACTGAGAAGACCCCCTTGTGCACTTTGGGCAGAGTGTAGAAATATGAGATGTTTGTATGTTTCATAATGAGGAAAGTAGCCTCTTTTTTGGCGACTCAACCCTCTGTTTCAGCTGTAAAGACCATGGTGGAAATGGTAGTGGTAAGACGAGGTGTGGGGTCTTCTCTTATGGGGGTGTAGTATTTCCGGTTGCTCAATTGTCGTAGGTACTCTGTGTCAAAGTCAACAGTAGACATAATGACAGTGGCTCCGCCCTTGTAAGCCTGTTTAATGGTTATTGAGGGATCATCCGCCAGAGCCATGACAGCTGCCAGTTCATTAGAGGATAATTTGTGGAAGGGGGCAGGTGTTGTACTGCTCTTGAGATCCTTGAGCACAGCTTGCTCAAAGGTAAGTACCTTGTGGGGTACCATCCCACTATTGGGTGTAAAAGTGGAGGGGTTTCACAGCCCAGAGTCATCCTCAGGTGACATAGGTTTATCTTGGAAAAACGCCTTTAGGCATAGTTTGCGGTAAAAGCCTTGGATTTCACAGGCGTAACGAAATTTGTCATTTTTGGGGGTAGGGACGAATCCTAACCCTTTCTGGAGTACAACCTCTTCAGTAGGTGTCAAAGGTCTAGGGGAGAGATGGATTATTAGTTTCTCTTCCCCTTTGTCTGGCTCCTTGTCTCCACAGAGTGAGTCAGTTGTTCCTGCCACTGTACTCTTTTTTGGTGACCTCTTCTGCGCCCTTTTCCTCTGCCCCAACCTCTGTCTAAAAAAGAGGTACGTTGCGTTGTTGGAATAAGAGTGGGGGTCCCTGGTGATACATGGGGTACTGCCAGAATTAGGGTCCCTGGTACAGTGGTGGTCCAAATGGGAGATATGCTGGGTGTGTGTTTTGTTGTGGTTTTGTTTGCTCCAGCTCCCATTGCTGGACTCACTAATTGATGAGGAGCCTCTCCTTGATGGGTTTGAGCTCTCTCCTGATGAATAGTTTGTCCCAGGTGCAGTGTAGTCCGCTTTTAAATATGGGTAAACTTTTTCTTTGTCAAACTTGTTGATATCTTTCCGAAGCTTAGATATTTTCTGCTTCTTCAGATACTCCCTGTTGTCTGCAGTCTCAGCATTAATTTATGCGAGTTTGGTCTTGAATACTGTGGATTGAACAGTCAACTTATTTTCCCCTTCCGCAGTCTATATTCTTATTAGTAATGGGTCTGCAATCCTTTTTGCAGTGTTAATGATGAGGATGAGCCAGTCCCTAGTGCATTTCCATGCAACTAGGGACTACTCTTTTTTTAAAACTGCATCCTCTAGGAATAAGCGCAGGAAGTTGTTGACCATTAATTCGTTAGGGGCTATGTTAGCCCACAGATACTCGGTCATCATGGCCCAATGTAAGGTTACTTTGAGTCTTCTGACTGGCTGCCGGACACTGAGTTCCCATCAACGCCCAGTAGGGATGGGGTTCTGAGAATCTCAGCTGCTATATCATCACCAAAACTAAGTCCCTAGTACTCCTCCATCTTGTGGTATGGAGGTATCAAGTGACTAGTAAAAATGACAACAGCGAAACGTATTTCCTGTGTCTTGTGTGGGCCAAGGGAACCACTGGTATCTCCCTGGTAACCTGAGAAAAAGTCCCACTGGGTTCACCCGTGCATAAACTTTTTTTACTATGGAGGAGGGACTGCGGGCTACATTTATCCAGGTCCAGCAGACGAGCCCATGTGTAAGACAAAAACAGAATGGTATGCAGTTCCTAGTGAACACTATCGGTTGATGTGCAAGTAGTGAGTTCAGAAATACACACTAGAGGCAGGAGGAGGTCTCCTGCTTTCAGAAAAGGACCCTTACACCCCCCCATCAATGGGGTGTCTTGCTTCATCATTGGGTCTGCTCCTTATCGGGTCGGAGCTGCAATACCTGATCGGTGCCCTTGTTAGGGCCTTTTAGCGGAGATCTTTTTTCCTTTTACTGTAAGGTGCAGTGCGTGTGAGGGCCTTAATGAGTGTAGATGTAGAAAATACAGAAATGAGGTTAAAACATGAGGTGAAGGTACACCCAGAACTATTTTAATGAATGTGACCACTCTCCTGATTAAAAACGTGAATATCGCGCTGCCCTGTTATGAGGTCACGGGGACGAGCGCTATGGGGATCAACATGTTTCTTGCCATTATTTCTATTCATAGGCAATTCTTTAGGACTGATGCAAGATCTATCCACACTTTTTGGTAGTTGTCCCTAATTAAATAACTAAGTGACTACCCATACAGCACCCTAAAAAGTCATACCTGCAAAACTAGGACATCAACCTGTAGGGAAAAAGGGTGCATAGAGATTTATCAGAACATTGCAGAAACCTACTATACTGATATTGTGTTCAGAATAATAAACTTAAGTGATAAAAGGCATGCATCACACTAGGTGGTTGTGATCATGCACATGGCAATTTCAAACAGCTTTAAAAAAGCAGTATTAAGAAGACCAAGCTGGTACAAATGCTGCGTCAAAAACTCACCCCATACGCGTCCAATTATTGTTTTGTTGGTTTCCGGCAGGTGTTGACGCTGAATAGTGCAGTGTCCTTGAAAAGGTGGGGAAATCCCCTTTTTACAGAGGGAGAATTGTCAGTCATTGTGGATGAAATGATTAGAGTAGAGTCACAATTAGTGGAGCCCAAGTACAAAATACAACCTTAAGTCAGAAAAAAACAATCATGCACCAGAATAGTTGAGAGAGTGAATGCTGTACCAAACAACCTGTGCACACAGGTGGAAATTAGGGAGAGGTGGACTGACCTGCAGGGGAAAGTGCATTCCCTCACCTCCAAGCATCACCTGGAGGCCCAGAAGACTAGCGACGGTTCTCCCAGCTCCCCCTTACAGATCCTGATGTTGCAGATCCTACATCCTGGAGGCTTGACAGGAATCCCTGGTGGATTGAAGACTGGCAAGGTACACTTTTCAATGTCTCACAAAGCCTATATCTTGTTTTTGATTTACATTTAGCTGTTCCAAATGTGTTTTATCCCTTTTGGAAACACATATGTATTTGTTATCAATTATCTTGTGGTTTTGTTTGTTTGAAAGTAATTTTGTAGTTTTTAAGATTAGAATTTCACTCTCCATAACATTTCAAATGATGTTATGTAGCTTGTAAGTGTTTTTACACCAAATAACAGAGTGTATGTATGTCTTAACACTATGAATGTCTGTCTTTTTTACAGCATAATTTCACTAGGTATGTTTCACTTACAAATTTGCAAGTATTACAGAGGACGCAACGGTGAAGTAGTATTTCTGCACCTCACGCTAGTTTCAAAGTATGTACCGGTCCCACGCAACAAGCCCTGGCATCAACCATCTAGTGACGCCTCTGTAATCCAGATCCTTTATTAAGCAAGCAGTGGGCGTGCTCAGGGTGACAAAGTCCAGAGATGCTCACTCTGCCACCATACAGATTTAGAGACCTACACTTACCTCTATATTTGAGGTCACACAGTTCCCATTGCATGCTGATTTGGAGTGCGACGTTATAATTCTTATTTTGTGCACTTATGGACTTGTGCCTGATTTAGAGACGCCTGCCCTGATTGGGCCTCTTTACAGTCCGGAATGTATTATTGTACCCTTTGGCTGTATCCCTGCATCCATTTCGTGAGGGCTATTGCCCCTATGAGCCCTGATGAAGTTCTCCATGAGAGAATGAAGTGTGTTGGTTGAAACCTAAAGTCTTCACATTACAAAAGATTCAAAAATAAAGATTTCTGGGAAACTTACTATTACTCTCTACATTTGCAAGTATTGTTAATGAATTAATGGAATGAGTGCAACTACCACGATGCCTTGTTTGTATTTTGCAAAAAATAATATTGCAATGTTATCTGGCTCGTACTCTCTTTTCTAACACATGTTCACCTATGTCAAAGTGTCAGGTATATATATCAATCTCTACTTCATAATATGTTTTGAAATGTTTTTGGGTTGAATGTTGTATGTTTTTCTATCCTTGTTATTTGATTAAATTGATGTATTTAGTTTCACAATTCAATGTGTATTTATTAATAAATTTAGAGTAGGCAATCTGGTATGCTTAATATAAGTGTTAATGTCCTTGAAATTGTACACAGCAATGTTCATAGGATAACTAATGCTATATATCCATCTAAGTTGGGTAAATCTCAAAATATTTGCTGCTAGGCCCTGGAATGGTTTATTTCACATTTCGCCTCTCTACTGTGTTGTTGGTATTTATTATGTACACTTTCTAACCATTTTTTTTGTATTGTAGGACATCTTTTCACCTGTTGTATTAAAGTAGTGTTGTGTGACATTTAAACTGTTTGTGTAACCTATTATCATACCACTGCAAGGTACAATCATCATAATTTTTCACTTTTTACTTTTAGCTTGCTTTATATTGTAGCTTTAAAATATTTTGATGTATAATCCACACTAGATACATTTGTATTTGTCATTATTTCATAATAGGTCAAACAGCACGTGGATAGCTGCATAGGTTTCATATTGCTATGTGTGACATTTTCATAATTTCAGTATAATTAGGAGTGACATTTCAATGACTATGAGTGCCACTTTCTCAAAAGCAAAATCAAGCAATGAAGTCCGTGGAGACAGATAAATACCAGACATTACACCCATTTGAGCAACGAGAAAGTCTAAGAAGATCTAAAAACAGCTGCAAAGCACCTGAAGTGGAGGGGCATCAACATAGGGCCTTGCTACAAAAGCAGTTCATTCAGATAATGCTGGTGGTGTCCTGAGCTACTTCGTGGTGAATCAAAACTGCCACTAGACAAAACTCTGATTTCTCTCCAGCAGGAAGATTAATCATGAGATTTATCCTCAACATGTTTTTTGTTGCTTGACAATTGCTGGGCACATAAGTAGCAGGTGCTTTTTAACCCACACGTTATTTCCAAGCATAACTCGCCACCCAGCACATCTCCATTTGGGGTTGAAACACAAGTAACAGATGAATGTCTGTGACAAAAACAGTAACCCATATCTTCATATACTACAGTTCTGTGATTGGTACACATTCTTTGCAGCTGGTACATGAACCCTCTGTGTTACTTTATGGCAAGTCAATACTGCCACTAGACAAAAGTGGGAACATTAATCATTAGAGTTTTCTTTGACTTACCAAATCATTCAGTCAGGGGCAGTGCTTGAAAAAGTAATGCCTGCCTTGGGCTGCTGCTGTCGCTACAGCAGTCTGTGGACTCCACACACTGACAGCGCTAATGTCAGTTGCTTATAAAGATAGGAGTGAAAGTTGCTGGCATGGAGTGAGGACAGGCTGGCACATAGATGATGATCCTCTCTTAGTCTGCAGTACTGTAGAATGCGTGGTCAGAGCTCATGTCTTAGCACACTGGCAGTTTCAGAGTAGGCCTGACCGTGCCATGTGCCTTTTAAAGACAAAGTAAGCTCTCAGCTACCACCAGACACAAACAGCTGACCCCTCGCCACCCCCCACAAACGCACACACAGACAGAAGCAGGACAGCACATGTCGAGGAGGACACAACTCGAGATGTTCACTGGCATTCCAGTGGATAGAGCCTGGCAGCAGCAATTCCTTCTCAGGGGCCAAGGCCAGCATATATAATTAAAAACATTATACCTACGCTGATCGGGCCCTTATGTCTAGCTGGAAGACAGCTGGCTATTTGGAGCCAGAGAGGAAAGCGCCAAACTTTTTTTCATCTGGTGGGATTACAGTATCCATCAGACAGTGCGGGTGGACGTGAATTCATTTATGGCACTCATTCCAGTGCTAGGCACACACTTGTATTCACAATTTGCAGGGGGCCAGCAAGAGCAGCTGCCGGCCACCTTGTTCGACTCTCTGGTGATCGGCTACCAGCGGCAGGCTTGCTCAGGCTGGCTCAGCTGAGCAAGGTGCACAGTCAGGAGTCCCGGTGCTCTGGACTGCAAAAGAACCACCTGCCAGCCTATCTTGCAACAGCGTTCACCTACCGTCCTCTTCTGATGCCTCAGTCAACCACTAATCTAGTGTATTCAATAAATCCTTCACCGCAACCCGATCACCCTACATTTTGGGTCTCCCTCACCAAATGTCCAAAGGTGGCATTAATTTCCATTGGGCATTTCTCATCCCCGTCTCCGGTGACTTTGGCATTCCTGAGGCTTCTTAGGTTGAAGGAATGCCGGAGGGGTGGCGTACTCTGCGAGGTGGATCATGGTTGAAGCCCGTCGTCGGCCCTGCTTGCTTGAATCCTGATGGTGCAGTGAGCAAGGGACTCATGTCTGAGTATACCCTGCCACACCTATAGTGGCAAAAAACGATTCAGAAAAGGGGGTGGTGATGAACAGAGTGTCTGAATTAAGCAGACTACTCTTACCCAGGCCAAAGATCAGGGCATGATCCATCACCGTTATTTAGCTCACTGCACCATCCCAGCTCAGAACCTGGCTATATGCAAATCAGTCTGTCCCTGGCCCAGTGCATCATGGGAACAGGGCAGACTAAACTACCAAGCCAATTCTTCACCAGAAAGGAGACAAGCTTCCGGGGACCGGTTTCTGGCATTTCAGCCGTCGTCGGCCCGGCTTGCTTGAATCCTGATGGTGCAGTGAGCAAGGGACTCATGTCTGAGTATACCCTGCCACATCTATAGTGGCCAATAACGATTCAGAAAAGGGGGTGGTGATGAACAGAGTGTCTGAATTAGGCAGACCACTCTTACCCAGTCCAAAGATCAGGGCTTGATCCATCACCGTTATTTAGCTCACTGCACCATCCCAGCTCAGAACCTGGCTATATGCAAATCACCGGGGACCGGTTTCTGGCATTTCAGCCATCGTCGTCCCGCTCACCCTATAACTGTGAGTCTGACAGAACTCACACTGAATCCTATCCTCACCTCAATGTTTCGGTAATAGCCATTGAAAGACACTGACTTGACGTTAGTGATATGTATGCTGCGCCGCCGTGTAGTGATTGAATCCAGTGTTACATTGTAGCATTAAGCAGCTCAGCCCAGCCCCCAAGAAGTTTGCTAAGCAGCACGCACTGCCTGTGCCACTCGACTTAGTGTTATTATAATACTTAGCAGCCAGCTCTCGAGCCGCAGCGCTTGACAGGCACTAATATGCCTGGCTTCACAATTCAGTGCGGTGATGAAGACCACCACACTGAAATGCGTTAGTCTAACGCCTGAAGCGTGGTACTTGGCAGGGCTGCCCAGCTGTTACAACACCTCAGCCTATGGATACCTCCACTTCTTGTGTCCAAACCAACATCACACCAATCGTGTGCCCCCAGTCCTATCTTCTGTTGAAACACCACCACCACTACCTTCAGGTCAGGCAGGAACCAGTCGGATGGCCCACACTGGGTCAAGGGCACAGGGTAGGGGTTGTATGAGGGCATCTTTGAGCCTGCAAAGTGCTGCCACTGGGTTCACTGTCACTCAGGCCACCATCAACCAAGTATTGGGATCCCTCCATCAGTCCCAAGACATGGTGGGGCAGGTCCTGACAGAGTTCCAGGAGATGAAGCAGTTGCAAAGGGAGCATATTGTTGAGATGGAAAATCTGAACTCCGGTTTCGGCTCCCTGACTAGGGTGCAGCATGATATTTTCGCCCACATGTGCAGGACGTTTATAGCAACATTGAATACCATTCAGTCTCTGGACTATTTTCTGGACAGATTTATCCTTCTAATGGCAGTTGAATCTTGAACATTGGCTTTCAAACTATTTTGGCTTTTTAACAATAATTTCATTCACCATGATTGATAATGCAAATTTGTGTTTTTATTTTTATTTTCTTCCTGTTTTAGTTTATTTAATTTTGTAGAATAAAATAAAAAAATAACAGTCAACGACTGGTTGTTGTATTGTTAATTTCTATTCATAAACTATTTTTAATCCCATCAAAAGTTTAAATAAAAAAGATTGTTTATTCATAAATAAATTCCTTGTAGGTAAATGTTTTCACTTCTATAAAAAGTAGATAAAAATAGACAAAAAACACAATTCAAAAACTAAGATATGATCTAATTGTAATGAGGAAATGTTTCATATTTTTATTTTAATACATCATAATGTATGCATATGCCCAAACATTCATGTGATATTTTATTTGACAGTTCCAGACCTTGCCACCATGGAGGAACGGGAGATGATTAAAAAAATATATCAAAAGGGTCAACTCTTATTGATGGATGTCATCAGCTGGAGCCAGATCTTCAGCCTCACAATAGGAAACATACATCAATACATCACTAGTGCAAAGAATAGTAGTACTCCCTTTTGTGGGGACAGGATGATTCCAATAAACCGTTGCAGTATCTGGTGAAAGTCACAACCAACTGTAAATGAAGTGCTACAAAATAATCTTCCTTCAGTGATGAGACACATGAACAGCTTCATACATTTAGCACAAATTGTGGATTTAGCCTTTGTGAAGGGGGAGTAGTATGCTTTGGGTGGCCTACAACATGGGGTTAGAGCAATTTAAGCAGAACATATTGCCTTGGTTGCAACACTCAACCAAAAAGAAGTCCATTGCAATCTTAACAACTTCTATTCAGTCACTGTGCAAGTTGTCTTTGTACCAGATATATACATCCAATGTGTGTGTGTGTGTCTTTCACAGGATCAACCTGTGTTATTTTTGTACTTCGCAACTGCAGAATAGAACTGCAAGTGTCTCAATGTTGAAATGTCAAAATGAAGATGACATGGAGAGGAACCTAAAACAGAACAATAACAAAATAAATTAGTTGATTACATTACAAAATGTCCACATAACAAATTAAGGATTTGGAGGACACATTTTCTAAGAGCAATCAAAGATAAACAATGTAAATGAATACAGTAGTCAAAGTGTCAACATTTTGATCAACCAACATCTTTGCCCAGGATTTTCCTAAACTTGCCCTTTCTAAAAAATGTTCTGTAAGGACTGCAGTCCTTATTAGATTAAAAGTTGGTTTGACATTTATTTTTAAAACCTGTAAATATATACTCACATTCATGTGAAGAAGTTGTCAATTACCACTTGACGTAAGTCAAATTCCTTCCACGTCACCACTTTCATCTTCAATTGGCATTTAAACATTCTCACCCGTGGCTCTTCATGGTCCCCATCCTCTGCAATGTATGGGATGTTCCGTTGCAGGGATATGTTGTGCAACATGCAGAAGGCCTTGATGATTTGGCACACCTTAGCGGGTGAGTAGAGGAGGGCTATACCAGTCTTATCCAGACATCAAAATCTAGCCTTTATGAGCCCAAAAGCCCACTTCCCTGGCCTCCGGGTTCTTCCATGGGCCTAATTGAAGCAGACTTCCCCTGGCGTTGTTGGATTCCTCAGCGGTGCTAACAACCATGGACAGTTAGGATAGGCTTGAGTCTCTTTTATGAAAAAAAATTCAATTAGCCAAAACAAATAAACAGTATTTTAGACAGCTTGAGATTGGCCAACCAATATTTTAACAGATTGTACTTAGGTCCAAGTTGTTCTATCTGCAGGGGTATGCTGCTGTTCCGTAATACAAAGGAATCATGGGTTGATCCTGGAAAATCACACTGACACGTGTGATGTACAAATCAGGTAAGCAGACAACTTGCACATTGATTGAATGAAAGTTTTTTGATTGCTGTAGATGTGTTCTCTGGTGTGTGGTGGCACTAATGCAATATGTGTGCCATCAATTGCTCCTACTACATGTGGCAAGCGACCCAAACCATAAAAATCTCCCTTCACATTTGCAAAATCCTCATTTTGTGGAAACGTGATTAAGCTGTTGATGTGTCTCATCATTGAAGAAATAGCTTCTTGTAGCACACTACTGAAAGTTGATTGTGGCATTCCCCCCAGATACTGCCACACTGTGTTGGAATGATCCTGTGTCCACAAAATGTAGTACAGCCATGATTTTCACTAATGATGTTATTGCTGTGGGATTCCAATTGTGAGGCAGAAGATCTGACTCCAGCTGATGACATAAATCAAGTATTTTTTGTCTAGTCAATCTGAATTTATTGAAAGCACCCCGTTCTTCCATGGTGGCAAGGTCTGGAAAAGGTCTGAACACTTGAGGCTGTCGTTTCCTCACTTTCCCTGGGTTCATATCTCTGCATTTTTCTGATGTCTTATATATCAATATTATCCATTTTATAAATGAATATATGTCGATTTGATAATTCAATGAGATTTCAAAAAAATTAACATTAGGTTAATGTAAAGAAATATTATATTTCAATACAAATCAACATGCTATTTACTATGTGTATTATTCCACAAATCTCTCTACATCAGGTGTCTCCCACCAGTTGATTGTCAGCTACCAGTAGCTCCCAGACACATTCAGAGAAGCTCACAGCCTTGAGTTCATTTTTGAATTAGTTAAGGGAAGGCTGTGCAATTTTGCATTATATTCATCAGGCTGCAGATAGTGGGCCTGATAATGAGCAGTGGTCAGTCAGATCCATGCCCCAAGCTGCAGCTGGGTCACAGGGGTGAACAGCTGAAGCACTGAGGTATTTCACTCTTAAATGAAAGTCCTGGTCAACCCAACATTGGAGTTGCTAACAAATAGATGTTCCTGAGTACTTCTAAATGGAAAAAAACAATGGAAAGTTACCTTAATGATTAAGTTAGCTCTTCATTTCTAATTTCTCCCATTTCAATGTGTTGCATTTACCAAAAGCAGGCCCTAACTCACTGTGGTCGGTAGACCATGTGCCATAAGTATAAATGAAATACACAGACCTTTTTTGAACATTCGAAAAATCTAAAGTGCAGAAAAGTGGTCCATTATATGATCTTGGCAGATTTTTCTTCTGCACTTCAATTTTCTCCTGTGAAAAAAGATTATTTTGTATGTTTGTGTAATGCAGGTAATGGTGCCACTTAGAGCGAAAGATATGTCCTGTGCTGCAAATACATACGACACAGGCTCTCATTCCCTGGCACAAATATATGCCATTCATACACACACACAAGTTCATACATCCCCAAAGACCACCCTCACACTGACACACATGGCAGCCCTTTCATAGTGCCCTTAGTCATCGTATTTTGTTCAAATCATTGTATACGGCTCTATGGACAATGGGCTTAAAGGAAATGAAGCTGGGCGTGGGTGTGCCCGGTAACAATGCACAAGTTGTTTAGCATTTAATAGTTCACAATTATTTTCACTGCTCGGAAGTAGCTCTCACTACAGAGAACTTTGGAGACCCCTAACCTAGATGATGTAATTGGCCTGGATGATTACATTTAGGACATGACAAGGGATACATTTACTCAACAGATTCATAGAAAATATATAGATTTTTTTTAACAAATATAAACAATATGGCGTTGCTAATATTTTAACAATGCCTGTGATTGATTTCTCTAAAGCGTGTTACATCAATACAGACAAAAAAAGTTACAATTCTTTTTCTATCTTTTTGTATCCATACAGGTCAACGCCCAACAAAGGAAGTCCACCTAGAAGGCTATTGCCAAGAAGGTGTGAAACCTGGGTGTCTAACATTTGGCACAGCATCCACTGCAGAAACAGGTTGGAGGGCCTACGATGCTGGACCAAAAGTCAGCTGAAGTCCAGCCCAACCAGTCCTCCCCACATGGGAAGTGTGTGCACCACGCCCTGGCCCCCCACCTAATAGCCCGAATACTTGTGGTTGCCAATCCCCAGCTTGATGGGCAATTGAGAGTCCTAAAACTGCAACAAGGGGGTGAGTTATTGTTTGAATTTAACATGTTAAAGAACAATTTTTTGTCACAACAACGAAATATGGCATCAACATAAAGCTCAAATCATGTCCAATGCACAAGAAGAGTTCTTAAAGGAGTACGTTTTGCACAAGCTGTATGATGATGTGTTATGTATATTGATTTGTGAAAATAAGATCACCCAAGGTTTCTGATCACTTCCAAAGGACTGTTTTGAGCAGACACATGCCTACCTAAACAACAAATATACATGATTATCTGTGGTGCTATAAGGTACAGTTATACCAAACAGACCACAAGTTATAATTGTGTTAGTCACGTAGGATACAGTGGATTTTCCAAACCTCACATTGGTTAGGTAGTATTTATAAACTAACTGACTAGAAACGGCAGATTAACTGGCTAAATCTTTTATTATAAACATATCACAAATATACATTATAAGTTATGTTAAAAGTGACAGATTTGCATGTTGTCTAACTCCTTAACGAATGTACATGGAAGCCAGTCAGTTTCTCAGAGACTTTTGTTAGGCATACATTTTTGATTAAAACAGACAGGAATGTGTACACATTGGTGTACAAAATGTTGACAGAGTAACACATACCCAACAACTTTTTTATATTTCCATTGTTATGTCCAAATGATAAATCAATGTTAAAAAAATGAGGGTATTTAAAGGGACTTTAGCAGATGAAATCTACTTTGACATATATGTTGGAGTATCCCCCTTGAAAAACTCCAAAACATGTTCAGCTCAAGACTCATGAGGACATTGTAGAAATGCATCGAGGTTTAATCTGTTGCATATTATGATTTGCGTAAATTATATATGCACCAGTGTATGAAATATTTACAGTGATGTTGTACCAATTTGTGCCTAAAGTAGGAAGGTAGTTTTTCTTTGTAAGATTTTTTGTGACATACGTTCACTATTCAATACAACAAATCTGAACCATTCAGAGGTGTTAAACAGTTCTTGGAGAGAATTTAAAAAGGTGAAGGGAAAAGATCATAAATAATGTAGGAGCTATATGGCAACATTAGAAAACTGTGACCAAATGGTTTCTGGAGATGTTACCTAGAAGCAGGAGATAATGATAAGAATGAACCAAAGTTTGAAGAGGTAGAAGCAGGTGAATTCTGATCAATGTGAATTTTTTTTGAGAAACAACTTCATGATCGGTTCTATTTTCACATATACAATAAGTTATTGTATATATATTTTCAGCATCTTCAGGAGCAGGCAAAGGGGACAGTGGCCACCAAGGCAAGGTAGTAGCTGGCCACTGTGTTTTGGTTGCTGAGACTACAGCCACCAATGGACAGAGTGGCATGGATGGTGAGGAGACTGCAACGGAGGCCACCAACTCATCATCATCATCTTTGGCGGCCTCCACAAGTCAGCAGTCCATAGTGACGGCGTACCCTACAGGAACTGTACCACCTGCATCCTTGTCCGCCACCCAGAGAGACATCTCCACCCTCCTGCTTGGGCCCCCCAGTTGACCAAACCCTCCCCCATAAAAGGGCTGGGGTCTTCTTCACTACAGGCACCTCACCCCTTGCCCCTGTCCCCCCGGCTGCACTGAGTGAGGAGGCTATTGATCTCCTGCGCTGCATCTCTGTAGGCCAGACTGCACTCCTGCATGCCATCTGGGACATTAGCTGGCAAATGCAACAAATGGTAGCATACCAGGAAGGCATTCCTAGTGCTCTGTCTGGCCTGCAGAGATCATTTACAGGACTATCCTCCTCACTGACCGCAGCCTTCCAACAAGCCCAACCTTGTGGCCCAACTCAGGTCCTTCCCTCATTTAAATTCCAAAGACCACCTTATCCTAAGCACACTCACTTCTTTGTAAGCACCCACTCCAACACACCCAAGCAGCACACTCACGGGTGTGGCTAAGCCAGCTAAGATGGGGGTCCTAATCCCTTAGCGCTCCTACCATTGGCCTGCTACATTGACAACAGTTCACGCAGCAGGCTCGACATCTGGGTAGAAGACAGGCACCAATTGCCTTCCCTCAGATCCTCCCGGGTCCCCGATCCTAACCCCTTTTCAGTCCCCAGGCTACTAGCTCCATATGGCCTTGACTTCCCCAGTGCAGGCAACATAACATCAGCGGTGGCCAGAGCCCTTCTGACCCCTGCCTTGTTCCTGACCTGTGCCCATCCACATGGGGGCGGAGGCGCAGAGCTGTGGTGACTCCAGTGACCCCCCCTGGTGAGTTACCCCAATACACCTTGGCTGTCGGGTCATGGAGGGGGTGTGGCAAGTCGAGTCATGAGCCTGCACATGTTGATTATGGGCCCTGTCGCAGCTTTCCCCATAGCAACACCATAATCAAGGCGTGCAGGAGAGGACCTGACTGAGTGGCTACCCGGGCAACCATGGCAACGGACCCAAAGAGAGCTCTTTGAGCTCCAGTGACCACTTGCAGGGTCTCTGATGAGGAATACTGGCTAAGAGGCTTGCGTTGAATCTAAGTGACCCCTGCCTTATGGCTGATCTAGCTACCAGGCTACAACACGCACATATCCAACTGCAGCTTGCATAGTGAGTGGCAATCTTGTCCACTGGGGAGTTGAAGTTACCTTTTGTGGCTGCACCTCGACCTGCACAGTGCTCCAACACCCCGGTGAGTCATCTGGCATCCACCATCCTGTAGCCCGCTGCCTGTGTGCCTGGTCTCCCTGCTGAACACCCTGGGTCCACGCACATGAGGGGGAGTCCCCCGTACCCTCTGGCGGCCACTGTGATGGGACCTGCAGGGGGCACACATTTCAGGGAGAATAATTACTGATGGAATTGAGCCTCTTTGGAAGATGGCTGGTGGTAATTCCCTCCTGCTCATCGCATACCATGCAACGCACTAGAGCCAGGGCCCTGCACTCCTCCATTGCGTCCATCACACTAGGCTTTCACAGTTTACAGTTAGTTGCTGCCTCTGCACTCTTTTGAGGGCTCTCCTCTAAACTGGATCTGCTTAGGGGTTCTCTTGGTGGTGTTGCCACAGCCGGTGGCTCCCCTCTCCCCCATGCCTGGGTTTACCTGCATCGGTGCCACTATCAGGGTGCATATTGGAGACCTACTCAAGGCTATGACACTGAGGCAGCAGCAGCACCCACATGTTCTTCCTCACCTTCCCCCATCTCTACAGTACCCAGTCCACTTCCTTCGGGTATAACATCCTGCTAACTGCCGATGGCAAGAGACAGGCATATGATATGGGCTGACTACATTCTGCTGCTGTGAATCTCACCCCCTTCTTTTCCCTGAAAAGGGCTCATTGAGTTCCAGCCCGACGTCCATTACCGGGAACTCCTACTCGTCCCATGTTGTAAAACTGTTCCATTTCAAGGACTGTGATGGCAGGCAGGCAACCCGCTCAGAGTTAAGGACAAAACAATAATGCTTTTTCCAGACTATACCCAAGCAGTTCAACCCCAGTGTTCCTCCCACCTAGAGGTCAAATGGTGCCTCTTTCAACTGGGAGCACAGTACTCTTATTTCCAGCCTGCCCCAAAATAATGTCCAACGGCTCTACCATCGTTTTCACAGACCGTGAAGAGACCTGGGATTGGACTGACCAGCATAATGGAGAACCAACCAATGCTCATACCAGCCATGTGGCTAGAGATGGGACAAACCACGGGTGAAGACCACATCACGAGGATCGCTCAACTGGTTCCCCTACCCTCAAACAGATCATTGCGGACCATAAGAAAGCTCTACAAGCTGCAGCTGATCTGAACACCACCATAACAGATGATGAGAAAGGCCCACACATGTTCTTGTCTGATTCCGATACTCCCCAGTCCAATGACTCTCAGAAGGACTCAAGGACCCCCTCCCTTGGTGACCCCACAGATAGCGGACCTCTTGATCTGAGCAAAGGGATTATCTCTCCCCAACACAGCTGACCCATGAATGCGGTTTGTATGTATCAACACGGTAACAATGCACTCATTGCAATTCCAAGGTAGTCACCTCCATCTATCCCTAATACTTGGATACAGTACAACACAGGCCCTCTTCCTCACTCCCTCTGCCCTCCCTGCTTACCTATGTTCCTCACATTGACGGCCACATCCGCACCCAACCACGTCGACCTCGCCGTCAGCGTCCTAAGTCAAAGCCAACACAATCAGATGCAAGTACCCACAGGCCAACATTGCTGTTTCACTCCCTCCAGCATCTAATCACACCCCCACATAACACTAGAGATTTCAATTTATGTTTAGTTTGGGCGTACCACCTGTTGAGATAGGCTCCTTGAATTGCAATGTTGAGCACCCTAGACTGACACATTGCCCCCATTCACCCTATACATGCCCAGTTTAGGGAGAAGGATCCTCCAAAGCTTAATCACAGTAGGGTTGACGGAAAATCAAAGGGACAACTTTCCTGAGTGTACCTCCCCTCGAGCTGTCCGTAGAACCACTGTACTGTTATGGTACCCCTGATTGGCATTCACTTCCTCACCCTGATTTTTGGGGATTGTGGACAGCTAGAAAGCGCTATGCAGTTTACTCATATGTCAAGCACCAACTGCAACAGACAGTCCTATTGCAGGAGACCCAAGTTACAGTGGGAGAGCTAGACCGCCCGTGCAAGCATTGGAGGGGCACCGTCAATGCCACTACCTACTCCGCCTATGTGCGGGGTTCCATGGTATGAGTCTGCCAAAGAGTTCCATTCCAAGAAACAAGCGTGACACTAGATACTGAAGGTATATATGTACTGCTTGAATGTCTGCTTGACGGCTGGCCTCTCCACATAGGAAGCATTTACAACCCAACAAAGACCAGGAAACCTTTCGGGATACTGTTCCCGGTGCACTGACTCTCCACACTGTACTGCTGTGGTTGCTAGGCGGTGACTAAAATTGTGCTCTCAACCTCACACTAGACAGGTCTCACCCCCACCACCCACTGCCTCAATACCTGCTACATGTGCACGTGAACCGCTTCTGGAACTGGGTGCACCACTGGTCCCTCACTGATGCTTGGCATTCTCGCTACCCTACAACCCGACTCTATTCTTTTCACTCCATACCCCATAATTTGCAAGAACACCTAGACCTCTTTCTTTTTTCACCCCTCTTGTGCCCCTCATTCGTCACTCAGACTATCTAGGCCTCATTATTTCTGACAATGATGCACATGTCCTAGACCTTGAATGGGCGCCTCCCTGCCCACCTACCCCTACATGGAGGCTTCCACAGGAGTGCCTTGAGGACCCAGTGTTCTGCTCTGAACATATTAGACAGTATTTCTCTGTGAATTGGACACAGCCTCCACTAGATCACCGGAATGGTGTTGGCAGGGGGGAATACAATGTTGATGAATGCCATGATATGTGCAGCCCGATAACTGCAATATCAGTAAATACAATGTAAACGTAAGCCACAGCCTGTGCCCACATGCTTGTCAATGTAATGCCAATGTATACCTATGTTGTGCCTGCACAGCAGCGCCAACATCAGCAATAATGATACCAGTGTATGATTGTACAATAATATTATTGTTACCAATAAGACCAATGTCAATGTACGTTCAGTCCAAAGTAAACATACCTTTGACAACACCAGTAAGGGCAATGTTAATGTGCAAGATGACAACTGTATGAACAATGTCGGTAATGTCAATAATATGATACCAGTGGCTGCCATATTATTCTTAGGAGTTCTAATGAACTCATATCATTGCTGTTAGATTCACCCAAAGAGACCTCCCCATCAATCCAAAGTCAGAGAGACATGGTCAGGCAGGTCCTGTGACCCACGCTTATCAAGTAACAAGTCACAGGTGGGGTCTCTCATAAATGACAGGCAAACATGCACCCAGGGAAAACCCTGATCGATTCCACTGATAGATAGTTGCACCGCAAACAAGTCTGAGGTAATTGGCCCCAATAAAACCCATTTGGCCAAAGGCTCACATTCCCCAGAAATACCACAAAGCTGGGTACCACATGTAGATAGGTACACTCAACCAATCAGGGCACGACATGCACACCACACATAGCGATCACGCACTCTTCACATCGGACATCTGGACACATACACACTGGCCCACATTAGTTCTCCCAGAGGTCAAGAGCCATCTGTGCCCTTATCAGATGTGCACATATGATTGATTTATGACTAAGATGTTGTTTTGAAATGCAAACATTTTATTGTACCTTATGAATTATATAAATTGACTGCCAAAACTTTGTACATGCAGAGATTTTAAGCAGATGCTTTCTTCCAGGTTCTCTGGCCGTAGCGTTTAATGAAACCAACTTGTTTCTGTTTTGCCAAACGCCTCTTGTCTTTTAATTTATTTCAGGTAAATTCATATCTGAGCAACAAAGGGACGCCCCCAAGGTGGTGACAAGAGGCATGTGCATCCAAACCATAGTGGGAACCTGCAGAACTATAGAGAAGGACATTATGCCTCAGCCACTGGGCTTTACGTCAATTGGTTCAAAGTCGGCAAATTGCCCCCTTTGCCCAGACTTGCAACCATGAGCACGGTATGTGGGGGAGACCAGCCACACACCTCAACAAGGGGAACGTCTGGAAAGCCCTAGCAGGAATCAGGACACATATATATTTCTGGCAATCTTTGCCCTAGCCCCCATAGGGAATATTTCACTTTTGAAAATGGTAATATTACCTCACCTCCTGTACCACTTTACAAACTTGCCAGTAGTTCCACCACGCTCCTTCTTTAGGGAGATGGACACCCTCCTTTGTGCTCCCATCTGGGGCACCAGGCATCTCCGGATTGCCCTTGCAAAATTGCAGCTCGCAATAGACAGAGGAGGTTGGCACCCCATCTTTTGGGGCAACTCCAATAGCTGTCCTGTTGGACTGCAGTGCGCTACCTGGGGAGACCTGTACCGAACAGGAGCTCCTGCTTGTATCCATGATCCATGGCCTCCTTCTTCCAAAGATATCATCCCATCACCCTGGCCCCTACAAGTGGCTGTGGCCTGAACGAGCATCGACCAGATACATGGCCTCTCCTGAGGCTCCCCAATATACCCAACCTCACCTCTGGTTGGATTACCCCAGACCCGGGGATTCTATACTGCTGGAAGCTGATGGCCTGGACCGACTGTTCAATGCTCACAATTGAAGGTCTCTTCTCCGAAGACAACCTCCTCTCGTTCGACCAGCTGACAGAGGAACATGGCCTTCCTCCAGGTCAATTCTTATTACTTATAATACTTTGCCATACATGTCATGCCTATTGGAATACTATGGTTGAGGAACCTACCACACATTCTGTTCTACAGATATCCTTACAATGGCGATGGTCGCCACCTCATAAAGCCATTCACCAACTAGCGGTTGACCATCATGTTGCGCTCTGTGGGAAATGGGAAGACGACTTTGGAAGGGTACTACATGACAGAGAATGGGACAGAGCACTGGAGCTCTCCCAGCAGGTCTACGCAACTCTCGGTTTAAAAGTATACAGTTCTTTATTCGCCATAGGGCGTACTTCACCCCCTCACAACTGAACCTATACTTCCTCCAAAGTCGATCTCACCTGCCTGCACTGCTGTACCTTTGACGCAGACCTCAAGCATATGATATGGTCCTGTCTAGCTCTGCAAAACTATTGGCACACAATTCACAGAATTGCCAGACATTTACACGTGGGAGGCATGCTCCCTGAGCCTGTTTAGGCATAAAATAACAACAAAAAGTACACACCCGCTTTGCAGCCCTCGCACTCTTCCTCGCCAGGCATGCACTCCACTGGTGATCCCCTGCTGCGCCACCTGTGGCCACGTGGCATGGGGCAGTTCACAAATGGCGCACGGCAGAGGAGGATGCCCTCTGCTATGAGGAGGTGCACGGCCGGCGCAGACAACCTATATCTCCACAGTTGGCCACCCTCCTCACACATTTCCAACAGGAGATAGGGAATGATGATCATCCACTGTGAAATATGCCTGAACTCTTCCTACCCACTGAGGTTTGGTGCAGTGGAGAGGTGTGGTGTAGCGGCCAGGGCAGCTGATTTCGGAGCACAGGGTTCACGGTTCGATCCCCGGTGGCAGCTCAGCTTAGCACCATGTGACTCTGGGCAATAGCTCACTTAGTTTCCACGACGGCCCCCAGCACCTTGAGACCCGTAAGGGTGAGTAGTTCGCGCTTTACAAATACAGATTTAGATTTTTTTTAGATTTAGACATTCTGACATTGCCACTCCAACAAAAGGCCTGCACACAAGCCTTCGTGTACACTCTGGGACCGCCTATACACATGCCGCAACTCTTCCTCGCACGATTTTCCATTCTCCCCCTCCTGCCATTCTGGCCTAGCCCTACCACCTCGGCTATGAGTCCTTAAGCCCGTCCGCCTATCCCACCTTTTTTCACCCTCCCAATGTATCCTTGGTTAACCCACTGTGACACTGTGCTGCAGTCAATGCTCACTATATATGAGATCACTTTACATCTTTATTCCTCCCGGTGGTTTGAACCAAACTTATTTCATGTTTGCTCTGATACCATATGACTGTACTTGTTACTTACTGTCATCGCTATCTGTCAAAGACTGTCACATGCTGATGTTGTTAATGTTGTGAAACCCAATAAAATTTTTTTTTAAAAAGAAGCAAACACCCACACACATAAACACCAACATGTAAAGAAACACATGCAAACAAACAACATACAAACACTATTGACACTATACCCACCACAACCACCACCACACCCACAACTACAACCACCACCACACCCACAAGTACTACAACCTCGACCATACCCACAACCACCACATCCACCAGCACAACCACCCCCGACCATCACCCCTTACAACCACCAGCCCACTCACCCACACCAAAACTTGCAGCACTCCCACAATCACCAGCACACCTACAAGAGCCACAACCACCAACACACCCACAACTACCAGCACATCTACAAATACCACCAAACCCACATACACACCCACAAGCACCACAACCAGGCCAACCAACGCCACAGCACACTCATCTGAACAAACACACTCACACAAAACCAGACCTATACCCGAAACAACACCAACCAAAACAAAAGATACACACTCATCCAAACACCTGCCAAAAACACACACCCAAGCATACAAAACATATACCAGACCCATATGCAACTGCACAACAGACAGACACACGCATATTACACACTCCAGCTCCCTTTACCTGCAAACCGCAGTCCTCTCTCACACCTCCTACCCTTTATCATAGTTCCGCTTTTCTTTCTCCTATGACCTTGACCCCTTCCAATCCCAAACCCACCCTTCACAAACACAAACCCACCAATCCCACCCCTCCAAAAACCCCACTCTCACCCCTTCAAAATCTACCACCCCCACCCCTACAAAACCCACAACTCCCAAACCCAAACCTACCACAACCACCCCTTCCACACCGAAATCCCCCCTTCCACACCCAAATCCAACCCTCCCAAACCCAAACCCACCCCTACTATCCCTTCCAAACCCAAACCTATCCCTCCCACCACCTCCAAACCCACCCCTCCCACCACCTCCAAACCAACCCCTCCCAAGGATGATCATTGAAGTGCCTGCTCTGTGACTGCTAAATGCCTCTTCCTGAGGAGGTTACCCTTTGGCAGTGTGTTTATGAGGCAAGTTCTGGGCAATAATGACACAGACTATTGACGTGTATCGTGTTTGTCCCCCCTGTATTCTTTTTTCCTGAATAAAATATTTGAGAAAAGTATCTCATTTATCAATGAAAGTATTTTTATGTTTACAAAATTTGTCCTGACATTTGTATTCATTTACTAATCATTGATTATGAACAATATTAATGATGAAAATGTGTGATACATATTTTTACTTACATTTATGACAGTAAAGAAAAAAGTTTTTTTAAGTTCCAATTTTTGTACATTGCAAACATTAGTGATAAAAATTGTAATGGACATAGTAATTTTGGTGCAAGCATTCATCATGATACTGGACGGATCACTGAAATATTATCGACGGTCACATTATCGACTTACCAAAATATCGTTGACAAATTATCGACGACAAAAATATCGACTTTCTATACTTATTACACAAATTACAAAAATATCGAGTAAAAAATATCGAGTACTTACTATATCGAGTACATAAATATCGCTTCTATAAATATCGACTACAAATATATCGTTGGACATGAAATTAGCCCTAACACTACAAAAATATCGACTACAAAAATATAGACTACCAAAATATCGTAAAAAAAAAATATCGAGTTCATGTTTGTACACTTTCATTTCTTAAATACCATCTTAATCATCAATAAAAGTCATTGCTCTATACAAAATACATTTCACATATAATACCTGTTTCTTACATAAAATTACTATTAATCAACATTTGCTATACATTCTATTACATGCATTTTATCATTTTCTAAATATTCTTTGCATTTAACAAACTTTTTCATTACTTATTTTCACATAAAAATCTATTTCATTTAAAAACAAACCTGCTTTAATGCAGCAATCACCACATACCACCATTCTCACATCAACAAACACTCCAATTAACTAAAAAAATTAAAACTAGCCTATACAATGCTTCCTTACATCCTACAACCAATCAAATCAAAGCACACATAATACATATACTATAAAAGGGATACATGCATTCTACCATTTGTTGCTGCTACCTCTCTGGAAAGTAGATGCCAACACTCTGAAGATTTTGTTGCTGAATAAACATCTTTAAAGATCCAGCTCACTAGCTAATTAATCAAGTAAGTAACACTGCATTTTTTAGAAATCTAAATTAGAAGTGCACTATTTTCCTTACATCTCCTAACTCTTACACTTATTTTATTTTCATCTCTTCCTACATTTTTGATAGAAACTACTCCGACACAATTCCTATTACATGGTCATATTTCTTCACGTGCAAAATCAGATAGTAAGTATATAATAATGCTCTGTTATACACCAACTGCTGTTTTTACACACTAATTTACAAGAGTATTTAATTTGTAAAAACATTATATTTACAGATATACTGAGATTGTCCTATTTCTACACCAAAAAGGATAAAACTACACTAATTACACATGTAAGTATAGATGTGTTTGTTATGAAACAGCCAATTTTATTATTGCACATTTCTAAGCAACATATCTTGTTTTTTACATCTTCCCTATAGATCATTTGAAAGATCTAACATCAACTATACCAAAAGACAAGAGTACCCTTCTGAAAAATGTAAGTATAATTGTAATTTGTCTAAAACTGGCCAAAAAAACGCAAACTATATTCTTAACACCATGTTATATATTTTGAATTGCCTCTACAGATATTCTGAAAACATCATACATCTATTCTACATATCCTATGAAAACATCCAACACAAACTATACCAATATACAAGAATACCCTTGTAAAAAATGTAAGTATACTTGTCATTTCTCTAAAACTGCCGAAAATAACACACACTATGTTCTTAACAAAATGTTATCTATTTTATATTTCCTCTACAGATATTCTGAATACATCATACAGCTATTCTGCCTACAACAAAGAAAACGACTTATTTAGAAGTTAGTATACTTTTAAATATTTCCCATTTCCAAATGGTTCAATATAAAAATTATAATAATTTTCATTTATTTCTTCTATCTACTCTACAGATCAGACCTGTACTAACTTGATGTACTCCACCAATTACTACAACTCTACTATTTAAACAAGTAAGTATATGTAATGTTTACATCAAATGTACAAGTAAGCAAAAATGACAACTGCTTTTTAGTAGGAAATACGTTAGTTATGTGTAAACATTAACGTGGCTTTTCTATATTTTCATACCAACAGTAAATAAAGACATACATACAAGAAATTCCTTCAAAAGACATTTCTGCTTTAGTGACTACTACTTTGATTAACTGTAAGTATAAACACATCATTAATGATGTTAGCACCACAAAATGAAAAATATGTGTTTTGATTGTGTTTCTATCTACTCTTTCCTAGAACAAGTAAATCAAAATGACTGAAGGTGCAGAATTTGTCATGTCTCAGAAAAATAAATTACTATTATGCTACATGGGTTATGTGTATAATCAGGAAAGACAAAGTGGTAGAAAAGTTTTTTGGAAGTGTACCAAATATTACTCCAACAAATGTTATGGGAGGGCTACTACTGAGGAAACTAATGTGCTGTTTACTAGGGAACACAATCATCCCCCAAATGTCACAGAAATTGAAATTAGAGATGCTTTAGAAAGTATTAAAAGTGCTAGCACACAAAGTGATAAACCAACAACACAAATCCTTAAAGAAGAACTGGTAAAAGTCCCAGCCCATGCTTCAGGTCAACTACCCTCTATTGACTCCCTGAAACGCACAATTGCACGCACTAAACGACTCACTAGCACAACCCAACCCAACCCAACAACTTTTGAGGAAATTATTATTTCACCAGAAATGGCCATCACACACAATAAAGACAAATGTATCCTTTTTGATAATGAAAGCAGTACAAACAGAATAATTATGTTTGCAACTGCAAGTAATTTACGAAAATCCAACAGTGTCCCCAATGGATGATGGATGGAACATTTAAACCATGCCCAAAACCATTTTATCAACTGTATTCCATCCACGGTTTATACCATAATTCTAACATACCTTTCATTTACTGTTTGCTACCCAACAAACAGCAAAACACTTACACAGAAATCTTAAATGTTCTCAAAACGGAAATCAATAATTATTTTCCTGAAAAAATTATTATTGATTTCGAATTAGCTATGATTAATAGCATTTTGAGAACATTTCCCCACACAGCAATCCAGGGTTGCTATTATCATTTTAATCAGAGCATATGGAGGCATCTCCAAAAATCTACTTTAAGTATACTATACTCTACAGATAGCACCTTTGCCTATCAAGTTAAAAAATTAATAGCCCTGGCCTACGTCCCTGTTACAGATGTAGCGGAACATTACAATTTATTAATTGACAGCACATACTATAAGAGGAATGAGGATAAACTAACCCCATTACTGGACTATTTCGAAGACACTTGGGTGGGAAGGTTGCACAGATCTGGACATCGACGCCAGCCCAAATTCCAAATCCCTTGGTGGAATGTCTATCTTAGTACTTTAAACCAAGAGGCTAAAACAAACAACAGTGTAGAAGGGTGGCATAATGCTTTCCAAGCAACTACAAACAGAGGCAAACCCACATTCCATAACCTTCTAGAAGCTTTGAAAAAAGAACAAAGCTATCAGGAACTAAGAATGGAACAATCAGTGTCACAAATAGGTCCAAAACTCACTAAACAAACTAAACAAATGTTCCGACTACTTCAAAGTCAAGTCACACTATACCCTACAACTAGAGGATTAGAATACCTGTCAATAATAGCTAAAAGTCTACTATAAAAATGTCAACTAAATATACTAATGTCTTCTTACAATAATAGTAAAATTTACATTTCATAAACATATATAATTAATTATAAATAATACATATTTGTTTGACAAACTTATTTAAATTATGAAAAATATTTCGTAACAAATATGCAATGTTTATAATTTCATCACACATACACATAACATTAAAAATCGACATTTACCACCCAATGAAAATTGTAAATTAAATACTTACAATTTTTGGAGATGAGAAAGACGCAATCAAGCAAAAAGCAATCCATACAATCCAATCCAATATCTTACAATTCCAATATGGGAAACCCTCAAAAACCAGAAAATAAAGTGTAAAACTTAAAAAAACGCTCCAGGAAATCCCGAAAACAGTAGTGTGGACACTTTAGTATTTAAAGTGATATACACACAACTTTTAAAAAACGGTCACGCATATCAATGTATCAATCCGATTCGAAACTCTCCAAAAAACCCGAAAAAGGTTGAAAAAGTGTTAAAACCGCTCCTGGCAAACACGAAAAATAGGAGATAAATGTCAAAATATAAGCATAATAAGTCAAACATTTGTTTCTCCGTAAAAAACATGCTTCCTTCCATGTAGTTTTCATGCGAGGAACCGGAACCTGTAAAATAACATACATAACGAAACCCACCCACAAATACCCCCTTCACATTTGTAAATATACTAACAATTAACATTAACCATGTAAGAAGACATTTCCGAACACTTAAAATAACACTTGAAGCAAAAAAATCACGACACATCTATAACGGAGACTTTTCACCAAAACGCTACTTAAACAATTAAAACATACACCAAAAAACACTACAAAGTTCGATTATACCCTCAAACATGACCACTTACTTATAATTTGTACTTACGCGGTAAAAAAGTAGTCCCCTTAACCCATTTGTGTAAAAGTATAATAGACAATACAATGTTATAGTAAAAAAATATAATACATACACATGTATAATTTTACAAATTAATACACTATACTCATTACAATTTTCCTTATTTAAGAAAAATAAATATATTTAATATAAATTAATATATAATAATTATTATATATTAATAATATTAAATAAATATGTAAGACTTTGAATAAAAGATGTAAATATTTTGTTATTGTGTACATTTATATGAATAAGTTTGTGTTTAATTTAAAGTAAACATTATAAATGTTGATGGTAATAATTAATAATAATAAATAATATAACTTATTTATTGTTATTAATATAACAATTTAATATAATAATATAACAATTTGAACCATTTACTATATAAACAATGGCCAGAAAAAAAGTATTTATTTTATCTGTGAATGTATGTTTTTTTTAAATTAATAAAGGAATGTTTATGTGTATTAATTAATAATAATAATAATAAATAAAATAGTTATTATTTTTATTAATTATTACAAAATGTTTTATAATAATTTCTAACTATAACAAAAGTATATAATAGCTTAAATAATATTTTGGCAATAGCAGATATTATAATTAAACATATTGTTTCCCTATACAATTATAAAGTTTACAACCGAATACATTTCTATGTTTAATTTTAAAACAACATTTTCTGAAATATATACAAACAAATATTTTATTTTGTATTTCAATTTCTTCTAACAAATGTAATAATAGTCATGTTACTTGTTCAAATAAAAAATGTTTTATATATATTTAATGATATTAATATTTAATATTAACATTATTAAATATTAATGTAAGAAATGTATTAAAAAACATTATTTTTATGTATTTCAATATAAATACTTGTAACTGTAAGTGAATGATGTGAATATGTTAAATTTACTGAAATAATGTTGTAAACAATTTTATTTTTATTATTGACAACATGTATATAAATGTAAATGTGTTATTCTGTGAATACTAAAAGTCAAAATAATGTGATGTTATTTTTGTTTGTGATTGTATTGTAGTACACAATAAAAATTTAAAAAATTGGTTAATAAAGTTTTTTGAAAACATCCATGTAGCATTATTTTGTAATATTAAAAGACAGTAATGAACAAATGTATGCAAATGTGCTGCACACTGACCAATTTAATATGTCCTATTGCTACTCCAATCAAGCTAATATCATAGAAGCTGCAGGACACTAGCTAAAAATTATTTACTATTCCTACTCCAGTCAAGCTAATATCATAAAATGTGGTGGACACTGACCAATGTTTATTTAGTAATTCAACTCCAGTGTAGGTAATATCAGTGATGGTGCTGGACACTAACCAATTAATAATTAGAATTCCAACTCCACTCTAGCTACTGTCTGGAAATATGCTAATACATATATTTTTTAGATAAAATTAAAACTTAATAATGTTAAGTTATATTTTTTGTATTTTCCTGTAATAGCTTTAATGTATAAGTGTTTTATTTTACACTATACACCAGCACTCCAAAATACCCAAAACTGTCCCTGAACACTAAAAATACCCCTTCACCCCAAAGCCCAAAACTGACCCAGAACCCTACAAATACCCCTTTATCCACAAACTTAAAACTGACCCTGAACCCTACAAATACCCCTTTACCCAGAAACTGAAAACTGACCCTCAACCCCAAAAATACCCCTTTACCCAAGAACTGAAAACTGACCCAGAGCCCCAAAAATACCCCTTTACCCACAAACTGAAAACTGACCCTGATCCCAAAAAATACACCTTTACCCAAGAACTGAAAACTGACCCTGAACCTTTAAAAAACTCCTTTACCCCCAAACTGAAAACTGACCCTGAACCCTACAAATACCCCTTTACCCACAAACTGAAAACTGATCCTCAACCCAAAAAATACCCCTTTACCCAAGAACTGAAAACTGACCCAGAACCCCAAAAATACCCCTTTACCCACAAACTGAAAACTGACCCTGATCCCCAAAAATACACCTTTACCCAAGAACTGAAAACTGACCCTGAACCTTTAAAAAACTCCTTTACCCACAAACTGAAAACTGACCCTGAACCCTACAAATACCCCTTTACCCACAAACTGAAAACTGACCCTCAACCCAAAAAATACCCCTTTACCCAAGAACTGAAAACTGACCCAGAACCCCAAAAATACCCCTTTACCCACAAACTGAAAACTGACCTTGAGTCGATATATTTGTATTCGATATTTTTTGGTCATTTTTTCAGTCGATATTTTGTCCAACGATATTCCTATAGTCGATATTTAGTTAATGTCGATATTTTTCCGTCGATATTTTGTCCATTCGATAATATGTAGTCGATATTATGTCCAGTTACCATACTGAACACTTACACCAAAATAAACCTATTGTGTGAAGTGCTAATACAGGTGTGTTTATCTTAACTTGGCAAGTGAGTGAAATAAACACAAATGAAAAAAGAAAAATTGATGAACAGAAAGGTGATCAATATCAAACATTCACCCCAGTACAGAGATCTGGACCTAAATCCATCGTTTTGTTGCACCCCATGTGTACCCAGGTGTCCAAAATAAACACAGATGCATTACATCTTAAAAATGAATTGTGACAATTACAATTGATTAAAATACAGATAATGCACTAAACAAGGGGAAATGTTGAATGAATAAATATTTAAGCAATTTAAGTTTAGATCTAATATTGATTTTATAGATATTTTTTTTAAATGTTACACCTTGTCTAGTGCAATTTGTACATTATATTACATTTTATTACTATCCCAATAATGTGTAATGCACATGTTTATGATTTTATAGTATGGGAAAATTACTAAAAGACACCTGTATGGTAACTTTTTTTTTTTTTTACTGATGTCAATTTTTGTGTAAGTATCCATTATCATGAAGGCAGCTTGCACAAACTTTACAATTACTTATACATAGTACAGGTGTGTTTCTTTAAATTTCTTAATCCTCTACATTACATACATATGCATTACACATTAGTTGAATATTGGTTGTATGCAAGATTTTGAAATGCACAAGTCCAGAGATAATGCAAACAGACAATGCAAATGGAAACAAGTAAAAAAGAAGCTTACCTTTGATTCCAGCGATGACAGGGTTGATTAGTAACATGGTCGAGTAGCAGCAGTAATGGCATGACTGGGACGACAGGGTTCATGTTGGCAATGTAGGAAGGAAAAGATAAAATGTAAGTTTCTAACTTACATACCTTTGACATTGCCAACTCAGGTGTGCAGGTTTACCCACCATAGTTATGTCGACAGGAATGCACATTGTGATTGGCCCGGCGGGTCAAAGTGCTGTACTTCCTCTGACAGCTGCTTTTGTCTTTGGCGTCGTCGACGCAGGTGAACAAATGTGGCAGAGTCAGCGGCACTCTGACGGTCTTTCATCCATCAATTTGCCTGCATCTAAATAGAGCTAGCAGACTACCTCGTAGGTGGTCCACCCGAGCTATTTATGGGGTCAGGGTCTAAATGACATTTGTCACTTTTTTTGATAAGCTGCCTTTGAGCTTTGATTTACTTTACAGACAGCTACGCCCACATGTGCACACCATTCTCTGGTAGATATCATCAGCGTGGACCCATCTGCTTTGCTGGTACTCAATAGTGACGTTGAATAACTTTTGTACGATGAGTTTGATGGCGATTGGCCTTGCCTGGTTTTTACTTGTCGTAGCTGATGTTGCTTTTTGGTTTTGTGGGTGTGTCGAGAATGCTTCTGGAATGTTTTCGCGTCCATCTTTTCAATGCACTAGAATTTTCTTTATCTCGGCACACAGTTATGAAATGATTCTGCTTTCCACAATGTTTGCTGACCTGCTCAATAGCTGGACATTCACTTTCATAGGGAAACGTAAATACACATCAGAAGCGTAGCTTTAATTTCTTTGAAGACGTTAATTTACGTGCACCTTGCTTTTGCTTGTGCTTGATTTTCACAGCCAAGGCTAATTCATTGTGGGCTGTTTCTGCTTCCATGTCAGCAGCTTGTCAGTCTGCTCATTCTTCTGCTCTCACAGCCATCAGTATTTTCTCCAAGCTTTGGGTTTCTCTCAACATGCGCCTTCTAAATGAATCTGGAAGGCAGCCATCAATTACTCTGAGGCGCATGGCTTCTTCATCAGTGAAATCACAGAATTTGCATTGTTTAATGAGTACATTAAGTCTTTCAACAACCTCATACATTTTTTCACCAGCCTGTTGTCATGCTTGGCTGAAGATATATCTTTTATAGTCGACATTAGGCATTGGATTGAACTTGGCCTCCAATGCTACTTCTACCTTCAGGTATGATTTTGCATCAGTTTGTGAAACGTTCTTTAGCACTCCCTTGTGAAACGTTCTTTAGCACTCCCTTCACTCCATTGCCTACAAAGTTTATTAAGTATTTGATTATCTTTTCATCTTCATCTTCTAGTGCATCTATGAAATAATCAAATGTTTCGATCCACGCAGCCCACCTGGCACCAATACTGTGCTTCTTAGAAGTGTTGAAGACTGATGGTGCATTCAAGAAAATTGCTGCATTGTATTTTGCAAGTCTCTGTTTCGGACATTGAGAGCATGTGCTGTTCGGACACCTTTCGCTGTACCCGACCGCCTCTGTAACGTCTACAAACACAACCCTTGTGCTTGAGCTTGGGTCACTTCGCCCTATCTGAAGTCATAGAATACTTCACTTGTCTTTGACGGTGAGTAAATTCTCTGTGTCTCGTACCTGGTTGTAGCTGCCATTATCTTTCTGCTTTGTTTAAGTAATTGTTCCATATTCAGGGCATAGTGCAACGTTTCCGTCAACCACTTGGCCGGCGGTTTCAACAGGCATTTTGAATGGGCCTTCACTTTCTACTTTGGCTGTGTATGGGCTGGAGCAGGGCCTTGACTGCACATGTACCAGTTGCAGACACCACTTTGAATTGATTTAAGACAAATGTGGCACACACAAGCCGTTTGCTGTACCAATGCGAACTCTCAGGGAGAGCAGCCTTGTTTTCTACGGGGCACAATTCCCGTACTGGTCACCAGATGTAGCTTCTGCTGCAGTCCTGGAGCATGCATATGAAACACACCACACAGGAGCAGCAGTAAAATACTTCTTTATTCCTCAGCATACACTCACACACTGTGCATTACCTCATAATCAACATTAACCACACCCTAGCACTTCCCCGCATGTCACATGTTTCCTCTCCAGAGTCTGCCCAGACCACAAGTGTCCAAGAGCACATACTATTAATATTCTACACCGATAGCCATTTATTTGCATGCCTTCTGAGATGTAGAATAAGGTAAGCCAGACTGGCTCACTCAACAACTGTCCTGAGCGGCGAAGCGAAGGTGAGATCCCCATTTTTAAAGGCAGTTTACAGACATGGGTTTCTCTGTAGGGTAAACATTTTTCCTGTGGAGACAAAAAAAGCAATTTACCATGGTGATTACATAAACGCATCATGCATTCATGCGCAATTTTCCATTTTATGAAATTTATTCTTACTGAGTCCCCTAAAAATTTGAAAATCTGCTGTAACTGTAGAAGTAATCTTATGGCAGCAGATTTTTTACTTTTTCAGCCAGAGCTTTGCTGGCATGCCAGGTGTGTTCTTTGGATGAACCATGGGCTAGCCAAAAATGCTAATTATCATTATTAATATTATTATTGTTATTGTTATTGGTTTTGTACATGACAGGGGCCTGTGTTACACCCCTGGAAACCAGGGTAGTGCACCAAATTCAAATAAGAATCTGATTTGATTAATAGCAAAGCTGCTTGCAGGGTAGGAAGAACCAGTCAAATTAAAAGTTGAACAGATACATGTGTATTTCTTTTTTATAAGTGTGTCTCTTCTTTCAAAAGTGCTGAAAGAATTGCATATTGAATTTGCTTTCTGATATTTCATCCAAACTGCTACAGCGTAAATCTCGATCCAGCTCATTTCTGACAAGGAACTCGAGCACCCTCGTCTATTCCTACCTGGCCAAATTAAACGTGGATGAAGGAAATACAAAAGAGAGGCAGGGGTACAAATGGAACCTTAATTAGGTTAACAGATGTTCACTTCTGAGCCACCGAGGTCCCTTGATCTGACAGATGTTCTAAAAGTCACCGTAGTTTTGCTAGTAGTGAAAACAACAGAAATGTAACTTTGCATATGCTTTTACACCTGCAAGCACACGTCACAGTCACTCAGGTACTAAAAATCAAACGGGTTTGTATCTTGGTCAAAAAAGTGTATCATTTTGTTGGCTTGCACATGAGAGTAGGTATCTAGAAAATACCAGGGATTCAATGTGCAACAAGTGGTGTAGACCTGGCATCCTTGGTGTGGTTTTCCCCCAACCATTTATGCGTTCAACCCTCCTAATTTGCTGGCTTTGTTTTTTCTGGCTTTAGGACTTTACCACTGCTAACCAGTACTAACCTGTGTGTGCTCTCTCCTTAAAACATGGTAAAACTGTCTTTTACAGAATTGACATATTTAATTTATTTGTAAACCCCTAGTAAAGTGGCACTACCTGTGCCCAGGGCCTGAAAATTAAACGCTACTAGTGGGCCTTCAGCACCGATTGTGCCACACTCTTAAGTAGCTCTTTAAACATGCCTCAGGTCTGCCATTGCAGACTGCTTGTGTAGTTTTAAACTGCCATTTCGTCCTGGCAAAATGTTATTTTTGCTATGTACAAACCTTTTTTTTAATACATATAAGTCACCCCTAGGGTAGGCTCTGGACAGCCCGGAGGGCAGGGCGCAGAGTATTTAAAAAGTTGGACATGTAACTTTCAGTTTTACATGCCCTAGTAGAGAAAAGCTCTTACATTTGTTTTTCACTATTGCAAGGCCTACCTCTCCCATAGGTAACTTTAAAGTTACCTTATTGCATTTAACAAGCTATAACTTCTAAATGGGAACAGGTAATCAGTTCGTGCTTAGTGTCATTGCAATATGAATGAAAAAATGATCTCTTATGGTAAAGTCGAATTTTGAAATTGCCACTTTTAGACAGTTGCAAAAGGACATGGCTTTTGTAGTTCGGACTGGACTGTTCCCATGGGGCACAGGGTCAGAGCTGATTTGCATATCGCCATTGTCTAACCAGGGGTGGTGTGGAGTGCAAAAAAACGATGGATTTGGGCCCAGATCTTTGGACTGGGTTGAGTGTGTGACATTGATCCACATTCGGTCCATCACCTGTTGTTTTTGCAAACTCCGGCCTAAGTGCGCTGGGGATGCCCAGACGTGGGTCCCAGGCACTCCACACCACTGGAGTCAAGCTAGCCGGGCTGATGAGAGGTGTTACCTCGAAACCGGTCCGGTCCTCGGATGCTTGATTCCGTTCTGGGAAGGACATGGCTTTTGTAGTTCGGACTGGACTGTTCCCATGGGGCACAGGGTCAGAGCTGATTTGCATATCGCCATTGTCTAACCCGGGGTGGTGTGGAGTGCAAAAAAACGATGGATTTGGGCCCAGATCTTTGGACTGGGTTGAGTGTGTGACATTGATCCACATTCGGTCCATCACCTGTTTTTTTTGCACTTTTAGACAGTTGGCATTTTCCTGCCTTAGCCATTTAGTGCCTGCATCCCATCTCTGTGTCACATGACTCGGTGTATCTGACAGTTGAGCTTTGTGTATTCCTTCTAGACAGCCACACACTGAATGGGAGGGTTGAGCTAGGCACAGCCCTTCTTATACTTGAATTGATAGTGTCCTGCCTCCACACAGAGGGCTACATACACCCTTTAGTTAGTCTGCAGACATGGAAGACAGGATGCCTGGTGACCTAAAAGGGAAACGTCTGGAAGCTCCCACTTCAAAGGAAGGCCCAGGTATAAATATTGGACCCTAGACACCAACACTTTAGTACACTTCTGGACCTGTAGATACTCTGCCAGGAAGATGGACTGCTGTGCTGCTGAAAAGACTGCCACTGTCTGGACTGCAGCTCCGAAGGACTGCTGCCCTGCTGACCTGCTGCCTTCTTGTTTGGGTGAGAAGGATTGGACCTGCATCTGTTGAAGCCAGGATCCCAGAGTGACTATAACGGCTAGTTGGCGGGCCTCCCGACTAGAGCCTCAGGGACAAAGGCTCCAACAACTTTGAACCCAGCACCTGGACTTTGCCATATGTGAGTCCTACCCTGCCAAGTGATGCCACCCACTCCTGGACCCTTCAAAGTGGGCCTAAAGCAATCTGTGGATTCAGCAGAACCAAAGTATCTCCTCTGCTGCTTAATCCAGAGCTGAACCGCTGCATCTCCTCTGCTGCAAGCTTTCTCTCAGTACAAGGACTCCTCATCGACCAACTTACAGGCCACATCAGAACTGCTGATGTGAGAAGGTTTCCCAATGCAGGGCCTTTCCTGGCAAATCTCTTGTTGGCGGTAGCCTTGAGAACGACGCAGGTTCTGACCTCGCAGCTCTTCAAAACCCATGCATCACCTTGACAGAGAGATGGCTCCTTGATGCTGGACTTTGCATCGCAAGCACTCGTTGACAGGATCTTCAACAACAATGCAAGACCTCCCATCACAGCTTTGCAGCCCCTCGGAACTGACGCATTGACTCTGCTGGGCACCTCATCTTCAATGAAGACCCTGCAACGCTGCTCAATCAGGATGTATGGTTCTCTTGTTCAGCGGGCCTAACTGGGTCCCTGTAGCTGGCCCATGTTCCATTGTGGTCGTCTTGAACTTGTGACTTTGTCACGGTCTGATGCAACCAGATATTCACAGTTGGTACTTTGTGCTTTTTGGTGCTATATTTACTGCAACTTTAAACCTGCATATCTCTAGTTCTACTAGTTGGATTTTTGTCATTATGGTCCTGCTTTATTCATTAAAGTTACTTTATTTTCTAACATGGTGTGGGATTTTTCTTGTGTTGTGTTTTTACTTTATTACTGTGTAGAGTGCTGCATACATAGTTTACACATTGTCGGTTAAGCCTGACTGCTCTGTGTCATGCTATTATGGGGTTGAATATAACCACTTACCCAATTTTCTCACAATTGGGACATGTGTATTGGCTGTGATTTAATGCTTGTGGGTGAAAGAGCATGTTATGATATCTCTGTGATGTTGCCTTGTGCAGAACATACACATAAATACACGTACTCAAGGTGTGGATGTAACATAGTCTCAATCCCAAATCCCGGGTCCCAAACCTTTCTATTCACTATGTCACTGGGCTCAACCATTTCCGCTTTCCCTGTGGGGTTTCTCTAAACACTCCCCCCACTCTGTGGTATCCAATTGGTGTGGTCATGCACAGCTATACATTCCTGCCTACATATAGAATTTTCAAAATAACTTAACCAACAACTTAAGCACAGTACCCAATTTACTTCACTCCCACTCTAGTGTTCAAAGTCATAATATCGTGTGAACAGGACAGGATGAGATTAAAATACATCGAGGATGACCTCCCCAGAATGTAATCACAGGAGACACAACAACACTTTTAAGAGGAGTGATGGAATAATCAATCATTCAAACAAAAATTTGTATAGTGCAGCACTGTCACCCTGGGAGTGTCTTGGAGATGAGGGTGCAGCATCTCCGTCGAAAAGCCTGGTCTTGAGTTTCTTCCTGAAGTCCGCAAGAGAGGTTGCTGTTTGGATATGGAGGGGGCAGGTAATTCTAGATCATAGCAGCGATGTAGGAGAAGGAGGGGCCACCACTGCAGCTGTGATGGATGCGGGAGCGTGCAGCCGGGCTAATGAGGAGGAGTGCATGTGTCTTGTGGGTAGATGGAAGTTCAGTCAATGGTTTATGTAGGTCGGTCCTTGATCGTGTAAGGATTTGTAGGCGAGAATGCACATTATGAACTCGTACCTCTTCTGGATGGGGATCCAGTGGAGGTTTCTGAGGTGGGGGTGATGTGGGTCAGTTTGGGGAAGTCCAGGATGAGCCTGGTTGCAGGGTTCTCTATTCTTCTGATGAGCTTGGAGGAGATACCAGCGTAGAGAATTTTGCAGTAGTCAAGGAGGCTGGTGACAAGGGCCTGAGTGACCATCTTTCTGGTGTTGACTGGGATCACCTGAAGATTCTGCAGAGCATGCAAAGGGTGTGGAAGCAGGAGGAGGCAACTGAATTGACTTGTTGCTTAATGGTCAGTTCAATGTTGAGAATGATGTCTAGGTTGTGTGCATGGTCTGTTGGTGTGGTGTAGGTCTGAGTTCTGCTGGCCACAAGCAGTGGGCCCAAATGAAAGTGTTCTTCACAAAGATCAGTACTTCTGTCTTGTCGGAGTTGAGTTTAAGGCATTTGTCTATCATCTAGTTGGCTACGTTGGTCATGATGTCGCTGAAGTTGGTTCTAGTTGTGGAGGGGTCTTCAGTGAATGAGAGGATGTGGGGTCTGATGATGTTTTTGAGAGTGGTCATGTAGGAATTTGGACAAGATGGGGCTGAGGGAAGATCCTTGGGGTACGCCATATATGATGTCCTTGGGTTCAGAGGTGAAGGGAGGCAGCAGGATGTGCTGAGTGCATCCTGAGAGGAATGAGGCAATCCACTTAAGGGTGTTTTGCTGGTTGCTGATGTTGTAGAGTCTGTTCATGAGGGTGTGGTGCGAGACAGTGTTGAATGCAGCAGAGCGATCGAGGAGGATCAGGGCCAGAGTCTCTCTGCAGTAGAGGAGGGTTCTGATGAGCCTGGTCTGGGTGCTGTGGTTGGCATGAAATCCTGATTGGGAGATGTCAAGCAGATGGTTTTATTACAGGTTTTCGGTGAACTGTTGGTTGATAGCCTTCTCCAGTACTTTGGCTGGGTAAGGTAGTAGGGAGATCAGGTCATAATCTTTGAGTTTGCTAGGATCGGCAGAGGGTTTCTATAGGAGGGGTCTGACCTCTGTGTGTTTCCATCTGTCAGGGAAGGCTGCTATGGAGATAGAGGTGTTGATGATGCTGGTGAGTTCTGTGCTAATTGGGTTGGTTCCACGGTTGTTGAGACAGTGGGTGCCCCGGTGTGGATGGATGACATGATGGCCAAGGTACCCTGAGTGGTGGGCTGAGTCCAAGTAGTAATTGTTCGGCTGGTGTGCGCTGGTTGGTTGAGGCTGCTGGGGTTGGAAACAGTGGGTTGGGGGTTGAGGTTGTTGTAGATATTGGCAATTGAGTTGTTCAAGAGGGGTTTGCTGAATTTTTGGGAGGACTGGATAGTGTTCCCAGTGGCTGCTGGGTTGGTGAATTCCTTGACTATATTGAAGAGTTCTTTTGTGTGGTTGGCTTCTGTATCAATGCAGGCTGTGATGACTGCTCTTTTGGCTTCCTTGATACGCAAGTGGTAATTGCTGAGGTCTGCTTTGAGAACGACTCTGTTGGAGGGGTTGCTTGTGGCATGCCATCGTTTCTCAAGTCCGTAGCAGTTGTGCTTGGTGGTTCTGAGCTCTGGGGTGTACCAGCTGGCTTGTTTTGAGGTTTTGTTGTTTTTTCTGGTTTGATTGGGGTGACTTTGTCAGTGCATTTGATGATCCATGCACAGACTTTCTGGATGGCCTGGTCAAGATGTGAAGAAGCTTTGGGTTGGGTGGTGCTGGGGACCTGTTTCCAATGTGCCTCAGTTACTTTCCCTCAACTGCAGTGGGAGGGGCTGTAGTGCTTGGTGATGATGCACTGAGTGTCGGGGATAGGGAAGTGAATGATGGTGTGGTCAGTCCAAGTGAGTTTTATGACTTGGCTGAATTTAATTCTGTAGCTAGAAGTGAAGATGGAGTTGAGTGTGTGTCCGGTTTTGTGCTTGGGTTCCGTGACCAGTTGGGTGAAGTCGATGTTGTACAGGTTCTACACAATGGTGGTGTAGTTGGCATTGTTGGGGTCATTGACGTGGAAATTGAGTTGCCGAGTAGGGTGTAGTGGTAGGAGTCGATGGCTAGGGAGGCGATGAGGATGGAGATGGTATTGCAGGAAGCTGATATTGGGTCTCGGGTATGTATATGAGGGTTCCCCTTATCTTTGGTCTTGGCATCGGTTTGTAGTTGGAAGTTGAGGTGTTCCATGAGAGGTGTGGGATTATCATACATTGTGATGCATCGTATGGTCTCCTTGAAGATGATGGTGATGTCCCCGTCATGTTTGTTGGTGTGGTCTAAATGTGTCATCTTGCAGCCGTTGGGTGTTGCGGTGGCGATGTCAGGGTTTGAGGAAGGGTTGAGCTATATTTTGATGATGAAGGCAAAGTCCAGAGAGATGGTGTTGAGCAGGATGCATCGGAGTGGCCGCAAATTGTTTGTGGTCCTCTGGGCGGAAGCGGTGTGGGATCTTGTGCTGGCTGGCGGTCCTATGTTGCAGGAGATGTGGCAATGGTGGCAAGTGAAAGGTCCTTCAGTTGATTGTGGGGAGGAAGTGCAGCAGATGTCGTTTCATAGACCTGGGGCTAGATCCAGGAGCTCCTTGGCGGTGCAACAGCAGGTGGCAGGGGACTAGGGGTTCGGGCACTGGGCGCAGTAAAGGCATTTTTTTTAGAGTTTGATATAGCGAACACTAGACGGGAAGATATCAGGTATCAGAGCGCTTTACATGATCACCAGTTTCATTACAGGTGGACACATTAATTTTTGTTAGGCACAGGGAGATTAAGTGATTTGCCCAGAATCACAGGATGTTGAGCATCGATGATGAGACTCAAACCTGGTTCCCCAACTTCGAGGTCAACCGCTCTAGACGTAAGGCTGCATCCTCCCCCCAAGCATGGATGAGCATATAATGCTTTGCTTTTGGCGTGCCTTCGGCACAGCGGTGGCACACCCCGTGTGCATGTGCATGCAGAGGCCTCTATAAGTGGGAGATGGGAGGGAATGGCAGGGCAGGGGGATGGTGGGGAGCAAGAAAATGGCGGGAGCCGGGTGGGGCATTAAGCCAAGCCCTAAAGAAGCAATAACAGAAAATGCCAAAGAAACAAAACATAACTCAGCTAAACAAAGGTTACACCCATAACAGACTGGCTCGTACTAATATTACCAGCAATGTAAATATGCGACCAGCAATATGAATTACCAGCAGTCACCCGACAGTGGGATTGAACCTGGCGCTTCAAGGGTGGAGAATGCGGCACAATTTAGCAAAACTAGGCAGTGGCATACAAGACCAGGGGTCAAGGGCTCTTCACTGGGACCATGAAGCAGCCTCTATAAGTAGTCCTGGGAGGTGGGAGAGGCTTGCAGGGAGGCGGGAGGGGAAACCAGCAAGAGCGGGAAAACAGCAGGAGTGGGGGTGCAGTAAGCTAACCCCTAAATAAGCAAGTAACAGAAAAACAGAAAATGCCAAAGATATAAACAGAACTAAATCCAACTAAACAGACTAGCTCAGACTAATATTACCAGCAATATAAATATGCGACCAGCAGTATGAATTACCACGCCAGGCGATGGTCACCCTACAGCGGGACTGAATCTGGGGCCTCAAGGGCGAAGACCACAACAGGGTCTAGTGGAGCTAGACAGCGGCAGTGAGGAAGTGGCACACAAGACCAGAGGTCAAGGGCTGCTGTCACCGGACTTCTCCCCGCTCTATCAATGAACACCTCTGTGACCATGCTACTATTGTAACAGTCTAAATCACTTCCTGAGTGATGGGCAGGCAGAGATCATCAGGCAGCAACCCCTCTCCAGATTAAGCCTTTGAGTCCTGTCTCTGAATTTCTTGAAGAATGAGACATTTCTCATGTCAACATCTTTTTCAAGCTATCACTGCTGTCAATTTTTTATGCACACTACTTGCCATGCGGATGACTTAAATGGAAGCTGAAATTTTTATTCCTGGGTGGCAATCTTGTATCAACACCACATCCCACCTTCATTTTGAACATCTCAGCTTGCTAGCAGCAGTCTCTTTCTCTGTTTTACCAATACCTGCTAGTCATCCAGGGGGACAGAGTCCAGCTCGGGTGAGGGGGGAAAACGTCAGTGATAACTCGTTCCTTTCACTTCTGACACAATGAAAGGCCAGAGGGTGTGTCTGCCAATAGTCCTTGAATCACACGAGCATATGGCCAACTGTAGGGACTGGTCATTGGCATAAGCATTTGTCTGCCAATAGTCCTTGAATCACACGAGCATATGGCCAACTGTAGGGACTGGTCATTGGCATAAGCATTTTGAATAACTTTGGACAGTGTGCACATAAAGCATTCTACCTCACCATTGGCTTGCAGCCAAAATGGGTTATCATTCTGTGAGAAATGATCAGAGACCAAAGATAGTAGGACACTTTTTGCCCCTGGAATGGGGCCAATTGTCCGTCCTGAGCAAGGCATTGGTGACCATCCCTTTCTCCAACGTGTGTATTACTTCACTGGCTGAAGGTGCTTTCTTCGATCTCAACTTCAGAATAAATGCAGTAGTTAAACACCACGACCTGCATGAACCTGGCATCTGGGAGACTGCTGAACTTGGCACTAGCTTAAACCCCATTTGCCCTGGAGTTTCTCCCCTGATGACAGGTGCTTTAGAATCTGGGCTCCTGGCTGCCTGTCGTATTTAGCTCTTTGTCTTTACCATCCACTGGTGCCCAGAATAGGTGAGCTGGCTCATTTGCATGGTGAGACACCTCAGGATTACTTACTAATGACCCAGAGGGAGACAGTCCTCTGTGGCGACTGCTGACTTGTGTCTGGCATTAAAGAGAGAAACTAAAACTCGTTGTGCTTCTCGAGGCCAATGCAGAATTTGTGTCTTTAGGGCAGCCAAGATTCCCATCTGAACAGCTGTCAGGGCCATCTGTAGTCAGTTATCTGCCTCTGTTGCTTTCAGAATCTTGGTCAGGGAAATCATCAGCAGCGGAGATCTTTCAACCACATATCAGACATACTCCTCTGTTTCTCGTCCAGCATTCTTGTCTATCCACATAGCTGACCGTGAATACCAGGATAGTCTGCCAGATTTTGGGAGCCAGGTGTGTACTCTACTACAAATGAGAACTCTTGCAATTGTAGCACTTTCTTCTAAATTCGGGGCGGTGGATTCAACAATGACCCCTGAAACAGTGGCACCAGTGGCCTATGATCCGTGTATATCACAAATATATGGTCATAAAAATATGGGTGGAAGTGCCTTCATTTACAGTGGATAAAGATGCCCCCCACTCTATTTGTGAATACCTTTACTCCGTAGGGATAAGCATCATATTGGTGTATGGAACGGGGGCTCTTTGAGTCTCCTAAGATGCATCAAAACACATGAGGGTGCTTCCAGCTGAAAGTACCTTCTTGTGTTCTGAAAGGGCCTAATTATTGAATCGTCCACCATAATTGACCATCCCTACTCATCTGAGTCACTGAGGATGGGGTAGAGGCAAATAAGAAATCAGTCACCTTGGCTGGCTCTGGAGCTACCCATCTATCGAAAAGTGATACCCAAAAAACAGATCTGTGACTGCAAGCACTCTCACGTGCATTTGCATTGTAAGGACACAATATGGGAGTCTTTGCAGTACCTTCTGAAACCTGGTATGGTGTTTTTCAAGTGACAATGCATATACTAAGAGGTCATTGCTTATGTTAATGACACCAGTCATCCTGGGCAGCACCTCCCTGACAGTGGTTGGGAGACCTCTACTGCACTTTTAATCTGTTGTATTACGTTTGGGAGGCGCACATCTGTATAGAGTCTCTCCTCTCCAGGTTACCTGGGCTTACAAGTCAAAACAATTGGGGACACCCAGAGGGTGGGTCCCTCCATCTTTTCAATAAAGGCAGTTTCTTCACGTTTCCGCAGTTGCCTGCAAAAATAAAGCATACAAAAATAAAGCATCCTTCATTATTCCAGAGAATCCATCCAAAAAATGTAAAACATGAATGAATGATTGAAAAATAAAGCAAAAATAATAAAAAGTAATTTTGGCTAAAAAAAAAACGTTTTATCTTCGAGGAAATGAACACATCCAGATTAAAAATATCTCAGAAATCTGAAATCATAAACTGTAAATTAAACACACATTAACCCTCCCAAACAACATTTTCAACCTACGCATAAATCATTAGAAACAATCATGCATTAATTAAAGACACATACAAAATACATAAAAATAATATAAATTACAATAACATCTACCACACTGACCTAAATTAGCTAATACAGATTACATTAATAAATAACATAGAACTATAACATTAACTAACAAATCCTAGCCTAACTAACTCTTTACACCTAAACTTTAACTCTAACCCCTCAGAAAGTTATTGTAAAATATTCATACATGAACAGGAGAGGAGGAACAGAAAACTGCAACCACAAAGTCCGTGAACAGCAAAAAAATAACAAAAAAAACTAGAACATCAAGAAAACTGTAAAAAATGGCAGAAAATGGACAGAAAACACTGTAACTCATAGGAAAGGGGGAAATGTTTTTATATTTGTTATTAATGTTTGTTAATTAATAAAAAAGAACATGATAAACATGTTATGGTGAATATATTTTCTTGCTGTAGCAATGTACAACATAATTAAAAAAATATACATATTAAAAAAAATCAAATGCTAATAAATATTAACAGCAATTTTTTATGTATTGAAACGTAGAAAGAAAACATTATGTGCAAAACGTATTTTTATGTTAAAAACTACAATAAAACATGTTTAGAGAAATAGTATAATCATGTATAAACATTTACATGCGTAAAATATGTTTTCTGGAATACTTTGGATAAATAAAAAATATGTTACAAAAAGGTTTGTGGGATTATTTCAAAATATTGTTATAAAAAATGTCATATATTAAGAGATGCATTTAGTAAATATAAAACTAAATAATTTAAAATATATAATTAAGGAAAAATATATAAGTAAATAAAAATATTTTATTAGTAACAGTTACTATAAGAATGTAAACTACAAAATTGAAACTATGGTAACACTTTATGCTAACACTTTATGAAGGTCGGATTTACTATTCCCACTGCAAAGTAAATAAATTTGGAAAAAGTGTTGAAAAAGTGTTGAACTTTGGGGACATCAGATTTACTGTTCCAACTCCAACAGAGGCACAGGGTCAAGACTGATTTGATATAGCTGGGTCTGAACTGAGGTGGCGAAGTGAGCTAAAGAATGCTGAAGGATTCAACCCAGATCTGTGACTGAGGGTGAGTGCCTGAAAAGTTTCAGCGCTCCGTCCATCTTCTCCTTGTGTTTGCCCAACTCCAAATTTAGCCACACTGGGGAAATTGTTGGACTTTAGGGCATTCAGATCTACTATTTCCACTCAAAACTGAGCCACATTGTAGAATGTGTTGGACTTTGGCATGGGGTAGCAAATATATCCTGGATGGACCATTGTAGTTTTCCCTAGGTTAGCCCAATTGTATTAAAGGTCACTTTTTTTTTTGCACACATTACTATGTAAACACACGCTTGTTTTTGTGCCACATTGTACTTTCACTCAGAACCCGCATATGTTTTCACGTTCTGTATTTTTACTGGTATGTAGTCTGAACCTGCCAGACAAGGTCAAACAGCAATGCCCCTTGTTATTCTCCCAGGTCAGACACTAGCACCTAGACATAGCACTAAAACGCAGCTGCTGTTTGTGAGCGTTTTATCATATAACTGAGCACTAGAGTTTAAGAAAACACACACTGAGCAAGGTTGCTGAGACAAGATTGCTACATCAGCTGAGATGTAGAACGTCCATATGTGGATGCTTAGGTACCGGATCCGCCACTAATCCCAGAGATTGTTTATATATAATCATTTAGCTTCAGTAGAGGAAGGGTGGGGGTTTTATGCTTAATCTGGTTTATAAAATGACAGGGCTTTTTATTTATATTGCTCTTTAGCCATGGTAGTGGTATTTTTTATATGAATTTGTTTTCAAATTTTGGCACTAATACTGCATTTTAAAGTGCGATAGTTAAAATAAATATTCTCTTGTCTCTTGTTTATATTATTGTGGATGAGTGCGAGTGAGAGAGGGAAAGGGCGTGTCCTGTTACTGCAATCCCTCAGAGTGTCGAGAGTGTTATGTTCTGGGGTGCCAACGCACTTGTTTCTCTGGTAAGGTTAGGAGGGCAAGGGAGGCACTATAGCTAGTCGGTCTCAGGCTCATAGGTACTGAGGTAGTATTTTATTGATTTTTTATTTATTTATAAAGTTTTATATAGTGCGAACAAGATCCCGAAGGATATCAGAGCGCTTTACAGAAGGATGGAAGGAAGGCAATAAATACAATATCGATATCAGAAGTAAGAATACATACCAAAATCATGGTGACTCAGTCCCTACATGCCAATTTACTATGGTGCCAAGAATAGTTCTGTTCCTGAGCAGAATACCTGCAACAGGGGCAGGGTGACAGATTGACCATTCACAATCCAATGTAATCACATTGCGAAACGTGGGGTTAGACTCGTTGGGCAGCAGATTTACTATTCCCACTCTTATTGTAGCCTCATTGACGAAAGGGTTGGGCTTGGGGTGCAACCTACTCTTCCCATTTTAAACTTATCTACGTTGGGGAAAATATTGCACTTTGCAGGGGTGCCAGATTTACTGTTCCAACTCCACTTTAACTAGACTGTAGAAAGTTTTAGATTTTGAGGGTGCGAGATTAAACATAAAATAAACAAAACTGCAAATAAGATAGCCAAAAATAAAAGAATACTCAAAAATGCAAAATACAATATTATGTAAAATATATTTTAAGATTAAAAATATATAAACAAAATAGGAAATAAACTAAACAACGAACAGAACATTTGAAAATTGAAAATATAATTTTTAAACAAAATTGGATTTCCAAATATTTAAAACCAGCAATATTTTTGTCAATTTTTTTAAAATTGCATTATAACATAAATTATTCAATTAAAACAATTAAACAACTAAAATAACACTTAGGGGTCAATTCGGATTCGGGAAAATGCGCTCTGAATAGCTGTACGGAGCGTATTTCCCGTACGAATCGTACACCTTCAACTTCCCCGTACGTACGATCAAGTACAATCCAAACCCAAAACACATCCCCGTACTAATCGTACCAAACACCGTACGACACAACAATACATACAATATGTATCAGGGTCACGCAGTACGCTACGTCCGTACGTAAACAAGCAGCAGTTTCCGGCACAGCAAGTTCGATTCGTCTCTGCGACACTCCGTACGACCCTTTTTCTACGGGACCAGAAAACAGCCGTGAAAGCAGAGTCCGGCCCGAACCACACCCTGGTACGCGACCTACATGCCATGAACCCCATAGTTCGTGTAATCCCAGTCCTGTAAGCCTACGACCTGGTGCATAGAAACCGACGACGGCACAGACGGTGAGTACAACGTACCTCAACAACGCAAGTGTACCTGTACGGTGCGTCACATGCGCTCGCGTATACCACCATTGCAATAGTGATACAAGCCGCACACACGCCATGAATGTTGGGGTTCAGTGAATCACACGCGCTGCGTATTCCACCATTGCAATAGTTATACGACCCGCACACACGCCATCATTACTCCCAGCATATGCCTACAGTATGGGGTGGGTGGATATGACTCACAGCATAGGCCTACAGTATGGGGGTGGGTGGATATTACTCCCAGCAGTGTCCAGACATATGAGGGTGGGTGCAGAGGACTCCCAGCATAGGCCTACAGTATTGGGGTGGGTGGATATGACTCCCAGCATAGGTCTACAGTATGGGGGTGGGTGGATATGACTCCCAGCATAGGCCTACAGTATTGGGTGGGTGGATATGACTCCCAGCAGTGTCCAGACATATGAGGGGTATGTGCAGAGGACTCCCAGCAGTGTCCAGACATATGAGGAGTGGGTGCAGGGGACTCCCAGCAGTGTCCAGACATATGAGGGGTGGGTGCAGAGGACTCCCAGCAAAGGCCTACAGTATTGGGGTGGGTGGATATGACTCCCAGCAGTGTCCAGACATATGAGGGGTGGGTGCAGAGGACTCCCAGCATAGGCCTATAGTATTTGGGTGGGTGGATATGACTCCCAGCAGTGTCCAGACATATGAGGGGTGGGTGCAGAGGACTCCCAGCAGTGTCCAGACATATGAGGGGTGGGTGCAGAGGACTCACAGCATAGGCCTATGGTATTGAGGTGGGTGGATGTGACTCCCAGCAGTGTCCAGACATATGAGGGGTGGTTGCAGAGGACTCCCAGCAGTGTCCAGACATATGAGGGGTGAGTGCAGAGGATTTCCAGCATAGGCGTACAGTGTTGGGGTGGGTTGATGTTACTCCTAGCATAGGCCTACAGTATTGGGGTGGGTGTATTTGACTCCCAGCAGTGTCCAGACATATGAGGGGTGGGTGCAGAGGACTCCCAGCATAGGCCTACAGTATTGGGGTGGGTGGATATGACTCCCAGCAGTGTCCAGACATATGAGGGTTGGGTGCAGAGGACTCCCTGCAGTGTCCAGATATTAGGGGTGGGTGCAGAGGACTCCCAGCATAGGCCTACAGTATTGGGGTGGGTGGATATGACTCCAGCAGTGTCCAGACATATGAGGGGTGGGTGCAGATGACTTCGAGTATAGGCCTACAGTATTTGGGAGGGTGGATATGACTCCCAGCATAGGCTTACAGTATTGGGGTGGGTGGATATGACACCCAGCAGTGTCCAGACATATGAGGGGTGGGTGCAGAGGACTCCCAGCATAGGCCTACAGTATTGGGGTGGGTGGATATGACTCCCAGCATAGGTCTACAGTATGGGGGTGGGTGGATATGACTCCCAGCATAGGCCTACAGTATTGGGTGGGTGGATATGACTCCCAGCAGTGTCCAGACATATGAGGGGTGGATGCAGAGGACTCCCAGCAGTGTCCAGACATATGAGGGGTGGGTGCAGAGGACTCCCAGCATAGGCCTACAGTATTGGGGTGGGTTTATATGACTCCCAGCAGTGTCCAAACATATGAGGGGTGGGTGCAGAGGACTCCCAGCATAGGCCTATGGTATTGGGGTGGGTGGATATAACTCCCAGCAGTGTCCAGACATATGAGGGGTGGGTGCAGAGGACTCCCAGCAGTGTCCAGACATATGAGGGGTGGGTGCAGAGGACTCACAGCATAGGCCTATGGTATTGAGGTGGGTGGATGTGACCCCCAGCAGTGTCCAGACATATGAGGGGTGGGTGCAGAGGACTCCCAGCAGTGTCCAGACATATGAAGGGTGGGTGCAGAGGACTCCTAGCATAGGCCTACAGTATTGGGGTGGGTGGATTTGACTCCCAGCAGTGTCCAGACATATGAGGGGTGGGTGCAGAGGACTCCCAGCATAGGCCTACAGTATTGGGGTGGTGGATATGACTCCCAGCAGTGTCCAGACATATGAGGGGTGGGTGCAGAGGACTCCCAGCAGTGTCCAGCCATTAAGGGGTGGGTGCAGAGGACTCCCAGCATAGGCCTACAGTATTGGGGTGGGTGGATATGACTCCCAGCAGTGTCCAGACATATGAGGGATAAGTGCAGAGGACTCCCAGCATAGGCCTACAGTATTGGGGTGGGTGGATATGACTCCAGCAGTTTCCAGACATATGAGGGGTGGGTGCAGATGACTTCCAGCATAGGCCTACAGTATTGGGGTGGGTGGATATGACTCCAGCAGTGTCCAGACATATGAGGGGTGGGTGCAGATGACTTTCAGCGTAGGCCTACAGTATTGGGGTGGGTGGATATGAATCCCAGTAGTGTCCAGACATATGAGGGGTGGGTGCAGAGGACTCCCAGCATAGGCCTACAGTATTGGTGCCGGTGGATATGACTCCCAACAGTGTCCAGACATATGAGTGGAGGGTGCAGAGGATTTCCAGCATAGGCGTACAGTGTTGGGGTGGGTTGATGTTACTCCTAGCATAGGCCTACAGTATTGGGGTGGGTGTATTTGACTCCCAGCAGTGTCCAGACATATGAGGGGTGGGTGCAGAGGACTCCCAGCATAGGCCTACAGTATTGGGGTGGGTGGATATGACTCCCAGCAGTGTCCAGACATATGAGGGTTGGGTGCAGAGGACTCCCTGCAGTGTCCAGATATTAGGGGTGGGTGCAGAGGACTCCCAGCATAGGCCTACAGTATTGGGGTGGGTGGATATGACTCCAGCAGTGTCCAGACATATGAGGGGTGGGTGCAGATGACTTCGAGTATAGGCCTACAGTATTTGGGAGGGTGGATATGACTCCCAGCATAGGCTTACAGTATTGGGGTGGGTGGATATGACACCCAGCAGTGTCCAGACATATGAGGGGTGGGTGCAGAGGACTCCCAGCATAGGCCTACAGTATTGGGGTGGGTGGATATGACTCCCAGCATAGGTCTACAGTATGGGGGTGGGTGGATATGACTCCCAGCATAGGCCTACAGTATTGGGTGGGTGGATATGACTCCCAGCAGTGTCCAGACATATGAGGGGTGGATGCAGAGGACTCCCAGCAGTGTCCAGACATATGAGGGGTGGGTGCAGAGGACTCCCAGCATAGGCCTACAGTATTGGGGTGGGTTTATATGACTCCCAGCAGTGTCCAAACATATGAGGGGTGGGTGCAGAGGACTCCCAGCATAGGCCTATGGTATTGGGGTGGGTGGATATAACTCCCAGCAGTGTCCAGACATATGAGGGGTGGGTGCAGAGGACTCCCAGCAGTGTCCAGACATATGAGGGGTGGGTGCAGAGGACTCACAGCATAGGCCTATGGTATTGAGGTGGGTGGATGTGACCCCCAGCAGTGTCCAGACATATGAGGGGTGGGTGCAGAGGACTCCCAGCAGTGTCCAGACATATGAAGGGTGGGTGCAGAGGACTCCTAGCATAGGCCTACAGTATTGGGGTGGGTGGATTTGACTCCCAGCAGTGTCCAGACATATGAGGGGTGGGTGCAGAGGACTCCCAGCATAGGCCTACAGTATTGGGGTGGTGGATATGACTCCCAGCAGTGTCCAGACATATGAGGGGTGGGTGCAGAGGACTCCCAGCAGTGTCCAGCCATTAAGGGGTGGGTGCAGAGGACTCCCAGCATAGGCCTACAGTATTGGGGTGGGTGGATATGACTCCCAGCAGTGTCCAGACATATGAGGGATAAGTGCAGAGGACTCCCAGCATAGGCCTACAGTATTGGGGTGGGTGGATATGACTCCAGCAGTTTCCAGACATATGAGGGGTGGGTGCAGATGACTTCCAGCATAGGCCTACAGTATTGGGGTGGGTGGATATGACTCCAGCAGTGTCCAGACATATGAGGGGTGGGTGCAGATGACTTTCAGCGTAGGCCTACAGTATTGGGGTGGGTGGATATGAATCCCAGTAGTGTCCAGACATATGAGGGGTGGGTGCAGAGGACTCCCAGCATAGGCCTACAGTATTGGTGCCGGTGGATATGACTCCCAACAGTGTCCAGACATATGAGTGGAGGGTGGATATGACTCCCAGCAGTGTCCAGACATATGAGGGGTGGGTGCAGAGGACTCCCAGCATAGGCCTACAGTATTGGGGAGGGTGGATATGACTCCCAGCATAGACTTACAGTATTGGGGTGGGTGGATATGACTCCCAGCAGTGTCCAGACATATGAGGGGTGGGTGCAGAGGACTCCTAGCATAGGCCTACAGTATTGGTGCGGGTGGATATGACTCCCAGCAGTGTCCAGACATATGAAGGGTGGGTGCAGAGGACTCCCAGCAGTGCTCAGATATAGGGGGGGCATTATCATCATCATAACACAACTACATGGGTGTATGTTTACATCCGTAACCTGGGAGTGTCCTGACAGTGCCATAGCAACACATCAGTTACATCAGTGTCCCACTCCACGGAGGATGGATTTCTGCCACACACTGCGGGAAACACCACATGTGGGTGTGATGTCAGGTCCCACATGCATACCCACCAATGGAGGTTGCAGGCAACCTACACACCCCACCATCATGACACGATAGTGTATAGTCATGTAACAGCCCACCAAACAAAGAGAGCGAAAGGGAACACACACTGTCATGTACATCCCTGGGCTGATATGAATGTCCAGGTGGTGGTCAGACCACCAACATGTACTCTCTCATGGAATGAATAGGATTAAAACCCCTTAGATACAATGCACAAAATTGTGAGTCATGTGCACAAATACCCTGCATAACAAATCCCAACATAGGGGTAGGCTGTGATTACACATCTGCATAGTGTGAAAAAGGGTGAATGTGTCCATGAAGGCATTCATTTCATAAAGCTTTATTCGGTTTGTGTAAAAAACAACCATAAAAGCACAACAGTGACAATACATAATTAGACATATTTACATGGAAGTTATTACTGGAGTATCAGTATTTACAAAAACCCAAAGTTAAAATACCATACTTTTTCTTGCATTAACAGATTTAAGTATGTAGGTGGCAGTAAAAACACAGATATCATGTTCCTATAACATAAAAAGCAGCCTCATTGCTGCATCCACATTAAAAGTGCCATATTTTAAAAACATAGGTTTCAGGTAAACAATACGGTAATTCATGTAAAGGCTACAGATAAAAAGAAAGTGGGCTCTACTTTGTTTGGATTGTCCATCACACTGGCATGGACTCACCGGGTGCTTCTTTAAATGTGGGAAAGCTACCAGGTGGTGTACCTGCCCGAACCTTAATCTAGTAAGGACATACCTAGGGGAGCTTCGTGTCACCTGGCTTAAGTAAATCTGGAATCCTTCATAAGCTAAATATCTGTTATAGAACAAACATGTCGTCAATTGCCCCTTAATATAGGCCCGCCTGTTAGCTCTATATAGCAGAATCAAGTTTTTCAGTACGGATTTAGATATCTCACCTGCAGAATGAGGGTCAACCAGAATATTTAAATCAAAAATATCTTTAAAACTATGTACAATGTAATTTAGCCAGGGTATCAAAAGATATTTATCCAGTTTAAGGCAATCTTTAATTATTAGTCTGTTAAAAGCAGTTTCTTCTTTACACCAAATGGACCGCCAAATCATTAAAGGCCTTAAGGCTATCAAATCTGACAAGTAACTAATCCTAACTTCTTTGTGGATTAGTTCAATTGGGGCGGAGGATGGTAAACATATCAGTTTTTTGAGGAAAATATTTTCCTCTGTTTGTAAACTGCTATCGGAATGGTGTCCCCATACCCCGGACCCATATAATGCGATTGAGACGCATTTGGACTGGTAGATCTGCGTCATGTCTCTTATACGTCTGTCGCCTAGCTTAGCTGAAAATCTGAACACTCCATGTGCACATTTTGCCATTTTTGCCTGTACATTGGTTATTTCGTGGCACCACTTCCTATCTCTAGAATAGGTGATCCCTTAGTAACCAAATTTATCAACCTGTTGGACTTTCTGTCCATCTATAAAGAATGGATATTGCTTATTGCGACCACCTCCGCAGACCATAGTATAGATTTTCTTTTTATTAATCTGCAGCTTACTTTCATCGATAAAAAGAACAAACCTATCAATCAGCCGTTGGAGGCCTATGGGGGTCCTGGACAGTGGCACGGCGTCGTCTGCGTAAAGCAGTACTGGTATTTCTGTCCCACTTCCCTGGGGTGCATCAGCTTTTACTAGTTTTAATACTACGTCTATCTCATTAATAAAAAGAGTAAAAAGCAAAGGGGCGAGGACGCAGCCTTGTCTGACGCCGCATCTCACGTTAAATTTTGACGTACATTCCCCTTTAACCCCATATCGGATAGAGGTCTTAAGTGTTTCATATTGTTGTGCTAAAAAATATATTATTTCTTCTGGGGCCCCCAGTTTCAGAAGCGTTTGCCACAGAATTGAATGGTCTACCAGACCAGGTAAAAATAGTATCTATATGGCAATTCATTTTATTAAAATTCTGTAAAACGGTAGCAGGATCACTATTAATATTCAGATTATCATTAAATTCGCTAAAACAAGCCTTTACTATATTAGTTAACTCTTTATCCGCTTTCTCCCCTTTCCATTTAATTCTGGTTCCGTTCGGTCTATGCGGTTCAATATTGCCCACACATCTAGATGTATTAACAGAACTAACTCCCCAAATTGCAGTTATAAAAATAATACAATTATGATCACTTAGATGAGATTCCTCTACCCTGGGGGGTCATACAGAGGGGGGAGATATTGGATATGTACCTTGCCATTGATGTTGTTTGACGGTTATTCTCCATTCTTCCCAAATATGTCCTGCAGGGCACCGCCTCTACCAAGGCCATTTCCAGACTTGGCTACCATGAGGGAACGTGACTGAATCCGACGTTACAGATTCACTCGACAGTTGATTCAGGACTTGACGAACAAGCTGGCACCACATCTCCAACCGCAACACAGGTATCCTACTGCGCTGAGCCCCAAGATAAAGGTGTTGGCAGCCCTCCATTTTTTTGCTACAGGTACGTTCCAATTAACCATAGCTGATGTAGGTGGAATGTCCCAAACAATGTTCGCAGTGTCTTGCGTGATGTGTTAGCAGCCAAGTTGGAGCATATTGATTAATTCATCACATTTCCTATTCCTGAAGAGTTGAGAGATGTCAAGGGTGATTTCTATGCCCTAGGTGGGATGCAACATGTAATTGGGTCCATTGATGGGACACATGTGGCTTTGGAGTCACCACAGGCTCAGGAACAGGCTTACCGCAACAGGAAACACTATCACTCAATAAATGCCCTGGTGGTGTGTATTGCTAACATGCTGATTTCTCATGTTTATGCACGTTTTCAAAGGTTCGTGCCATGATGCATTCATCATGAGGCATAGCAGGGTGCCAAGAATGATGCCGCAGCTGCGTAACGATCGGGTATGTCTTGTTGGTGGGTATACTCTGTGTGTCCTGTGTGTTTCAGTATCCTTAGCTCTGCCTGCATCTCATAAACCACTTATTGACATGATGTATATTTGCAGGTGACGCAGGATATCCCAACATGCCATGGCTGATGACACCTCTCCGGAACCCAAGAACAGCTGCAGATCAGCGGTACAATAATGCACATGGGCAGACCAGGCGAGTGAAAGAGCGGACGTTTGGCCTCCTGAAGAGCCGATTCCGGTGTCTCGATAAGACTGGCGGATCCCTCCCATATGCCCCAGCCAAGGTCTGTAATATCTTCATCGTGTGCTGCATGCTGCACAACATGGCAGTTAAGAAGGCCGTCCCACTCACCTGGATCCCGAGGAGCAGGAACATCCACCCGTTGAGGATAAAGGGCTTGGTCACAATGCAAGTGATGAGAAGGACGAGGATGATATCCGGAGTCAGCTCATACGCAACTTCTTCTCATGATGGTGAGTCACTGCGACTGAGTGTGCAAGCTTGTAGCATTGAGTGGCATGTCTTGCAATGTGTGTGTCCAGCTGACTGTATGCATATTTACTTTGATGTGTGTTCTGATGTGTCACGCAATTGCTGATGTCATGCCACACTGAAATGCACAATGACTTAGCTATAATTTTACATGTATACTATATTGTTCGTGTTTTGTTCCTGCCCATGTCTTCAGCAAAGATTTGTAACGGTGAGCCCTTGTGTGTCTCTCATTCCCAGGTTGCTGTGCCTGTTGTCTGTTAGTGTCATCTCAGTCCTCCTGCTGTTCCTCATGATGATTGCAAATCGTGGGCCGAATCAGCGTTCCATGCACGGACATGTGTAAATGTCAGTTCAGGTGAGAGAACCAAACAGGCTTTTTTGTGTTGTTATGGTTTTGGAATGTGTGGAAACTGTTTCTGTGCATATTGAAGACCCATCCATACATGTCTAATCACCATGGATCCATTTACATGTTGCACCACTCCCATGACAGGACTGTCACCCTTCTTGACAGTCATCTGTTGTGGAGTATTGACTCTGGTGAAGGCATCAATGTGTGTCAACCTTGATCCTGACACATTGCAGATTCCACTTGTTGACATTGTGTGGGACATCACAACCACAGGCTCCATGGTGAATTGCAGCATCACTGTGTGCAGCAGGATGTGTTTGGCACATCCACTTAATCTTGTGTGCCAGTACAGTTTAATTTGTAATCAACCATGTGGTGAAGGTGTGGGTCAGCGAATGTCCCACATGTTCTGTCAAGTGTCCTGTGAGTCTGTTCGTATGGATGCATTGCCCCTTGTGCCACTATGTCATGTCACTGTCACGTTGCTTCCTCAGGGCCGGTGGAGAACACTGCTTTGCAAGCCTTCTCAGTCAGTTGATGTTAACTTTCAATTCCCATGATGCCAGGAACGTTGCGCTGATGACCTCACAACGTTGTGCTGTAGCTATTGTAAACGCTTACGTTGCACTAGTCGGGTGACGTCAATTCCAGGATTCTCTTGTGGCGTGCTGCATATCCTGGTCACGGTAGGGTTTGTTTGGTGGCATTGATCCTCATTACTCTCTGTTGATTGCCGGACCAGCAGCTTGTTATGTTAGACATTTTAAAGCCCAGTTTGACGAGACAATGACTGTCTATTGTGGGGCTTCCTTGTGTTTACATATTTCCCTCCCTCGTTGGATGAGATTCTTAAGGCTCTTGCGGGTGATGTATAATTTCACTTCTTGACCCTCACAGATTGCCAGGGGTGACTACAGATTGTTGCCTTTCTGTGAGTACCACTGCAGCGCTTTAGTATTTTTAAACATTTGAGCATTATTCCTACACTGTGAGTACCTTCATTACTGCATGGCTTTAATTGCACAGAAGCAGCCTGCACAGCGTTATACCCCTTCATTTTTGCTGAAAAACTCTGCTTCCTTTTATGTGTCCATGTTGAAACATCAGATCTAGTATAATTTTCATTACTGTGATGCCAAGTATGATACAGTGGCTGTTGTTTTCCTTTACAGGTGTAACGGTTACAGTCTAGGTCCTGAGGTATTCTGTGAATCAGTGGCAAGATGTCTTGAATGCCTATGCTTGTTCTCTTTGTTTCAGGTCTCCCTCCCTGCTGTTCCCTTCCTTTCCTTCCCTCGCATGATCACCCTATTGAGTCAGTAATTCATACTCAGACCAAGGGGTTATCAGGAGGTGGACCACAATGATCATCACACCTTTATGAGGAATCAAGTAAACAACAGTCCCAGGCTGTCGTGTGAACATTGTCTCACCAGCATTACAGGTAAACTCCTTGCATGTGTGTTATTTTCTTCTGAGCAATGGGACTGGACATGGACATTGGCTAAAGCAGCACGGGCTCCACACAAACTTAATCCATTTGTATAGCAAAAGTGTCCCACACAGTACAATGTGCATCATCACAGTGATCGCAGAACTCTTGCCAGTTTGCATGCGTCATCTATGGCATAATTGACAAAGATTGTACATATGCGAGTATGTGTACTGTGGCAACATGCATGGTGTTCATCATAGCTATTGATCCCTATTGTGCATGAAGTACATGGTTGTGTATGTATTGTTGCAGCTTGCTACACACAACGGGCAGCCCACACCTGCTGACGCTGTGTGTCCTGTGCGCAGCTTGGCCTTTTGGTGCCTGATCCTGTGCCCGACATTTATGGGGATTGTTATTCCATTTCAGGTCTGTGACCCATGAGTAACCAGACACTCCTTCCTTCCCATACACCGGTTACATTGTGCCTTTCAATCCTCCTTCTCTTTCTGTGCTAGTTTTTGCATGGTGTCTCACCCCTTCCACCATCATGTGTTCACCCATTCCTGCTTCTGCCTCCCCTGCGGCATCACCCCACCGAGTTCCCTGATTCTGCAACACACACACCTCCCATATGCTCCTCCCTCCCTCCATTGGTAATGCAGGCATCAGCTTGTCAGTGCCACTGTTGCGCCACATCTGTGCCAAATACTAAGAAGAGGGGTCCCAGTGATCACATGGGAAAGTTTAAAAATAGTTAGCAATCAAATAAGAAAAAACTTTATAAGCCTGCATTGGTATTTATTCACAATGTAGGTGTAGACTGATCATCATACATTTTCAATACAAAATCACACAATAATTCATAGTGCCCCTGATAGGAAGGGAAGTGATAGTGCAGGGTGGTGTAGGTAGGAATAGTGACAAAAAAGGCAGCCACGAAAGCCTCAGTGTACTATGTATCCAATTTTCAACATAGACAGAGCAAAAGACCAATGGTTCAATACATCATTCTATGATAATCATGCTCCACATTTCACATTAAATGAGCCATTTTTGGGAGTGAAGCTGACTAAATACAACAAGCTGTCGACGTTTCGACCCTCTAGAATTAGCAGGCATTAATTATATCCTTGCATCGGGTCTCCATCAGGACGGGGGCGGGGCGGACAACCTATTTGGTAAACAATAAAGATGCATTTAGCATATAGTTTGCGTGAGTCAAAAAGCATTTAATTAATTAGGCACACATAAATGGTAGACAAGACATACCAGGGGTTGCTTGTCTCCAAGATGGATGACGAGGAGACGCTCTCGGGGAAGATGGTTTTCAGATTCTACAATGAGGGGATTATGATTAGCAGCCTAACCTTAAAAATATGTCCATATTAATAAAATGGGAAGGGAAGCACACTTACATTTAATGACGATATTGGGCAGCCGTCCGGTCTGCAGAGAGAACAAGAGGTGAAAATACCATAAATATTGGGCTTTCACCAGGCATGAAATTAATTCATTAATTAGTGGGCCCAAGGGCGTTACAGAACTGGGAACTTACTGGGAAAGGAGCATACATCTGTCTTTCAATTGCTAAGTTGGTCCGAAGATCCCTTGATACTTTTTCAATAGTCGGGAAATCCCGCAGTACGTTGTCCGGTGTCGGGAAATAAACTCGCCGTCTATGAATTAAAGATGGGGGTTAGAATTAAGGTTCCTAAAAACGCGGTCGAAACTCAATAAAGTTTAAACTAAATTGGACTAAATACCATGTGATTAGATGTAATAGCCACAGATTTTATAGACCGGTCATATGTCCGGGATGGATAACGAATAGGGCTCGTTGGGATGTTGGGACCGGGGAAGGAGGTTGATTGTAACCCAGAGGTTTATACTGGATATATCATATCACACATTATAGCGTACCTCTCCTATTGCGATAGAGGCCACGTCAAAGGAGAAAAATTTGACAAAACACAGATAATTGCAATGGCCTGATTGAAAATTTTGAACATATCTCACTGATGAGGAATCGGCATATAACCACGTATAATATTGAACTTAAAGCATATTTCAATATACACCTTAATACCAGTGCATAGCCCATTATGGCGTACTTGTCGTACGATGGTAAAAGGTCACATCAATATAAACCTTGATACAAACGCAAAACCCGTTGTGGCGTACCTATCGTAAGATGTTAAAGGCCACAGCGTATTTCAATATACACCTTGATACATGTGCACAGCCAGTTGTGGCATACCTGTCGTAAGATGGTAAAGGCCACCTCAATACACACTTTGATACATATGCACAACCCGTTGTGGCGTACCTATCGTAAGATGGTAAAGACCACATCAATTACAGCTTGCACTATCGTAATTCATACACGTTCCTGCCTACAAGTATATATATAACAGAGATACATTGATTGTGCCCATTAATTGAGTGTAAAGGCCACATCAATTACAGATTGCACTATCGTAATTCATATATGTTGGTACCTACAAGTATATATATAACAGAGATACATTGATTGTGCCCATTAATTGAGTGTAGCCAATTGTGAAAAGGAACTATCTGTTTCGTTGAGGCCATTTTCAATAGAATCAAAAAAGAGCATCCATTTGAATTCACGGATGTTAAGGATGTTGGTGATGTTGCCACCACGTGGGCCTAGGGTTATTTTCCTAAAATATCCCATTTGAGACTGTCGGGGGGATGTAGAGCAGATTTGAAATGATCAACCAATGGTGCCCCATGTACCTCACAGCGGATGCGACTAGTATGTTGAAGAATCCTCACTTTGGCCTTCTGTTGGGTCTGGCCTATATACATTTGATTGCAAGGGCATGTTATAGCGTAAATTATGTTGGAAGTGTTACAGTTGGTAAGTGATTTCAATTGCACATTGTGTTGACTATGTTCAAACTCCTTAGTTTGTACTGTACTGCTACAAGCCTTGCATTGTCCACATCTAAAATGGCCTATGATTGGTGGAAGATTCCACATAGATGTGACAGTAGGTTCATCCTTAGATGGTAAGAAAGATCTTACAACATGGTCTTCCACACTTTTATCTTTCTTGAAGGCATGTAGTGGTGTATTCTGATGGCCCACATCATCAGCAATCAGTTTCCAATGCTGATTAACAATCCGTTTGATTATGTTGCTTTTGGTTGAAAAAGTGGTAACACATACCAGCCTCTGTTCCTGCTCATCTGTTTTATCCTTGGGAGTAAGTAAACATTCCCGAGGCTAGAACCAAGCTCTTTTACGGGCCTTTTTGATGAGTCTTCGAGGGTAGCCACGTTGTTGGAGACGGTTCGCCAGGTCCTCCGACTCTTTGAAATAGTGGTCCTTGATGGAGCAGTTCCTACGGATCCGTAGGAACTGTCCGAAGGGCAAATTGTCCCGTAAAGCTCGGGGATGATGGCTATTGTATTGTAGGAGTGAATTCCTTTCAGCTGGTTTTCGAAACAATGTTGTTTGTAAGATACCTGCATTTTCATAAATGGTAATGTCCAAGAAATCAATTGCCCTCTTATCTGAATGGATCAGGAAAGAACTCACTCAATTTGCAATGTAATTTGAAACGATCAAGGCGTGGAGTTGGAATAAACCCTAGACCTTTTTCCAATACTGCGCTTTCTGCTGGACTTAATGTGACCGATGACAAATTGCGAATTGAGTGAGTTCTTCCGCAAACTGCGTTTGAAGAGTTTTTTTGAGCATCAGACTATTGAGTCCACACAAATCACGCAAAGTGACACTGGTTTCAAATTAAAATCTACTTTTACTCCGCCACCACACTTGGTACCACCAGAAATGATAGCTTTTGAACAGGCTGTTTTTTATGAGGTGGAAACTTTGGAGGACCCTGTCCCTTTCAAAAATCTGTCTGCAACAGAGTTCCAAGCCATAGAATCACTTCAAAGGAATGACAAAATTGTAATTAAGAGTGCCGATAAGGGTGGTGGCATAGTCATTCAAAATACGGTGGACTATGACCAGGAATGTAGACGACTCTTGAGTAATAATAACAACTATGTGTTACTCAGAGAAGACCCATCAGTCACTCTCAGAAATGACATTTGTGATCTTGTTACAACGGCAGAAAGAGATGGCCCGATCACAAAACGTGAAGCTGATTTTCTAATGACTTCAGAGGGCAAAATTCTGTATTTTTCTACGTTGCCGAAGATTCACAAAAATGTCTCCCCTCCACCAGGACGCCCGATCGTATCGGGGATAGGCTCATTACTTGAGCCTTTATCCAAGTATTGCAACTGTTTCCTGAGGCCAATAATACAAGCAACAAGTACATATATTCAGGATACCAACAGCTTACTGGCAATGTTAAGAACCATCAATTTGCCAGCTGAACCCTGCTTCTTGGTAACCCTGGATATAGAAAGTCTTTATACCTGCATTCCACAGGATGAGACCATAAAAGTGATATCTGAAGCTTTGGATCAGTCTGAGTGGGATTTTTCGACCTCCCGCACTTTTGTAGTGGAGTGCACTACTCTGGAATTAAAAAGGATTTTTTTTTTAATATGAAGGGGACATTTATCTCCAAGCCACAGGTACATCTATGGGCAATACTTTTGCCCCTAGTGTGGGGGGCTTTATGTCTACCACTTTGAGCGCCAGTTCATTTTGGCATCCAGTAACCCTTTTGCTTCGAACATCGTTCTATGGCAATGGTACATAGATGATGTACTGATGAAGGGAAGGGTGAAGAGAACATATTACTCTCCTTTTATGATTGGGTGAATTCTTGTGACCCCCACTTGCAATTTACTCATGAACATGCAAAAAGTAAAAAAAATTCCTGGACGTTACCATCAATAAAGTGGGGGATCAACTACGAACTAAGACTTTTTACAAACCGACTGGCAAAAACAATCTCCTTCATTTTGGGAGTTTTCACCCGCGCCGTTGAGTTAAAATCTTCCTTTTGGCCAATATCTCCGCATCAGGAGAAATTGCAGTGAGATGGCGGATTTTAAAGAACAGGCATCTGAATTGACAAAAAAATTACAACAACGTGGTTACCCTGATAAGATCTTAAATAAGAGCTTTAAGAGGGCTAAAAACCAACACAGAGATGCCCTCCTGGAAAACTATTAGAAAGATAAGGAAGCGGAGCCTCCTTTAACCTGTGTGACCACATACAGTGCCGTATCAAATAGTGTGAGCAGATGCATAAACAAACATTGGAGCATCCTAACAAGTAACAGACATGACTGGGGAAAACCTCTTTTCTCCTATTGAAGAGCGCGAAGCCTAAAAGACTCTTTGGTTCACATCCGCCCTAGGAAAGGTAAAGATGAAAGGGCAGCAACGGTCTTGAATGCTTGGGGTCTACCTCCAGTAACTGGCCATTTCCTCTGTGGGAGTTGCAGTGTGTGCCACTTGACTAACAGCACCAGGGTTCTGAATCTCGAACCTGGCAAGGAGTGGCAGCAACGGCATCATACGAACTGCAACTCATCTAATGTCGTATACTTAAACACCTGCCTTTGTGGCTTGAAATACGTAGGGATGACCAAAAGACACACAAAACTGCGCATCTGCGAGCACCGCAGTAATATCCGATGCCAACGCAATACTACAAAACTGACATCTCACTTCCTGGAACAAAAACATGCGCCTAAAGACATCAGATGGACCATTATTGAACAAATGGATAATGGTAATGATAAAGGTCTTTTTGAGAAAGAACAAAGGTGGATATATTGCCTGTCCAGTCATATTACAGGCATGAATCATGACATTCCGTGGGGGTCGGTAATGAGACGTTGAGATTCCATAGTAACGTATTCATTCATTTATTTATCTATACCAATACCACCTTTGATACTAACTTTCCTTGACCGGCAAGTTGTACACATCATGTGCCGTTTTCTCTCACTGGGGGATTTCTGAAAACCTGTTTTTCCCAATTTATAAAGAGAGTCACACTTTAGAACACCCATGAGAATGTGTTGTCTATCTCATCTTGCTTGATAACAATTGGAGGTCTCTTTTGCAGGATGCACGATCATGTCATGGATAGTTGAGACATGATTTGGGTCTAAAATGGGCTAATTTAGCTTTCATTCAGCCTTTGCTGAAGGTTTGTCAAACTTGGTTGCCAATAAAGCATCATTGAAGTCCATTAACAATTTTTTTCGCCAGTGAGAGAAGTCACGAGAGGCGGTTCGGATTGAAACCGGCTGTTTCCCTTTACGCATAATTCATTCTGTTAACAACAGCGAGTGAAGGAGCTGGTTTGTAATCCGGTAACTTTGCTACGAATACCGGTATTTTAATTTGTTCTAAGGTGAAGGAAATTAAAAAGTTCTTTTCCTTGAAATATAATCGGGTTTGTTTACATCACCAACGTGACGCTAACACATGTGACCCGACACGTGATCGCAGCGGGAAGGATATTTGTCCTTTCGCCGCTGGTGTTCAGTGTTTTCGGGCCGCGAAAGTGCTAAGGGATAGGTTTGGAGTGGGAAGTCGTCGCCTCATAAGTAAGTGGGACGGGCCCTTGTACGAACCTTTTCCTGCTAAAAACAAGGCGATTAAGATACTTTACAATTGACACTTTGTTTTAATAGTTGCAGCCCGACGTGAAGAACACCCCTGCCGCGCTGCCCATGTAGCTTTAAAATTCACCAGCTACGGTGAGTTTTTCAAGGTCTTTTATCTTCCATTTCTATGAGTATTTTTATCGGCACGATATGCCCGCACGGATTGAGTACAGAAACTGACTAATATTTCCGGCTGGCTTATATATACATATACAACTAGTACAAGTTGATGGTTCATGCTATTTTCTACAGACCTCTTAAAATTAAGGTGGCAATAATAGCAGCGCATGAGAAGTCAACTCTGCGTTGTATAGGGGAGAGCGTTATGAATACTAAACCCTTTAATTAACTGGGGGGCTCTCTTCACTCATTTATTCCCACAGCATTTAAGTTTTGACACATGCGGTCACATGAAGGTGAAATGAGAAAGAGGTGTGGAGTGCGATACAGTTCCGGCGATGATGGGCACACTGGGAAGAAAACCATGACTGTGTGATGTACTGTCTTGTTATCTGTATTGGCATTCTTTACTGTTATATATTTTCATTTTCTTTTCCTTACAGATTGTGGGCCCTGGTGATATCCGGTGGAGCCCCCATGGTAATTCCGTGAGTTAAACCTTTTTAACACAATTCCTCACAGGAGGGGGCGTCTTAGCGCACGCATACCACCGGAGGAGTCACATTTTTTGGTCCTGACGAATGCTAAGTGAAATACACTATTGAATTTAGAATCATGTTGACCTTATGATTCACAGGACAATGAGTTTTTGATAATTTAAACTCTATTTTGTCCATCAGTTTTTAGCGAAACAGTTTGGCCCTTTATTAAATGTTGTAGTGGGCACACGCTGTTTCTTTTAAATTCACATACACCATCACTTATCACTACACTTTTTTTCAAAGAAAACCCGCTCCGCTGTAACACAGCGTTGTAGCACACTAGGGGGACATTCAGTCTCCCCAGTGGGAACCCTATGATGAAGCATGTCACCACTAGGTGGAGAGTGAGGGTTCTTTTAAAGAAAAAATATCTTTCTTCTTCTTCTTTTCTGTTGTTTCACCTTTGCTTTGGTTTGGAATTTCTGCTTGTACACTATGTGTCCTGCATGTATTGTCACTCTTTAGTTGTTTATGCCAACTCTGCACCAGGCCAAAACACTGCTTCCAAAACAGAAAGCGAAAAGGTACTGGCTATCCTCGTGCAATGTTATGAAAAAGAAGGCTTGGCACAAATCAATGACAGAGAACCACTCGTCCTCATATGGAATTGGAAATAAAATCACAGCTTGATTTGGTACCACTGGACAATGAGGGACAACAATTGAATTGACCTTTTGCAGGTCTTGGCTGATGTGATAATTGCCGTTGGGTTTCTGCTAACCCATGATGAATGAGTTACATGGCGTCCCCATAATTTCCTTCAGAATACCTTGTTCAACCATTTAACCATGGAAGTAATCCCAGCAGCAATTTCTGGGCTCAGATTCTATTGTGAAATTCTCGGGTATTCAGCATTTGCCATCACCGTAATATGGGCCAGTCAACACCTTTGATAAGTCCAATGTCTTTTCCTAAAAAGTTCCAGATGCTAGGCAACACTGTGTCTCTCAATTCTGGGAGCAAATTGCCTTTTGTTAACATAGGGAACATTCCAAATTCTGATTTTCGTCTGACAATTTTGAAGGCATTGTCCTCATTATGAGTCCGGATCTCAATGTCATGTGAGGTACAGTAAATGGAACAATTCAGCATGAACAAGAGATCTCATCCAAGCAGATTTACGGGATTGGCGGCTGTATGCTGATGAATAAAGATGTCGGTCATTTTGAGTATTATTATTGCATGTCAGCAAATGGTGATTACTAACCCACACCACCTCTACTGAGTAGGCCTTGGAATGCTCTGCTACGCTACCCTGAGAGAGTCAATCGCTATAATGGGGTGCTTGACTCTCAGTAACGGGAAATTGTGTACCTACTTCTTACGCGGGCCTTACATCCTGCACAATAACACAATTTCTTACACCAGTGTTTTCCTAAGCTGAGATATACAATAATGATTTAAATCCCATTCATGTGTGTTCTTGGAAAAGCCTGAGCAAAGCCTACATGGTAAAGTACCTTTTAGGTTGTATTTCTTTGGGAGAGCGCACTAACACAAATATATAGTGCATCCTATTTTGATATATGTGTACCAACCTGCCCAGTGGACTCACAAGGTACACTCTAGGGGCAATATGCTTAGAAAAAACTTAGTCTGTTCCTACCTGGCAAATCCATTTTTCCTTGCCATGTGTTACTGCAAGGCATTTAAAGTGCAGCCCACCCAAAGCACATTTGTCATTTACATGCACAATCCATCTATCTCATTTAACCTTCTAAGCCTTGGATGCATTTTAGAAGCCATATACAATAGATTTATAAGAAAGTTAAAGCGGCAAAACAGGGTGTTACAGCGCACACCACATGTGTTAGGGGGATGACATGGGCGCTTTACTACTATTTAGCAGCCAGGGCCGGCTTTAGAGCTGGTGGTGCCATTGCAAAAATCTGTTTTAGCGCCCGCCAAGACCTCCTCCTCAGATTCCCTGACTACCACCAGGCAAAATTGCCCCTTATCTCTTCATAGCCCCTCTCTCACATACATTTAATTTATTTTAAAGTATTGGTAAAGGCTGGTTTTACTAATAAGAATGCATATTTACCCAAACGAAACCCTTTTAGCAACATTAGGAACAGATAATTAAAGACTGGGGGGGAAATGTACATCCAAAATATTTTATGCAGTTTGCATGCAGCCCTTTAATGACAGTTCCTAACAGGCACTGTTCTATATTAGGGATGTATCTTTTGTACTGAGGTAACAGAAGGATCTCTGTGACAAAAGCAGTAATCCACTCAGCTATCCACATTAAATACATATCAGTAATCTGCACAGTACATGTTCTTTGCCGCAGGCATATTAACCCTCTTCTCTACTCTATGGGCCCGATTCACAGAATGAACTTAAGACTCAATCCTAAACTTACTACTATTTTGGTATTCACAGAATGCACTTACTACTTTTGGCATTCACAGAATGCACTTACTACTTTTGGTATTCACAGAATGAACTTACTACTTTTGGTATTCACAGAAGTTAGGATTTTGTCTTAAGTCTGTCTTAAGTCTGTCTTACGTTTGTCTTAAGTCTGTCTTAAGTCTGTCTTAAGACAAACTTAAGACAAAATCCTAACTTCTGTGAATACCAAAAGTAGTAAGTTCATTCTGTGAATGCCAAAAGTAGTAAGTGCATTCTGTGAATGCCAAAAGTAGTAAGTGCATTCTGTGAATACCAAAATAGTAGTACATTTAGGATTGAGTCTTAAGTTCATTCTGTGAATCGGGCCCTATGCCACCAAACAATACTCAGATCTCTCTCTCTAACAGGAACACTAATCACATTAGTTATCAAGACATTTTTAATGCTGCCTGAAAGCTGGATGCACATGGAACTCTGCAGAAGACATTTTTAAATCTTAAATTATTGTTAAGCACAGTGGCCCTCCTGGCGTCAGCGACACCTCACCAGGTCAGCGCCCAGTGCGGCCGCACAAGTCGCACCCTCCTAAAGCCAGCCCTGTTAGCAGTCTTAAAACCAGCAGAAGATGGAGCCAGGAAAGTAGAAAAATCTGGGTAAACTATACAAAAGATTCCAATTTGCCTACATTCCCCTGCATAAGGGGTTGAATCCTTGTTTTATAGCAGGATTGTTTTTTACATTCTATGCTTGATTTCTTTGCTATATATTTAACGCTAAGAAATCAAAAAATACCCCTCGCCCAGTTTCTCTCCTTCCGCTTTTAGAAGAAATTGTCATGTCTTCATTTATTTAACTTGGGAATGGCATTGTAGCTTGCTGGGACCCCCGCCAAGCCGTTTTAACATCACCACCCTGACACTCCTCACTGCACACTCAGCAACATACCTGCTCCGCTGTAATCAGGCTTCGAAGCACACCCGGGACACGCTAGGTGTCACTGGGTGGGCCCGATGATGAAGCATGCCACCAACTAGGTTGGTGGGTGAGGGCTTCATGAACACACCTACCAGGTGTTCCCACCCCCTGACGAAACATACCCGAGTCCTTTACTTTCGGTAATTTTGTAATAAATGAGCTAGTCTCCTTTTGATTAATCATATAGTTTCTGCATGTGCCCTCTTTTACCAGCAGGCTGTGTGCATGGTGCAGTGCAATTCCAGTTTGCGTCTTTCTGCACGTGTCCTGCAGTGTGTGTGTGTAGTGTTTGCAGGAATCCTTGTGTTCCAGCACACAGTGTGCACAGTGCGGTGCACTTTCAATGTGCGTCTTTCTGCACGTATCCTGCAGTGTGCATCTGTAGTGTTTGCAGGAATCCTCGTGTTCCAGCACGCAGTGTGCGCGGTGCAGTGCACTTCCAGTGTGCGTCTTTCTGCACGTGTCCTGCAGTGTGTGTGTGTAGTGTTTGCAGGAATCCTTGTGTTCCAGCACACAATGTGCACAGTGTGGTGCACTTTCAATGTGCGTCTTTCTGCACGTATCCTGCAGTGTGCATCTGTAGTGTTTGCAGGAATCCTCGTGTTCCAGCACGCAGTGTGCGCGGTGCAGTGCACTTACAGTGTGCGTCTTTCTGCACGTGTCCTGCAGTGTGTGTGTGTAGTGTTTGCAGGAATCCTTGTGTTCCAGCAAACAGTGTGCACAGTGCGGTGCACTTTCAATGTGCGTCTTTCTGCACGTATCCTGCAGTGTGCATCTGTAGTGTTTGCAGGAATCCTCGTGTTCCAGCACGCAGTGTGCGCGGTGCAGTGCACTTGCAGTGGCGTCTTTCTGCACGTGTCCTGCAGTGTGTGTGTGTAGTGTTTGCAGGAATCCTTGTGTTCCAGCACACAGTGTGCACAGTGCGGTGCACTTTCAATGTGCGTCTTTCTGCACGTATCCTGCAGTGTGCATCTGTAGTGTTTGCAGGAATCCTCGTGTTCCAGCACGCAGTGTGCGCGGTGCAGTGCACTTCCAGTGTGCGTCTTTCTGCACGTGTCCTGCAGTGTGTGTGTGTAGTGTTTGCAGGAATCCTTGTGTTCCAGCACACAATGTGCACAGTGCGGTGCACTTTCAATGTGCGTCTTTCTGCATGTATCCTGCAGTGTGCATCTGTAGTGTTTGCAGGAATCCTCGTGTTCCAGCACGCAGTGTGCGTGGTGCAGTGCACTTCCAGTTTGCGTCTTTCTGCACGTGTCCTGCAGTGTGTGTGTGTGTAGTGTTTGCAGGAATCCTTGTGTTCCAGCACACAGTGTGCACAGTGCGGTGCACTTTCAATGTGCGTCTTTCTGCACGTATCCTGCAGTGTGCATCTGTAGTGTTTGCAGAAATCCTCATGTTCCAGCATGCAGTGTGCGCGGTGCAGTGCACTTACAGTGTGCGTCTTTCTGCACGTGTCCTGCAGTGTGTGTGTGTAGTGTTTGCAGGAATCCTTGTGTTCCAGCAAACAATGTGCACAGTGCGGTGCACTTTCAATGTGCGTCTTTCTGCACGTATCCTGCAGTGTGCATCTGTAGTGTTTGCAGGAATCCTCGTGTTCCAGCACGCAGTGTGCGCGGTGCAGTGCACTTCCAGTGTGCGTCTTTCTGCACGTGTCCTGCAGTGTGTGTGTGTAGTGTTTGCAGGAATCCTTGTGTTCCAGCACACAGTGTGCACAGTGCGATGCACTTTCAATGTGCGTCTTTCTGCACGTATCCTGCAGTGTGCATCTGTAGTGTTTGCAGGAATCCTCGTGTTCCAGCACACAGTGTGCGCGGTGCAGTGCACTTCCAGTGTGCGTCTTTCTGCATGTGTCCTGCAGTGTGTGTGTGTAGTGTTTGCAGGAATCCTTGTGTTCCAGCACACAATGTGCACAGTGTGGTGCACTTTCAATGTGCGTCTTTCTGCACGTATCCTGCAGTGTGCATCTGTAGTGTTTGCAGGAATCCTCATGTTCCAGCACGCAGTGTGCGCGGTGCAGTGCACTTCCAGTGTGCGTCTTTCTGCACGTGTCCTGCAGTGTGTGTGTGTAGTGTTTGCAGGAATCCTTGTGTACCAGCACACAGTGTGCACAGTGCGGTGCACTTTCAATGTGCGTCTTTCTGCACGTATCCTGCAGTGTGCATCTGTAGTGTTTGCAGGAATCCTCGTGTTCCAGCACGCAGTGTGCGCGGTGCAGTGCACTTCCAGTGTGCGTCTTTCTGCATGTGTCCTGCAGTGTGTGTGTGTAGTGTTTGCAGGAATCCTTGTGTTCCAGCACACAATGTGCACAGTGCGGTGCACTTTCAACGTGCGTCTTTCTGCACATATCCTGCAGTGTGCATCTGTAGTGTTTGCAGGAATCCTCATGTTCCAGCACGCAGTGTGCGCGGTGCAGTGCACTTCCAGTGTGCGCGGTGCAGTGCACTTCCAGTGTGCGTCTTTCTGCACGTGTCCTGCAGTGTGCATCTGTAGTGTTTGCAGGAATCCTCGTGTTCCAGCACACAGTGTGCATGGTGCAGTACACTTCCAGTGTGCGTCTTTCTGCACTCGTCCTGCAGTGTGCGCATGCAGTGTTTGCAGGAATCCACAGTGTGCATGGTGCAGAGTAGTTTCTGAATCTGCTCCTGGCTGCACCAGTGACCAGTGCACCACCTTTCACGTTATGCACACAGACCTCTGTATCACGCTTTTTGGATACTTGTTGTTGGTTTACTTATGCCCTGGGCTGAAGGCTGTTGCTTGCATTTTGGTTGTGTGTGTGTTTTTGGTTAGTTTTCCATGTTTCTCACTAGAGGTCTTTATCATTTTGGTCCCTGCCATCTGTGAGAACTGGTAGATGAGTTGCCAGCTTGAGATGGGTGTATGAGGCAAGCCAACCCATGGCCTCTTGTTGGGGTCCATGATGCCCCTTCTAACACAACGTGCTTTGGGGTTCCATAGGTGCTTGACACAGTTGGTTTAAGTAACCCTGTGTGTGTTCTGTTGTTTTATCGAGAGTGGAGTTCTGTCATAAGCTTGCTGAGGTCCAACTATGCGATGTGATTGTTTATTACGGATGGTGCTCTGAGATGGTATCCCTGATATGGCGCAATTAATTCAGAGTTCAGGGTAGCTCATTTTTAATTTTTAGGTCGAGCCTGGGCAGCGCATGCGCTGCTCTGCCAGCCATGCTGTAATCAGATATGGACTTGAAGCTCGGCCGACTCTCCCCCCCATACTTTTTAATGGCTTGTGTCATTGTCAACTGTACACGGAGGCTTTTCATTGCTCAATAGGATTAGTAGTCCCTCCTTAGTCCGCCTTGTCTCATTTTGTAACCTCCCATGAGGACACCCCCTATTAGGTGCGTTGTTGCTCGGTAATTACAGCCTCTGAGCACTATTTTCTCAAATAGCTTTGTCCTGCCTGCTGTTGCAAGCAGGACACGCTCTCTCTTAACTTGAAAAAAAAATCTTGATAGCACGGGCGCCGAACACATTTGCAATGCAATAGGTCTTGCATTTGCGTGTGTTTAAGCTATTGGCATTATAAACAACAATGCCTTGCATTTATCTGTTTTAAAAACAACACATAAATACAAGGCATTGCCATTTACAATGCCAATAGACCAAACTCTCGAAAATGCGAGACCTGTTGCATTTGCTAATGCTTGTTTTTTTCGAGGCACTGCTCCCGCGTCCCATGCTGCCTTTTAGCAGCCATTGTGATGGGACTCCAGGGGATTGGCGAGCAGAAGGAAGCTGGTACCCAGCCGAACATCGCCCTGAACCTGGCACTGTTTCTAAAAATTTACATCAAGTGCCGTCATATTTGAAATGACAGAAATGGAACTTGACCCACACTGTATGATCTCTGGCTGTTCCTTCATTTCTAGGGAGATTGGTTGAATGCACGATGGTGCATGTCATGATTAACAGCAGAGTCTACACCACACAGTAAACATAACGAGTCCATTTATTAATAACATCTGGCGTCCTCGTTATGAGTTTTCCAGATTATGGATGGAATTAAGTTATTTTAATGAGGAAGCATCTAAACCTCTTCCTAGAAAAAACAGCAACATTTTCACACAGCGAGAGAGGGAGGCTTGAGAAAATGACTTACACATTACAAGCATGTTGATTGTGGACGCTTAAAAGGAAGAGCACACATGTGTCACAGATGAAACTATATGTTAGCATTGCCAGATGTACAATACAAGGCAAATCTAGGCATCCAAACATTGATGAAAGCTTTTCGAATTATTAACATAAATCAATTTTAATTGTAGTAGTGATGCTGCGGTACCCCGGGGGAACATTCCCAGGGCACAGTGCCCTGTGCAATTTCTGCCTCCGTCTCATTACGTTCTCTTTCTTGGTCTGTATGTGTCCAATAAGCAATCACAGCTCTTTAAACTGTCTCCAGATTAATTATTTAGAGCATTTCCAGTGCTGCTTTTAGAATCGAAGTTTGCCTCAGTGCACATACGGTAAAAGGAACTGTCTGTAAGGATGATTCATTTTGTGGCAAATGGAAAAAGCTATTTCCTAATCCAATACCAACAGCCTCATTATTTATTATTATTATTTTTAATCTTTTTATGAAACAACATAATAACAACACAGAATACACCCCCCACACATGCAACCCCTCCCCTCCCCCGCAGAACACGCCCCCCCCCCATTGCAGCCACCCTAACACTTTACAACAGCCTCATTATTAATCAATTGAAATTAATGTATGTTGTGTGCTGCGGATACAATAGAGATAACGTTATCCTTGACACTTTAAGAATTACACACAAATTGTGCTGTTTTGAAATTTAAGACGGTGGCAAGATTTCTCTTGTAATTCCCAGCAAAATCGCACAATGCTTAACAGAGCAAAAGAGTATTGGTTTTGCACTTAAAGTCTGAATCGAAAACAGGAGCATTGAGAAAGCCAAAAGTCTGTCTTTTTAGATGTGTGTTGAGTGGGTCAATGTGTGGTTTGTCCACACATTGCTTGGGAAGAAATGTTGCAGAAAGTCCATGACTTTCCTAAAGAATAGAATTACATGTATAAGTTCCACTTCACTCTTATTTATAAGGGCCCCTGGTTGAAACGGCCAAACAAACAACGGAATGCCCGCCTTCTTTACGAGATACATTCAGAAAAATAAATCAAAAGTCCTTCTTTACATGTTATACATTTATTTATACATCTGCATGTCATAATGTAGATAGTAAATTCAAATAGCGTGTATCATATTAAATACAAATTATTTAATTGCCAATCTTTCAATTTTTCATTATTGCATACCCTGCCAACAACACTCATACCACATATACTTCACTCAATCGACATTTAAAAACAAGAAACATCTCAATAAGCATTTATTTCCAGACATGGTTCTCAACAGAAAACTTCCTATCAGAGTACAACATAAATATAAAACATACATCAAATATTTTGTAAGTATTGTCAACACATGTAGAATTTCCCTCTCGGATTTCATACATTCAAATTACTTTGTTTCCTTTTGTTTTTTTTATATAGTCCTTTATTGAAATTCTGTAATAACCACCCTTATCGTTCTACAGTCAATTTTCTATATTGAGCCCATGCTGATGGGCGTTTCAGTAAATAACCTAATACCCGTTCGCCTTCCTCAAGGCATAGAAGAACGATAAAAATCCAAATGTTGTCAGGGCAAAATCATACAACCTGCAGGTATGATAATACATGCACATCAAATTTGAATTAATAACAAGCATCACATTTGAATTTAAAATGCTAAGCACAAATGTGCTGCATGCAACACCAAACTTACCCAATGTGTATGACAAAGAAAAAAGAAATTGTAACAGAACCCTACACCAAAAACACCAGACTAGCGACAGCCTTATATCCCAAGGTGTAACAAACAATACCACCAGCAAGTTGACAGCCTTATAGCCCAAAGTGCAGCAAATAGTACCACCACGAATGGATCCCTAATAGTCTCTTCATTTCTATAAAGGGAAACTCTTCGGGTATTAATGATAAGGAACACCAGAGAGTCTCAAGAGTATTTATTAAAATCCCAGGGTTATATCTTCAATACAGACCTAGGGGACAGATTTACAATAACTGGCGCATCCCCAGGGATGCGCCAGTTATTGTGCGCCGCAGCTCTGCCACCCATGGGGCGCCGCATTCACAATGCGGCGCACCATGGAGCAAAAACGGCACAGATGCATGACGCATCTGTGCCGTAGAGGTGGCGCATTGCTGGAGTTGCGTCGCAAGCGCGACGCAGCTCCAGCAAGGCTCGGGGGTGCCCTATCTGTCCAATGCTGCGTCAAGCCTTACGCCTGCTTCAAGCAGGCGCAGGGTTTTGACGCAGCATTGGCCTAAAAGTGACTGAGTGAAATCTTGTAGATTTCACTCAGTCCCTTTTGCGAGGCGCACCTGCCCCGGAACGCCCACCCTGAGCCGGAACGCCCACATGTGGCGCAGGGCTTTACAACGTGACGCATCTGCCTAGATGCGACACGTTGTAAATGGGTCGCAGGGATGCGCCACGTTTACGCCGCCGTTGCGTGACGCAACAGCGGCTTAAACGTGGCGCAAGTCCGACATAAATCTACCCCCATATGTCCAACTGTAGGGGTTTCTTGATGATTCATATAGATCCTAGATATGGGAATCAAAAAGTCTCCAAAAAAATGATGAGCCTCAAAGGGTGCCTCTTCTGCACTACACAACACGAAACTGAACGGGTCTGGCGATAAGCACAGTAAGGCTGCGCCACTTAGTAATGAACAAGACAAATGCCAATACTGTGCACTAATTTTCAATCAATATAAGAAAAAGCTCCTAGTCGCTAATTCCCAAAAGACCACTCTTTCAGTCAAAGTTTATAGTAGAAAACTTAGAAGTCTTTTATTTTAATTTTTTTGAATTTAGTTTGTTTTTTGTATTTCAGATACAAGATTTTTTACATATATATATATACATATTTACAACATCAAACAATCAACACAATTAGGACATGGAGGAGTGAAACTTTTGAGGGGCAAGGGAAAAATATGTGGGAGTGGTTTGTGTAAACACTAAAGACACAAATGGACACAAGACACGTGTACACAGGACAGGGGATGTACATCAAACATTTCTGGGGCGCGGAGATAGTTGGTGGCACAGTTTTTTCAAAAGATTCAAAGAACTGAGTTGCTGTATTTAGAAACGGAGTTAGATACTAGTCCTATTTACAATCATAGGAGTGGTATCATACAATAAATGAGCTCCAAACATCAAAACAGTAACTGAGACCAAACAATGTTTCAAAATATTTTTCTGTCACTATTATTAATACAAAACTTGGTCTAAAGCCATAAACTTGGCACCACACACAACTACCGCCTCGGTCGACGCGTTTCGAATCCTTAATAAGTCTAAAGGATTCTCTTCAGGACCACACACAATTAATCTGGAAAACACAATAAGTGAAAAGATTCTGTCAGTCAAATCAAAAAAGAGAGGCTCTCAACTTTCATTCAGCCACCACATACTCTCAGTAAGCTTACCTCTCGCAGAGGTTCGGTGGAGTTTAAAAGTTGTAGTAAGCTACAAAGGATTGAAACAAATGAATCAGAACGGGGCTGCTGAATAGTTGTACTACATCAGTTTTTTTGGGGGAGCTTTAAAGTACTCACTCGCAGGTGACAATATCGTGTCCAACTGTAGCTGGAGATCCTTTCGCAAAATCAGTGGGAAAATCCAACACGCTTTAACGCTCAGTCAATTTGGGTTGTTTCGCCTCGAGGTTAATTCTGGGGAATAAATTGAGGAAGGGCTGTTAAGTTTGCAAGTCGTAATGCAATGATGGTAAATGTTATTGGAGCTCAGCATGGCAACTAGAAAAGACGCGGGCGAGCGTTCTCAAGTTGTGGCTATTTTCAAAAGATACTTAACCGCGGGCAGGTCAACATATCTTAATGCAATCATGGTGCCTATGAGAGGAGTGTAACATGGCTATTAGTTAAGGCGCGGGCGAACGTTCCCAAGTTATGGGTATGTTAAACGATATTTAAACCGCGGGCTACAGGCTCTAAGGAGTTCGCGGTGCGAGGCTAAGCCGAGCAATTTGTCTTTACCTGGGTCAGGCGTCCGTCTCCTCCAGATTAATTCGCCATCGTGTGTTTACGCGATGAAAGTTAGTTCCGGGTCAGCCTTATTTCAATGCATGGTATTTCCGGGTCGGTTAACGTGTGAATCATGGGAAATGTAGTTTGACTTTATGTTCGGCGCGATGACCTATGTAAATAACCCGTTAAGCTGGGTCACTTTTTGTTACTCGATTGTATTACTAACGTTCTGGTGTTCCAAATCCTTCAGTCCAAATCTGAGCCGCCTCTGAGACAAATCATTAACGACGCCTGGAGTCTTACGCTCTGTGCAATAGAGAAATTATTATATATGCTCCGCGTCAGATCACTTGCAGCAGTGCCCACAAGAGGAGTTGCATTCCGCTCATGAAACCTAGGTGTATTCAGTGAAATCATGAGAAATGAAGACTTTGGGTTATTGCACTGATTGGGGATTGTTGGATTTATGTAATCAGATATCGTCAGGTTTGGTAAAACAGTGGTGCAACTCCTGGGACTGAATTTCCAGCGTATATGATGGAACTGCGGATAACTATGGGATTGATGAATGTCAAGCATGATGGTTTCACACGTTTGCTCAAAGGTATTGTTGTAGGAGTCCTTACAAGTGATACAATTCAGACATTTCATTGAGACCTTGTATTGTAGTATTAAATTTCAGGATTAACATTGCCTCCCGCTGTCGCAACCTAGCCTCTACGTCTCCACCTCTTGGGTAAAAGTCAATTTTAGAGATTATTGTCCATTTAAACTCTTGTTCGCCATGTGCTTTATCTATCCAATGTTGTACCAATGGAGCTGTAAGAACTTTTTTCTTAATTCTGGACTTGTGTTGGGACATTCTTTGTCTCACTTCTTGATTTGTCTTGCCTATATATAGTTTGTCGCACGGACAAAGTAGGCCATAGACCACATTTTTTGTTTTACAGGTGGTAAACTGATCATACTTCCAAGATATCCCTGCGTGTTGGAAGAGATTTCCTTCAATAGTCGATGAGCAGCAGAGGCATGTGCCGCATTTGTGGTGGCCAGTTATGGGTGGCAGGCTCAGATAGTCGCGTAGTGTCGGAATTTTTGGCTTAGGGATGGCTGCTCGGACGATATGGTTTGCAATACTTTTATCCTTTTTGTACGCAAAAAGCGGGACGTCTGTCAGTTGGGTGTTGAGGTCCTTGACTAGATGCCAGTTCTGATGGATCAATTTTTTAAGGATGTTGGATGAAGGGCAATATGTGGATACACAAACAGTTCGTTGTTGGTGGGTTTTTTGTTTTTTAACCAGTAATTCTTCCCGAGGTGTCCACCAAGCTCTCTTGATTGCTTGTTTGAGGAGTTTGGCTGGGTAGCCACGAGCTAAGAGTTTCTCTTTTAGGACATTAGCATGGTCCATAAATTCATCTTTAAAGGTACAGTTTCTGCGGATGCGCAGAAACTGCCCTATTGGCAGATTTTGTTTTAAACTCCTTGGGTGACTGCTTGAGAAGTCCAATGCCTTATTACGGTCAGTCTTCTTTTTAAATAGAGTAGTGACCAATTGTCCATTTGAACAGTAGACTTCGACATCTAAAAAATACATTCTTGTCTCAGAGGTCTGGAGGGTGAATTTAATGTCCTCTGTCCTGTTATTGATCCAACGGTGGAACTGATTTAGTTGTTCTGAGGTCCCCGACCAGGTGAAAAAGACATTGTCTATATATCGCACCCATCCACCTATCCATTGGTGGAATGGGTTGCCATTGTGAATAAAGGTATCTTCATATTAACTCATAAAGAGGAGCGCTAATTCTGGGGCAAAAGGACAGCCCATAGCGAACCCCTTTATCTGGAAATAAAAATCTTCGCCAAACTTGAAATAGTTTTTTGTCAGTGCAAGTTTGGCCAATTTCAGAATAAATTCTGTGGGAATTTTCGATGGACTCCCACGTCTATTCAGGAAGATTTCAAGTACCTCCAATGCTTGGTCTTGGGGGATCTGGGTATAAAGTGATACGATGTCCATGCTCACTAAGAGGTCGTGTTTCTCTGTGAATGGTAATTGATCCAGTTTTGTCAAAAAGTCCGTGGTGTCCAAAAGGAAAGATTTTACCGTCAGTGTGAATGGTTTTAAAAAGAAATCTATGAATTTCGAGACTGGTTCGAACGAAGAGTCACATCCAGAAATTATGGGTCGTCCCGGTGGTGATGTTTCATTCTTATGTACTTTCCGAAGTACATAAAACAGTGGGATTCGTGGGTGTTTATTCATTAAAAAATTATACTCATTTTTGCCGAGGAATCCCTGTTCAAGTCCATTATGAAGAATCGCACCGAGTTCTTTCTGTAAATCGGCGGTGGGGTCCATATTAATTTTGCGGTAGCATTTTGGGTCTGAAAGTTGTTTAGTGGCTTCAAGAATATAGTCATCTGTTCCCCAGACCACAATTGATCCGCCTTTATCGGCTTGCTTAATGATGATATTTTCATCTTGTTTGATTGATTGCAACGCCAATTTCTGTTCTTGGGAGAGATTAGGTTTAGTATATCCATTCCTTTTCTTTTCTTGAACTGCCAAAGCAGAAAGGATGGTCTTCTCGAAGTAGATCACCTCTTTAGGTATTTTATTTGCCGGCGGGCAAAAGTTTGATTTTTTCTTAATTCCGGTTATTTCGAATTGAGGTTGTGTTTCCTTGTCAGCAAAGAATGTAACCAAACGGATTTTACGACAAAATTCTATAAATTCCAGTTTCAATCAAACGAAGTCCGTGAATTTAGCTGGTACAAACGATAAACCCTTTTCTAGGACACTGATTTCTGCTGGAGTAAGGGCTTTTTTCGAGAGGTTATAAATTGGAGACTTTTCGTGTGTCACTAATTCTTGTAGTTGTGTCTCCTTGTTGACATCTCCCATGGTTGGTTGAATCTTGTTTTTCCTCGGGGCTTTTGCTGGCCCTGTCCTAAAAAAGGTTGTTGTTGTTGGTTTTGATAGTTTGGTTGATAATTAGCCTGATATTGTTGCTGATAATTTCTTTGGAAACCGCCTCTTTGGTTGAACTGGGGGCGGGAGGGCCCTTGTTCAGATTCACTTCCTCCTGAAGATGAAGTGTCGGAGAAAGTGAGGTATTTGGTCCGCGATCTACCTTGATTATCAGATAAAAACCGTCTAGCTTCAGGTCTAGTATAGAATTCCTGTTGAAGGTAAGGATAGGCTCTCTCGAAGGTGAAGTTACGTTTATCTCTCTCAAAGTTGTTATCTTTTTGTTGAACAGTGTAATCCTTGAACTTGAGGATCTCTTTCTCTACTTTTTCGAGCAGGATCTTTGAATCTTGGATTAGGAGATTTACTTTTATTTCCGCCTCTAATTTCTCAATTTCTTCCAGTTGGGTTTTAGATAGACGTTGAGCTGTTTCTATAGTTAAGACCATAAGGTCTCGACTACATTTAGTCTCTATAAAACTGAAACCTTTTTTATAAACACTGTCTTCTGTAAATATCACCGGTATGTTTTTGACAATCAATCCAGATGGTATGGTGCCTGACCTAAGATGTTGGAGTAAGTAGTGGCCATGTAAATCTGTCCGTATCTGTTTCTTTTTCAATCGGACTAATTTATCTGATTCATTATTTACCTGAGCAGAGTTACTGAGGGTAGCTGAGCTAAACGAAGGAGGGTCTCTCAGTAGGTTTTTTATATGATCTTCGCTGTATGCGAATGTTTGTTCCTCTGACATTATCTTAAACTTAGATCATTTGGTGAGGTTTTTCAAAAATCCTTTTCAAACTACACACTTACATACATCCGTACTATAAGTAAAAAGATCAAAATAATAAAGTGCAGATATGAATAATAAAGGGGAAAAAAAGAGTGACAGAGTGGAGGATTACCACAGTCCACTTTCGGTGGACAATAACGAGTTCAAACACAGAGACTGACTTGGATGTCTCTCAGAGAACCTCGCGGGCCGGCGCCCGCAATACAAACCACGAAACTGAACGGGTCTGGCGATAAGCACAGTAAGGCTGCGCCACTTAGTAATGAACAAGACAAATGCCAATACTGTGCACTAATTTTCAATCAATATAAGAAAAAGCTCCTAGTCGCTAATTCCCAAAAGACCACTCTTTCAGTCAAAGTTTATAGTAGAAAACTTAGAAGTCTTTTATTTTAATTTTTTTGAATTTAGTTTGTTTTTTGTATTTCAGATACAAGATTTTTTACATATATATATACATATTTACAACATCAAACAATCAACACAATTAGGACATGGAGGAGTGAAACTTTTGAGGGGCAAGGGAAAAATATGTGGGAGTGGTTTGTGTAAACACTAAAGACACAAATGGACACAAGACACGTGTACACAGGACAGGGGATGTACATCAAACATTTCTGGGGCGCGGAGATAGTTGGTGGCACAGTTTTTTCAAAAGATTCATAGAACTGAGTTGCTGTATTTAGAAACGGAGTTAGATACTAGTCCTATTTACAATCATAGGAGTGGTATCATACAATAAATGAGCTCCAAACATCAAAACAGTAACTGAGACCAAACAATGTTTCAAAATATTTTTCTGTCACTATTATTAATACAAAACTTGGTCTAAAGCCATAAACTTGGCACCACACACAACTACCGCCTCGGTCGACGCGTTTCGAATCCTTAATAAGTCTAAAGGATTCTCTTCAGGACCACACACAATTAATCTGGAAAACACAATAAGTGAAAAGATTCTGTCAGTCAAATCAAAAAAGAGAGGCTCTCAACTTTCATTCAGCCACCACATACTCTCAGTAAGCTTACCTGTCGCAGAGGTTCGGTGGAGTTTAAAAGTTGTAGTAAGCTACAAAGGATTGAAAAAAATGAATCAGAACGGGGCTGCTGAATAGTTGTACTACATCAGTTTTTTTGGGGGAGCTTTAAAGTACTCACTCGCAGGTGACAATATCGTGTCCAACTGTAGCTGGAGATCCTTTCGTAAAATCAGTGGGAAAATCCAACACGCTTTAACGCTCAGTCAATTTGGGTTGTTTCGCCTCGAGGTTAATTCTGGGGAATAAATTGAGGAAGGGCTGTTAAGTTTGCAAGTCGTAATGCAATGATGGTAAATTTTATTGGAGCTCAGCATGGCAACTAGAAAAGACGCGGGCGAGCGTTCTCAAGTTGTGGCTATTTTCAAAAGATACTTAACCGCGGGCAGGTCAACATATCTTAATGCAATCATGGTGCCTATGAGAGGAGTGTAACATGGCTATTAGTGAAGGCGCGGGCGAACGTTCCCAAGTTATGGCTATGTTAAACGATATTTAAACCGCGGGCTACAGGCTCTAAGGAGTTCGCTGTGCGAGGCTAAGCCGAGCAATTTGTCTTTACCTGGGTCAGGCGTCCGTCTCCTCCAGATTAATTCACCATCGTGTGTTTACGCGATGAAAGTTAGTTCCGGGTCAGCCTTATTTCAATGCATGGTATTTCCGGGTCGGTTAACGTATGAATCATGGGAAATGTAGTTTGACTTTATGTTCGGCGCGATGACCTATGTAAATAACCCGTTAAGCTGGGTCACTTTTTGTTACTCGATTGTATTACTAACGTTCTGGTGTTCCAAATCCTTCAGTCCAAATCTGAGCCGCCTCTGAGACAAATCATTAACGACGCCTGGAGTCTTACGCTCTGTGCAATAGAGAAATTATTATATATGCTCCGCGTCAGATCACTTGCAGCAGTGCCCACAAGAGGAGTTGCATTCCGCTCATGAAACCTAGGTGTATTCAGTGAAATCATGAGAAATGAAGACTTTGGGTTATTGCACTGATTGGGGATTGTTGGATTTATGTAATCAGATATCGTCAGGTTTGGTAAAACAGTGGTGCAACTCCTGGGACTGAATTTCCAGCGTATATGATGGAACTGCGGATAACTATGGGATTGATGAATGTCAAGCATGATGGTTTCACACGTTTGCTCAAAGGTATTGTTGTAGGAGTCCTTACAAGTGATACAATTCAGACATTTCATTGAGACCTTGTATTGTAGTATTAAATTTCAGGATTAACATTGCCTCCCGCTGTCGCAACCTAGCCTCTACGTCTCCACCTCTTGGGTAAAAGTCAATTTTAGAGATTATTGTCCATTTAAACTCTTGTTCGCCATGTGCTTTATCTATCCAATGTTGTACCAATGGAGCTGTAAGAACTTTTTTCTTAATTCTGGACTTGTGTTGGGACATTCTTTGTCTCACTTCTTGATTTGTCTTGCCTATATATAGTTTGTCGCACAGACAAAGTAGGCCATAGACCACATTTTTTGTTTTACAGGTGGTAAACTGATCATACTTCCAAGATATCCCTGCGTGTTGGAAGAGATTTCCTTCAATAGTCGATGAGCAGCAGAGGCATGTGCCGCATTTGTGGTGGCCAGTTATGGGTGGCAGGCTCAGATAGTCGCGTAGTGTCGGAATTTTTGGCTTAGGGATGGCTGCTCGGACGATATGGTTTGCAATACTTTTATCCTTTTTGTACGCAAAAAGCGGGACGTCTGTCAGTTGGGTGTTGAGGTCCTTGACTAGATGCCAGTTCTGATGGATCAATTTTTTAAGGATGTTGGATGAAGGGCAATATGTGGATACACAAACAGTTCGTTGTTGGTGGGTTTTTTGTTTTTTAACCAGTAATTCTTCCCGAGGTGTCCACCAAGCTCTCTTGATTGCTTGTTTGAGGAGTTTGGCTGGGTAGCCACGAGCTAAGAGTTTCTCTTTTAGGACATTAGCATGGTCCATAAATTCATCTTTAAAGGTACAGTTTCTGCGGATGCGCAGAAACTGCCCTATTGGCAGATTTTGTTTTAAACTCCTTGGGTGACTGCTTGAGAAGTCCAATGCCTTATTACGGTCAGTCTTCTTTTTAAATAGAGTAGTGACCAATTGTCCATTTGAACAGTAGACTTCGACATCTAAAAAATACATTCTTGTCTCAGAGGTCTGGAGGGTGAATTTAATGTCCTCTGTCCTGTTATTGATCCAACGGTGGAACTGATTTAGTTGTTCTGAGGTCCCCGACCAGGTGAAAAAGACATTGTCTATATATCGCACCCATCCACCTATCCATTGGTGGAATGGGTTGCCATTGTGAATAAAGGTATCTTCATATTAACTCATAAAGAGGAGCGCTAATTCTGGGGCAAAAGGACAGCCCATAGCGAACCCCTTTATCTGGAAATAAAAATCTTCGCCAAACTTGAAATAGTTTTTTGTCAGTGCAAGTTTGGCCAATTTCAGAATAAATTCTGTGGGAATTTTCGATGGACTCCCACGTCTATTCAGGAAGATTTCAAGTACCTCCAATGCTTGGTCTTGGGGGATCTGGGTATAAAGTGATACGATGTCCATGCTCACTAAGAGGTCGTGTTTCTCTGTGAATGGTAATTGATCCAGTTTTGTCAAAAAGTCCGTGGTGTCCAAAAGGAAAGATTTTACCGTCAGTGTGAATGGTTTTAAAAAGAAATCTATGAATTTCGAGACTGGTTCGAACAAAGAGTCACATCCAGAAATTATGGGTCGTCCCGGTGGTGATGTTTCATTCTTATGTACTTTCCGAAGTACATAAAACAGTGGGATTCGTGGGTGTTTATTCATTAAAAAATTATACTCATTTTTGCCGAGGAATCCCTGTTCAAGTCCATTATGAAGAATCGCACCGAGTTCTTTCTGTAAATCGGCGGTGGGGTCCATATTAATTTTGCGGTAGCATTTTGGGTCTGAAAGTTGTTTAGTGGCTTCAAGAATATAGTGATCTGTTCCCCAGACCACAATTGATCCGCCTTTATCGGCTTGCTTAATGATGATATTTTCATCTTGTTTGATTGATTGCAACGCCAATTTCTGTTCTTGGGAGAGATTAGGTTTAGTATATCCATTCCTTTTCTTTTCTTGAACTGCCAAAGCAGAAAGGATGGTCTTCTCGAGGTAGATCACCTCTTTAGGTATTTTATTTGCCGGCGGGCAAAAGTTTGATTTTTTCTTAAATCCGGTTATTTCGAATTGAGGTTGTGTTTCCTTGTCAGCAAAGAATGTAACCAAACGGATTTTACGACAAAATTCTATAAATTCCAGTTTCAATCGAACGAAGTCCGTGAATTTAGCTGGTACAAACGATAAACCCTTTTCTAGGACACTGATTTCTGCTGGAGTAAGGGCTTTTTTCGAGAGGTTATAAATTGGAGACTTTTCGTGTGTCACTAATTCTTGTAGTTGTGTCTCCTTGTTGACATCTCCCATGGTTGGTTGAATCTTGTTTTTCCTCGGGGCTTTTGCTGGCCCTGTCCTAAAAAAGGTTGTTGTTGTTGGTTTTGATAGTTTGGTTGATAATTAGCCTGATATTGTTGCTGATAATTTCTTTGGAAACCGCCTCTTTGGTTGAACTGGGGGCGGGAGGGCCCTTGTTCAGATTCACTTCCTCCTGAAGATGAAGTGTCGGAGAAAGTGAGGTATTTGGTCCGCGATCTACCTTGATTATCAGATAAAAACCGTCTAGCTTCAGGTCTAGTATAGAATTCCTGTTGAAGGTAAGGATAGGCTCTCTCGAAGGTGAAGTTACGTTTATCTCTCTCAAAGTTGTTATCTTTTTGTTGAACAGTGTAATCCTTGAACTTGAGGATCTCTTTCTCTACTTTTTCGAGCAGGATCTTTGAATCTTGGATTAGGGGATTTACTTTTATTTCCGCCTCTAATTTCTCAATTTCTTCCAGTTGGGTTTTAGATAGACGTTGAGCTGTTTCTATAGTTAAGACCATAAGGTCTCGACTACATTTAGTCTCTATAAAACTGAAACCTTTTTTATAAACACTGTCTTCTGTAAATATCACCGGTATGTTTTTGACAATCAATCCAGATGGTATGGTGCCTGACCTAAGATGTTGGAGTAAGTAGTGGCCATGTAAATCTGTCCGTATCTGTTTCTTTTTCAATCGGACTAATTTATCTGATTCATTATTTACCTGAGCAGAGTTACTGAGGGTAGCTGAGCTAAACGAAGGAGGGTCTCTCAGTAGGTTTTTTATATGATCTTCGCTGTATGCGAATGTTTGTTCCTCTGACATTATCTTAAACTTAGATCATTTGGTGAGGTTTTTCAAAAATCCTTTTCAAACTACACACTTACATACATCCGTACTATAAGTAAAAAGATCAAAATAATAAAGTGCAGATATGAATAATAAAGGGGAAAAAAAGAGTGACAGAGTGGAGGATTACCACAGTCCACTTTCGGTGGACAATAACGAGTTCAAACACAGAGACTGACTTGGATGTCTCTCAGAGAACCTCGCGGGCCGGCGCCCGCAATACAAACCACGAAACTGAACGGGTCTGGCGATAAGCACAGTAAGGCTGCGCCACTTAGTAATGAACAAGACAAATGCCAATACTGTGCACTAATTTTCAATCAATATAAGAAAAAGCTCCTAGTCGCTAATTCCCAAAAGACCACTCTTTCAGTCAAAGTTTATAGTAGAAAACTTAGAAGTCTTTTATTTTAATTTTTTTGAATTTAGTTTGTTTTTTGTATTTCAGATACAAGATTTTTTACATATATATATACATATTTACAACATCAAACAATCAACACAATTAGGACATGGAGGAGTGAAACTTTTGAGGGGCAAGGGAAAAATATGTGGGAGTGGTTTGTGTAAACACTAAAGACACAAATGGACACAAGACACGTGTACACAGGACAGGGGATGTACATCAAACATTTCTGGGGCGCGGAGATAGTTGGTGGCACAGTTTTTTCAAAAGATTCATAGAACTGAGTTGCTGTATTTAGAAACGGAGTTAGATACTAGTCCTATTTACAATCATAGGAGTGGTATCATACAATAAATGAGCTCCAAACATCAAAACAGTAACTGAGACCAAACAATGTTTCAAAATATTTTTCTGTCACTATTATTAATACAAAACTTGGTCTAAAGCCATAAACTTGGCACCACACACAACTACCGCCTCGGTCGACGCGTTTCGAATCCTTAATAAGTCTAAAGGATTCTCTTCAGGACCACACACAATTAATCTGGAAAACACAATAAGTGAAAAGATTCTGTCAGTCAAATCAAAAAAGAGAGGCTCTCAACTTTCATTCAGCCACCACATACTCTCAGTAAGCTTACCTGTCGCAGAGGTTCGGTGGAGTTTAAAAGTTGTAGTAAGCTACAAAGGATTGAAAAAAATGAATCAGAACGGGGCTGCTGAATAGTTGTACTACATCAGTTTTTTTGGGGGAGCTTTAAAGTACTCACTCGCAGGTGACAATATCGTGTCCAACTGTAGCTGGAGATCCTTTCGTAAAATCAGTGGGAAAATCCAACACGCTTTAACGCTCAGTCAATTTGGGTTGTTTCGCCTCGAGGTTAATTCTGGGGAATAAATTGAGGAAGGGCTGTTAAGTTTGCAAGTCGTAATGCAATGATGGTAAATTTTATTGGAGCTCAGCATGGCAACTAGAAAAGACGCGGGCGAGCGTTCTCAAGTTGTGGCTATTTTCAAAAGATACTTAACCGCGGGCAGGTCAACATATCTTAATGCAATCATGGTGCCTATGAGAGGAGTGTAACATGGCTATTAGTGAAGGCGCGGGCGAACGTTCCCAAGTTATGGCTATGTTAAACGATATTTAAACCGCGGGCTACAGGCTCTAAGGAGTTCGCTGTGCGAGGCTAAGCCGAGCAATTTGTCTTTACCTGGGTCAGGCGTCCGTCTCCTCCAGATTAATTCACCATCGTGTGTTTACGCGATGAAAGTTAGTTCCGGGTCAGCCTTATTTCAATGCATGGTATTTCCGGGTCGGTTAACGTATGAATCATGGGAAATGTAGTTTGACTTTATGTTCGGCGCGATGACCTATGTAAATAACCCGTTAAGCTGGGTCACTTTTTGTTACTCGATTGTATTACTAACGTTCTGGTGTTCCAAATCCTTCAGTCCAAATCTGAGCCGCCTCTGAGACAAATCATTAACGACGCCTGGAGTCTTACGCTCTGTGCAATAGAGAAATTATTATATATGCTCCGCGTCAGATCACTTGCAGCAGTGCCCACAAGAGGAGTTGCATTCCGCTCATGAAACCTAGGTGTATTCAGTGAAATCATGAGAAATGAAGACTTTGGGTTATTGCACTGATTGGGGATTGTTGGATTTATGTAATCAGATATCGTCAGGTTTGGTAAAACAGTGGTGCAACTCCTGGGACTGAATTTCCAGCGTATATGATGGAACTGCGGATAACTATGGGATTGATGAATGTCAAGCATGATGGTTTCACACGTTTGCTCAAAGGTATTGTTGTAGGAGTCCTTACAAGTGATACAATTCAGACATTTCATTGAGACCTTGTATTGTAGTATTAAATTTCAGGATTAACATTGCCTCCCGCTGTCGCAACCTAGCCTCTACGTCTCCACCTCTTGGGTAAAAGTCAATTTTAGAGATTATTGTCCATTTAAACTCTTGTTCGCCATGTGCTTTATCTATCCAATGTTGTACCAATGGAGCTGTAAGAACTTTTTTCTTAATTCTGGACTTGTGTTGGGACATTCTTTGTCTCACTTCTTGATTTGTCTTGCCTATATATAGTTTGTCGCACAGACAAAGTAGGCCATAGACCACATTTTTTGTTTTACAGGTGGTAAACTGATCATACTTCCAAGATATCCCTGCGTGTTGGAAGAGATTTCCTTCAATAGTCGATGAGCAGCAGAGGCATGTGCCGCATTTGTGGTGGCCAGTTATGGGTGGCAGGCTCAGATAGTCGCGTAGTGTCGGAATTTTTGGCTTAGGGATGGCTGCTCGGACGATATGGTTTGCAATACTTTTATCCTTTTTGTACGCAAAAAGCGGGACGTCTGTCAGTTGGGTGTTGAGGTCCTTGACTAGATGCCAGTTCTGATGGATCAATTTTTTAAGGATGTTGGATGAAGGGCAATATGTGGATACACAAACAGTTCGTTGTTGGTGGGTTTTTTGTTTTTTAACCAGTAATTCTTCCCGAGGTGTCCACCAAGCTCTCTTGATTGCTTGTTTGAGGAGTTTGGCTGGGTAGCCACGAGCTAAGAGTTTCTCTTTTAGGACATTAGCATGGTCCATAAATTCATCTTTAAAGGTACAGTTTCTGCGGATGCGCAGAAACTGCCCTATTGGCAGATTTTGTTTTAAACTCCTTGGGTGACTGCTTGAGAAGTCCAATGCCTTATTACGGTCAGTCTTCTTTTTAAATAGAGTAGTGACCAATTGTCCATTTGAACAGTAGACTTCGACATCTAAAAAATACATTCTTGTCTCAGAGGTCTGGAGGGTGAATTTAATGTCCTCTGTCCTGTTATTGATCCAACGGTGGAACTGATTTAGTTGTTCTGAGGTCCCCGACCAGGTGAAAAAGACATTGTCTATATATCGCACCCATCCACCTATCCATTGGTGGAATGGGTTGCCATTGTGAATAAAGGTATCTTCATATTAACTCATAAAGAGGAGCGCTAATTCTGGGGCAAAAGGACAGCCCATAGCGAACCCCTTTATCTGGAAATAAAAATCTTCGCCAAACTTGAAATAGTTTTTTGTCAGTGCAAGTTTGGCCAATTTCAGAATAAATTCTGTGGGAATTTTCGATGGACTCCCACGTCTATTCAGGAAGATTTCAAGTACCTCCAATGCTTGGTCTTGGGGGATCTGGGTATAAAGTGATACGATGTCCATGCTCACTAAGAGGTCGTGTTTCTCTGTGAATGGTAATTGATCCAGTTTTGTCAAAAAGTCCGTGGTGTCCAAAAGGAAAGATTTTACCGTCAGTGTGAATGGTTTTAAAAAGAAATCTATGAATTTCGAGACTGGTTCGAACAAAGAGTCACATCCAGAAATTATGGGTCGTCCCGGTGGTGATGTTTCATTCTTATGTACTTTCCGAAGTACATAAAACAGTGGGATTCGTGGGTGTTTATTCATTAAAAAATTATACTCATTTTTGCCGAGGAATCCCTGTTCAAGTCCATTATGAAGAATCGCACCGAGTTCTTTCTGTAAATCGGCGGTGGGGTCCATATTAATTTTGCGGTAGCATTTTGGGTCTGAAAGTTGTTTAGTGGCTTCAAGAATATAGTGATCTGTTCCCCAGACCACAATTGATCCGCCTTTATCGGCTTGCTTAATGATGATATTTTCATCTTGTTTGATTGATTGCAACGCCAATTTCTGTTCTTGGGAGAGATTAGGTTTAGTATATCCATTCCTTTTCTTTTCTTGAACTGCCAAAGCAGAAAGGATGGTCTTCTCGAGGTAGATCACCTCTTTAGGTATTTTATTTGCCGGCGGGCAAAAGTTTGATTTTTTCTTAAATCCGGTTATTTCGAATTGAGGTTGTGTTTCCTTGTCAGCAAAGAATGTAACCAAACGGATTTTACGACAAAATTCTATAAATTCCAGTTTCAATCGAACGAAGTCCGTGAATTTAGCTGGTACAAACGATAAACCCTTTTCTAGGACACTGATTTCTGCTGGAGTAAGGGCTTTTTTCGAGAGGTTATAAATTGGAGACTTTTCGTGTGTCACTAATTCTTGTAGTTGTGTCTCCTTGTTGACATCTCCCATGGTTGGTTGAATCTTGTTTTTCCTCGGGGCTTTTGCTGGCCCTGTCCTAAAAAAGGTTGTTGTTGTTGGTTTTGATAGTTTGGTTGATAATTAGCCTGATATTGTTGCTGATAATTTCTTTGGAAACCGCCTCTTTGGTTGAACTGGGGGCGGGAGGGCCCTTGTTCAGATTCACTTCCTCCTGAAGATGAAGTGTCGGAGAAAGTGAGGTATTTGGTCCGCGATCTACCTTGATTATCAGATAAAAACCGTCTAGCTTCAGGTCTAGTATAGAATTCCTGTTGAAGGTAAGGATAGGCTCTCTCGAAGGTGAAGTTACGTTTATCTCTCTCAAAGTTGTTATCTTTTTGTTGAACAGTGTAATCCTTGAACTTGAGGATCTCTTTCTCTACTTTTTCGAGCAGGATCTTTGAATCTTGGATTAGGGGATTTACTTTTATTTCCGCCTCTAATTTCTCAATTTCTTCCAGTTGGGTTTTAGATAGACGTTGAGCTGTTTCTATAGTTAAGACCATAAGGTCTCGACTACATTTAGTCTCTATAAAACTGAAACCTTTTTTATAAACACTGTCTTCTGTAAATATCACCGGTATGTTTTTGACAATCAATCCAGATGGTATGGTGCCTGACCTAAGATGTTGGAGTAAGTAGTGGCCATGTAAATCTGTCCGTATCTGTTTCTTTTTCAATCGGACTAATTTATCTGATTCATTATTTACCTGAGCAGAGTTACTGAGGGTAGCTGAGCTAAACGAAGGAGGGTCTCTCAGTAGGTTTTTTATATGATCTTCGCTGTATGCGAATGTTTGTTCCTCTGACATTATCTTAAACTTAGATCATTTGGTGAGGTTTTTCAAAAATCCTTTTCAAACTACACACTTACATACATCCGTACTATAAGTAAAAAGATCAAAATAATAAAGTGCAGATATGAATAATAAAGGGGAAAAAAAGAGTGACAGAGTGGAGGATTACCACAGTCCACTTTCGGTGGACAATAACGAGTTCAAACACAGAGACTGACTTGGATGTCTCTCAGAGAACCTCGCGGGCCGGCGCCCGCAATACAAACCACGAAACTGAACGGGTCTGGCGATAAGCACAGTAAGGCTGCGCCACTTAGTAATGAACAAGACAAATGCCAATACTGTGCACTAATTTTCAATCAATATAAGAAAAAGCTCCTAGTCGCTAATTCCCAAAAGACCACTCTTTCAGTCAAAGTTTATAGTAGAAAACTTAGAAGTCTTTTATTTTAATTTTTTTGAATTTAGTTTGTTTTTTGTATTTCAGATACAAGATTTTTTACATATATATATACATATTTACAACATCAAACAATCAACACAATTAGGACATGGAGGAGTGAAACTTTTGAGGGGCAAGGGAAAAATATGTGGGAGTGGTTTGTGTAAACACTAAAGACACAAATGGACACAAGACACGTGTACACAGGACAGGGGATGTACATCAAACATTTCTGGGGCGCGGAGATAGTTGGTGGCACAGTTTTTTCAAAAGATTCATAGAACTGAGTTGCTGTATTTAGAAACGGAGTTAGATACTAGTCCTATTTACAATCATAGGAGTGGTATCATACAATAAATGAGCTCCAAACATCAAAACAGTAACTGAGACCAAACAATGTTTCAAAATATTTTTCTGTCACTATTATTAATACAAAACTTGGTCTAAAGCCATAAACTTGGCACCACACACAACTACCGCCTCGGTCGACGCGTTTCGAATCCTTAATAAGTCTAAAGGATTCTCTTCAGGACCACACACAATTAATCTGGAAAACACAATAAGTGAAAAGATTCTGTCAGTCAAATCAAAAAAGAGAGGCTCTCAACTTTCATTCAGCCACCACATACTCTCAGTAAGCTTACCTGTCGCAGAGGTTCGGTGGAGTTTAAAAGTTGTAGTAAGCTACAAAGGATTGAAAAAAATGAATCAGAACGGGGCTGCTGAATAGTTGTACTACATCAGTTTTTTTGGGGGAGCTTTAAAGTACTCACTCGCAGGTGACAATATCGTGTCCAACTGTAGCTGGAGATCCTTTCGTAAAATCAGTGGGAAAATCCAACACGCTTTAACGCTCAGTCAATTTGGGTTGTTTCGCCTCGAGGTTAATTCTGGGGAATAAATTGAGGAAGGGCTGTTAAGTTTGCAAGTCGTAATGCAATGATGGTAAATTTTATTGGAGCTCAGCATGGCAACTAGAAAAGACGCGGGCGAGCGTTCTCAAGTTGTGGCTATTTTCAAAAGATACTTAACCGCGGGCAGGTCAACATATCTTAATGCAATCATGGTGCCTATGAGAGGAGTGTAACATGGCTATTAGTGAAGGCGCGGGCGAACGTTCCCAAGTTATGGCTATGTTAAACGATATTTAAACCGCGGGCTACAGGCTCTAAGGAGTTCGCTGTGCGAGGCTAAGCCGAGCAATTTGTCTTTACCTGGGTCAGGCGTCCGTCTCCTCCAGATTAATTCACCATCGTGTGTTTACGCGATGAAAGTTAGTTCCGGGTCAGCCTTATTTCAATGCATGGTATTTCCGGGTCGGTTAACGTGTGAATCATGGGAAATGTAGTTTGACTTTATGTTCGGCGCGATGACCTATGTAAATAACCCGTTAAGCTGGGTCACTTTTTGTTACTCGATTGTATTACTAACGTTCTGGTGTTCCAAATCCTTCAGTCCAAATCTGAGCCGCCTCTGAGACAAATCATTAACGACGCCTGGAGTCTTACGCTCTGTGCAATAGAGAAATTATTATATATGCTCCGCGTCAGATCACTTGCAGCAGTGCCCACAAGAGGAGTTGCATTCCGCTCATGAAACCTAGGTGTATTCAGTGAAATCATGAGAAATGAAGACTTTGGGTTATCGCACTGATTGGGGATTGTTGGATTTATGTAATCAGATATTGTCAGGTTTGGTAAAACAGTGGTGCAACTCCTGGGACTGAATTTCCAGCGTATATGATGGAACTGCGGATAACTATGGGATTGATGAATGTCCAGCATGATGGTTTCACACGTTTGCTCAAAGGTATTGTTGTAGGAGTCCTTACAAGTGATACAATTCAGACATTTCATTGAGACCTTGTATTGTAGTATTAAATTTCAGGATTAACATTGCCTCCCGTTGTCGCAACCTAGCCTCTACGTCTCCACCTCTTGGGTCAAAGTCAATTTTAGAGATTATTGTCCATTTAAACTCTTGTTCGCCATGTGCTTTATCTATCCAATGTTGTACCAATGGAGCTGTAAGAACTGATGTAGTACAACTATTCAGCAGCCCCGTTCTGATTCATTTTTTCAATCCTTTGTAGCTTACTACAACTTTTAAACTCCACCGAACCTCTGCGACAGTTAAGCTTACTGAGAGTATGTGGTGGCTGAATGAAAGTTGAGAGCCTCTCTTTTTTGATTTGACTGACAGAATCTTTTCACTTATTGTGTTTTCCAGATTAATTGTGTGTGGTCCTGAAGAGAATCCTTTAGACTTATTAAGGATTCAAAACGCGTCGACCAAGGCGGCAGTTGTGTGTGGTGCCAAGTTTATGGCTTTAGACCAAGTTTTGTATTAATAATAGTGACAGAAAAATATTTTGAAACATTGTTTGGTCTCAGTTACTGTTTTGATGTTTGGAGCTCATTTATTGTATGATACCACTCCTATGATTGTAAATAGGACTAGGATCTAACTCCGTTTCTAAATACAGCAACTCAGTTCTTTAAATCTTTTGAAAAAACTGTGCCACCAACTATCTCCGCACCCCAGAAATGTTTGATGTACATCCCCTGTCCTGTGTACACGTGTCTTGTGTCCATTTGTGTCTTTAGTGTTTACACAAACCACTCCCACATATTTTTCCCTTGCCCCTCAAAAGTTTCACTCCTCCATGTCCTAATTGTGTTGATTGTTTGATGTTGTAAATATGTATATATATATGTAAAAAATCTTGTATCTGAAATACAAAAAACAAACTAAATTCAAAAAAATTTAAAATTAAAATAAAAGACTTCTAAGTTTTCTACTATAAACTTTGACTGAAAGAGTGGTCTTTTGGGAATTAGCGACTAGGAGCTTTTTCTTATATTGATTGAAAATTAGTGCACAGTATTGGCATTTGTCTTGTTCATTACTAAGTGGCGCAACCTTACTGTGCTTATCGCCAGACCCGTTCAGTTTCGTGGTTTGTATTGCGGGCGCCGGCCCGCGAGGTTCTCTGAGAGACATCCAAGTCAGTCTCTGTGTTTGAATTCGTTATTGTCCACCGAAAGTGGACTGTGGTAATCCTCCACTCTGTCACTCTTTTTTTCCCCTTTATTATTCATATCTGCACTTTATTATTTTGATCTTTTTACTTATAGTACGGATGTATGTAAGTGTGTTGTTTGAAAAGGATTTTTGAAAAACCTCACCAAATGATCTAAGTTTAAGATAATGTCAGAGGAACAAACATTCGCATACAGCGAAGATCATATAAAAAACCTACTGAGAGACCCTCCTTCGTTTAGCTCAGCTACCCTCAGTAACTCTGCTCAGGTAAATAATGAATCAGATAAATTAGTCCGATTGAAAAAGAAACAGATACGGACAGATTTACATGGCCACTACTTACTCCAACATCTTAGGTCAGGCACCATACCATCTGGATTGATTGTCAAAAACATGCCGGTGATATTTACAGAAGACAGTGTTTATAAAAAAGGTTTCAGTTTTATAGAGACTAAATGTAGTCGAGACCTTATGGTCTTAACTATAGAAACAGCTCAACGTCTATCTAAAACCCAACTGGAAGAAATTGAGAAATTAGAGGCGGAAATAAAAGTAAATCCCCTAATCCAAGATTCAAAGATCCTGCTCGAAAAAGTAGAGAAAGAGATCCTCGAGTTCAAGGATTACACTGTTCAACAAAAAGATAACAACTTTGAGAGAGATAAACGTAACTTCACATTCGAGAGAGCCTATCCTTACCTTCAACAGGAATTCTATACAAGACCTGAAGCTAGACGGTTTTTATCTGATAATCAAGGTAGATCGCGGACCAAATACCTCACTTTCTCCGACACTTCATCTTCAGGAGGAAGTGAATCTGAACAAGGGCCCTCCCGTCCCCAGTTCAACCAAAGAGGCGGTTTCCAAAGAAATTATCAGCAACAATATCAGGCTAATTATCAACCAAACTATCAAAACCAACAACAACAACCTTTTTTAGGACAGGGCCAGCAAAAGCCCCGAGGAAAAACAAGATTCAACCAACCATGGGAGATGTCAACAAGGAGACACAACTACAAGAATTAGTGACACACGAAAAGTCTCCAATTTATAACCTCTCGAAAAAAGCCCTTACTCCAGCAGAAATCAGTGTCCTAGAAAAGGGTTTATCGTTTGTACCAGCTAAATTCACGGACTTCGTTCGATTGAAACTGGAATTTATAGAATTTTGTCGTAAAATCCGTTTGGTTACATTCATTGCTGACAAGAAAACACAACCTCAATTCGAAATAACCGGATTTAAGAAAAAATTTAACTTTTGCCCGCCGGCAAATAAAATACCTAAAGAGGTGATCTACTTCGAGAAGACCATCCTTTCTGCTTTGGCAGTTCAAGAAAAGAAAAGGAATGGATATACTAAACCTAATCTCTCCCAAGAACAGAAATTGGCGTTGCAATCAATCAAACAAGATGAAAATATCATCATTAAGCAAGCCGATAAAGGCGGATCAATTGTGGTCTGGGGAACAGATGACTATATTCTTGAAGCCACTAAACAACTTTCAGACCCAAAATGCTACCGCAAAATTAATATGGACCCCACCGCCGATTTACAGAAAGAACTCGGTGCGATTCTTCATAATGGACTTGAACAGGGATTCCTCTGCAAAAATGAGTATAATTTTTTAATGAATAAACACCCACGAATCCCACTGTTTTATGTACTTCCGAAAGTACATAAGAATGAAACATCACCACCGGGACGACCCATAATTTCTGGATGTGACTTTGTTCGAACCAGTCTCGAAATTCATAGATTTCTTCTTAAAACCATTCACACTGACGGTAAAATCTTTCCTTTTGGACATCACGGACTTTTTGACAAAACTGGATCAATTACCATTCACAGAGAAACACGACCTCTTAGTGAGCATGGACATCGTATCACTTTATACCCAGATCCCCCAAGACCAAGCATTGGAGGTACTTGAAATCTTCCTGAATAGACGTGAGAGTCCATCGAAAATTCCCACAGAATTTATTCTGAAATTGGCCAAACTTGCACTGACAAAAAACTATTTCAAGTTTGGCGAAGATTTCTATTTCCAGATAAAGGGGGTCGCTATGCCTCATTTGCCCCAGAATTAGCGATCCTCTTTATGAGTCAATATGAAGATACCTTTATTCACAATGGCAACCCATTCCACCAATGGATAGGTGGATGGGTGCGATATATAGACGATGTCTTTTTCACCTGGTCGGGGACCTCAGAACAACTAAATCAGTTCCACGATTGGATCAATAACAGGACAGAGGACATTAAATTCACCCTCCAGACCTCTGAGACAAGAATGTCTTTTTTAGATGTCGAAGTCTACTGTTCAAATGGACAATTGGTCACTACTCTATTTAAAAAGAAGACTGACCGTAATAAGGCATTGGACTTCTCAAGCAGTCACCCAAGGAGTTTAAAACAAAATCTGCCAATAGGGCAGTTTCTGCGCATCCGCAGAAACTGTACCTTTAAAGATGAATTTATGGACCATGCTAATGTCCTAAAAGAGAAACTCTTAGCTCGTGGCTACCCAGCCAAACTCCTCAAACAAGCAATCAAGAGAGCTTGGTGGACACCTCGCGAAGAATTACTGGTTAAAAAACAAAAAAAACACCAACAACGAACTGTTTGTGTATCCACATATTGCCCTTCATCCAACATCCTTAAAAAATTGATCCATCAGAACTGGCATCTAGTCAAGGACCTCGACACCCAACTGACAGACGTCCCGCTTTTTGCGTACAAAAAGGATAAAAGTATTGCAAACCATATCGTCCGAGCAGCCATCCCTAAGCCAAAAATTCCGACACTACGCGACTATCTGAGCCTGCCACCCATAACTGGCCACCACAAATGCGGCACATGCCTCTGCTGCTCGTCGACTATTGAAGGAAATCTCTTCCAACACGCAGGGATATCTTGGAAGCATGATCAGTTTACCAACTGTAAAACAAAAAATGTGGTCTATGTCCTACTTTGTCCGTGCGACAAACTATATATAGGCAAGACAAATCAAGAAGTGAGACAAAGAATGTCCCAACACAAGTCCAGAATTAAGAAAAAAGTTCTTACAGCTCCATTGGTACAACATTAGATAGATAAAGCACATGGCGAACAAGAGTTTAACCACATGCGCGCTGCTTTGATTCTGCTGGAATGCTGACTTTTTTAAAAACCCATTGTTCATGACGAGCTGGGCTCGTCATCAGTGTTTGAGGAGGCTACACCATGACGAGCCCAGCTCGTCATCAGCCTCGAAGGGGTTAAATGGACAATAATCTCTAAAATTGACTTTGACCCAAGAGGTGGAGACGTAGAGGCTAGGTTGCGACAACGGGAGGCAATGTTAATCCTGAAATTTAATACTACAATACAAGGTCTCAATGAAATGTCTGAATTGTATCACTTGTAAGGACTCCTTCAACAATACCTTTGAGCAAACGTGTGAAACCATCATGCTTGACATTCATCAATCCCATAGTTATCCGCAGTTCCATCATATACACTGGAAATTCAGTCCCAGGAGTTGCACCACTGTTTTACCAAACCTGACGATATCTGATTACATAAATCCAACAATCCCCAATCAGTGCGATAACCCAAAGTCTTCATTTCTCATGATTTCACTGAATACACCTAGGTTTCATGAGCGGAATGCAACTCCTCTTGTGGGCACTGCTGCAAGTGATCTGACGCGGAGCATATATAATAATTTCTCTATTGCACAGAGCGTAAGACTCCAGGCGTCGTTAATGATTTGTCTCAGAGGCGGCTCAGATTTGGACTGAAGGATTTGGAACACCTGAACGTTAGTAATACAATCGAGTAACAAAAAGTGACCCAGCTTAACGGGTTATTTACATAGGTCATCGCGCCGAACATAAAGTCAAACTACATTTCCCATGATTCACACGTTAACCGACCCGGAAATACCATGCATTGAAATAAGGCTGACCCAGAACTAACTTTCATCGCATAAACACACAATGGCGAATTAATCTGGAGGAGACGGACGCCTGACCCAGGTAAAGACAAATTGCTCGGCTTAGCCTCGCACCGCGAACTCCTTAGAGCCTGTAGCCCGCGGTTTAAATATCGTTTAACATAGCCATAACTTGGGAACGTTCGCCCGCGCCTTCACTAATAGCCATGTTACACTCCTCTCATAGGCACCATGATTGCATTAAGATATGTTGACCTGCCCGCGGTTAAGTATCTTTTGAAAATAGCCACAACTTGAGAACGCTCGCCCGCGTCTTTTCTAGTTGCCATGCTGAGCTCCAATAAAATTTACCATCATTGCATTACGACTTGCAAACTTAACAGCCCTTCCTCAATTTATTCCCCAGAATTAACCTCGAGGCGAAACAACCCAAATTGACTGAGCATTAAAGCGTGTTGGATTTTCCCACTGATTTTGCGAAAGGATCTCCAGCTACAGTTGGACACGATATTGTCACCTGCGAGTGAGTACTTTAAAGCTCCCCCAAAAAAACTGATGTAGTACAACTATTCAGCAGCCCCGTTCTGATTCATTTTTTTCAATCCTTTGTAGCTTACTACAACTTTTAAACTCCACCGAACCTCTGCGACAGTTAAGCTTACTGAGAGTATGTGGTGGCTGAATGAAAGTTGAGAGCCTCTCTTTTTTGATTTGACTGACAGAATCTTTTCACTTATTGTGTTTTCCAGATTAATTGTGTGTGGTCCTGAAGAGAATCCTTTAGACTTATTAAGGATTCGAAACGCGTCGACCGAGGCGGTAGTTGTGTGTGGTGCCAAGTTTATGGCTTTAGACCAAGTTTTGTATTAATAATAGTGACAGAAAAATATTTTGAAACATTGTTTGGTCTCAGTTACTGTTTTGATGTTTGGAGCTCATTTATTGTATGATACCACTCCTATGATTGTAAATAGGACTAGGATCTAACTCCGTTTCTAAATACAGCAACTCAGTTCTTTGAATCTTTTGAAAAAACTGTGCCACCAACTATCTCCGCGCCCCAGAAATGTTTGATGTACATCCCCTGTCCTGTGTACACGTGTCTTGTGTCCATTTGTGTCTTTAGTGTTTACACAAACCACTCCCACATATTTTTCCCTTGCCCCTCAAAAGTTTCACTCCTCCATGTCCTAATTGTGTTGATTGTTTGATGTTGTAAATATGTATATATATATGTAAAAAATCTTGTATCTGAAATACAAAAAACAAACTAAATTCAAAAAAATAAAAAATTAAAATAAAAGACTTCTAAGTTTTCTACTATAAACTTTGACTGAAAGAGTGGTCTTTTGGGAATTAGCGACTAGGAGCTTTTTCTTATATTGATTGAAAATTAGTGCACAGTATTGGCATTTGTCTTGTTCATTACTCCTCTTCTGCACTACAAGCATAGCAATAGTAGTATTTAAGGGAATTCTCTATGTACGCTAAAGTGGCGATAACGCCCTTGATGATATGCCCCTTGGTTCTTACCAAGATCGTAAATAGGGCGCTAGAAAATGCTTAAATATTGCCTTCCCCTCAAAACCCCAAAGAATTTCAAGGAGATAGCAAACGCAGAGAGTTTCATGTCTGTAAATACAAGAAATATAGGGGCATATTACCAACAACTAGCAATGATTATCCTTATGTTGGTTTAGCGGAAATATTAATATCGCCGAGCTCCGCCGATTATTATCGCTTATTATTGCTATTATCAAGGTTCGTCTCCTAAGCGATAAAAATCGGCCGAAATGCATGAATATCGCTGCGATATTCATGCATTACCGAGCAAATGCTCTTAGCCATGTTATCCACCTACCATTGGATAACATGGCTAAGAACAGCTCTGAGCAGGCGTTAGCTTTTGGAGATAATCGCGCTTAGCGCGATTATTTACAAAAGTTGGTAATAGGAGGTAGAGATGTTAGCGACTGTTTCCAGTCGCTAACATCTTGGCACGCCCAGTTTGCATGTCATTAGCGATAATTGTCGCTGACATGCAAAGTGGGCACCTAAATGCCTGCTATCTCCTACTAGCTGTCGCTAACTGGTGTTAGCGACAGCTAGGTAATAGGGCGATACAATTATAAACGCTTTAGTGGGAAAAATTCCCGCTAAAGCGGCGATAATGCCCTTAGTAATATGCCCCATAGTTACACTGAGGGAATACCCCTGTCCTGACTTCACAGTAGTGGGAATCATTGGGTCTTATTTGAAACCGGACTGCAGGTCCACAACTATCTACGCTCTTAAACAGACTCACTTTTCCTGCCGCACATGCATTCCGAACAGTCCAACATGAGAGCGTCCAAACGAGAACGCCAGCAAAACTTTCTGGAAGTAAATATTCTTAAGAATGGACTCGTGGACACACATAGGCATCACTGTGCCTAAATCGAAAGCCAGAAGCTGATACACGGCGGGCATATTAGAATGTTAAAGGGAATAATAATTCAGGCCAGCTGGAGGAAACAATAAATACTGATAATATAGAGGCTGCAAATTAGAAATGAGAACACTAAAGATAGGATTCGAGGTACTAATAGCAACAAAAGAAGCTGTTCCACCGGCCATCTTGAACAAATATATTTAGACAACGATGTAAAGGGCCAACTAAAAAAGGTAAACTGAGTCGTTAACATTATAATTTAAAAAACTTAGAAAGGATGGCACTATATGGATAATTAAAGTGCAGCTGAATATTAGGGTCTACTATATGGATGTATATCCCCCTGCCTCAAGGAGCCCAGCCAGGGGGGTCTGACCTAAATAGTGCTGACCCAGTGACCATAACCCCCGAATGTGCCCATTCCGTGTTTGCCAAATCGTAACTCACCCCGTCGTTCCACCCCCCCCCGCCCTACTTCCCACTTGTATCTCTTGCAATCATGTCAGCCAACAATGCCGGTTAAAGTAGTGGTCATTGTTGGCCGCAGTTTATTAATATTAAAATTGCAATATTAAAATTGCAATATTCAATTTTCAATATTACAAACAAATACTGGTTATGCAATTTCTTCATTTACGAACTGTCCTCATCAATCATACATGAATATCAATAGACCCATGACACCGTCTTGTGAGAAAAAGGTGTCAGTTTTCTTCAGTTCGTAAATGGCACTTTGCAACCAGTTCCTTGTGAATCCTTGTTGTCCCATTGGTTGGTTGCCCACGCCGTCTGCATGTCGTGGAGGGGAGCTTTTTCCCACTGGAGTTTGGTCCCCAGCTTGCTACCATTTGCGCCCTGCCGTCCGGCTGGGTCTGGGCCGCGAGTGCCGTCTCCTCTTGGTACTCCCCTCCTTGCTGCGGCCACGTCACCCTGCCGTGCGGCATTGAAAAGTGTGTGGCCCTCTTCCTACACACCGTCCGCCGGTGTGTATCCTTACCAACCATTGTAGGATTTCCGCCATGCCGCAGGGAGGCTTACGTCTTTCTGCGGCTCCCCCCATCCTTCCTTTTTTTTTTTTTACTTACAGCCTGCCATCGCCAATGCACCCCACAGGTTATCCCAGAAGACTTGCATTCCTCTGTCGGAGAGGTGCACCCCGTCCTGGCCGTACAGCTCTGGACGTCCTGGGTGAATGAGGCCGTGACGGATTGAGTTCATGCCGTTCGTGGCACAGAACTTGTGCATTGCGATGTTCAGTTTCCTCCTCGCGTTATCCACCGCTTTGTGTGAGTCAGCACCTCTCCAATGTTTTCTGCTGATCATCTCCGACCAGATCACCGTCGTGGGACCCAACCACGTTGTCGTCGTGATGAGATCCTTCTGGATGGCCTGTCCCAATGCTTTGCGCCCTAGTTTCGTCAGGTCGTTGCCGCCGAGGTGGATGATCAGGGCGTCGGGATGCCACGCCGAATCTGCAAGTAGGCTGTCCAGGGTTGGCAGCAGCTGCTCCCATCTCTTCCCTGGTTGTCCTACCCACCGGATGCACGTCGCTTTGGGTCTGGCTGCCGCTTTGTGCCCCGACCGTCGCCACCATGACTCCATCCTGGACACGAATGAATGTCCCACCACCCAAACCAGCCGCGGGCGTCCCACTGTCAAGAGAAAAGATTCTGTTAAGGTGGCCCGCTGCGCACCCGGGTTTATCCTCTTTTGATGCAGTTCTTCATAATGATTTTTTTTTTTTTGATATAGTTATTGGGCTCCGGTGGCCTTCTGCGCACCGGAGTATCGGCGTGTCGGCGGAAAGTGGGCATTGCCACAGCACCCTGCTGTGGGGCATCCCAAGGTGACTCCCTTTTTTTTTTTTTGGGAACCTTTCCTTCCCTTTTTTTAAATTTTTTTTATATCAGGTGTGGCCGTATGTACGATTTGTAGGCCCTGGATCGGCATCTGCCCACAGCCCGTATCCGATCCTCTGGCATGCCATGCTGCGATGCCGTGGTTGCTGCCCCCATCCTGAAGGAGCGCGGGGCGAAGGCTGCTGGGTGGAAGCCCGCTTTTCCGAGACCTTGGCGCATCACAGCTGTGAATTGGAACCTGCTCAGGTTCCTCCCGTCGCGATGCCTGAAAAGAGGGCCGTCGCCCACCGGGCGGGCTATCATGTATTTGAAAAAGCAACACACTGCGCAGAGCCCCGTCTCGGGGATGCAGTGCAACCTAATTGTTACCCCTTTTCGTGCCTGGTCTGTCTTAGACTGCCTTAAAGTAATCTCCACAGCTCTTGCCAGGGGTTTAATGTCCCTGGCCTGGAGGCATCGCTGTGCCGGGTCCATCTTGTTGGGCGCCACTAGCTCGCTTATGCGGAACGCACCAAAGAAAGCTGTGGTGAATGCGGCTCTAAATAGTAAGAGCTCGTATCTGTCGGAGATGATTCCATCTAAAGCCCTTAGGAGGAGGCCCAGCTTACCAAAATCAATGGGGCGCCTTACATCTGTCTTTTTTCCTTCTACTCTCCTCCACCCCTTCAGGGCTGCCTTGAGATATGGGGAGGCCGTGGGGTCATCTCCCGTATGAAGCCTGGCAAAATGGGCAATGGCTGACAGGTGTGCCTGTGCCCATGACCTTGATTTATTGGCATTGAATGCCCACTGCACAAACTTCTCAACCGCTGACCGTGTCCCTAATTTGTCCTCCAGTGTGCTTATGCCGCCCACGCTCATTACAGTACTTGTGCATCTCTTGTATTTTCTGGTGGCTTCAGGGGTTAGTGCATGGCCCACCAGTCTGGATAGGTCTACCCCCCCAGGTCCCACAGGTATGTTGGGAAAGGAGTCATATCTTGGTCCGCCCCAGGGACCAGGTCTCTGATTCGCTTCATCTGTGACCGGGACAATGCGTCCGCTGTCGTGTTCTCTGCCCCTGGGACGTGGCGTGCTTTCAGCTCCAGATTCCCTTTCAGCTGCAATTTAATGAACTGCCTCATTAGCCTCAATGTGTCCGGGCATCGCGCTGCGCCCCGGTTAATGGCCTGCACCACCCCCTTGTTATCTGACCACAGTGTCAGCTTCATGTTTTTCAACTCCTGTTTCCAGATGGTCAATGCCACTATTATTGGGAAAAGCTCCAGGAACGTGATGTTCCTGGTGACTCCCCGTGTGTGCCATTTGTCTGGCCACTGGCTCGCGCACCATTGATTTCCAAGGATGGCCCCAAACCCCAAGCTCCCTGCTGCATCTGTGAATAGGGCTATCTGCCTGGATGTCACCCAGCCCTCTCTCCAGATCAAAACTCCGTTAAATTCCTGCAGGAACTCGTCCCACATCTGGAGGTCCTGCTTCACCCCCGCACCCAACCGAATGCGGTAATGTCTGTGGGAGACTCCTGCTGTCAGCTGTGTCAAGCGCCTGGAGAAGACCCTGGCCGCGGGTATGACCCTGGCCGCGAAGTTCAGCTTGCCTATCACCCCCTGTATGTCCCGGAGGGTGGCCTTGTTACGCCTGCGCAACCTGCCCACGTCCTCCCTGAACTCTTTCACCTTTTCCAGAGGCAGCCTGGCTGTCCCCGCCACGGAATCCAGTTCTATCCCTAGAAAAGTTAGTCTCGTGGTAGGGCCTGTCGTCTTATCGGCTGCCAGGGGGACCCCCAAGGTCCTGGCTAGCCTTTCAAATGCCGCCAGAGTGTTGCTGCACGTGGGAGATCCCGCTGGACCTGTGAATAGGAAATCGTCGAGGTAGTGTAGTTTGCCGCCTTCCTGATGGTAATCATGGAGGGCCCATTCTAAAAAGGTTGCGAATTGCTCAAAGTATGCGCACGATATGGCGCAACCCATGGGCATCACCTTATCGACAAACAGGTCATCCTCCCACTGAAAACCCAGCAAGTGAAAACTGGATGGGTGGACGGGCAGCAGGCGGAACGCCGATTCAATGTCCGCCTTGGCCATGAGGGCTCCCTTCCCCGCCGCTTTTACTAAATCTATTGCGTCATCCACTGTCGCATAACCTACCGAGCAGGCTTCCGGGGGGATTCCATCATTCACTGATGCTCCTTCGGGGAATGAAAGGTGGTGTATCAATCTAAACTGACCCTGCTCTTTCTTGGGGACCACCCCTAGTGGGGAGATCACTATGCCTCCGCGTAGCTCCTCCGGTAGTGGACCCTCAATCCTACCCAGGGCTTTCTCTTTCGCCAGCTTGGTGCATACCACGTGTGGGTGCTGCATCGCTGATTTTAGGTTCCTTGCCCCCTCAAGTGGTAAGGTGCCTTTGAATGGAATGACGAATCCTTTGTCAAAACCTTCTACAAGCACCCTGGCATCCGCCCTGTTTGGGTACTTATTCGCCAACCTGCGCAGCTGTTGTCTGTTGATAGGAGACCTGTGCAGCTGGCACTCTTGAATGTCTACCAGGTCACCTCGCCTACCAGGCCCGGGGCTAGTGCTTTTTGCTTTTCTCTTTTTTGTCTCCTTTGGGTTCGCGCTTGCCTCCCCTGCACGCCACTGCCGCGTGCTTACCCCCACAGCTCGAGCAAGTGTGCTGGAATTTACATGACGAGCCCGACGAGCAATCCCCTGCATCGTATCTCCAACAAATGGCCTTGGCTTTGTTCGGGGACTGTGATCTCCCTGCGCTCTGTTTCTGGTAAGTTCCGCTCCTGCCCTTCTGGTGGGAACTACGAAAGGAATGATCATACTTGCCCTCCCAAGATTTTACCTCCTTCGCTGTGAGCATTTTATGGATGAAACCAGATACATCCTCCTCGTTCCATTCTATCTCTGGATGCCTCTGCATTTTGAGCCTAAAACCCTTGTCGTATTCCAGCCACGCTTCCCCTGGGAACTGCTTATGTGCCAGGTCAATATTAGCCTCATAAAGCCAAAGATCTGCCGCACAGTGGGGGAATTTCTCTACATTAATGCAGGCCATTATTCTGAAGGCATCCAACCAATTTTCAAAATTGCGCTCCTTTCTGATGCCGCGCCTCTCTCTCCTATCATCTTCTTTCCTATCACAGGTGGTGAGGTCTAGCCCCTCGAGTTGAATTTCGAGCAGAGAGAATATATCGAGAAACTCCTTCCGCCATATTCTTTCTTTAACGGCTAGTGGGATAAGGCATGCTAGGCCGGTGGCCTTGTTGTCAAAGATGCCGGGCCGGGGGATGGCCTGCTGTATGGATCGGAGGTTATGCCTCCCAGCGCTGGGCTCCCTGACGCGGATCCATAACCCCAACCCATGACCGGAGAAATTTGCTCGCCCTGTGCCGGCAGGACCACGTGTTCCTGCCCCCTGGCCTGGCGCGCCCAACCTGGGTCGACCATGTGCCAGGATATGCCTGCCGCCTCATCTGCGCGCTGCTCCCTGGGCCCGACTCATACCCCCTGTCCCGTATTGTTAGGCAGTGCTGGCGCCAGTGATTTTAAGCATTCCTTAACTATCTCGCTGATATGCTCACCATTCGTGCTGGCCGATGTTTCGCTCTCATCGCGTCGCGGAGGTGGGGTTTTATGGCGCCCCTTCCTCGGGGGATTCTTCCTGGATGACTTCCTTTTTTTTGTCCTCATTTGCCTTTTCTTCGATAAGGAGCATACCAACCACCTTGCACGACTTGTAGACGTGATTTGATATCTTGGTAGTAGAGATGTCCCATAAGAAGAATTATGGTTGCTTTTTACTCAATCCAGGTATTTTTCAACCTGTAGGACCTTCAACACAACTTAGCTGGCCCTGGTCCAGGAGTATAAGAGGCATAATCATTGGACCCGGGGAAAGAAAAAAAAAAAACCCCGGGTTCATCTCCAGTTAATTAAAAGGTTCCAAAAAGCCATGTGTCTTTTACTAGTTGTTCTTTTTAGGTCCATTTTAGATGTTTCATATAAGGAGGAAAGCCACCGAGAGTGTAATGGGGGTATCTTCTCTACCCCATTTATACAAATTTGTCTTCTCGCCAGTAGGATTGCATAGAAGAGAAAGGACTTTGCCAGTCCTTTGATGTTATCCTCCATACCAAAAATGACGAGAGAAAGGGTGATTTCTAGAGATGTATTTAGGATAGAATTTAACGTTTGCTTTACGTCAGTCCAGAATTTTTGGATGTCTGGACAAACAAAAAACATATGTATGTCACAAGCCCCTGGCCAATTGCATTTGTTGCATTTTTTATTTGGTAAATATTTGGATAGTTTCAGTGGGGTTATATATGCACGATGTGCAGAGAATAGGTGGTTTCGTCTTAGCCATGAAGGCTTTACTGTTTTGTATAGTAAAGAAAAAGAGTTTTGCCATCTTTCCTCACATGGGGTACCAATTACCGTTCCCCATAGATCGTCTGGGAGTTGGAATTCCCCATCAATTTCCTCCAACAGCTGCCAGTACCAGGTAGTTACCTCCTTTCCCCCCATAGCTCTTTCCACCAATTTTTGTTCTGTTAAGCTTATTTTCCCTAGGTTCGCATCAGTACGAGTCTGAGCTCTCACCCAACTATTTAGTTGAATATATTTAAATCTTGACAACCCTACACCAACCAGTTCGTGTAACTCATCCCAATCTATAAGGTTGCCTTCTTTGAGTAGTTGACCCCATCTTGTAATGCCTGTTTGTTCTATTATGGAGGAAAGACTGTCTCTCAGACAAAGTGGCAATCCTGGTGAATCCCAAATGGGGGCGTAGTTGGAATAATATGAGAGACCCAGTTTCTTTCTGATGTTATACCAATTTTTTGCCCATGATTGTACAACTTTTAATTTGATGTTTTTGAAGTATTTCTGACATCCAAATTTAAACATGAAACTATCCGATGTTAGATTAGCCCCAATTAACATGGCCTTATACATAGAATCAGTTGCAAGATTAGATGGCATCTTCAAAAGCATTCTTGAGTGTGATAGCTGGAATGCCCATGAATAATACAGTAGATCCGGTAATGCAAGGCCTCCTTTCTCTCTCCTTCTCCTTAGCTTTTTCCACGCAATTCTTGTGGTTTTATAGTTCCATATGAAGGAGTTTATTTCTCTTTGTGATCTTTCAATCATTTTAGAGTCAAAGGTGATAGGAATAGAATTGAAAATAAAGGTGAATTTTGGGAGAATACACATTTTAACCAGGTTCACCCTGCCTATAGTTGATAGTGGTAGATGTGACCAAGATTTTAAAAGTTTTTTGGTCTCAATGTGTATCCTTTCCAAGTTAGTTTGCCCGATATTTGCCACTTCTTGAGTTATTCTAATTCCCAAATAGCGCATCGATGTGGATATTTTTGTCCCCAGCTGGATATTGGGTATATTCCAAATCATTATCTCACTTTTACTAGAGTTAATGTCATATCCCGATATTTGTCCAAATTCTTCTGCCCGATGGATGACTACTGGGTATGCTCTTACCGGATCTGATGTAAAAATCATAATGTCGTCTGCATACATTGCTACCCGTCTTTCCCACTCTCCGAAGCTAAAAGATGGAATATTAGCCTCGTCCCTTAAAAGCTGAGCGAACGGCTCGATGTATAAATTAAATAGGAGAGGGGAAAGCGGGCAGCCCTGTCTTGTGCCTCTAGTTATATCAAATGGTTCGGTTAAACATCCATTAACCAATAACCTGGCAGAAGCAGTGCTATATAGCTGTTTAATTATCCTGCAAAAGTTTCCCCCAAAGTTGAATTTTTTCAATACATCGCTAAGATATAGCCAGTTAACCCTATCAAACGCTTTAGTTGCGTCCAGGGTTAATGTGGCCAGTGGTAGAGAGAAAGCCGTAGCAATGTCTATAGCTCCCACAGCTTCATATGTAAGCTCCGCTAGTTGTCTACCTTTGATAAAACCTTTTTGGTCAGAGTGAACGATCTTTCCAATAACGCTAGCCAGTCTTGTAGATATTATAGTTGTGAAGAGTTTATAATCATTATTAATCATTATTAAGTAATGATATTGGTCTGTATGACCCACAGTCCAGTGTTGATTTCCCTGGTTTCGGGATGAGCACGATTGTGGCTTCTCCCCAGGTTTTTGGGGGCTGCTTCCCTTGTATCAATATGCCATTAAAAAGTGTTGTGAGCACTGGGGCTACTATATCTTCCAGAGTTCTATAGATTTCTCCAGGCAGACCATCCGGGCCTGCCGCCTTTCCTTTTTTAGAGTGGCAGATTGCTTTTTTGACCTCGTCTTGAGTGATTTCGGCCTCCAAAAGGTTGCTCTGGCTTGTTGATAAAGCTGGGAGATTTATGGCTTCTAGCCATCTGTCCCTTGCTTGCTGATCATTAGGGAGATTCTCTTTATAAATCTCCTCAAAGAAATCAAAGAAGGCTCTCCCTATCTCTGAGCTAGTGGATCTTGTTTCTGCTTCTCCAGGTACCTTAATTTCTCTGATGTAATTGAGGTTTTTTTCCGCTCTTATCTTCCACGCTAGTACCTTCCCTGCAGCTTCTCCAAATTCAAATTGAGAGGATTTACTCACTTCCCATCTTTGGTTTATTCTTTCCTGTAGGATGTTTTCTAATTGAGATTTCAGTTCAGCCATTTTTCCATGATCATCTGATGTTGCTAGAGACGGATCTATCTCAGTTTCCAAAAGTTTCATTTCCTGTTCTAGGTTTTTAATTTTCTGAATATATATTTTCCGCCTATAGGAGGCTCTGTTAGTGATCTGCCCCCTTAGAAAGGCTTTAAAAGTTTCCCAGACAGCTGTTGGACCTGCAGAGTCTTTATTTATATCAAAGAAAGCTGAAGATTCAATTAACAGAAAGTTAACTTCTTCATCCTCAAGCAACAGTGTCCGGTCAAAAGACCAAGACGGGTGGTTAACCAAATTGCAAGATTTTAAAGTAAATTTTATTGCAGAGTGATCTGAGAGGTGTGATGGAATATATTCAATCGATTCTACTATGTCGTTTAGACAGTAACTAAAAAAGACATAGTCAATTCTTGATTTATATTTGAATCGGCTATTTCTCAGGGACACTCCTGGTTTATTACCGGCACGTTCTCTCCATACATCCGCCAGACCCAGGTGTGTCATGATGTTTTTAAGAGTGTCTCTAGATCTGACAGAACTAGAGATTCTAGATTTAGTTGATTTGTCTAGTTTAGGGTCTAAGACTATATTAAAATCTCCCATCCAAATTATTGGTTCCTGGACTGATATTAATTGCTGTCTTACAGCTTCCAAGTGTGATGGATCATCTGAGTTAGGGCCATAATAACTTATCAGTGTCCTCATTTGACCATCAAGAGAGACTCTAGCTATTAGCCACCTCCCTGTATTATCTTCTTTATATTCTTGTATTTGCGCTTTTGCTGATTTTTTGAATATGAATATTACCCGTCTTATATTTGCATTGTGGTCTGTGGAACAAAATTTATCTATCCACCTTTGTTTTTTCATTATATTATCCGCCTCTGACTTAAGAAGGTGTGTTTCCTGCAACGCAATGACCTGCACCTGTGAGTCCCTTAAATATTGAAAAATGCGCTCTCTTCTCCCTCTCACGCGCAGGCCATTTACGTTCCAGGAGATATAATTAATTATTGCCATATTTTTTTTTTTTTTTGGCATCTTTCCTCCATTATTTATTTTAAATTTTTTTTTGTATTTATTGTTTTAAGCGTATCAAATATTTGATTGAAAATACAAGTTATGGTTGGAATATCAGCATGATTTTTCAAATAAGGACTTTTCATTTTTTTTTCCCTCAACCCTCCCCCCCACCCCCTTGGAAACCCTCCCTTATTTTCCCTGGCTTGGTGTTGAGCCAGATGTACGCCGCTCCGCGGTCTCCCTTAACTCTTTGCTGCTGCCTCTCTTGAAAAGACGGAAAGGGACAAGAAAAATAAGAGGCTGTGATTTTATTAGTACTAGTAAGGTGTGATTTCGATAAATAAGGCTCATCATCATTTTTTTTCCCTTCCTTCCTCCTTCCCTTCCCCCCCCTTTTTTTTTTTTTTTTTCCCTTCACCTTTTTTCAATTTCACCCTCTGAAATCTTCTGAATAACCTATTAGAGGAAAAACATCAGTTGATTTAATTTGTTTAAGTCATGTATTGCTTTGATTACTTTTAATCATTTAACTTGATTTCCCCCCTTTTTTTTTTTTTTTTTTTTCCCCTCAAAGATTAGCAATATTGATTTATTTATTTATTTATTTATGAACCAGAGCCTGAGCTTGGGTGTGGTCTTTTATAGAATTTAGCAATTCATCAGCGTCATGTACTGACCTAACGTTATGCATCTTATTATTATACATAACTTTGAGAAATGCAGGAAATCTCATTTGTACTGTTGCTCCAAGTGATCTAAAGGAGTCCATACGTCTTCCGAGCTCCCACTGCCTATCCAGTGTGGTTTTGGATAAGTCTGATCGTATTTCAAACGAAAAATCAGGGCCTTTCATGGTACCTGCTTTCAAGGCAAGGTTCAAAATTTTTTCTTTAAGTGTGTAGGTCAAGAAGTTAATTAAAATTTTCCTTGGTTTAGTTCTTGCTGGATTTAGGCGAAACGGATCTCTGTGGACTCGCTGGATATCGCTATCAAGCATCTCGACTGATTCTTCAATTGCAAGCGAACTTTTCAGTAGCTGTACTATGAAAGATTTCAGATTGCTTCCTTCTTTCCCCTCTGGAATTTTTAGGAGGCGAATGTTGTTACGTCTGGAATAGTTTTCCAAGACTTCAATCCTTTCTCTAATATTTTCACCTTCCCCTTAAAGAGTACGTACTTTAGCGCTTACTGACTCCAGGTTTGCAGTCAAAACGCTTACCGAGTTTTCCAGCAGTTCCGTTCTTCCGCCAAGACTGTCAACCTTTTGACTCAACTCCTCACATGTTACCCTTATCTCAGCTTGGTTAGTTTTTGAGACCACAAAATCTTGCCTTATCTCTTCCCTCATTGCTGCAATAGAAGATACTATTGCCTCAAGGGCGTTGCCAAAAGCCGGGTCTAAATTGTGGGGGGTTGCTGTTTTCTTCTCCCCTGCTACAGCTCCCGGGACCTCTTTTCCTGCGGTTTTATTTAAATGGTCAGGAATAGGGTTGTCGCTAGAACTCACTGTGTGTGTTACTATTATCGGCGCATCGTCCCCTTCGGGTGTAACAGATGTATCAGATGTTTCCGATGTCTCCACTTCTGACAAAATACCAAAAGGTGCACTTAATCCTGAAGCAGGTTCTCTTTGTTGATCCTCCTGCATTAAGCTAGTGTTTTCCAGAGCTGCAGCCATATCTTGCGTAACTCGCAGCACTTGTGGTAGGGCCTTAAAATACGTTTTCAAAGAGGGAGTTATATCCCCAAGGGGTCTTGCTCTCCTATTCTTACTTTGGGATTTGCTTTGGGTGGTATGTGTCTCCCTTGATGTGTCTATTTTCTTTTTGATCCGCACCTTCTTTTGAAGCTCACCCCAAGTGCCTTCTGGGTATGGTAGTTTATCCACCCCCAAACCTAACACTTTCTCTTTATTTCTGGTTTTACTTCTAGTTATTCTTATTTGTGGGTGTGATGGGAACTTGCACAACAAACTATTCGCCTCTGCCTCTACACCCTTTTTAAATAGAGTAAAGACCTTACTTGTATCATGGCCCTCCAAGCTCTGTATACTTAGCTCTTTCTCCTTCTCATTCTCTGCTGCTGCGCTCTCTGCTACAGCCTTCTCCACATTTCGCTCCCCTTCAGCAACCAGCAGCGCCCTCACGGAGTCTTCTCTCCCCCGCCTGCCGATCACTGCAGCAGCAGCCGCCGTGTGTGTGCTCCGAGCAGCGGCCGCCCGGCCGCGCCTGATCTCCACGGCTGCCCACCCCCAAAGTGGGAGAGAGGTGGGGATAGATTTTGCAGATGGTGGACACATTCATGGAAGGTGCTCCGGAGTGCAGCGTTCACAGTGCTCAGACCCACTCGGTGCGTTAAAGCAGCTTCCAGAAACAGCAGTAATAGCAGGGTCCTCAGAGGCAGCCGCGTCAGCCTACGTTCTGTTGTATGCGTTCTCGTCGCTCTCAGCGTTCTCGGTGCTCTCGATGCCACGGTGAATCCAAGCAAAAAAAAAAACGGCTCCAGATTAACGGATTAACGGGAAAGAGATCCAGAAACCACACTCAGTTTCCGTCCACTACAAACATTGCATGACAGCAGCAAAGGTCTCCGGAGACTGCCGACGTGCGAGCCGTGTTAGCCTGCGGCCGCCATGTTTCCTCGGATGACTTCCTTATCGGTGTCTTTTTGCGCCTTTTGGGATCCGATGGGCCTGCTCCCTCCTCCGCCTGGTCGACCAGTCTGTTTTCTTTCCCGCCGTCAATGTGAGGCTGGAGCCACTCGCTCCCGTGGATGGCCGTGACCTCCCGGATCCTTTTCAGCAACTCTGCCACTTCCCCAGGCTGGCCCTCTGCCATGGCTCCTAGCGTAGCCGACAACGGTTCCTCCGCTCCGCCGGGAAATTTCTTTTGGTGAGCCTCGTCGCAACTTCAGCCCCGTAGTGGCACACTGCGCACTGCGGGCGGTTGGTACGATGGTGCGGGGAGAGGGTTCGGCGCGTCGGTTCTTCTCCCTCGAAGTCCTAGTGCTCCGGAAAGGTTCCGTCCTCTGCAAAGGCTCCGCCGTCCGATTCTGCAGATCTTCTTGTCGCGCCGCTCTCCCAGCTCCACGAAGAAGTTGTGGCCTAGCTGGGGGAGTCGGCGACTTAAATCCCCCTGACTCTCCTTAGGGGGGCTTCGGTGTATCCCCCGATTGGGGGATTTGAATGAGGCGGGGGTGCCATTGGGCGCCTCTTAGGGGTGCCCAGGCCAAAGGTTACTTCCGGCCAGGCAGGCTGGTGCGCTGCCCACTTCCGCTGGTCTCCGGGCGCTTTGGGGCGCCCGGAACCAGTTTCACCACTGGTTGGGGCACCACGTGGGTTATGGCGCCGGCCTTCTAGCCTCCCCCCCCCCCCCCCCCCCCCCTGCCGGGAGGGTGCGGCGGCCTCTGCGATAACGGGCCCAATGCTGAATGAAGAAATATACTGGGGGAAAATAGGGGCTCTCCTAACAGCTCATCTGGAGCCTCTCGTGGACAGACTTTCCGCAATTGAATAGAGACTTGGGAAGGCAGAGGGCCTGATAATGCACCCCTTGGGCAGTATTGATGACAAAATAGAGAGGAGTGACCTTAGGAAGAAATCGGGACGGGAGGGCGAAAGGGAGGGTGCATCTGGTTTTAATCTCACAGTCACACCAATGACAGATACCACTGGTGAGGGATAAGTCAGGGGGGGAACCGAAGGCAGGGGAACTGCTGATTGTGTCAGGTCACTGGGGGTGCTGTGTAACGAGGAGAGGGAAAGAATTAAGGTAAAGAAATTGCATCCCCATCTAGATCTACCCCCAGATTGTTCGCCATATGTTGCTGTCCTGACCGGGGTCCCTGAATAAAAATCGGAAGCAGAGAAATCCTATGATCAATTGAAAAATAAAACAACACATTGGCTAAATCTTAATAGACCTCTGCCCCGAGATGCCCAGTGTAAGATTCTCTTCGTGAGGAGAGTGAGTTGGGTGGGACATAGGCAAAAAACCACACCAGGGGATTGCATTGTTGTGAACTTTAAAGACCCAAAAGCAGCACATTATGCTACCCAAGGCCCCCAGATATGTGCACGATCTAATATTCAGGTGCAAGATTTAAGTTATTTTTATAAGCCAGAAAACATGGGCCCAACGGTGGGCACTGGAAAGTCTATAGGAGGAGGACGGCGCAGTCAGACAGAGGGCGAGGGATGGTCGATAGAGAGAGGAACGAGTTACCGGACACTGCCGCTCTGGGAGCATACACACATGAGAGCCAGGTAGCCCAAACGAGGGAAGGGCTTGCTCTTCCGCTGTTTAACAAATATGTGCCACTTGGCCGGGGAAGACACCTTAGCGAAGCGGACTGACTACCTGAGGAAGAGACAGGTAAAGAAAGGGAGTCACACTTAATATCACAAGTGGGGGAGCTTTTGGATGGCGTACCTCTGAATGCGAACCAGTCAGCACCATGTAACTCACATCAAGTTAGATCTAAAGATGCCCAAATAAATAATGATCCCACTATGACCACCTGTCCCCCCACTAGTGGTCAATGGAGCACCCTCGAATTAGTGTCCTGGAACGTGGCAGGTTTATCTGCCAAATTTCAAAACACTGAGTGGCTTGAATACATCAACAGATTCAATATAATCTGTGTGCAGGAAACCTGTGAAGTAGATTACACTAACTTCCACTTAGTTGGGTTTAAATCCTTCGGTGTCCCAGCAAGTAGGTCTACAGCAGGTTGATCAAGGGGTGGTCTCCTAACATGGGTGCATTTGGGCTTGGAAGGTGTCTGGACGGATTTAAACTGGAAGTCAGAATGTATGATAGCAGTAAAGTTAAATAATAAGGACCTTAATTTAATTTTAGTCAATTTTTACAATGCGTGAGGCTGTCGAGCAGAGAGAGAAGGACCAGGGTGTAATGGACCCCCTGATTTTAATAGCGGGGGATTTTAACTGTCACTTGTGCCCGAAATTGATACCGCTCACAGCAGACTGGTCCTCATGTAATCTAAAAGAGGGAGCCCATTTTAAGCACACGGTGGAAGGAAGGGAACTGAGTAGGGTACTGAAAAGTTATACAATGGAACACTCAATGGATTTATTACCCATTGAACCCAATAAGCAGGATAATCCCACCTTTAAAGGAAGAGGATGCAGTTCATATATTGATTTTATACTTGTGTCCCACCTGTTAAAAAACCGAATTCTGGGTTTCGCCATTGACTGTAGTGGTTTCAGTGACCATAACCCACTAACATTGACGGTGGCAGTGTCAAATGTTAGTAAGTGTTAGAATTGGGGGTCTCTGGTTGGCGCAGGTATGTACTTGCGACAAGCAGGGTCCCTCTCCTCTACGTCAGGGCAAAGGATTACTCCCAGAAATAACTCCTGCTCACCCTCTAGGTAGTGTGGCGCAAACAGTCTAGGCTAAACTCTGGAGTACATAGGGTTAAACATTTGCAACATCACACACAATGACCACTAACCCACCACACAATGACACCAAACTGTATTTGTATTTATATATATATTCAACGTAGGCTTGTAAATACAGTCTTATGCACGAAAATGGTTTCAGTTACTCTTCAATAGGCCACAGTTCTTATTCTGCCTCTTCTATTCTTTCAAAAGGTGTTCTTTGGGGCCTTTTGCCCAGTTCTTGCCAAGTATAGTGCCCCTTAGCGCTTCTGTGCGCTTCCCCACGTCTCCGTTCACTTCTGGGGAGGAAATCGGGCCCGGCCTGCCAAAGCTCACGCTTCTCGCGTGAGCGGCGAAAAGGCACGGCCGGGTCTGCTCTCTGAATGAGTCACACTTCTGTGCACGACTTGAGGCGGAGGGGGCGCCGGCCACAGGGAGTGTTAGGGGGGGCCTCGGGGGGCCAGGAGCAGTGCGAGCCTCTGTGACAGGGGCGGCTCGTACCGCAGGGCCGGCTGCAGGGGTGGCCGAGGATCACACGGAGCGGTGCGAGCTTGAATGGCAGGATGCTCGCACCGCGAGGGGGGTTTAAACACAGTACCTTAGCAGTAACTTTGGTGATTCCTGAAGCGGCCGGCTGGAAGGCTGTCCCACGTCGCGTTGCTCCCCGGTAGGGTGAGGCGAGCTGCGGCTCGAGGCTGGGCAGGTCACGGGTCACCCGGGGCGGCGGTGCTTGGTGCGGGCAGGGTCCTTCTCCTCAGTGTTCGCTTCGGTCCTGACGGGGGCGGCTGAGTGTGACGACAGTGGCAGTACGGTCCCCAAGTGCGGGACGTACCCAGCCAAAGTGCCGGTCGCAGCTGTGCACTTCACAGCGGGGGCTGTCTCTGGCAAGACGCTGATCGGGGGGAGATGACACAGGGCGGTAGTCCGTCTTTGCGGGGGAATCTACGGCGCGGGGCTCAGTAGACTTCAATGCTTGGACCGGACGGGTCCTCCTTTACTTTGTTTTCGTGGGGCCAAATGCAGACGCAGTCACGATGCTCGGGCCAGCGGCGGGCAGGGCCTCACGTTGTTAATGCGATCTGCTTAGTCCACGATCACGGTGCTCGGGAATACAAATGTCCTGGGTCACGAGCAGCGCGGCAGGGATGCACGACGCTCTCGGTCTCCTCGATCAGCGCTGCAGCGATAAGCAGCACACACAGCAGTTCCTTGATCAGGGGGGTAGCGCCCACTGTTCCTGGGGCGCCGGTCAGGGGGCAAGTTCCACAGCAAGCCCTTGGAGATCTTTTGTAGAAGTTTGGCACAAAGTTCAATTAAAGTAAAAGTCTCTTTCAGTCTTTCCTTTCTCTCCTTCTGCAGCAAGGCACCCAACACAGGCCAGAGACAGCACTCCTCCTTGTCTTTCCAGGTCCTTCTCTTTGGGCAGAGTTTCTTCTGTAGCGCAAACAGGATCTAATTTACAAGGAGCAGGGCTCCTACTTTTATACACCATTTCTTTTGTCTTCTCAGGCCAGGGGGGCCTCTGCATAATTTATTTCAGTCTCTGAGCTCTTGTTGGGTGTACTCTGGTGTCTTCTTTCAGGTTGAGGGGCAGGCACATCAGATGCTCCGCAGGAGGTGGAGCCAGCATTGTGTGGCCAGGGGCAGCCAGGAGTACCTTGTTGATGGTGCTTCGCCCTTCCTGGGCCAGGTGCAGGCTGAGTCATCAGTCGCCCCCCAGGGGGGCGGAGCCAGCATTGTGGTGGCAGAGCACAGCCTGATTAAAAGTCCAGGGCCACTCCTACCTCCCACTAAGGTGTGATCCTTGCATTCACCACCTGTCATCCCCAGCCCTGTCACTCACATATCCCAGACAGTCAGATACACATCCTAGCAGAGGCGGGCTGAAATGGTTAGGCAAGCAAATGCTAACTTTCTAAAAGTAGCATTTGCAAACACAGGATATTAAAATAAACTTTACTAAAAGAAGTATTTTATTATTCTGAGTTCAGGCATACTAAACTTGACTTTCTACCATGTTCCCTGAGCCTGCTGGGATTATAGAGTGTAATAATTCCAGCAGCCCATTTTGGCCTAAAGGGAGCAGGTAGCCTTACAATAGTGAAAAACGAATTTGGCTATAATTCACTATTAGGACATGCCACACTCATCAGAGCATGTCCTACCTTACACTTACAATGCACCCTGCCCTTGGGCCTACCATAGGGGTGACTAATATGAAGTTAAGGGAAGGTTTAGGGGCTGGCAAGTGGGTGCACTTGCCCAGCCAGCATGACAGTACCAGACTGCACACAGGTTCTGCAGTGGCAGACCCTAGACACATTTTAAGGCTGCTTCTGTGGGTGGCGCAACCAGTGCTGCAGGCCCACTAGCAGTATATGCATTTACAAGCCCTGGCACTCCTGGTGCACTTTACTGGGGGCTGACAGTAAATCCAATGAACCAATCAGGAATATCAATCACAGGTACACTTTGTACAGGGAGAGCATATGCACTTTAGCACTGGTCAGCAGTGGTAAAGTGCCCAGAGTCCTAAACCAACAAAAACAGGTCAGAGGAAATATAGGAGGAAAAAGGCAAAAAGTTTAGGGATGACCCAGCAGGAAGGGCCAAGTCCAACACAACCCCCTTCCAGCCAAAACGCAGGGTAGACCAATCACTACCTTGATGGTCTTCACTACTTTGAGCGATAGAACAAGGACCTGGCCCGCAACTGCAGGGGCAGACTCCAGTTCTACGCCAAACTGAACCTTTTTCAATTCCTCTGGGTATGCTCTCAGGGTCCACACAGCCAACCCATGTGGAACCCTTCTCTTCACCTGTGGACACCACCTGGGCAGCACCTAGCCTTAATTCACTCACAGGTGTGTCCCAACAGGCAGACAGAAAAATTCACAGTGGCCACTGACAGTAGTCAGCAATGAGACCCAGGCCTTATGCCTCTCAGGGCTCTCAAACCTCTGTGGCCTTAAAGAGCGGGGGCAGTAGCCCCAGGTGCTTGGCACCCTTTGTCCACTCTCCCTCCTGTCAGGTCAGGTATGACATCCTTGCAATGACCCACCAGCCCCAGGCCTGTACCTGGCGGCTGGACCACACACTGGGGTGGCTCTCCCCCACCCGGTCCTTCTCCTTGGGGCTCTGTACCCTCCCACCTGGAGTGGTACCCCCTTCCAGAATTGTCAGGGCACCTGTGGCAGGTGACCTGCACAATTCGCCCACCAGTTCAGGGGTGCTATCCTGCAACTGGGGCACCAGGTCAGCGGGGACACCCTGAACCTGGCCCTTAAACCTAGGGTCTAGACCCTCTAGTTGAACCGGGGTCAGAGGCGAGGACTTCCTCCCTCTGCACCCCCTTCCAGAGTACTGCCCAGTCCCAACTGGAGTGGTATCCCTAGAAGCGACATGGGCCAGGACACTGATTACAGTGGTCCTGCCCTCCGGGTCAGACAACACCTGAACCTGGCTCTCCAACTCAGGGACCCAACCCTGCAGTTGAACACTTGCCTGGTGCACCAGGACTTCCCGGGGAGCACGCATGCCCCCCTGAGGGTGGCACATAGCTCATGTGCCGTGCGACAGTCTGCCTGGTGCAGATCTCCCAACCCCTGTCCATCTGACAGTGCGGGAAGATCCCCCAGGACAGAAGTGGTTTCCCCATGGTCATTCACTGGGGACGCAGCCCTGCTGGCTGGCCCCTGACCCACTGGTTCTTCCACTGGGGACTCTTTCCTCCTCTCGCCCCTCCTTCCGGACTTCTGCACCCTCCCAACTGGAGTGGTACTGCCAGACACCAGAACTACTGGAGCTCTGTTTACAGAGCCTCCACGTTCTCTAGACACTGGGGGATCCCCCTCAGCGGGTGACTCATCCGGGCAGCCTAGGCTCCCCACCTGGTGTTCCCTTAAAGAACCATCCAGGCTCTGAGGCTGAGGTTGGGCACTTCCGGGACAAAACCCATTCTCACTCCTTCCCCTTAAGGACAGGGCGTGAGGCCCTACACCCCTCTCACTACTACAGGACCTAGCTGGGCTACCCTGCGCCACTTCCACCACTCTGGGATGGAAGATACCTGAGCCACTCCCCACAGGATCACCCCCCAATGCCTCTCCAGACCCTCTGGAATCCACCACAAGGTCTGCCTCCATCGTGAGTTCCCTGGGGCCAGAGAACTCCCTCTCAAACAGGTGTTGGCATAGCTCTGGAAAACTGGGACTTAAAGTATGCACTCCCACAATTGGATCACACAGCCCCCTAGCAGGGTTGACCAAACTATCCTCCACCTCTCCATCCAGCGCCTCACACACATACTCCACACCATCCTTCTGAGACTGGCCAGACAGTAGCGGACTGTCTCTGTCACACAACCCACACTCTTCTGGGCAGTCTTTACACTCACCCATCAGGATCTCAACCATGGGGGAATCCCTCCCATCACTAGGACTATGAACTCCTACGCCAGCTACCCTATTCCCTTCAGGGACGCTGCGCACTACTGGAGCTACCTCATGCCCTTGAACCTCCTGGTGTAAGTTAACCCCCTCCAAGTCAGGTGCCATATCTCTAGGTGCGCGCACTATGCTGTCAGCACTAGATACCTGAATGTTGCTGCCACCAGCTGAGCTGGACTCCACCTCCAACTCAGCAAAGCTCAATCTCCAAGCTACACATATTTCTTGTTGCTGGGCTGAAGCCCTCCTGGCCTCACGCCCCTCGAGCTCCAAGTCAAGTTTCCTCATTCTTAAGTCATGCGCAAGCTCCATTTTCATTTCTTCCAGGGCTAACTTCCTAGATTATAGCTCCAGTTGGCAATTTAATTTTAGCTCCGCCAACTTCATTTCATGTATTCTGGCCTCCTTCCTGTCCGTCAACTCCTCTGGCGACAGGCCTCTACCAAAATCCATGATGTTTCTTGCTGGTTCAATTTCCATTCTGACTGATCCAGACATGACTTCACAACAAATGGGGATTCTCTCAGTAAAACATAAATCCAAAAAGAGTATGTGGCTTAGTTACTGGACTGTACTCACTGTGCAATGGTCAATAACTACTGCATGGACACTGCAAATGTAAATTCGTGATCCTCACCGCTGCGTCCAATGTTAGAATTGGGGGTCTCTGGCTGGCGCAGGTATGTACTTGTGACAAACAGGGACCCTCTCCTCTACGTCAGGGCAAAGGATTACTCCCAGAAATAACCCCTGCTCACCCTCTAGGTAGTGTGGCGCAAGCAGTCTAGGCTAAACTCTGGAGTACATAGGGTTAAACATTTGCAACATCACACACAATGACCACTAACCCACCACACAATGACACAAAACTGTATTTTAGTAAAAATATATCTTTATATATATATTCAACGTAGGTTTGTAAATACAGTCTTATGCACGAAAATGGTTTCAGTTACTCTTCAATTGGCCACAGTTTTTATTCTGCCTCTTCTATTCTTTCAAAAGGTGTTCTTTGGGGCCTTTTGCCCAGTTCTTGCCAAGTATAGTGCCCCTTAGCGCTTCTGTGCGCTTCCCCACGTCTCCGTTCACTTCTGGGGAGGAAATCGGGCCCGGCCTGCCAAAGCTCACGCTTCTCGCGTGAGCGGCGAAAAGGCACGGCCGGGTCTGCTCTCTGAATGAGTCACACTTCTGTGCACGACTCGAGGCGGAGGGGGCGCCGGCCACAGGGAGTGTTAGGGGGGGCCTCGGGGGGCCAGGAGCAGTGCGAGCCTCTGTGACAGGGGCGGCTCGTACCGCAGGGCCGGCTGCAGCTGCGGGGCTCCCGGGGTGGCCGAGGATCACACGGAGCGGTGCGAGCTTGGATGGCAGGATGCTCGCACCGCGAGGGGGGTTTAAACACAGTACCTTAGCAGTAACTTTGGTGATTCCTGAAGCGGACGGCTGGAAGGCTGTCCCACGTAGCATTGCTCCCCGGTAGGGTGAGGCGAGCGGCGGCTCGAGGCTGGGCAGGTCACGGGTCACCCGGGGCGGCAGTGCTTGGTGCGGGCAGGGTCCTTCTCCTCAGTGTTCGCTTTGGTCCTGACGGCGGCGGCTGAGTGTGACGACAGTGGCAGTACGGTCCCCAAGTGCGGGACGTACCCAGCCAAAGTGCCGGTCGCAGCTGTGCACTTCACAGCGGGGGCTGTCTCTGGCAAGACGCTGATCGGGGGGAGATGACACAGGGCGGTAGTCCATGTTTGCGGGGGAATCTACGGCGCGGGGCTCAGTAGACTTCAATGCTTGGACCGGACGGGTCCTCCTTTACTTTGTTTTCGTGGGGCCAAATGCAGACGCAGTCACGATGCTCGGGCCAGCGGCAGGCTGGGCCTCACGTTGTTAATGCGATCTGCTTAGTCCACGGTCACGGTGCTTGGAAATACAGATGTCCTGGGTCACGAGGAGCGCGGCAGGGATGCACGACGCTCTCGGTCTCCTCGATCAGCGCTGCAGCGATAAGCAGCACACACAGCAGTTCCTTGATCAGGGGGGTAGCGCCCACTGTTCCTGGGGCGCCGGTCAGGGGGCAAGTTCCACAGCAAGCCCTTGGAGATCTTTTGTAGAAGTTTGGCACAAAGTTCAATTAAAGTAAAAGTCTCTTTCAGTCTTTCCTTTCTCTCCTTCTGCAGCAAGGCACCCAACACAGGCCAGAGACAGCACTCCTCCTTGTCTTTCCAGGTCCTTCTCTTCGGGCAGAGTTTCTTCTGTAGCGCAAACTGGATCTAATTTACAAGGAGCAGGGCTCCTACTTTTATACACCATTTCTTTTGTCTTCTCAGGCCAGGGGGGCCTCTGCATAATTTCTTTCAGTCTCTGAGCTCTTGTTGGGTGTACTCTAGTGTCTTCTTTCAGTGTGAGGGGCAGGCACATCAGACGCTCCGCAGGAGGTGGAGCCAGCATTGTGTGACCAGGGGCAGCCAGGAGTATCTTGTTGATGGTGCTTCGCCCTTCCTGGGCCAGGTGCAGGCTGAGTCATCAGTCGCCCCCCAGGGGGGCGGAGCCAGCATTGTGGTGGCAGAGCACAGCCTGATTAAAAGTCCAGGGCCACTCCTACCTCCCACTAAGGTGTGATCCTTGCATTCACCACCTGTCATCCCCAGCCCTGTCACTCACATATCCCAGACAGTCAGATACACATCCTAGCAGAGGCGGGCTGAAATGGTTAGGCAAGCAAATGCTAACTTTCTAAAAGTAGCATTTGCAAACACAGGATATTAAAATAAACTTTACTAAAAAAAATATTTCATTATTCTGAGTTCAGGCATACTAAACTTGACTTTCTACCATGTTCCCTGAGCCTGCTGGGATTATAGAGTGTAATAATTCCAGCAGGCCATTCTGGTCTAAAGGGAGCAGGTAGCCTTACAATAGTGAAAAACGAATTTGGCTGTAATTCACTTTTAGGACATGCCACACTCATCAGAGCATGTCCTACCTTACACTTACAATGCACCCTGCCCTTGGGCCTACCATAGGGGTGACTAATATGAAGTTAAGGGAAGGTTTAGGGGCTGGCAAGAGGGTGCACTTGCCCAGCCAGCATGACAGTACCAGACTGCACACAGGTTCTACAGTGGCAGACCCTAGACACATTTTAAGGCTGCTTCTGTGGGTGGCGCAACCAGCGCTGCAGGCCCACTAGCAATATTGGCATTTACAATCCCTGGCACTCCTGGTGCACTTTACTGGGGGCTGACAGTAAATCCAATGAACCAATCAGGAATATCAATCACAGGTACACTTCGTACAGGGAGAGCATATGCACTTTAGCACTGGTCAGCAGTGGTAAAGTGCCCAGAGTCCTAAACCCACAAAAACAGGTCAGAGGAAATATAGGAGGAAAAAGGCTAAAAGTTTAGGGATGACCCAGCAGGAAGGGCCAAGTCCAACAGTAAGGCTATAAGGAGTGGGGTGGAGAGTATTAGGGAGATGGTCACGGACCAAGGTAGGCGCTTAAAATGGTCCAGACTTAATGGAGAAAGTTTCTATAAATCACTCTTGGAAGAGGGGAAACAGTACCTGAAGGTGTGTCTAGACTTAGAGGTGAATGGCCCCCCGCTAGTGGAGGCATTCGAGAAGATAGGGCGGCTGATAGATGGCCTAATGCACACAACAGGGCAGGGCACGAGAAAGAATGAGCCCAAGTGGTTTGATAGAGGGTGCTCTCTAGCCCAAAGGACTCTAAGAGCTGCTCTCAAACATAAGCCAAGGGATAAACAAAGGGTCATGCACTGCAGATTAATTTATAAGCAGGCAGTAAGGCACCGGAAGTACGGGCTCCAAACCCAAACATGGGAGGATTTGAGAGGAGCTGCTGAACAGAGAGACCTACCCACTTTTTGAACGAAGGTGAACAATCCTTGCTTTTTAAGACGCACATACCCCACAGATATTGCTAACGTGCTCCCAGATTAGTGGGTGGAGCACTGCACTTCAGAGGACTATACAATAGGGGACAACCGAGACCCAGGAGTATGACGTGAGTGGGGGGAAGGGGGGGTGCTAGAATTCCCTCTAGAGGAGATCACTGGGGGCATTAGGGGCCTGACTCGAAATAAGGCCCCAGGACCGGATGGGTTCCCTCCGGACCTCTTTTTAAGTAAGGTGGACCTGTGGGGCCCAGTCCTAACAAGAGTGATAAATGCGGCCATAATCTCTGGGCTCCCCCGCTCATGGTCGATGGCCATAATAGTGCCAATTTTCAAAAAAGGGAGTAGGGATGGCCCCCGGTGTCACTGCCCCATCTCCCTGATAAACGTGACAGCTAAAGTGTTGGGCAGAGTAGCCTTGAATCGCCTGATGAGTTGGGAAGATGAACATCGTATCCTTACTGCTGTGCAGTACGGATTTAGGGCCAACAGATCAACGATCGCCCAATGCTTTAACCTATATTTATTGGTGACAAAATACACAGTTGCCAACAACGAAAAGGTTTATCTAGCTTTTATGGATCTGGCAGCAGCCTTTGATTGTGTGAACAGGGAGAAGTTGCGGGCCATAATGTCCAATCTAGGGGCGGACACTGACCTCTTTAAGATCCTGAGAACCCTTCATCGGAATACATCAGCCAAAGTGAGGTACAATTTGGAGGGGGGTAACACTGAGTCTTTTTCTTGTACTAGTGGGGTTAGACAGGGGTGTATCCTGGCCCCGTGCTTGTTCTCGCTGTATATCAATGGCCTAGAACAATCCCTAAGCAGATTAAAAGTGGACTCACCCAGAGTAGGCAGTAGAGCGATCCCCGTCTTGCTCTATGCAGACAATGCAGTCTTGCTGGCACCCACTCCACTCGGACTGCAGCGTCTGATAGACCGGTTTGTGGATTTCATGACTAGCCTAGATTTATCTGCCAACCTGACTAAATCGTATGTCATGGAGGTGGGGCCAAAATGCCCGGGAACTTTTTTTAATTATAAAATAGGCACATTCAGCCTAGCAAAGGTACAGTCCTTTTCATACCTTGGAATTTTATTTGATAGGGGCTTAAATTTTAAACCACTGATTGCGGAACAATGTAATAAGTTAGTATCTGGCTCAGGGGCAATAATGAATTTCGATCGCAGATTGGGGCGATGGTCTCCTGAGCAAATGATGATTTTATATAATTCTATCTGTTACTCAAAAGTGGCCTATGGGGCAGAATTGCGGGGGATGATGTAGCTAAACTGCAGATAGAGGAAAACAAATATCTTAGAAGGCTCCTCAAAGTCCCACAGTGTGTATCCTCCCATATTATACATGAAGAACTGGGCTGTGTGTTTTTAGAGGATACGATGGGGAGCAGGCCTCTGCTTGCATGGCTAAAGATTTGGGTCAACCCAGAAGCCAGTCTGACAAGACAGATAATAACGGACTGTCTGGGAAGGGATAGGGGAATGAATATCCCATGGCTCAAGTACGTTAAGGGTGGTTTGGAAAGCATCGGTTGTGAGGATCTTTTTCTGACGCCATCCTGTATAGCAAAACTGGATCAGGTCAAAGTAAAGGAGATGTTTTTCAAACACAAAGCATTAGCACGAGAAGTTAAGGACAGAAATAAACAATCAGTCAAGGCACATGTTCTAGTGAGGTCTTGTGGAGGAATTGAGCCTTATCTCGCCCTTATACACAACGCCCAGGACAGATTTTGTTTAACACGTTTTAGGCTCAACCTTTTACATCACTTATTAGCTGAGCTAGCAGGTTTTACAAATTCAGTTGAGTCAAAGGGTCCCTGCGGCTGTGGTCAACGGTCTCCGCAGGACACCCTTCATTTTGTACTATTATGCCCAGTTTATCTAATGCCCAGGCGTCGCTTTCTAATAAGCTTGTTGAAGAAGGACAAATTTAGACTCGCGAAAGAAGCTCTTTTATACTTACAAATGGCCAAAGAGCCCCTGACCTTATTTTGCGTGACAAACTTTTTAAGATCATCAGTTAAATTGAGAGATACTAGAGGAATCTGTTGAGCAAAATATCACCACAATTTCGATTGAAAGGTGGAGGGGGATATTGGCCTCGCATATGAATTGTGTAACTAACAGCTATTGTATCTCTCTTGTTGCCTTTTTAAACTGTATATGTTGTCATTTTCATAATGTACTTTTATGGTGTTAAATGTAAAATGCTGAATAAAGAATTTGAAATTGAAATTGAAAAGTTCCCAAAATCAACGAATAAAGTCTAATCCAAAAAGCTCAGACTAAATCTGAAGTGTATAAAGATAAGAAAAAGGAAGATAACAAATGACTTTAAACATGATAAAGTAACCAAAAGATACCTCCAAAGGGAGCTGTCTCAGGCGGATATTTAGTTAGACCATGGAATGGTTGGAATAGATTTGAGAAGAACCCACCAACCACTCTTATGTAAAAAGGTGACCAGCTTGAACAAATACGCCGTATGAGGCTCTACAGTTATATCAATGACTATATTCTTCCATGCATGCTACCATATAGCATGTTCCCATGGAGCTTTGTCATTCAAACCCTTCTTCTCTGTATTGAGGGTTTACATCCAGTACACTTCTGTCTTCTTTCTAAGAGAGGTGCTGTCAGTATGTCTGCTAACGATTTTCCATATGGCTACAATCAATATAGTGTTGTGCCATAGGTGCTTGTACTTTCCTGTTTTGTATTGCTGATTTATGTTCACTGAACCTCATGCGAAACTCCGTACCTGTCTTTCCAACACATCCAAAACCACAAGGGCACAGAATAAGATATATGGCATCTGCCATTCTACAGTTAGTCATCAATTTTATGGAGATCCCACCATATTCTCTGTGGTCACTTACTATTGCTCCTGCGCATGCATGGCAATAACACATCTGTGTTTCCCTGTATCGGGAAATCCCCTGTAAAGAGCGCTGAACAAATTTAGATTTAGAGAGGATTCTAGCTCTCACCAGACAATCTCTAAGATTCCTAGTTCCCAATAAAGCAAACACCGGTTTTGGAAGTTTGGATTTGTCTCCATTGATATTCAGAATGTGCCACTGCAAGTGTATCATTTGTCTTAACTTTTGATTCAAAGTAGAGTAGCGAGTAACGCACACAAAGCTTTCCTGTTCATGTTCTCATTTAGGTTATCTTGCTTTTTTATATGAATTCTGTATTAATCATCTTGGGTCCCCCCTTCTGACTAATTTGTCCCTAAGAATATCTGCATTAAGGACATATTCTTGAATAGCCCGCACCCACCCCCTCCAAATACGCACGCAACCTCGGAATCATCCTGGACACCCAGCTAACCTTGAAGCATAAAATCGACAATGCCTCCTCTGCTTGTTTCCACATCCTCCACATGCTTCGCAAGATCTTCTAATGGATCCCCATCCAGTGGTGGTTGGTGACATTTGAAAGTGGTGGAGCGTAAAAGTTGGGGCTGAATTTTACGTAATGAGCGAGTGCGTCCGACATAAGAGGTGTTTAGCCCATGCATCATTCACCCAATCATCCACCATTAATTTATCCATGTTTCTATCATCCACTGCATTAATCTGTTCATCCATCCATCGGTTCTTCTAGAGACTCTCCCATTCGCTCATCTATCCATGTATCCATTCACAAGAAAATCTTCCAGTCATTTGTCCATCATTTGGAGCATTCATTCATGTATACATTCACTCATTCTTCTGGACACACTCTCCTGTAACTCTTCTGCTCACTCATTCCTCTACGTATCCTTTCACCACTGGTGAATCACCGGAGCATCCAGCCATCTTCAGACAACCTCCCTTCCATCCATCCCTCAATCTCAATGAAAGTGTATATTGGCTTTTCTGTAATTGAACTACGTTCTCAAATAGCCTGTTTGCAAGACAAGCGGAAACACTTGGAGGGGGCTCCTTCGGGGTAGGGCACCGCTAGGGGGATTCCATTTTGGAGGCTGAGCATAGTTAGAAAAGCAGTGGGATCGCTGTTCTGCTTGACTTGGTGTAGAGTCACCCCTCTACCTCACGTTAGTTGTCAGACTCTGGTAGCTACCAGAGGAGTACTCCCTTTAGTTGGGAGTGGGTTTGGATGGGTAACTATGGTTTAGCGCCTGTAATGGGGAGGGGAGGGATGAGGGTTTGTCGGGGATGTTTTGGATACCAGGGGTTTGTCGTTGTGCCCTTTAGGCCAAATTGTTTTTTGCTCTGTTGTATGCTCCGTCATGGCGACCCAATTTGAATTGAAGTGTATTAATTGGAATGTGCGAGGGCCGAACTCTATGAGGAAGCGTTACAAGGTGCATGCGTATTTAGTCCGCAGGGGGATTTAGGTGGCCCTGCTACAGGAAACACACATTGATCAGGCTGAGGGGCGGGCACTGCAGCGAAGATGGAGGGGCCAACTGTTTTACAGCACTTATTCAGCATTTGTCAGGGAGACTCTGGTTTGGGTGCGATCCGGTGTTCCCTTCCAATCTCTGACCACGGTGATAGACCCGGAGGGAAGATTTACTGCAGTCCTGGGGCATTGGATGGTAGAGATGATACATTTTCAGTGTGTATGCTCCGAACGTAGATCAGGCTGCGTTCTTCTCACGTCTATCTGGGAAGCTAGCGTCATTCTTAACAGGCACGGTATTCCTGGGAGGTGATTTTAATTCCATCACGGATGTAGACCTTGACCGTTCCCATCCCCCTTTGGCCCAATCTGCGGTACATAGGTTAGCGGGTACACAGTCAAAATATCGAGAATTAAATATCGACCTACCAAAATATCGTGTTAGGAATTTCGAAGGTGCAGAATATCGATGACAAGAATATCGTTGGACAGAATATCGACCCTAAGGTAAGTAATATCGAAATTCTTTATATCGATGTAAGTAATATCGAAGTTAGTAATATCGATAGCATATATATCGATGTCACTAATTTTGATGACACTAATATCGATATTTGTATTTTATTATGTATGTGTTATATGTTTAACTTAAGTACTTAACATAATTTTTATTATATGTGTATTAATTTTATATATTAATACATTTATTTATAAGCAAATTATATGTTTTAGTACCGGAGCGGGTTATGGGTTTATAGGGGAATAGGGTGGGAAGTAATTTAATTATGTAAAATTGATTATTAATTAGTAGGATTTATTAATAAATTGTAATTAATTGGTAATTATTTATAAATATTTGGAAATTAATTTTAATTAATTGATTAATTGATAAATATGTTCTGTAGCGGGTTGTGGGTTTGTAGGGGAATAGGGTGGGTAGTAATTTAATTATGTTAAATTAATTATTAATTAGTAGGTATTATTAAATATTTGTAAATAATTGGTAAATACATTTTATGTTTAATTATTTATTAATTAGTAGGAATTAAACATTATTTTTAATTAATTGGTAATTAATATTAATTAATTGGTAATTAATCTTAATTAATTGGTAAATAATGTTAATTAATTCATAAATAGATAAATGTGTTCTGTTGCGGGTAGTGGGTTTATAGGGGAATATGGTGGGAAGTAATTTAAATGTAATTAAGTAATAATGTTTTTTAAATAATTGTTTTGTTAATAATATAATTGTTAATTTAATATTAATTGGTAATTAAATATTATAAAAAGGTATTTTTTAATAATTATTTTTGGTTAAATATATTTAGCTAATCATGTTTTTGATAATTATGTATAGGTATTGTATATGTTTTATATGTATTTAATAGTTCATATTTTTATTATTAAAAAAAGCTTTTATTTATAAGTATGTTATTTTAACCCCTACGCTATTCAACACTTTCCCTACTGTTGCACTCTCTGGAGTGGGAATAGTAATTTTTACTCCTACGCTATTCAACGCTTTCCCTACTGTTGCACTCTGTGGAGTAGGAATAGTAATTTTTACTCCTACGCTATTCCACGCTTTCCCTACTGTTGCACTCTCTGGAGTGTGAATAGTAATTTTTACCCCTACGCTATCCAACGCTTTCCCTACTGTTGCGCTCTGTGGAGTGGGAATAGTAATTTTTACTCCTACGCTATCCAACGCTTTCCCTACTGTTGCACTATCTGGAGTGGGAATATTAATTTTTACCCCTACGCTATCCAACTCTTTCCCTACTGTTTCATTGTTTGGAGTGGGAATAGTAATTTTTACTCCTACGCTATCCAACGCTTTCCCTACTGTTGCACTCTGTGGAGTGGTAATAGTAATTTTTACTCCTATGCTATCCAACGCATTCCCTACTGTTCTACTCTCTGGAGTGGGAATAGTAATTTATACTCCTGTGCTATCCAACGCTTTCCCTACTGTTGCACTCTCTGGAGTGGGAATAGTAATTTTTACCCCTACGCTATCCAAAGCTTTCCCCACTGTTGCACTCTCTGGAGTGGGAATAGTAATTTTTACCCCTACGCTATCCAACGCTTTCCCTACTGTTGCACTCTCTGGAGTGGGAATAGTAATTTTTACTCCTACGCTATCCAACGCTTTCCCTACTGTTGCACTCTCTGGAGTGGGAATAGTAATTTTTACTCCTATGCTATCCAACGCTTTCCCTACTGTTGCACTCTCTGGAGTGGGAATAGTAATTTTTACCCCTACGCTATCCAACGCTTTCCCTACTGTTGCACTCTCTGGAGTGGGAATAGTAATTTTTACTCCTACGCTATCCAATGCTTTCCCTACTGATGCACTCTGTGGAGTGGGAATAGTAATTTTTACTCCTACGCTATCCAACGCTTTCCCTACTGTTGCACTCTTTGGAGTGGGAATAGTAATTTTTACCCCTACGCTATCCAACGCTTTCCCTACTGTTGCATTCTCTGGAGTGGGAATAGTAATTTTTACTCCTACGCTATCCAACACTTTCCCTACTGTTTCACTCTTTGGAGTGGGAATAGTAATGTATACTCCTACACTATCCAACGCATTCCCTACTGTTGAACTCTCTGGAGTGGGAATAGTAATTTTTACCCTTACGCTATCCAATGTTTTATATAATTAATTTAAAAAATATTAAAAGTATATGTAATTTTTTATATTTTTTACATTTTATTTGTTATTGTTTTATGTTTGTAAATGTATTTGTAATTTAGAATATATTTTATTAATTTATAAATTAGTAAAATAATTATTACAACTTATTGTTCAGTACATATACATTATATATTTACTGTATAGATTTAATTAATGTATTATTATTATATATGTATTATTTATTAATTTCAAACATTATTAGATACTTTTAACAATGTAAATTTTATTTATTAGCGTTATTTAATTTATTTTACATTTACATTTTAAAAGAAAAAAACGATATTTTTAACATCAATATTTTTAACATCTATATTATTCTTTTGATATTTTTGTACTTACCATGTTGTAGATACGATGTCGATATACTTGCCTTCGATATTCCAACGTCGATATTTTGAGTGTCGATATCCTGTCTCTCGATATTCTGTCAGAGATTCAGGTTAGCGAAGGCGAGGCGGGAGTGGCAAAATACCTGGGGGCTAGTTGATTCCTGGCAGACACACCATCCCATGGATAAGGACTACTCGTTCTATTCGGTACCACATGACTTGCACGTACGACTTGATGGTATTCTGTGCTCCCCAGGAGCTCAAGAATTGATCCGGCATAGCGAGTACTTGGCGAGGACAATTTCTGATCACAACCCCTGCATGATAATCGTGCAGTGGTTTAGGCAGCGTCAGGCGATTCCCACGTGGCGCTTGAACCCGATGGCACTAGAGGACCCTGTTTTCAGCGCAGAGGTCGGAGAGGGTATTGAACATTACTTTTCAGAGAACTCGAGGACGGGGTCGAGTAGAGCCCAGGAGTTGGACGCATTTAAAGCTATGGTAAGGGGAGTGTGTATCTCCTCCACTATGGGAACTCGCAAAACGTTGTTGCATGAAATAGAGCAAGAGGAAGACCGCCTACGGCAGGCAGAGAAGGATAGCCATGTGAGTGCGGCAGGACAGGTGGCAGTTATGGAGGCGTGAGAACGAGTGGCTACTCAAGTTGAACGGCTACGCTGTTTTGACTATAAAGAATATATGGTGAGAGCCCACGCGGAAAGGGATAGGGTGGGGACGCTATTGGCCTGGCTGGCCAACCCGGCAGCCAAGGGCTCCCCGATTGTGTCGCTCACAGCGGTGACGGGGAACTAGTTTATTCACAGAAAGAGATTAATGATCAGTTTCTGGCCTATTACACGTCGCTTTATCGGAGCGAGATGCGGGAACTGCCGGATGGTGTTGAGGCCTTCCTAATGGCAGCGCGACTCCCGCGGTTATACCCTGGGCAGGAGACTAAGCTGGGCGAGGATATCTCACTAGGAGAGATCCGTACTGCAATAAAGCATATGGCCAGGCGGAATACACCGGGCGCGGATGGCCTCCCAGTGGAGTTTTACGCAAGGTATGTGGATCTCCTTGCGCCGCACTTGCAGTCAGTGCACAGAGAGGCGTGGGAGCTGGGTAGACTACCACCCACTACCAGGGAGGCGATCATAGTGCCGCTGCTGAAGCGAGGCGGGGAACCACTTCTAAGACGGCTTATCGCCCACTTTCCATGCTAACAGTGGATTACAAAATCCTAAGCAAGATCCTCGCCATGCGTCTTTTGGACCACATGGGTTCGTTGGCGCACCCGGACCAGGCGGGCTTCATCCCCGCCAGGAATACAGCGACGTGTATACGCCGGCTGATTCGGATCATGGGTAATGGCCGCAGTGGGACACCGAATGCAGTGGTGTTGTCTGTTGATATTGAAAAGGCCTTTGACAGGGTGGAGTGGCCATACTTGTTCCGCGCCCTGAAGGAATTTGGTCTTGGGGACCCCTTTGTACGATGGACTGAACTGTTATATAGCTCCGCCACAGCTAGGGTTCGCACCGGGCGAACTGTATCGGCAGCATATCAGGGGAGGAGGGGCACCCAACAGGGTTGTTCCTTATCGCCATTATTGTTCGCTTTAGCGATCGAACCGTTGGCCGCACATGCTAGACAGGAAGGGGCTTATGAAGGGGTTGGCTGCTTGGAGATCCCCACTACATATCCCTTTATGCAGATGATTTGCTATTGTACCTGGCAAATGCAGATGAATCTCTACAAGGCGCCAGAGCCCTGCTTCGGGAATTTGGCCACTTTTCGGGGCTACAGGTGAACTGGAATAAGACCTGTCTGTTCTCCTTGGCCCCGGGGGGCCGGAGACCCCTGACGTTGAGGGATTTGCGATGGGAGCCTCAATGCTTGCCTTATTTAGGGGTCTGCATATATCATACTCAGCCCGACCTGTTGGAAGGCAATGTGGGCGGAGCAGTGAGGGGGCTCCGGGGCAGCATGGAGTTTTGGTGAACCCTTCCCCTTTCGGTGGCCGGAAGGGTGGCATTGTTAAAGATGGTGGCGCTCCCACGTTTGCTTTATTTTTTTCGTACATTGCCTGTGTGGATCCCGGCGTCTTTTTTCCGGATGCTTCGGGCCCTGACTATATGGTTCATTTGGGGCTCGGGCAGATGGCGGGTCGCACTGTCTACCCTGATGTGACCGAGGGCGGAAGGGGGATTAGCGGTCCCTGACTTTGAATGGTACTATCTGGCGGCTCAACTGCAGTGGCTCACACAGGCGGTAGCTTGGGAATTTAGAGGCCCAGATGGACCACAGGGCAGGGTAATTCCTCACCTTGTGTTATCGTTCACAGTCCTCCAACAGAAAATTAGTCTCGACCAACTTACCCTGGAGGAGCGCACTCTCCGATCATGCTGGTACCGATGTCAGAAACGAGCGGGGTTTTCTTGCCCTTATGCCCCGGAGATCCCGCTGGGCATGTGCACTGCCCTCTCACATGGAAGGGATTGGTCGGCGCTGGCTGGCTGGGAGGAGCTTGGTGTCCAAATGGTGGGGGACCTGTATAGGGATGGGGCCCTCTTATCTTTCCATGGCCTGCAGAGCGCTTTTGACCTGCCATGAGGAGACTATCTGTTGTATGCAGCTCTGGTGGCGGGAATTCAGAGGCAATGGAAGATGGGACTACTGGAACCCCCGACCTCGCTGGGCTGCCAGTATATCACCATGGCGGCGGGCACGTTCAAAGCGATTACGTGTCTCTATAGGCGACTATCGACCGAGCAGCTCCAACCCCTAGACGCCCTAAAAGGCAAGTGGGAGACGGATATAGGCAGGCCCATACCTGAGACGACATGGTCACAGTTGTTGAGAAGGGCCTGGAAGGGCACACGCAATGCCAGGTTCCAATGGGTTCAATTCTTTACATTACACAGGGCCTATTTAACCCCGTTTAAAATTCTACAGTTTTGTGGAGGGTCTCAGTCGCTGTGTCCCCGATGCAACATGGACGGGGCAGACTTTGGATATATGTTTTGGTCTTGCATAGGGTTGGGATCCTATTAGGGCGAGGTGGTGGCGTGCTTGAATCAGGTGACGGGGCGCGTGATAGAGGCGGAGATGGGAGCTTGTCTCTTGCTTTGGTTCCCGCACACCCCCAGCACTAAAGTCTCCAGCAAGTTTTGTGATCTGGGGTTGATACTGGCGAAGAGGGAGCTTACCATGCATTGGAAATCGAGAGTAGGACCTAATTTTCAGAGGTGGAGAGCAAGCTTCCTAAATTGAGCGTGTAGCGAGGGGACACTTCGTCTGCAACTAGCTAGGCGTACTGCTAACAAAAAGGCATTGGAGACAGCAAGGGCGTGGTGGGTTTCTGGTAACAGAACTCCAAACCTATACCAGGGAGGAAGAGGAGGGTGAGGAGGATGCAGAGCCAGGTCACGATGAGGGGCCGAGAGGAGAAGAATAATGAAGAGAGAGGATGGGGATGGAGTTCCGGGTAACAACGTGGGAGGGGACATCTTGCACATTCTAGGTTGGGAACACTAGCGAGCCAGGGCAGAGGCACCAGAAGAGCACACTTAGACAACAGACCCTTTTGTCTCCTACTTGCTTTTGTCCTTGTTCCTGTTGTATAGGCCGGAGATGGGACTGTTTAGTAGACATATTCTGGGGGGGGGGGTGGGGGAGGTAGGCTAGGGCACACTGACAGGGGGGGTGGGGGTAGAGAGGGAGGGGGGCTGAGTTTAGTAGGCAAAAGCTGATGTTCATGGATCTTGTATGGTGTATATCAGGATTGGTGGGCCATCTGCGTAATGGTCATACAAGAGATAACTGAACGATGGGGGTTTGAAGTTTTGGAAACAATAAAAATTCTTTAAAATAAATAAATAATAAGTTACTTCAACTAAGGAATTCATTTAATGTCTCCTGATTGCCCTCCCAGATAGAAAACAATGTCATCCATACATTTTGAGCAGACTTTTATATTCTCAAAAAATAGGGTCACTTAATTGTAGATATGTAACATTTCAAAAAGTCCCATGTAATTGTTGGCCACACTTGGTGCACAGGCAGCTCCCATGCTGACACCCTTTACTTGCGTTTATGTTTCTCCATCAAACTCAAAGTCATTCTCATCAAGAACTATCTCTAAGCATTGGAGAATAAAGGTGATAGGTTAATTAGGAATTTTTTTAGTAAGCAGAGTGTTAACTGACCTGAGCTCTTATTTTTGAGGTATATTAGTGTAGATCGCTTCAATGTCCATAGTGACCAACACTCTCTATGCTGGTTGAATGTGACACCTTTTACTTTTAAGATACTGTGTCCTGTATCTTTGACATAAGAGGCAAGGTCATCTCTAAAGGCTTCAGAAAGGTGGTTCTGTAATGGATCTAATGGTAGATACTATTGGTTGAAGAGGTGGCTCACTTATGTTCTTATATTTTTTTAGGGACCCCATACATAACAGGCATTTTAGACTGATTGTCAATGAGGAAAGCACCCTCTTGTTAACTAATCCCCCGATCTTCTAATGCTTGTTTACTTATCCTTTCAACTCATTGTAAGACATTTCTCATGGGATTATCTCTAACTCTCTAATAATGTTCAGGGATTGATTACATATCTTTTGCTAACAATTATCTGTGTCAAACAGAACAACGCTGCCCCCTTTATCACAGGCTTTAAAGTGATATGATCATTATACTGTAATAAAGTCAGGGCTTTATACTCTTCTTTAGATAGACTGTATTCTGGAGTAGGAGTATATTTTAAGTTGTTCTGAACTTTATTGAGAACCGTTCTTTCAAAGATTTCTACCTCAAGGCCTAGTTTGTTACTGCTAGGTTGAAGCAGATCTAAGGTTTTTTCCTGAAAAACTAATTTGTGGGGCAAACTAGTGCAGATGTGTTGTGCACGAGAGGTCAAAATCTATCATAATTACAGAGACTGTGTTCAGTAAAGTGTTCCATTGCCTCCCACAGACTGTGACCTTGGTTTAAACTTTCTGAGTAAAGACATTGTGAGCGATGGTAAGAAATATAGAATGAAGACGATAACAGTCAAAGTGGAATAACATGATAGCAACAACAGATTTAAGAGAAAGCATAAGAAGTGAGGGGTCCCGCAAAGGCAGTCAAGATAGGTGATTGGGGCAACTGATCTGAAATGGAGGGATCAATATGGAAGAAGGGTAAGATTGTCCAGAAAAAGACAGAAATTTAGTCAAAGCTAGGCCTGAACAGTGAACTTCACTCCGTTCGTGAAATTTACGGAGTTTCCTGCCATCCGCACTCCGCGGTGCTCACGGAGTGCTGAAAAGTCTGCTTCGCGATGTGCAGCAGATTTTTCCCCCGCTTGCGATCATGAATGGTAAGTTAGCAAACGCAAACAGTAGGTGTGCAAAGGCAAGCTGCCGCTCGGGTAGAATGCCTACCCGATTGACAGAAATACCAGCACAAACTGCAGTTCGCACTGCACTGCGCCACTCACGGAACTTCACAGAGTTTTTTTGTAACTTTGCTGAGTTCTGCGTAGTAAAACTCCACCCAGGGATAGTCAAAGCCCGAAGGGGAAAAACGGGAAAGCAAGAGATTTAAGTTTGGGAACTTACCCAGACCAACTATACACCACTAATTTAACTAACTCAAAATATGAAGGGTCGTAGTGCGATGGGAAACCAGCAGTTCCCAAGGCCTTTACTTGGTATTTAAATTCCCCTACACCATTGTCTACTCTCTGCCCTCAATCCAAGGTACAATTTCCCACTAGAATAAGATGAAGGAACACAATTTGTACAAAAATATGTACCCACATACCAACGACAGAATAACTCACAGCAACTATTGAAATGCATTCCAGAATAAAGATATAATGTTCATTTTCTATACTAATAAATATCTTAGCATTGAGGTCAATTAAAATAGTGCATCAACATTTATTCGCAATAGCATTGATTAGTCAACAATCAGAAACCGTTCAACACATGCGAATACAAATGAATATGTAGAATGTGTGTAACCAATAAAATTCATTTAATTGATTACAGTTATAAGTTGTATAAACGTCATTATTGTACGAGAACTTAAATTCGGTAATACCTTTTACTAGTGCATTGCTCTGTCATTACAAATCATTTAAAATAACCATAGAAAGGCTTCAACCTTGTGTAAATCTGTCAGATTTATAAACAAATTCTATAAGAATACATTTTCAAAATATTCAAAAGCTACCTCTTTACCTAATCTGTGGGGCACAGAGGTATACTAAATAAAGCTCATATAACTGCCGCGTTTGAACCATTCCCTTCAAGCAACGCCAATTAATGCCTTCTAAATCCCTGTCTCTGGTCACTTCACTGCCAATGGTGTGTCCGCATTCAATTGAAACGTGTTTTATCCCTTTCATAAACATAATCTCAGCAATTACCTACCAAAAGCTTTCTGACTTCAAAGACATCTTTAGGCACATGTGTATTAAACTCAAGCCTTCTTCCAATAAAAAAACGCCAATTGCATTACACACTAAGAAGTTTGAAAAAGAAGAGTGCATTTGCAAAATAACATGGTGTGGTGTTGTTGTGTCATGCCTGGAATCAGGAACACTGCTGTGTTCCGGATTCCATGGGATGACAGTTACGACCCAGGTTAATTGATATGTACTGTTTTACTTTGCTCTTCAATAAATTACTTCTAATCAGCTTTCCTGACTCTGGAACCGACTTCATTTCACTGGCGACGATTGGGCAAGAACCTAAAGTCAACCTGGAGTCCCTACCTGCATCGTTACGCCTCGTCAGATGCGGAGGATCACGAACAGGCGAGAAGAGTTGAAAGCGGTGTCTGCGCTGTGTCGCGGTCTGTGTCGGCATTGGGAGAGTGAAACCGCCACTGTTTTATGACCTTAATTGAGGAGGTGAAGTAATTTTGAGCACTTTTGTGATTCCCGGTGAGTCGCGCAGCTCGAGCTGGTGCGCATGCGCGTGACGTAACAACGTCTACGCGAGCCTAGCAGCTTGAGCTGATGCGCATGCGTGTGACGTCACAACGTCGTTTCACGCATTTTGACGTACGGCGGCCATCTTTTGGGATAAAAACCAATGCAAAGCAATGACGATCTGCTGACTTCGTGGATTTGACTGGTTTTCACGCATTAGTTTATCTCTGGGCATTAATTTCACATGAATCCTGCGAAAAGGTTAAAAACTTCACATTAACTCTGAGTGAAAGTTTAATTTTGGTTGACAATTTAAATTAAAAAAAAAAAAGAAGAGGAAATACATAAAGGAAATCGAACACTACATTTATCCATCAAAGTGTGTTTTAAGACTTTACTTTATTAAAATGGAAAGCTTTTCAGCACCACCACCATTTCTTCCAAATCCAGGCGAACCTATTCTTGAATGGAAAAGATGGAAAGAAGGCTTTTATGCTTACATTGAAGCTATTGGTGGAGTTGACTATACTGATAAACGTAAACTTGCCATCTTAAAACATTGTTTAGGTGCTGAAGGAAGACATGTCTTGAGTCATTTACCTTTGTCTGCAGGTGGTGTATCTTCTTCTGAGGAAGCGATCGATGTTTTCGAGGAAGCAATCAAACAGTTGGATAAACAGTATATTAAGAAAGTCAACGTTGTAGTTGCCCGTCATAAGTTTTTAAGTAGGGGTCCATTACCAAGTGAATCCGTTGACTGATTCATGAATGACTTAAGAGTTTTGGCATCCAAGTGCAATTATTCAACCTTTCATGATCAGATGTTGCGTGATCAAATGGTCCACAAAATTGCTGATGTCAAGCTTCAAGGAAAACTGTTAGACACTGAGGATCTGACTTTAGACAAAGTGTTAGATATCGCACATCATTTTGAAAATATGAAACTTGGAGTGAAGGAACTCGCAGAAAAAAGCATTGCTGAAGTCAACATTGTAAAGAAATCTAACTTTGAGGAAAGATCTTCTTTCAGAAACAGAAACCAACAGTTCCAAGAGAGGAGAGAATTTGCATGTTTTAAATGTGGTAGTCCGGATCACCTAGCAAAGGATAGAAAGTGTCCGGCAATTAGCCAAGTGTGCAGATATTGCAGAATGAAGGGTCATTTTAGGAAAATGTGTAAGAATAAGAACAAGTTTAAAAGTAAGGGTTTTAGTCAAAAAAGGAGTTCTGATGAGCATGTAAATGAAATTGAGGATGATTACTTAGAAGAAGAATTTCTTTTTGCAGTGTATGAAGTCAATGCTTGTGATAAAGATTCTCCCTACTGCACTGTAAATGTTGGAGGGAAGGAAATCAATGTCATGGCGGATTCAGGGGCGAAACGCACTCTCATTGGAGAAGAATGGGTAAAAGAGTTTCCTGGTTTAAAATGATCTCCTCCAGACATAAAGTTGCTTGGGTATGGGAGGAAACCCATTGATATTCTTGTTTTTTTTACGACATCCCTAAGTTTCAAAGGTAAAACTATTAATTCCAAGGTTTATGTGGCTAAAGATGGTTCTTGTTTATTGGGATGGCCTCAACAGAGAGACTTAATGATAAAATTGGATCCCAATCATCCTGAACAAGTACTTGGGTATTCTGATCTTGTCATGAGTGTAGAGTCTGATCTCGGCTCTGAATGTGAAAAGAAATTTCCTTCTGTTTTTTCTACCTCCACGTTAGGTCTTTTGAAAAACTTTGAACACAAAATCATTCTTAGGGAAGATGCTGTACCAAAAGTCCATAAGGTTAGGAATGTCCCTTTACATTTAAGAGATGCTGTAAAATCTGAACTCAAAAGGTTATGTGATTTAGACGTCATTGAGGAGATAGAATCCTCTGTTTGGTTATCCCCAGTCGTTGTCGCTCACAAGCCCAACGGCAAAGTGAGACTCTGTGTGGATTTGAGGGATTTAAACGGGAACGTTTGGGTGGATAGACATCCGCTCCCTAATATTAATGAAATGTTCACTAAATTGAAGGGGGCATCCATTTTTTCTACTTTGGACCTGTCCAATGCTTATCACCAGATAGCGTTACACAAGGATAGTAAGCATTTGACATCTTTCATCACTTCAGAGGGTGCTTTCAGGTACAAAAGGATGCCTTTTAGTCTAATATCAGCATCTTCCGTCTTTCAAAGGGTCATGCACAATCTTTTTAAGGATTTTGAAAATGTCTTGTATTTCCAAGACGACATTTTGATTTTTGCATCCAATCCATCTGATCATTCCGAGATTTTGTATAAAGTTTTATGTGTGTTGCAAAATAGTGGTCTAACACTTACAAAAGAAAAATGTAAATTTGGTGTATCTTCTGTTGACTATTTGGGGCATACCATAAGTAAGGAGGGCATTTCCCCGAAAATGAATTTGGTCAAGGCCATAGAGTTAGCTCCAGACCCTGTGAACAAAGATCAGCTCAGATCTTTCTTGGGGCTTGCCGAATATTATTCGAAATTCATTCCCCTGTTCTCTGATAAGACTGTGAGCATGAGGAATTTGATGAAAAAGAATGTTCAATTTCTTTGGGATGATAATTGCAAAAAAGAGTTCTTGTTGCTGAAACAAAACATCATATCTGCACCTGCTTTAGCAACGTTTAATACTGCTCACTGTTCGCTTATCATCACTGATGCTAGTAATGTAGGAGTTGGTGCAGTTTTAATGCAGCGTCAAAAAGGCCAATTGGTGACAATTGGATTCGCATCTAGACCCTTAAGGGATGCTGAATGCAAATATTCCACCTTAGAAAAGGAAGCTCTTGCTTGCTGGTGGGGCATAGAATACTTCCACAAGTATGTGTATGGCACTGTTTTTAAGCTCTGGTCTGACCATCATCCTTTGGTGGATTTATTTACTACCAAGGGTTGTGGCAAAGCGACTTCAAGAATTGCCAGATGGCAGTACAAGCTTCAGGACTTTCATTTCAAAGTAGAATATATCCCTGGTATTAGGAATGTATTAGCTGACTGCTTGTCTAGATTGCCCATTCCTGATGACAATGTTGTGGAAGAAGATAAGGATGATGATAATGTTGTGTCAATTTGTGAAATCTCCAAAGGTTGTATTGATGAGGATGCATGGAAATTGGCGTGTGGTAATGATTCTGTTCTTGGTGATATTTTCAATTTTGTAAAAACCCAGTGGCCTCGTAAAGAGTTGTTGTCTGATGAGTTTCTCCCTTTCTTTCATGTTGCGCAGGAATTGTCGGTAGTAGAAGATGTTTTGTTTAGAGGTTTGCAATTAGTGGTCCCTCGTGACTTACAACCCAAGATTTTAGAAATGGCTCACGAAGGCCATCCTGGAATGACATCTATGAAAAGAAGGGTTAGAAGTGAATTCTGGTGGCCAGCAATGGATAAGTGCATAGAACGACATGTCAGAGACTGTTTGGATTGCTGTTTGAGTGATAAGTCTCAAAAGCATGTTCAGTGTGAACGGTTTCCCATATCTAGACCTTCACGGGTTTGGGAAAGTGTATCATTGGATATTGCTGGTCCTTTATCGTTTAACAAGAGTGTGATGTACGCTATAATTTTGATAGACCAGTTATCTCAATGGCCTGAGGTAAAGATGGTTTCTAGCATAACATCTAGTGTAGTGATCAAGTTCTTGAATGAAGTGTTTGAAAGGGAGAGTTTTCCAGAATCTATTACAACTGACAATGGTGTGCAATTTGTATCCTTGGAGATGAGAGAGTTTATGGAGCGTCATGGTATCAAACATAGACGCGTGTCAGTGTATTATCCTAAAAGTAATGGCATCGTTGAGAGATGGATCAGGGTATTTAAGGAAGGTCTTCAACTTGCCTTGCAGAATGGAAGAGATTGTCAACAAACCATTAGTGAAGTTCTGTGGTGTTACAGAAACACACCCAGGAGCATGGGTGACCTGTCTCCTTTTGAGAAGATGAGAGGGAGGAGGAGTGGTTCCAACTTGTCTCAATCTTGGGTGAGAATGCTTGGTTCCAGGAGGGCTGTTGACGTTGATCGTGCCCCTTGTGGTGGTTCTTCCCAGTTCTGCGTCAATGATTGGGTCCGTGTCAAGAAGTGCAGAAATGTCAAGTCTGGTGAGTCTCGGTATTCCAGTCCTTTGATGGTCACGCGTGTTGGAAGGCAAGTTGTCGAACTTTCAGACGGTAACGTGTGGAACTTGTCTAGGGTGGTTAAGGTTCCTAGGTGGTTGTAGCCCAAGGATGTGTCTCCAGGGTCTAAGGTTTCATCCGGCTTGAGGTCCTCCAATGGAGCAAGTAATTGGAGGAAATTCTCGGGTTCTACAACCCTTCACAGTTTTCCTGAAAATAAGTCTACCTGTTCTTCTGATGACAATGTGCCTGTCCAACGTGTACAGAGGAAATGTCATGTTCCAGTCTGGTCTAAGGATTATCATCTTTATAGATAATTCAATCTGTGTATTATGTAATTTGTTTTCCAGATATTTATACTTATGTCTTTTCTTTCCACAATCCTCATTATGTAATATTTGCTAGTTCTCGTTCTTTATCATTTCCTTGTGTCTCTGTAATTTTCCTTTACGAAGGGGAATGTGTGGTGTTGTTGTGTCATGCCTGGAATCAGGAACACTGCTGTGTTCCGGATTTCATGGGATGACAGTTACGACCCAGGTTAATTGATATGTACTGTTTTACTTTGCTCTTCAATAAATTACTTCTAATCAGCTTTCCTGACTCTGGAACCGACTTCATTTCACATGGGCTAAATTGCGCAAATACACTTGCAAAAAACACTTGGAGACTTGAACTACTAGTATTTGAATTTGCTTGAAATTGCACCAAACCTAACCAACCTGCAGGTTTCCCTTAAATCATGCGTATATGCTCTCCAAATATCAAGGGAGGGTAGCAAGCTTTCAACAGTTAAGCAAAAATGTACCACACATGGCAATATCCTCGAATCTTCTCCACATATAACCACACATTAACTAACTATACATCCTCCTTCGTTTTCCTAGAACATTAAGCAGCCCATCCACATTGTCTCTGAAGTTTTAAAAGTTACAGTGACCAATGCACATTAAAATAATGATTTACCTGTGAGAAATAGGGTGTTGGTTGACTGGGATGAGCCCTGGTCAAGCAACAGGCACAATCCCTAGCAGAGTGAACCGCAAAAAACGCTGTGCTTCACCCTGGGTAGCTTGTCACAAAAAGCAGTAAGGCCTAACTTAAAGACAATGTGTAAAGTATTTATGCTGTACACAAGCAGTAATAGAGTGAAAGCAAAACACAAGAAAAGTTCCATACGAATTTAGAAAAATCGAATACATTTGAATTAATTATTTAACACCAAATTGTAAAAATCCAATCAGTCAAACCGGAGATATGAATATTTTACGTTTCAGTAAAAACTAGCATCATAAAGATCAAAGTGTCAACCGCCAGCATCCAGTCTCGTGAGACCTAGTTAAAGTTGAAAAATATGACTGACCGCTCTGAAGCGTGATCCAAAGGGGATTGGATCGGTCCACTCTTACCTTTGGACTTAGAAGAAATTTTGAGGAAGATGTTCTGAGAAGGTAAAGTTCAGCTGGGCAAGGCTGCAGGTGGTGTCCGAGCAGGGAGCATCGTCATCGGAGAGTCTTGGGTTGGAGCCGCATTATAGATTTCTACATTCTGAGTTAGTCATTTTGATACAAAATCTCCAGTGAGATGTAGCAGAAGGCTGTAGCTGAAGACAGTTCCAGGGGCTCAGATACCCCTTTAGCAAAGGATAGCTGAACAGGAGTTGCTGCTGTGGAGAAGAACTATAATACTTGGCATCCTTGGTGTTGTTTCCCCAGAGCTTTGCCTTCATGACCTCCTCTTTTTGCTAACTTTGATTTTGCTAGTGTTGGGTCTCTGGGCACTTTACCATTGCTAACTAATATTAACGTGCATGTGATTTCTGCTTTAAACATGGTTGGCGTATCCACAATTGGCATATTTAATTTACTTATATGCCCTTAGTAAGGGCACTATATGTGCCTAGGGTCTGAAAAGTAAATGCTACCTTGTGGGCCTGCAGTACTGCTTGTGCCACGCAATTAAGTAGCCCTTCAAACATGTCACAGGCCTGCCACTGCAGAGCCTGTGAGTGCAGTTTTTAAATGCCATGTCGAACTGACAAGTTAATCCCCTTGCCAGTACCAAACCTACCTTTATAATACATCTTCGTCAACCCTAAGGTAAGCCATAAACGACCCTAAGGCGGGGTGCAGTGTGTATAAAAAGTTGGACTTACTTTTATGTTTTATATGTCCTAGTAGTGAAAAACTCCTACATTTTTTAGCACTACTGCAAGGCCTATCCCTACCACATGATTATATTGTATAAGTGTAACTTCTATTTGGTAATTTTGGTAAGAGATGGGACCCCCAAGTTTGAAGTCTCTGGAATCACAATTTACAATTATTTATGGTGAATACCTTATGGTGAAGTTAGATGTTAAATTGTAATTCTGAAATGGCACTTTTAGAAAGTTGAAAGTTTCTTACTTTAACTAATTGGTGCCTTCTGCATGCCTCTGAATACACACCTGGGGGGGTGACAGCTGGGTTTGTGTATTCCCTCTAGACAGCCACACACAAAGGGAGTATAGGTGTTAATGATTGGCCATCCCCATCCTGATGGACCATCCTGGGCAGAATGGGAGGGAGGAGTTGGTACTCACACCTGAATAGGCTGTGTCGTGTCCCCACACAAAGGGCTGCATACCCCCTGTAGTGAGTGTGGAGCCAGGGCAGGAAGGGCAGGGACTCTGTGGACTTCATAGGCCTCACTTTGAAGTCTCCCCCACTTCAGAGGCACAACTGAGTATGAGTACTGGACCTCTGAATCACCAACTCAGTACACATCTGGACCTGTGGATACTCTGCCAAGGAAGAAAGACTGATGTGCTGCTGAAGGGACTGTCACTCTGCTGTACTGCTTCTCTGCTGGACTCCTGCTCTGCTGTGCTGACATGCTGCCTGCTGCTCTCTTCTCTTCTCTGGGAGTGGGAAGGACTGGCCCTGTATCTCTCCAACCCAGGGCCAAAGTGACTCAAAGGGCTTGTCTGCTTGCCTCTTGTTTTAAAGTCTCAGGACACCAAAGACTTTCTACCATCCACCTACAGCACCTGTAATCTGCGATCTTGGAGTCTTGCCCTGCAAAGTGGTGAAATTCCAGTCCTGGCACCTTGGATGTGGGTTGAAAGTGCTGCTTCACTGAAAATCCATTCAGAAAAGGGGGTGGTGATGAACAGAGTGTCTGAATTAAGCAGACCACTCTTACCCAGTCCAAAGATCTAGGCTTGATCCATCACCGTTATTTATCTCACTGCACCATCCCAGCTCAGAACCTGGCTATATGCAAATCAGTCTGTCCCTGGCCCAGTGCATCATGGGAACAGGGCAGACTAAACTACCAAGCCAATTCTTCACCAGAAAGGAGACAAGCTACCAGGGACTGGTTTCTGGCATTTCAGCCTTCTTCGGCCCAGCTTGCTTGAATCCTGATGGTGCAGTGAGAAAGGGACTCATGTCTGAGTATACCCTGCCACACCTATAGTGGCCAAAAACGATTCAGAAAAGGGGGTGGTGATGAACAGAGTGTCTGAATTAAGCAGAGCACTCTTACCCAGTCCAAAGATCAGGGCTTGATCCATCACCGTTATTTATCTCACTGCACCATCCCAGCTCAGAACCTGGCTATATGCAAATCAGTCTGTCCCTGGCCCAGTGCATCATGGGAACAGGGCAGACTAAACTACCAAGCCAATTCTTCACCAGAAAGGAGACAAGCTACCGGGGACCGGTTTCTGGCATTACAGCCTTCTTCGGCCCGGCTTGCTTGAATCCTGATGGTGCAGTGAGAAAGGGACTCATGTCTGAGTATACCCTGCCAAACCTATGGTGGCCAAAAACGATTCAGAAAACGCGGTGGTGATGAACAGAGTGTCTGAATTAAGCAGACCACTCTTACCCAGACCAAAGATCAGGGCTTGATCCATCACCGTTATTTGTCTCACTGCACCATCCCAGCTCAGAACCTGGCTATATGCAAATCAGTCTGTCCCTGGCCCAGTGCATCATGGGAACAGGGCAGACTAAACTACCAAGCCAATTCTTCACCAGAAAGGAGACAAGCTACCGGGGACCGGTTTCTGGCATTTCAGCCTTCTTCGGCCCGGCTTGCTTGAATACTCAGATGTGAGTCCCTTGCTCATTGCACCATCAGGATTCAAGCAAGCCGGGCCGAAGACGGCTGAAATGCCAGAAACCGGTCCCCGGAAGCTTGTTTCCTTCTCAGTATAAGAATTGGCTTGGTAGTTTGGTCTGCCCTGTTCCCATGATGCACTGGGCCAGGGTCAGACTAATTTGCATGTAGCCAGGTTCTGAGCTGGGATGGTGCAGTGAGCTAAAAAACGGTGATGGATCAAGCCCTGATCTTTGGACTGGGTAAGAGTGGTCTGCTTAATTCAGACACTCTGTTCATCACCACCCCCTTTTCTGAATCACTGAAAATCCATGCATTGCTTTTGTTGTGTGGCTCAGAACCGACTCATCTCCCTCGACACAACACATCGCCGCTACTGCAAGGACTGAAGACATCTTTTCACTGCATCGCCTCCAGTTCCCGATGCATCCTGGACTTGTGTCGCTCTTGTGGTTCGATGACAAGGCATCTCCAACTTGCTCGGCTCAGAACTCACGCATCTATATCTGAAGGGATTGACATGATGCATCACCTACTCTGCTCCACACATTTTCTCCTCAATGACAACAAAACAAAGGGGCCTATTAGGATGGCGGGTGGACCTGAGGACGCCCGCCACCCTTGCTGTGTTGGGACCGGCCGACAGACATGCGGCAGTCATGCACTGCAAATTAGGATGCGACTGCCACCCTCGCGGTCACATTCTGCATTTTAACATTGTAAACAGCACCAGCCGCGATGTCAAAATAGCATCCCTGGCATTTCGGTGCACCACGTTGCAGGCACCATGTGGTGCCTGCCACTTGGTGCAGGGTACTGCAGGGGGGTACCACGGGTATCCCCAAGAGCAACGGGCCTGCAATGGGCCCAAAAATCCAGTCCCCGCCGGCCCGCCATGGAAAGGCCTGTCCGCAAGCCACATTGTAATATGGCTGGCGGTGCCTGCTAGGCGCCGCCACCATGTTACTGGCCCAGCACCGCCCGGCCGGCAATTGGAACGATTGCCGACCAGCAGAAAAGCGGTGGATGGACTTTGCGTCCACTGCGATACTGGCGGGGGTATTTCACATTACGATGGCGTAATGGTCGCCACCGCCGGCTAGGCGGTGGCGATCGTTACGCCATTGTAATGAGCCCCAAAGTACTTTGCAGCAGTCTGACATTTTGGATTTGACTCAGTCTAGCTTGACCAGATAACCCCAGGTGACACTTTATGCTCTTAAGCACTACATTTCAGTTTATTCTTTAAAAATGCATAACCCTGGTTATAATGTGAGGCTTTTTGTTGTTTTGGTTGTTAAATTAAGCTCTATTTTTCTAAACAGGTGAGGTATCTTTTTATATGATGTTTTCACTGGTTTACTGTGTGAAGTATTTCACAAATACTTTACAGATTGCATCTTAAAATAAGCTGGACTGCTCTGGGCCAAGCTACCACAGGGTGAGTACAGGTTAATTTAGGGTGTGTATCTGACTTACCCTGACTGGAATTGTGGTTCCTGCTTGGCTTGGACAAGGTGCATACCTCTGCCAACCAGACACTCAATGTTAATAAAAGCATAGTGGAAGAAGCCGCAAAGTCAATACCACCGATGAGGCACCTCAGGCGAATAGGTGAGGAGGTTAGTCCTAGTCTCCACCTGGTTCTCAGAGCAGTTTTTGGCCAAAAATGTTAAAAGTCTTCAATTTTTTAGTTAGGCCATCTGAGCACCTTCAGCACCACAACCAATGAGTCCAGGAGTGGTGGGACACCACTTGGGGGTCCAGGACTCACTCAAGTTGCATCCAAGTGTGGGTTTAACATGGTGGAAACCATTTGTGTCCCTGTGTCGCTGAACAGGAGGCCGGCAAACAAGCCCTTGGAGTCACTCTGGTAGTCCTGGGTTCAGATGAAGATGTGGGTCTTAGCAGCAGGGCTGGCCTCTGAGGATCCTGGCACCCTCCAGGTAGCAAAGCAGTCCACCCAGGTACAGCAAAGCTGCATCCAAGTGCTGGTTCAATGTGATAGGGGCCATATGTGTCTTTGTGTCTCTGAACAGGAGGTCAGCAAACAAGCCCTTGGAGTCACTCTGGTATTCCTGGGTTCAGATGAAGATGTGGGGCTCAACAGCAGGGCTGGCCTCTGAGGGTTCAAGACACCCTCAAGGCAGCAAAGCAGTCCTTCCAGGTACAGAAAAGCAGTCTTGCAGAGTGCACTGCGGGTCACCACAGCAGGCAGACTTCTGAGAGTGATTCCACAGGTCTAGGAGTGAAAGCAAGAGTGGTCCGAAGGTCCAATTCTCATACCCTGGTGCCCTTCCCCTGCAAGTTGGGTGAAGCTTCTAGAAAGGTTCTTAGAAGTGCATGGAATTTCCTGACTCCCTTGTCCTGGCTCCAAGCTGGCTGCAGTGACAATGTGGAGGTGATAGGTTCTATGCGTGAAGGCAGAGTACACCCTATTCAACTGCGACAGGAGTTGTGCTCAATTACGCCCCCGCCAGCAGATAGCTCATTCAGGCACACCTTATCCTTCACATGTATGACTGTTTGGGAGCAATTCACAAAGTATCATTGACAGCTACACCCAGTCATATGACCCAAGACAGGTTGCAGGTACAAAACAGACAAGGGCAGGAAAACGCCAACTTTCTAAAAGTGGCATTTTCAAATTTGTAATTAAAAATCCAACTTTACCATTAGAGAGAATTTTCAATTGCACCTTCATAGATACCAAACATTAACTAGATAACTGGTCAAAATGAAACGTTAGCATTAACTAAATGTAATAAGGCAACCCACTGCTATCCTATGTAACAGGTATGCCTGACAGGAGTGAAAAACGGTTTGCACTGTCAGGACATGTAAAAAAATGAAAGTACCTTTCCACCATTTTAGTCACAATGCACTCTGTCCTATGGGCTACCTAGAGCTTACCATAAGGGTGATTTACATACAATAAAAGGAAAGTTTAAGGCGTGGCAAGGGAATTATATTGCCCAGTCAAATAGACATTTTAAAAAACAGCATTCTGGCTCTAATGGCATGCCTGGGACATGTTTTAAAGTGCTCCTTAAGTTGGTGGCACAATAAGTGTTTCAGCTAAATAGAAGCTTTTAATTTACAGACAGTGGGTATCTTGTATACCACTCTACAAGGGATTTACAAGTAAATTAAATATTCCAATCAGGTGTAAGCCATCAAACCATGTTTAGTGGCGTGAGCACAAACACTAGCACTGGTTAGCAGTTGTAACATGCACAGAGTCCTAAGGCCAACCAAAATAAATTTCAGCACAAAAATGGAGAGTAGTCAAAACGTTTGGGGGAAGATCACCCTAAGTCTGTCAGGTCTAACAATAACTACATTCCATTTTAATACCTATCATTTGTGGTTTTGAAGTTAGGTAGAAAGTTGACTTTATGATCAGGAACACCAGCAACGTTCTGTCAGAAAAAAAACAAGCCCAGTCCCAAAAGAAAGGGCCCTCGAGCTCCTCTCACTTCCTCACAAAGTCTCGATTGTCGATACAACAGTTGTGATCTACACCCCTTTTGGCATTAGTATACTGGGCTTTAATTATTTTGATCTCACCTAGAAGTGCTCTGGTCATGCATTTCTGAATGCACATCTTCCTGTCGTTAGTTATTTTAAGGGACATTCCAAGTACATTTTTCAACAGATTAGGTTTTGCCGTGCCAGCGCTTTGCTGGGCACACGAAGTATTTCTCAGGGATACTTCAGATTCCAAACAATAAAATGCAGTTTTTACTCGGACTGGAATTTAAACCTGCGTCAAGTACCAGAAGTTACACTTTTTAATCTCTTTCTATAAATCGGCACATTTTTCTGGGTCTCATGAGAAAGTTGTCTGGCACCTGCGCTTGCTGTTTAATTTGCTTTGAGAAAAACACAGCATTATCACGAAATGAACATTATATTACAAGTTGTTCGCTCTGTTTTAATTAAACTGTTTCTTAGGCTGTGTGTTAAAAGCAGCCCAAATTAAACAAACATTGGCAAAGCCAACTGTTCAGGCGTGCATTTTGAGTCGTGAGTAAAAACAATAAAAGAGAACCTGCTTTAGTGCGTAAGCAATACAAAAGATAATGCATGTAATGTGCAATGAGTTCGAGTACTTATTGGGTGATAAAACAGTTCCTTGTGCTTAAAAGTGCATTCACTCCAAAGTAGGTGGATAGGTACACTAACTAGCCAATAGCATATGGTGAGAAAGATATACTCCTACAGGAGGAGCCAAACCTCACTCTATGTACATTCTAGAGAATTGGCGATATTAGGTGATGCAGACAGCTGCACTTTCAAGCCAGACCTAAAATACAGCTACATACAGCTACGTGAACAAATGCACGGTTTCACCTTTACTTTTCAGTGCACACATTGAATTAATGTGGTTTTTTTAAAGAAAAAGAGAGCGCATTTGTTCACTTCTAATATTTAAAATACTGTTCAGTGTGCACAGTTAAGCAACATTAATAAAGCATGGGTTAGTAGCTTAGATTTGTATAACACATTTAGATCATAAATCAACATTCCTATCTTTATAGAGCCTAATCTAAATCCACAATCTACCCTACAGAGTGGAGGCGTGGCTTACATTAGGTATGCATTTTGACCATACTTGACATTTACCTTCCTTGATGAGGGACATGCTTTGTTCTGTGGGAGATTATGAATCTGCGAATCACCTGCATAAAGAGGCCTCTTGGTACTCTTAACTTTTGTAAATTACTTAGCGACCAATGGCTTCTTCCACCAAAGGCAGGTAAGTTTCTAAAATAAGCAATAGCAAACACAGGTATTGACAACACAATTTTCATATGCTTAATTTACAAAAGCTGTTTATCACATTAAAGTCTTCCTCAATGGCTTTGCCAATGCCGGGGAAAAACATGGCAAAAATAACTGCTTTCAGAATAGAATGCATATATGGGATACATGACCAAATGTGACAATGTATAGTGACTGAGTGTACTTTTCAGATGTAATATAGTCCTTCATACATTCCAATGGAATAAACCTGGAAGCTGGAATGATACGTAAAACAGCTAGTATCATGAGGTGAAAGAGTAGGACTCACCCCTCTGGATGTAGTCAAAGTCAACTCTATGTATATTTTCAAGAATTGGTAACAATACGCCTTGCAGCCAACTGCGCTTTGAAGCCAGGCCTAAAAATAGCCTAGAAAAGTAATGCTTAGATATAACGCTGTATGAGTCCTCTAATATGTACTCTGCTGAACGATATATTCCACTCTCAACTACTGAGGCAGCAATCCATATTTGGGAACATTATCAGGGGCGGCTCCTCCGCTAAGGCGGAGGAGCGCCGCCCCACTGCTTTAAAGAAGTGCAAAGTAAAAATAAATTGATAATAATGGCCGTCCGTTAGTATCATTTTATTTTTACTATTGCAGTTGCACTGCAATTCAGCCCCGTTGATAGGGCAGGCGGGGCCGACCTCCCCTGACGTCGAGTCTGGAGGAGGAGTGGTGGCTACACCTAAAATGAGCATGAAGGTTGGCCGGCCATCTCAGGCCAACCAAACCGTCATGCGCACTGTGCATGTTCTCCACAGGCTGAATTATACAGCCTGGGTGGAGAACATGTCCGGCCTCCCAGCCCCTCTCTGAGCACCGTGGTTCAGTACTCAGACCAATCACAACGCTGCTGTAAGGCAGCGGTGTGATTGGTCAGGTGATTCTGAAAGGCTGAGTGCTTCATGCTGGAGAAGACACAGCAGCAGTAACCTCTAGGTATGTTTTCTTTTCTTTTCTTTTCCTAACCTCCCCACCCATGTTTTCCCTCCCCCCGTCACCGTTCCATAACAGCCGCCCATGAAAATTATCCAATGTTACACAAACAAACCAGATCAACTCCCTATACTAGGTATCCCAAAAAATTGTTGAAGGAGAGAAAACATGCATCTTGCTTATGAAATAATTTTGGGGCCCATTAGGATGGCGGGCGGATTGTCACTGCCAGTCTGGCGGGGGCAATCCGCCCGCCCGCCGCACCTAAATTCCCCCCCCTGCCATATTAGGATGGCGGGAGGGACCGCGGCGGACGGAAAGACCGTCCGCAGCTTTTCCGCCCCAGTCGCCTTGCGACCGGGGTGGAAAAGGTTTAATATGGTGGCGGTGTCTAATAGTCACCGCCAGCCATATTATGATGGACTTGTTTAGATGCCTTTCCACGGCGCCACGGAAAGGCATGCGGTCTTCACTCTGGGGGCCCCCTGCGGGCCCCCAGAGTGAAGGAGAGGTGGGGGTGCACCCGGGGGGTACCTGTGGTACCCCCCTGCATTTGCATAAATAAAGCAACAGGCACCGCGCGGTGCCTGCCGCTTTGTCTATGCAAATGCATTAATGCATTTTTAGCATTGTGGCGGGCGGTGCTGAGAGCACCGCCTGCCACAATGCTAAAAATGCAGGATGCGCCCGCCACAGTGGCGGACGCATCCTAAAACCCCCCACAGGACCCCCGCCCATAGGCCGGGCGGTCCCAATGACCTATAGGATGGCGGGCGGACTAAGTCCGCCCGTCATCCTAATAGCAAAAAACACAGTTGATGGACAGAATGCAGAACAATGTCTTACATTCACCCCAGTACAAAGATTTGGGCCTAAATCCATCGTTTTTTTGCACTCCACACCACCCTAGGTCAGACAATGGCTATATGCAAATCAGCCTTGACCCTGTGCCTCATGGGAACAGTCCAGCCCGAACTACCAAGCCATGTCTTTCCTAGACCGGAATCAAGCATCCAAGGACCTGTTTCTGGCTATCAGCCTTCTTCAGCCTGGATAGCTTGACATCCTAATAGGCCCCATAATGTTCACATGCTCTTTTTTGTCTTTAGTATAGGCAAATTAGGAGTACCTGTGTTGGTAAGGAAATTTAAACAGTTTCTCTGGGCAGCTTCTGATCTTACTACTCTGTTTAAGGTAGTCAATTTCTCAAAATGTGTCTTAACCCTTTAACTGCTGAGCCTTTTCCACCCCAGTGCTGAGCCCTTTTATGGCTATTTGGGGTACTTTGAACTTAGGCCTCCATAACTTTTTTCTTACATTAGGTATCAACGCCAAATTTGCAACCTCTTTCCCAACATCTTGGGGATTTTAAAATTGCCCAGGGTTTGTGAGTTCCTTTTGAAGGGACCCAGAAAATAGCCAAAATACATTTATATTTAAGGGTTTGGGGGGGAAATAGAAAAAAGCACTTCACAAGAAAGTGTCTGCTTTTTTCCAAAAAGTGTCATTGAAGACATGCTGTGGGACATAATGTGGACCCAGAGTAGAGTGATCTGAGGTTACGAATTTCATTATCAGTTGTCCACCCTCCACATTCAAATTGCTTGCTCCTATAAATGTTTTATTGATTCACATTTGGCATATATACATTTCTTATTGTGTATCTGGTTTAGTTACTATTTATATTAAGGGGCTGATTCCAATTCGGGTTGGAAGGGCTCCGAACCATGTTCGTAGCCCTTCCGTCCGAATCGGTACATGTTGGACGGATTCCTTTCTGACCGAGCCATTACGATGGGCTCGGTCGGAAAGGAATCTGACTCGGATTTCCGTGTGGCCTACGACCGGCTCGGAGAGTCCGTCTGCCATCCGGAAATCCTCCAGTACTCGCCCGGTCACCTCTTTACGACCGAGGGAGTATGATGGCAGTTTTTCACTGCCTTTTCGTGCCGGTATGTCTGGCACAAAAAGCCAGTCTCTGGGGCCCCAGCAGGGCCGCCATGGGTGTGAGGCCGCCTTGGGGTGCCGTACACAGGGTGCAGGGGTTTACTGCACCCCTGCATTTCACATTGCAAGCATGCTTTCAATGGGTTCGGTCGCATCGTACTAGCAGGGCCGTAACTGACCACAGCAGGTCGGTCGGTTACAGCTCCTGACCGATGTCGGACGGACCTGAGACCGTCCGACATCGGAATCTACCCCTTAGTGTCAAAGACTTCCTCAAATCCTTCCACTTTAAGCACCTCGCAGTGTGCGTTTGGGGACACTAGCGGGACCATCCCATATCTTGTAGTCGGGTCTATGAGAAGTTCTTTGTAGAAAACATCTTTGATCAAAGGTGATACCAGTCTTAATAAAGAGATGGATCTCCTGTATGATACATTTATCACACTGATTATGTTTGAGCATATGTAGAACTGCTAAACATCTAGGTGGTGAATTGAGGCCTGTGGCATGAGGCTGACAATCTTCAGCATCTTGGAAGTCAGGGCAAGGGTATATGAAATTCTTCCAGAGGGAAGGTCTGCCTTTAGCCTATGATGGATGTTTTTATGAGGGCGGTGCCTGCTTATTGTTAGGTGATTTGATGAATGTTCCCCAACAAAAAAAATGAGTAACAAAACCCGGTGAACAGTCATAATATTGAAAAAAAATATCGACTGGACAGAATACCGAGTTTTTTATATAGAATGGACAGAATATCGATTTGTAAAAATATAGTGGTGCAGAATATCGAAATTCAGGTAAGAAATATCGATTTCCATAATATCGAAGCTAGTAATATCAACAGTCATAATATAGTTGTAAAAAATATCGATTTTTTTTTATAGAGTTTTAAGTGTTAGTATATGTGTTAAAAGTATGTATTATTTTTGCAATGTATGTTTGAATTTTTTTAAAGTAATGAATTTTATGTTATATAATTTTTGCGTAATTTAATTCCGTAGCGGGTTGTGGGTTTATAGGGGAATAGGGTGGGAAGTCATTTAATTATAGTAAGTTAAATATTAACTTTTAGGAATTATTAATTATTTGTAATTTAATTTGTGTTTTAGTTCTGTAGCGGGTTGTGGATAGGGTAATAGGGTGGGAAGTAATTTAATTGTTATTAAGTAATTATTTATTTTTATTTATTGGTATTGATAAATAATTTATTGTTAAATAATTATTAAATGGCAATTAATTTTATTAATTGGTAATTATTTATTATTACTTGTTAATTCGTTTTTATTAATTGATTAATTGACAATTATAATAATTGTATTAATTTATTATTCCGAGCGGGTTGTGGGTTTATAGGGGAATAGGGTGGGAAGTAATTTAATTGTAATTAAGTAATTATTGAAATTATTTTTGGGTATTGCTAATTATTTTACTGTTAATTCATTATAATTGGTATTTTTTTATTACTTATTAATTTTTGGTATTGAAAATTAATTGGTTGTTAATTAATTATTAACAGGGAATTATTGTTTTGTAAATAATATTCATTGCTATTTATAATTCATTAATTATTAAATATTTTGTGATCTGTAATGAATTTTAATTCATGTTTTATTGGTATTGATAATTAATTAATTTGTATTTAAATATTAAATCATTACTTTCCCTATTGTTGCACTCACTGGAGTGGGAATAGTAATTTTTACCCCTACGCTATCGAACACTTTCCCTACTGTTGCACTCTCTGGAGTGGGAATAGTAATTTTTACCCCTATGCTATCCAACACTTTCCCTACTGTTTCGCTCACTGGAGTGGGAATAGTAATTTTTACCCCTACGCTATCCAACACTTTCCCTACTGTTGCACTCTCTTTAGTGGGAATAGTAACTTTTACCCCTACGCTATCCAACCCTTTCCCTACTTTTGCACTCACTGGAGTGGGAATAGTAATTTTTACCCCTACGCTATCCAACGCTTTCCCTACTGTTGCACTCACTGGAGTGGGAATAGTAATTTTTACCCTCCCGCTATCCAGCGCTTTCTCTACTGTTGCACTTACTGGAGTGGGAATAGTAATTTTTACTCTTCCGCTATCCAATGCTTTCCCTACTGTTGCACTCACTGGAGTGGGAATAGTAAATTTTACCCTCCCGCTATCCTACGCTAAAAATATTTAATATTTCTTATTATTATTATTATAGAGGCTTTTGTAGCGCGCTCTGTTACTAAAAAATAGTATCCTGGCGCGGAAGGGGTGCGAGGCAAAGCAGAGCAGGGGAGACCCTATACAGTGATGTTAAAAGGTGGGTCTTCAGTCCCTTATTAATATCAAGTTAATATTACCTACTGGCGATAGCCAGTAGGTATATATAGTTAGGATTTTTTTCCTATGGGACTTTTGAAAATTCTATGTCTAATAACTTTGGCGTTTGTGGACGGAATCGGCTGAAATTTTCAGGAAAATGGCACATTTTGTTTCTGAGCAGTCCTTGAAAATTTGGGGGGGTTTCGTCAAGGGGGGGCCGAGAAAAAAGGGGGGTCCCAAAACGCGTTTTTCCCATGTTAATTTCCATAGGGCGTTTGGCCTCAATTTTAGCTCGAACGGCTGAATGGATTTGCACGAAACTTGGCAAAATTGTAGGGTCTGTTAGCCCGATGTGCCTTTGCTGGGTCTCAATATATGTGCTCCAGTGGATTTTGAGAAATTAACGTTTTAAAAAATTTATATATCTGTGACAGCGTCCCGGGTAGCGCTCCAGATCGCGTACTTTTCGCGTCACGGAGCTTTGCGAAGCGATGCTGATTGGCTCTCCGGTGTCTGTCAACATTCTAAACAGTCTGGAGCGGCCGCCATCTTGTCTCTCGGTGGGATCGAGAGACAAGAAGAGGTGAAAAACGAAGGGGGAATTTAATGAAAGGGGGCAAGGTAGACCCCTCTTGACCCCCTAGGAATGATGTTGGGGTTATTAAAGGGTCCCGTGGGGAAAATTTAAAAAATGTGATTTTTCACGGTAGAAGCGTTTCTCGGTTCGCAAATTAACGGCTGAATGGATTTGCACGAAATTTGGCAAAATTATAGGGACTGTTAGCCCGATGTGCCTTTGCTGGGTCTCAATATATGTGCTCCAGTGGATTTTGAGAAATTAACGTTTACAAAACAGGTATATCTGTGACAGCGTCCCAGATCGCGTACTTTTCGCGTAACGGAGCTTTGCGTAGCGAAGCTGATTGGCTCTCCGGTGTCTGTCAACATTCTAAACAGTCCGGTGCGGCCGCCATCTTGTCTGTCGGTAGGATCGAGAGACAAGAGGAGGAGAAAAACAAAGGGGGAATTTAATGAAAGGGGGCTAGGTAGACCTGTCTTGACCCCCTAGGAATGATGTTGGGGTTATTAAAGGGTCCCGTGGGGCAAATAATAAAAATTTGATTTTTCGAGGTAGAAGCGCTTCTCGGTTCGCAAACTGGTAGCGAAACGTGAATTCGCCATTTTGTGTTTCAATTTCATTAAATTACTAGGTATAAGGGGGTACGGGAGACGTATCCTGACCCCTTTTGTTTTCTGAGGGTGGCTGAGGAGGCTCATATATGTTGATACATGTCTTCCAGCGGCTGTGCGTGAGCGTTTTTTTTTTGTTGCGTGACGTCTGTTAACGTTCGATTCGATGGAAATCAGGAAGTGTTGACCGCCATTTTGTCACTGCGAGTAAATATTTTGTTTAAAATAATTGTTATAAATTAATCCTTATATATATATATATATATATATATATATATATATATATATATATATATATATATATATATATATAATATATATATATATATATTCAATGAAAAAACCATAGGTTTTAGCCCATATATAGTTAGGGATTAGCATTTACAAAACTTTGAAAATTCACTGAAAAATCATCAGTTATAGACCATATATAGTTAGGAATTAGCATTTACAAAACCTTATTTTACTAGCATAAAACCATTGAAATTCGCATATATAGTTAGTTGCGCTAACTATATATCGCGCACCCGCAATCCACTGCTGATGATGTCACATATTACATCATTCATGACATGGTCAGTGACATCACCAATGACATCACTGATGACATCTCAAATGACATCACTGATGACATCACTGATGACATCTCAAATGACATCACTGATGACATCAATGATGACATCTTAAATGGCATCACTGATGACATCACTCATCTCATTTGACATTACTGATCACATCACTGATGACATCATTCATGTGATTATACGATGAACCTCTTCAGACTCTGATATAACCTTAGATACACTCAGTGTAAACAGACACTCACAGACTGTCACTCATCCATGGAGTTACTCACACACCTAGTCAGTCATGCAAAGAATCAATCACACCTCCATTTCCTCAACTATACAGTTATACACATCTTACTTATTCAAACATATACTAACACATATTTACTCCCTTATACAATCCCTGATACAAGTTCACAATGATCCATACAGCCACTCACACATTCACTGGCTCTTATGCACAGTTATTTATATATGTCAACTCTCACATGTACTGTGTTTTACATATGTACTTACTTTGACATGTAGCACTGAGATATCCATTCACTCACCAATACACTCATGCACACAGTCAACCGCCCATACAGCTGTTTCCACATGCACTTTTGAACCCATACATCTAGTGAATCAACTGCTCACACATCTATGCACAGAGTCATACACCTCCCAGCCACCCCCACACACACTCAGTCTCCCATACAAATACTTGGGCAACCAATCAATAACCCATATAGTTACTCATATAGCTACTGATCAACACATGCAGCAGTTTACAGAACAACAGACATAATGATGCACAAATTAAGACAGTTTAGTCACTAACCCATGCACTCAGTGAGACACATTTAATCACTCACTTATACAGTCAGTCATGCACCTACTAAATCCTTCATCCAGACACTTATACATCCACTCATTCTTCAATCTGTAATACATATTTTAACTTTACAGAAACACACAGTCACTGGATAATGTCATCAGTGATGTCATCAGTGATGTCATCAGTGATGTCATCACTGATGTCATTTGAGATGTCATCAGTGATGTCATCAGTGATGTCACTGACCATGTCATGAATGATGTAATATGTGACATCATCAGCAGTGGATTGCGGGTGCGCGATATATAGTTAGCGCAACTAACTATATATGCGAATTTCAATGGTTTTATGCGAGTAAAATAAGGTTTTGTAAATGCTAATTCCTAACTATATATGGTCTATAACCTACGTTTTTTTCAGTGAATATATATATATACGTATTAAAAAATAAAAATGCATGTCTATTTTTTTTACTTACATTAATTATTTATTACTTTTTAGGTTATTTAAGTATTTTAAAGTATGGTTTAGTTAAATATATTTATTATTTCATTAATTTTACATTACTTTTAAGACATTTTAAAATGTTTTAGTAAGTTCCTGCTTGTGAGTATTGCCTCCTTTATGGGGTATTATTTCAGAGTAATGTTTCCAGGTTTGCTAGCCAATGAGTGTATTAGATCCTGAGCAAAACCTCCTTAATCATCCAGCGACACCTTCTCACTCACTGCAGGTTCTGCTGATTGAGTAGGCAGTGCATTGGCTATTCATGAAGCTCTATGCATTCCTCCATTTCTAGTGCCAATTACGCAGTCACCCTCCATTAGTGGTGGAGGATGCATGCTCATTTCTAGTAGCTGGAATGGTGCCTGGGCTCACTAATCACTGAAATCCACATGCCATCTCCTGCAGCACTTTGTTGGCCAGTGCTCTGTGTATAGCTGAGGTGCAGTTGTCATTGGAAGCCTCTTTGCACTTTTACTTTGGGCCTGTCAGACTCCATACAATTCAACTAGGACCCAGTGCAAAGTGTCCACATCCAAAAGCTATGCAGGGCACAACTCTGCAGCCCCTCCATGTGCATCAGTCAACATGTGGGTGTTGGTGAGCTTCTGGGCCCAAAGCCAAGGATGGTATGTGGCCAGTGTTGCAGGTCTATACCATGGCCCACTTGAGTACAGAAGTTCTTGGCCTGTGCATATTAATGGTGTTGGTGTTCTGTGTTAGCTGCTATTTAACTGGAGTTCACGAGAGCCTCAGAGAAACAGGGATACTCCATTCCCCATCAAGCAATACTTCAGTTTTTTTAAGTTTGAACTAATCTATGCCATACTTGGTAGGGTGAAGGTAACCAGCCTTGTATGCGAGTGACAGGCGTACCTAGGGAAAACCATCTTGGGTTGCTTGTCTTCCGGTTCAACAAGGACTTAGCTTGGCAGTTCTGTATGGACTATTCCTTTTGGTGCAGGGTCAAGAATTATATGCCACCTCAGTTTGGGTGGAACCAAACTAAGCAGGCATGATGGGCAAAAGAACGATCGATTGGAATGCGACCCCCCAGCGATTGCTAGTGGTTCGATTTATTGGGTACACAGTCAAAATATCGAGTAGGAAATATCGACCTACCATAATATCGAGTCTGAAATATCGAAGGAGCATAATATCGAAGGCAAGAATATCGTAGGACAGAATATCGACCCAAGGTAAGTAATATCGAAATTCTTAATATCGATGTAAGTAATATCGAAGTTAGTAATATCGATAGCATATATATCAATGTTAATAATTTCGATGACACTAATATCGATATTTGTATTATTTTATAGTTTTTTATTATGTATGTGTTATATGTTTAACTTAAGTTTATATAATAATTACTATTATATGTGTATTAATTTGATATAAAAATAAATTAATTTATAAGAAAATTGTATGTTTTAGTACTGGAGCGGGTTGTGGGTTTATAGGGGAATAGGGTGGGAAGTAATTTAATTATGTTAAATTGATTATTAATTAGTAGGATTTATTAATAAATTATAATTAATTGGTAATGATTTGAAAATAATAGGAAAATAATTTTAAATAAATTATTAATTGATATATATGTTCTGTAGCGGGTTGTGGGTTTATAGGGGAATAGGGTGGGAAGTAATTTAATTATGGTAAGTTGATGAATAATTAGTAGGATTAATTAATTAATTATAATTAATTGCTAATTACTATTAATTAATTGGAAAAAAAATTGATTAATTGATATATATTTTCTGTAGCGGGATGTGGGTTTATAGGGGAATTGGGTGGGGAGTAATTTAATTATGGTTAATTATTTAATAATTAGTAGGCATTAAAAAATGAATGTAATTAATTGGTAATTAATTTTAATTAATAGTTAATTAATTTTAAATATTTGCTAATTAATTTTCATTAATTCATAAATGGATAAATGTGTTATGTTGTGGGTAGTGGTTTTATAGGGAAATATGGTGGGAAGTAAAGTTAATTTAATTAATTAATAATGTATAAAAACTAATTGTATTGTTAATAATATAATTGTTAATTAATTAATAATTGGTAATTAAATATTATTAAATGGTATTTTAATTTTATTTTAGGTAAAATATATTTTGCTAAGCATGTGTTTTATAATTAAGTATAGGTATTGTATATGGTATATATTTATTTGATATTTTTTTTTATAACTACAAAAATCGTTTATTTCTAAGTATGTTATTTTAACTCTTACACTATCCAACACTTTCCCTACTGTTGCACTCTCTGGAGTTGGAATAGTATTTTTTTTTTGTTAAAGATATTTTTATTGAGAGAATAGAAAGATAGAAAGAATAGAAGAGAAAGGGGGATGAAAGCACATGAATTGCAAATCAAAGAAGTACCCAAGCAGGGGCCAATGCAAAAGGCCGAGCAGCAATAACCGTTATGAAGGGCTGAGCAGTGTCATCACTCAGGGCAGGACATAAGAGTTCAAAAATAAAAAGTTCAAAAATCAGCCCGGGAGAGTGTCAAGCCCCTGTGAAATCCAGAGGGGAAGCCCGCCTCGGTATCGGACAAGGCTATCCAAGTCGGAGGCTCAGTCGACCAAGTCCATGTACGCCTCCATGCAATTCGGCCATAAGAAAACCAACGCGACAAGGAAGCTCATAGAAATCAAATCGTCCACATCCCCCTTCAGAAAAAAAAAAAAAAAACAAAATCCCCCCCCCCAGACGCTTCAACCTCCCCAGTGCGCCCATCCCCCCCCGATGGTGGCAGCCAGACAACAACCATTCACACAAGCACAGTTCACACCTGAAACAGATGTAAGGCACGTATAGTGGGCGGGCAAACCGCTGACGGCAACCCCCGAGAGAGAAAGCGGACCAGTGGGCCCCATCTGAAAGTAAAGTTCTTAAAGTTATTCCTGAAAATATCCGCCATACGCTCCACACTCAGCAGCCTCCATAACCTAGCAAACCAATGGGAAAGAGCTGGGGCCTCCCTCTTTTTCCATGCAGCAGCCAGAGTCAGTTTGGCCGCTCCCAGACAGAGCCAAAGGATGTGCTTGTCAGCCCTGGTTTGGTGCTCCAGAAGCGGGTCCCGAAGGCCAAGGAGCACAAAGCCAATGGAATCTGGGATCGGGTAGCCCAGGATCTCCTTAATATGAGACAGAATCTCCTCCCAATAAGGGCGTATGATGGGGCAATCCCACCAGATATGGTGAAAGTCCCCCAGGAGACCACAGCCCCGCCAACATCTGTCAGAAGCCGAGGGAAAAATCTTTTTCAACTGGGTCGGATACAGATACCAATCTAGCATGGTCTTCATATGTGCCTCTCTCAGATCGATCGAATGATTGAATGTGTGTAGATCTCGCCAAAGATGGGACCACTCTTCGTCGGAGATGTCTCGCCCCAGGTGCTCCTCCCACAAACCCATGTATCTAGGGCGAGGTGAGATAGCCGTGGTTAACAGTAAATCGTAGAGGAAGGAAATCACCCCCTTCATAGATGATGTGCGAGTAATGTAGGATTCGAAATCCGTGGGAGGCCTCGTCGCAGCGTTCCGCACCTCAGGAGACAATGCCCAATGTAGCAGCTGGGCGTGCCGGTAGCGCTCAGTAGGTGGCACACCATAGTCACGCATGCAATTTTGGAAGGTGAGCGGCTCGTAGCCATGAAACAAATGTGTAAGTGCGTGGCAGCCCCCCGCCTTCCACCCATCAAAGGGCCCCTCAACAAGAGCCGGCGGGAATGCTGGATTAAAGTGAATAGGTGTGAAGGGGGAAGGAAAGGAGGTCCATCGTTCATCATTAGAGACCGAGTCCCAGACCTTCAGAGTGGTGCTCGTAGGGGTGCTAATGTATGCGTTGCGAGGCCGATCCCCCTTCGCCTTCCAAACCAGGTCCCAAATAGAGCGCCCCGCCACACTCCTGTCCATATGCAGCCAATGCTTCTCTGACTCCATTTGGGTCCATTCAGCCAACACCCGGAGTTGTGCCGCCTTGTAGTAAAGAAGCATGTCTGGAAGGCCAGCCCCACCCTTCCTCCGGGGCCGGCGAAGCGTAAGAAAGGAGAGTTTAGCACGGCCACCCTGCCAGATGTAACGCAGAACGATAGTATGCAGACGACGAAAGAAACCCCCGTCCAAGGGAATGGGGAGGGTTTGAAACAGATATAGAAGCTTGGGGAGCAGCGTCATCTTGACAGCATGCACGCGACCAAGCCAAGAGATAAACATAGGCTTCCAGCGATTCAGCTCAGCCTGTATCTGATTCAGCAGAGGAGGGAAGTTAGCTGCATACAGGGTGGCGACGGAGGAGGTCAGCTTGACCCCGAGATATTGAATGGAGGAGCCAGACCAGGCCAGGGGCGTGAGCGGTCGAATGCGCTCTACCTCAGAGGGCGGAAGCGTGAGATTGAGTATGTATGATTTGCCGGTGTTCACCCGAAACCCGGCCACTGCTTCGAATTGGGACAGCACGTCCTGCACCCGCGGAAGGGAAGTCCCGGGGTCAGCTAGCGACAAAAGGACATCATCAGCAAACAAAGATATTTTATGCTGTTCTCCCGAAAAGGGGAGGCCCACAATATCCGGGTCCTCTCGAACCCTAAATGCTCCGTAAATTCCTGCCCCTGCTGTCTGAGGAGCACAGGCGGATTACTGTGCAGGCTCTTGTTGGCTCAAGGTTAGACTATGCCAATGCCCTCTTTATTGGCCTCCCTGATTACCTGGTTCAGCGTCTACAGGTGGTGCAGAACTCCGCCGCCCGGGCGATTTTTGGCCTGCGTAGACGAGCCCGAGCCTCCGGGCTGCTACAGGCGTTACACTGGCTGCCCATCCGGAAGCGGATTCAGTTCAAATCCCTGACATTGATGCACAAAGTCCTGTTTGGATCAGGGGCTGGATATCTGCGGCGGAGACTGTCTTTCTATCGACCAGTCCGCTCCTTGCGTTCGGAATCCCTTTATAAAGCGGTGGTCCCGCGGGTGAGGAAGGCCCGCGCGGGAGGGCGTTCTTTCAGCTGCAAAGCTCCCCAGCTGTGGAATTCGCTTCCTCTCTCGCTCCGTAGCACTGCCAATCTGCTCCAGTTCAGGAAGATTATTAGAAAAAACAATGGCCCAAACCGGGATTAATCATTAGCTCAATAAATCATATGCTCACAGTTGATCATTTTTCATGACTGGATGAGTGTTAGAATTAATCTACTCGGTAGATCTAATCAGTACATTTTTTGTTCAATGAAAAGCAACCACCTGAAAAAACTTTGTTTATTCCAAAAAGGAGTTTTTAATAAATTACTCTCACACAGCGAAAAATAAATATATACATTTGTACATCATTCAAGAACGAACGGTAAAAAGGGGAGCAACCTGCTTCTAAAAGGGGGTGCCGGAAAGAGAAGAAAAAAAGTGATTTAAAGAAAAAAGGGTGTAAGCCTCAACAGAAAAGTGACATAGGATTAGGGTCAATTGAAAAAACAAAGCTGCAGAAAATTCAGCTGATTACACAATAAGGCCACTGATTGCTTGTTACATTTTTGTCATTTATACAGTCTCAACTGGCATGTATAATGATTGAAAAAAGTGGTCCTATTTGTTTATGAAAAGGGGCGTCGACGTTTCGACCCGTCTTGGGGTACAGGGGTAACTGTAAACCTCGACCTGCGGGTCTTCCTCAGGACGTGTGTGACACAACCTTCATACCGTGGTTTTAAAGCTGTGGACCTATAATAAATTAAGGCAGTGTTCAGGGGGTTGCATGGATAATTTGTTGTAAAAATAGGGACACTAACCTCAAATGTTTGCTTACCCAAAATTCCTTTTTAATGGGATGATCACGGTCCTCCTACACCTGGATGGACGTCAAAAGTATTTGACCACAGTCCAACTCCTACAATTGATAAGGTCGATCTGTTAAGTATCAATTCTTAGTCTACATTGGTGTCGGTGAAGTTTATTTCTCTCACACAAAAGCGCACAGGCTTACCAATTTAGTGGTCGTGGGCGTTCCACACAATTTATCAAGTGGTGACACCAGAGGTAGTAAATACAGCTCACAAGCAAGGCACCGTCCATTACTGCAAGGGAACACATAGTGGGTGTGTTACCGCGGTGCCATTCTATGGTTTAAGGTAATTGTCAAGAAAAAACATAGTGTTTCATACCTTTTTGTGTTCTCATAAGGACATCGCTTGTTGGGTTATTGTTTAAGGAGATGTACTGCTCGGTCCAGATGCCGAAAAATTTGCTGCAAGGGCATACAGGATGTGAGTTACCTAGATGTCGATTTAAAATATGGTGCAGCGTGTTTGTGATAATAGGTGATAAACATGGTGTTTTTATGGTGCTTTTATTTACCTTATCATATCCTTTGCGGGCGACCCTCACTGGGAAGTGTTCTCATGTGAACGCTTTTCAACCGGCACCTGGAGGCGCTGGACGGAAAACATAGATAAAGTCACCTCAAGATCGGCAGGGTGGCGCTTGAAGCCTAAGGGGGTCTAATTTTAAGAAAGCCTAAGGGCAAGAAAGCATATCTTACCGGGTTGTGTGACTGCTGGCGGCGACTCTGCCTGGTCCGATGCACTCGTAACGCGATGACGTCAGACGGACGTATTAGGCGTTCGATTGAAGGGGACATGGAAAAAAGACTCGCTCGAGTTCTCGGCTGAGTCAGAAAGCACACTAGTAGTGCATGTAATTCACACAAAATTACCAATTGTATAACCAAACCCATAACGGTGGAGTGGGAAGCACAACCACACACAGGGAAGTGGTTGCAAAAATTTTTTAATAGGAAACATGGATGATGTCAGATCACACCCTGAATAGATTATCTATTGTTCAATACTGCCACCTGTTTGCTAATTTCTTCATATTCGTTGAGGCCCCGCTTTATAGTGTCAAATAAATGTATAAAACGGCACTCACGAAGGCTCAGTACATGATTGAAATCTCCTCCTCTAGGATTTGGTGTCACCTTTTCAAGGACACACCATTTTAGACTGTCAGGTGCATGTTCAAATTTGGTGAAATGCTCCACAAGGGGAGCCCCCTGGGTTTTACATTTGATGCGGCTTACATGTAGTATACGACACTTTACCCTTTGGGTTGTTTGTCCAATGTACAAAAACCCGCATGGGCATGTGATCGCATGAATAACTCCACTGGAGTTACAGTTACTGTGTTCTTTTAACATGTGTGTGTAATTGTTGTGCTTGAAACTTTTGATTTCTTGGGTTAGGGGGCATGCTTTACAATTTCCACATTTTACGTGGCCTTTAACTGGGGGGATCCCCCATAGGACTGTTTGACTTGGTGGAGTGATACTGGGTAGTAAAGCTTTCACAACGTAGTCTCTTATATTTTTTGCCTTCTTAAAAGCATGTAACGGCAAAGGAGCATTCCCAATCTCATCAGCAATCATATGCCAGTGTTGGTTAATTATTTTTTTGATCTTATTACTTTTTGTAGAGTAGGTGGTAACACACACTATTCGGTCCTCTTTTTGTCTTTGATTATCCCTCAGTTCTAAGAGATGTTCTCTGTGATTATACCAGGCACGTTTACGTGCCTGTTTTAAAAGCCTGATTGGATAACCTCTGTCTAGCAGTCGGGCTAGAAGGCCTGCTGATTCATTAAAAAAGTCCTCCTTTTTAGCGCAATTCCTACGCAACCTCAGGAATTGTCCAAATGGGAGGTTGTCCCTGAGGTTGCGGGGGTGGTGACTACTATAACGGAGCAAAGTATTCCGTTCACTACTTTTACGGTACAGACCGGTGTATAACACACCCAGATCCGCATTGATTGTAATATCAAGGAAATTGATTTTGGACCTATCAAATTCTAGAGTGAATTTGATATCTGTGGAACATGTGTTAAGCCACTCATGAAAGGAAGTCAGTTCTTCTGCATTACCATTCCATATGATTAAAACGTCATCTATATAGCGACGCCACAACCCTATGTGGTTGAAGTAAGGGTTAATCTCATTGAGGACATTTGCCTGTTCGAATGCGTCCATGAAAATTATGGCCAGGTTGGGGGCAAAGCTTGCCCCCATCGCCACTCCCTTCGTTTGAAAATAGTACTTGCCCAAAAATGTAAAGAAGTTCTTAGTCATAGCCAATGTTAGAAGTTCAATAATGAAATCTGTCGGTACACGGTGGGGTGCGGGAAGTGAATTCAAGACTAGCTCAATTACTGTTAATGCTTGATTTTGTGGAATATTGGTATACAAGGATTGAATATCCATTGTAGCCAAAAGACTTTTTTTGGGGTCATGTGGACGTCCATCTAAAAGCAGGATGGTTTGCATCGTATCCTTTAGGTACGTGGCAGTCTCCACTGCGAGAGGTTTTAGAAACGTATCAATATACTTGCACAGTGGCTCAAGGAGGGAACCACATCCGGAAATGATGGGTCTGCCTGGTGGATTTTGCATTCTTTTATGGATTTTTGGCAAAGTATAAATGGTTGGTGTTCTGGGATGTTTATTATTGAGATAGTCGAACTCGTGTTTGTTGATGAACCCTGACTCTAATCCTTGTGTAGTTATGGATTTAATTTTCTTCGCTATGTCACTTGTCGGATCACCTTTTAGTTTTGCATAGTTGCCTTCAACTTCTAGTTGGGAAAGTATTTCTTTTGTATACTGGTCATAGTTTTGTACCACAATGGCTCCGCCTTTATCAGCCGGTTTTATGACAATACTGGCATTTTCTTTGAGAGTGGTAAGTGCTAGTCGTTCTGCCTTAGTGATGTTATATTTAACATACTGTCTCTCTGACAATGTCTTATCTACATCTCTCAATACCAATTGTTCAAAAGCCAATATTTTGGATGACATTTGGTGAGCTGGAGGGTTGAATTTGGATGGAGGTCTGAGGCCACTTCCAGAAAAAATGGGATTATGCGGGACTTTTTGAAAAAAATGTTTGAGTCTTATTTTTCTGAAGAAATGGTGTAACTCAACTTTAAGATTGAAAGAGTTGGGCATCGAGGTTGGAACAAACGAAAGGCCTTTTTCTAAGACACTTTGCTCATCGTGATGTAATTGATAATCAGAGAGGTTGATTATTGGATTCTCGGGTTTGTGAACTACCATCTGTAGTGTTGTCTCCTGGTTTGTATCTCTCCATGAGATGTCTGTTGGAACTGTGTCTGTCCTCTGCCTTTCCCCCTGCCTCTGTTCCAATTCTGTGATCGTGAGCCCCTGGGCCTCCCCCAGGGACGTCCTCATCCTCGTGGTTCCCACCATTGGTCCTGCTCTAAAAAATTGGTTTGATCTGGATAGTTATTGCCTGGATTGGTTGTATCAGTACTAGTACCTGCTTGTTCGGAGTCACTGTCTGCGTTACTGCCAAAGGAGGATCCTGAAAAGGTGGTGAACTTTCTGTATCCTCGTCTACCTCTACTCGAGTATGTCCCTGGTTGTTCTCTTGTATAATACCCTTCCTGTAGGTATGGGTATACCACCTTTTTATCATAAAATTTAATGTCTTTAGCTACCTTATCTAGCTTGGTGGCTTGGGCATACAGATCAAATTCACGTATTGTTTTTTCCACACGTTCTAAGGCCTCTTTGGCATTGATTAGGGCTTTATCTTCAATGATCTCTTTTTTGAGATCAGCTATTTCTTTTATCAACCTCTCAGCTTCTATCACAGCTGTCTCTATCCCCAACACCATCCAGTGGCGTGAGCATGTGTTGGAGACAAAGCTAAAGTGTTCTTTAAATTTAGGGTTATCAACAAATATTGCTGGTTCGTTCCTAACTCTCAAACCCACTGGAATCACATTTGCTTTCAGGTACTTTGCTAAAGTGTGTCCATGAAGTCTCGTTCTTATTAATTTCTTCTCTAAACGTTCTAGTTTCGCAACTTTCTCATTCAATGTGATATCAATACTCCTAGTTTCATTTCCCAAAATACCACTAGCTCCCTCTTTGCTCAGTAGCTGGTCAATATAATCTTCAGTATAGGACAGTGTTTCTTTTTCAGACATGTTATTCAAAAAGGGCACACTCTGGAGAAGATTGTAATCATACAATACGATACACTAAAGAACAGTTTTTTTACAAAAAGGGGGACATACAAAATGATTAAACAATGTATCACATACAACAATTAAACATTTAGACAAAACCCTCGCAGGAATCCCTGCACAAGGTAACCATTATAAAAATGGGGTAACCCAAAACGGTTATTGGACCTGGGTAATCGATATTATTAGAAAAAACAATGGCCCAAACCGGGATTAATCATTAGCTCAATAAATCATATGCTCACAGTTGATCATTTTTCATGACTGGATGAGTGTTAGAATTAATCTACTCGGTAGATCTAATCAGTAAATTTTTTGTTCAACGAAAAGCAACCACCTGAAAAAACTTTGTTTATTCCAAAAAGGAGTTTTTAATAAATTACTCTCACACAGCGAAAAATAAATATATACATTTGTACATCATTCAAGAACGAACGGTAAAAAGGGGAGCAACCTGCTTCTAAAAGGGGGTGCCGGAAAGAGAAGAAAAAAAGTAATTTAAAGAAAAAAGGGTGTAAGCCTCAACAGAAAAGTGACATAGGATTAGGGTCAATTGAAAAAACAAAGCAGCAGAAAATTCAGCTGATTACACAATAAGGCCACTGATTGCTTGTTACATTTTTGTCATTTATACAGTCTCAACTAGCATGTATAATGATTGAAAAAAGTGGTCCTATTGGTTTATGAAAAGGGGCGTCGACGTTTCGACCCGTCTTGGGGTACAGGGGTAACTGTAAACCTCGACCTGCGGGTCTTCCTCAGGACGTGTGTGACACAACCTTCATACCGTGGTTTTAAAGCTGTGGACCTATAATAAATTAAGGCAGTGTTCAGGGGGTTGCATGGATAATTTGTTGTAAAAATAGGGACACTAACCTCAAATGTTTGCTTACCCAAAATTCCTTTTTAATGGGATGATCACGGTCCTCCTACACCTGGATGGACGTCAAAAGTATTTGACCACAGTCCAACTCCTACAATTGATAAGGTCGATCTGTTAAGTATCAAAACACAAAAAGGTATGAAACACTATGTTTTTTCTTGACAATTACCTTAAACCATAGAATGGCACCGCGGTAACACACCCACTATGTGTTCCCTTGCAGTAACGGACGGTGCCTTGCTTGTGAGCTGTATTTACTACCTCTGGTGTCACCACTTGATAAATTGTGTGGAACGCCCACGACCACTAAATTGGTAAGCCTGTGCGCTTTTGTGTGAGAGAAATAAACTTCACCGACACCAATGTAGACTAAGAATTGATACTTAACAGATCGACCTTATCAATTGTAGGAGTTGGACTGTGGTCAAATACTTTTGACGTCCATCCAGGTGTAGGAGGACCGTGATCATCCCATTAAAAAGGAATTTTGGGTAAGCAAACATTTGAGGTTAGTGTCCCTATTTTTACAACAAATTATCCATGCAACCCCCTGAACACTGCCTTAATTTATTATAGGTCCACAGCTTTAAAACCACGGTATGAAGGTTGTGTCACACACATCCTGAGGAAGACCCGCAGGTCGAGGTTTACAGTTACCCCTGTACCCCAAGACGGGTCGAAACGTTGACGCCCCTTTTCATAAACAAATAGGACCACTTTTTTTAATCATTATACATGCCAGTTGAGACTGTATAAATGACAAAAATGTAACAAGCAATCAGTGGCCTTATTGTGTAATCAGCTGAATTTTCTGCAGCTTTGTTTTTTCAATTGACCCTAATCCTATGTCACTTTTCTGTTGAGGCTTACACCCTTTTTTCTTTAAATCACTTTTTTTCTTCTCTTTCCGGCACCCCCTTTTAGAAGCAGGTTGCTCCCCTTTTTACCGTTCGTTCTTGAATGATGTACAAATGTATATATTTATTTTTCGCTGTGTGAGAGTAATTTATTAAAAACTCCTTTTTGGAATAAACAAAGTTTTTTCAGGTGGTTGCTTTTCGTTGAACAAAAAATGTACTGATTAGATCTACCGAGTAGATTAATTCTAACACTCATCCAGTCATGAAAAATGATCAACTGTGAGCATATGATTTATTGAGCTAATGATTAATCCCGGTTTGGGCCATTGTTTTTTCTAATAATATCGATTACCCAGGTCCAATAACCGTTTTGGGTTACCCCATTTTTATAATGGTTACCAGTTCAGGAAGAGCCTGAAGACCTGGCTTTTTAATCTTTAGGCTGTTTCTAATGTTTCTTTTTTTTTTTTTTTTTTTTCTTTCTTTTTCGCTGTGTTGTGTTATTTTTACTCTGAGTTGCAGGTGGAAAGCGCCGGGACACTCTTTTCGAGTAGTCGTGCGCTATACAAAAGCTTCATAACATAACATAACATAACATAATGGCAAGAGGCTCTATGCTAAGCGCAAACAGTAAGGGGGATAGGTGGCAGCCCTGCCTTGTGCCTCGAGAATGAGCAAAAAATGGTGAGACATGACCATTCACCATGACTCTCGAACGCGGGCCATGATAGTTGGCCCGAAGCATATCTATAAATTTGGGAGAAAAGCCAAAAGCGTGAAGAGTATTAAAGAGAAAGTTCCAGTCCACCCGATCGAACGCCTTTTCAGCGTCAAGGCCTAGCAGAACAGCCGGAATCCTAAAGCGTTCAGCTTTCTCAATCAAATGAATCAGCCGTCTGGTGTTATCATGGGTCTGACGACCCTTTATGAAGCCCGATTGATCCGGATGGATGAGAGCAGGCATAAGGTCCTTGAGCCGGGTGGCTAAGATAGAAGAGTACAATTTGGCATCAACATTCAGGAGGGCTATGGGCCGGTAGGATTCACATTTGGAGGGGTCTTTCCCCGCCTTGGGAATAATCGAAATCATAGCCTCCGCCATAGTGCCCGAAGTGTGGCCCGCCTCCCTCATGTTGTTGAAAAGGAGCACCAAGTGGTCTCCCAACTTGGACACGAATGTCTGATAAAAGGAGGCCGTATAGCCGTCCGGGCCCGGGGCTTTATGCGGTTTGAGGGACCGAATGGCTGAGAGCACCTCCTCCCTAGTAAACGGGGCCTCCAGGAGCTCATTCCATTCCTTGGAGACCTGCGGCAGCGACAGGGCCTCCAAGTATGCTTGTTGAGCGGCTGGTACTAGGCGGTCCGCCGAGTATAGTGCAGCATAGAAGTCGCCGAAGAGCTCTGCCTTAACCGCATCCCTGTGTTCCACCACCCCGGAGGGGGTCCGAATGCCACCCACATATTCTCTTTCACGTTTATCACGGAGCTGCCGTGCTAAGTGCTTCCCCACTTTGTTGCCCTGAGCGTAGGAGAGGCGCCGTAGGCCCAGGAGGGTATATTCAGCTTGATTATTATAGTACGCCCTGAGCTTCCCTCGCACCGCAGCAAGAGGGCGAAGCGTCTTTCTAGAAGGATTCTGCTTATGCGCAGTTTCCAACGTAGTCAGTTCCGCCTCCAGCGCCTCCCTCTCCTCACGACGAAGCCTGTTCAGGGCGGAGTTCAATGCAATGCACGTGCCCCGTGTCGTCGCCTTGAAGGCGTCCCATTGGGTAAAGATCGAGGTGTCACCAATCTTATTCAGCTCAAAAAACTCACCAATGGCCGCCCTAAGCTTCTTGCAGGATTCCTCATCTCGCGTGAGGGATGCCGGGAAATACCATTTGCGATGAGGGGACGACTCTGGGGCCCAGATCAAGCACGTCGCCAAAAGGCTATGATCCGAAACTGAAAGTGGAAAGATTTTGCTATCGCGCAGGTCGCCCTGTAAAGATTGATGCACAAAAATATGGTCGAGACGAGAATATGTGTGGTGAACATGTGAATAGAACGTGTAGTCCCTAGTGCGAGGATGGAGGGAGCGCCAGCTATCAATAAGGCCCAGACTTAATAAGTTATCGCGCAGCTCCGGGGAAAAGAGACCCGTCTCCGTCCTCTGTTGATGTGAACAGTCAAGACTTTTATCCCAAACCAAGTTGAAATCTCCCATCACAATCAACGCTCCCTCCCCAAAGTCCCCAATCACACTCAGAAGAGTCTCAAGGAACCCATGTTGCCCTGTATTGGGAGCATAAACCACCACTCAGGTGCAAAGCTTACCCATGAGCATTCCCTTCACCATCAACCACCTCCCTTCCTTGTCCCCCCGCACCCCCACAGGCTGAAATTGAAGGGCAGATCGGAACAAAAGCGCAACCCCACGGTGCTTAGTAATGGCCGAGGATTTATAAATCAGAGGATACTGCCTGTGCTTAAGCCTGGATTCATCTTTGCGGGCCAAATAAGTCTCCTGCAGGCCCACCACATCTAGCTGATGATCTAAAATATACTTCCAAACTTTCTGGCGCTTTTAAGGAGAGTTAAGGCCTTTAACGTTCCAGGAGCCTATCCTAACAGGCAACATCGAGACCAACTTCCCCCCCCAGCGCTCCAATCAATGCAGCCCAACTCTAAGTACAAACCAGACACACCACTGCCATACCAGGTCCCCATCCACCACCACCGGGATCCATCCCCAACAAGCCTACCAAAACCCACAGGAGCCTCAGAAACAAACCATAAAAAAGGGAAAGCAAAAAGTAGAAAAAGAACAATGAAAGCCGGACATGACCGTAAGGGTCGGGGGTAGAAGACCCAGGTAATGCCCCCCCCGAATCCAGGGTCGGGGTAACCCTCCATCGGAGAACTGTCCCACAGAGTACCTGAGGTGGTAGAGCCCCCCGGCTCCCACGGGCCGCTGTTGAGGGGGCCTAAACCGCCGAGGAGCTGTCCACTCGGCTCGATTCAGTCACCTGGGCCACCGAGGCCAAAGTGTCTCCCCTTTCACTCTGGCTCGCCGACGTGGATCGCCCCTCCGCTGCGCCATATTGGCCCACTCTCTGCCAAGCTGGGGATCGGGAACGGCGACGTCTTCTTGGTGAGGCGTTGGTGTCCGCCGACGCAGATGTTTCCTCCATTCCGAGCAAGTCCCTGGCGGCTGCTACTGTTCGTACTTGCACCAGTCTATTTTGCCACCGGAAGATAAACCGAAAGGGGTGACCCCAGGAGTAGGACACCCAGTGTTCCCTCAGGAAGGCCGTGAAAGGGCGAAAGTCCCGTCGCTTTTGCAGGGTGGAGGCAGCCAGATCTTGAAAAAGTTGAGGGCTGTGCCCACGAAAAAGCAAATTGTTAGTGTCTCTCGCCTTCCGCAGGATCGTCTCCTTCAGCTGAAAGTCGTGGACACAAACCAAGATGTCGGGAGGCGGCGAGCTCGCGCCACGCGGCAGGCCTACCCGATGTACTCTGTCCATCTTGACTTCATTGCAATCGTCCTCCGCCAAGATGTGCAAAAAGAGAGCCTCCACATATTCCCGCAGGTTTCCACCGTCTCCATCCCACGGCACCGCTCTTATTCGGATGTTATTGCGACGGGACCTGTTTTCCAAGTCCTCGCAGTGGGTCTGGAGGTCCAGATTCTGCTCGCGAAGCTGGAGCAGGTCTTGCTGTAGCTGATGGACATCCCCACTGAGGCCCAAGTCGTGGTCCTCCAGGGTCGCTACACGCTCGCCGATGCCGTCTACATCACGGCGGACTTCACGGAGGTCGGAGGCTAGTTGTGCTTTCAGCTCCGTGATATCCTCCTTGATGGAGGAGAAAAGCTCAATCAGGAAGGCCTTCGTGACCGGGCCATCAGCGTCGTCTTTGGTCGGCGACTTGCTAGGACCGGGGGGCGATCCAGATGCCCCCTTACCGGGACCATCCTTCCCCGATTTATTCAGGCGATTCCTCGTCGACATGATGCAATGCCCCAGAGCAGACGGTGAGAGGCAAGATGGCACCACCTCTCCGCCCGTTTGTCGTCTGTGCTGTCCAGCAAAGCTCCAGACAGGACGGCGCCTCCTCGTCACCTCTGCTCGGCGATCACTGCCAGCTAGGACACCGGAATCACAGGCAGGCTCGTCACAATTCCAACGTGGGGGCCTTGCACAGAAGCGTTTCACTCGATCACTTGCCAGAGTTCCGAGTCCCCTCTTGCGAAGAGTCGATGCCGCCCAGACAAAGCCCCGTAGGCCGCTCCGGTGCAAGTGCGTCACCAAAGTAACACCTCGGCTAAGTCCGCCGTCCCGTGTCGTAGCTCGACGGGAGAAGGGACAAACCAATGCAGGATGCCTCAGCGAACCCAGGAGAGTCAAAAGCCGGGGCTGAAATCGCCCCAATACTGCTAAACAAAGCTATGAAGGGCTCGGGGTGCCGGAGGAGCTCGCAGGCACGTCTGTAAGGGTCTATCCTGTAGACCAGGTTGAATCAATGTTGGTCACAGTAGATCCTTTGATACTGAAATTGATAGGTCAGTAATGTGCCAAAGCCAAGGATGCCCCAATGAGAGACAGGAGGATCACGCCTGCGAAGGGTAGCAGTCTAAACAACGAGAACACTGACTCAGGATCCTGGATATATATTTTGAAATTACCCATGGCTTTATCTTTAACTTTGATCATTTTTGATGATGACTACGGACTCACGGTTTGATCCTATTATAGCAATTCAACAGAGCATGTCACCCAATCACAAGAAAGCTAAGAACTGAAATTGAATTTAAAGATATTCCCCCAAATTTATTGTAAATATGTCCCACATTACATGATAAAATCCCAACAGCACAGTAATAAATCACACTACTACACCAATCACTTTTGCTGCTTCAAGGTCACCGGGTATCATGATTCTTTGCAATATTTGCATGTGCATTGCAAGGTGGCAGCACTACATACATAAATGTGTTAACTACATACCTGCCCTCTTCACAACAATTATTATTTCTCGTACGTGTGGCTTATGATGTCTGTCAGGTTACCCCTGGCATGTATGATGCCTATTCGTTACCACATTGTCTCTCTTTCCGTTGTCCAAATGCTTGTGCATGTTGCGCTGATCGCATTCCCTACCTAGATACCTTGTGTCAATGTGAACCTTCACAGCCAGACTGTTCATGTGCACAATCAGAAGAAGTGTAAGTGTAGTCAAGCATGTATGGAGTCCTGTCTGCTTGCCATAGCCGATGCACCTGTTCCAAATCTGTGCAATTAAGCAATTATCTGTCAATTGGTCCTGTAATACAGGGGGCAGTTAAGCAGGACCATGTGATTGGCTGTTCCACGGCTCAGCATAAGCCAAGAACCAGGAATTCAAGCACTCGGATATCCATAATCCTAAGAAGGCTCTCTTGCATCCTGAAGGCATGCACTTATTACCATATCATCCAGTTATATACTTACATGGTGTTGATCATTACTTGCTTTAGGCTCCTCCGGTTGGAGCAATGTAATACCCAGCAGAAACTCACAATCATAAGAATGTGGTATGGCGTTTTTATGGAAAAGGAAAAATCACAATACTTTTCACCTGGGAGCCTGTATTTGCTAGGATAATTCTTTCAATACTTACCTTTAAACAGGAAGGTAGATGGAAAATACTTCAAGGACCTTAGAGACATGCAATGGCAACATGAAATTGGGTTGTAGAGCTTGGAGGTCAAGGTAGCCGAGGCAGCCTGTAACCAATCGCATGAAGGCTGGTAGAAGGAGTAATTTATTGAACAAAGCCATATGATAATCCATTTTTGGTGAAATAGACAAAACCTTGTGATTCAGGCACCCGATAGCACGTAAAACATTTAGACACCAGATTAAAGGAAAAGGGTCAAGCAATGCTTGAACACATGAAAGAATCGACCTAGCTTTGCTATATATTGTGGTGTATACGGGTGAGAGGTAATGCACTTTCAGAGTCCAACATATTTATTACTATTGGATTCATGTTTAAATATGAGCCACAACCTCCCCCCTAAGTGGCAATGGGCCACCAGTAAGCCACACCTTAATGCCACTCACGCTCTGTAGTTCCTCCAACCTAGTATTCCCTGGCCACCGCTTAGATATGAATTTGTCCACCTTTGCTAAGATAGCATCTTCCATTACACTTCTTCACCATTCACGTGTGCTAATGCACTTCCCATGGCTTTTGCAATGAAACTAACCATGTTTCTATTCCCCTCGATCTTCTCCTGATTCTACCATCTGTACATGGCAGCCGCAATCTCAAGGGCAAATCTGCTGTAGCATTCTGCACAGCTGGAACCTGGAACATAGTCCAAATTGTACATAAGCTTCTGCATCAGATATTGACATTCAGCCCTCTGCAGCATAGTCCTACCTGCCTCTTTTGCTGGAAAAAGAACAGCAAGCAGTACATTTACTGCATATTTATTTTTTAGCTGGGAATACACAGTAGTAATAAGGCAGAGTCAATCAGGTGTTTGAGAGCCCAGTATGTGACCAATTGAGACAAATTACATATGACTGAGGACCTGATTATGATCTTGGCGGGCACGGTTACTCCGTCACAAAAGTGACGGATATCTTGTCCGCCAATTGACACTTTCATTATATCCTATGGAACTTGTAATACGGGGGACAGGATATCCGTCTGTGGCTGCCTGTGCTCAGCTGTAATAATCACAGTAACTAGTCAAACTATGAAACATGCTTTTTCTGAACTAGTGCTGTTAACTTATTAGAGGCTGTTCGGTCATGTGCTTGTCGTGTAGCCAATCCCACCAACCTTTCAGGGGTGATCGTGGCATGCTCTCAATTCTTCAGAAGTCCTGTCAGAAAATACTTGACGTATGAGTGACTAGTCTTCAACCACAAGCTTTTGAAGGATAATTCCTGACATGTGATTGACAGCCCTGCCCCCAACATGGATTGTAGAGGTGATTCTTACTCCAGAGAAAAGTTCTGAGAAGTTTCCTAATGTCATGTGCTCCACTTTGTGCCACATGTAGTTTTCTTTCCTATTAAGTGTATTGGTTCCGAAATCCATGAATGCTAAGGTCTGTTCAAGCATTGCTCCTGCATTGGGGCTTTGATGTGCTGCACATCTGGGCCTCTGTAAAGATATGGAATGCAAATATCCCCTCGCTGTAAGGGTTTTGCAAAGGTAGTGGTTATCACTGAGTGCCAGCATATGTTTTTGCCTCACACTTGGAAATTGATTTGTGCTACTTACCAACAATGTTGTCCAACACACTAACCCATTCTTAAGATTTGAAGCTGAAGCCTTCCAGTTTTGTGTTTAGCGACATATTCTTTAAAATGCACAATTTAAAGGATAACTTCCCACTCGTGCACAGGGTCAAAACTTGCAACTATGCTTTTTTTAACCCGAAGTAATGTTTTCCAATCTTACTCCATTGTAGTTTGAAATGTAGCAATTCAACTATTTTACCCAAAAACTGATTTTAAAGGGTTTCGGGAATTCCATGTAAATGTGTTCTTTATTCTCTGTAATTTTAGGTCTGGCGTTAACCAAGACCTTTTGATTTCACTAAAATTATATGTATAATATACTTACTTAAAGGGCCTTTCAGTCACCTCTCTTTATCCATTTGTCATTTACATTTTGCTTCTACACAGTACGGCATACAGCATGAATCAATTGGTCAGTCTACTTCAGTGGCTGGTTAACTTAACTTTGAGTGATACTTCAGCGGCTGGTTAACTTGAGGGACCACGTTTTGCTTTTTCAGAATAAGCACTTCTGCATGCAGTTCAGTTCCAGTGTTTTTGATTTTACTTTATAATTACTTTAGTGTGCCCTTGGGCCTGATTCACAAAGGTAAACTTACACTATTATGTAAGTTTAAGTAAATTTTTGAATTCACAAAACAGCATATTATTAGTAAAGTTATGAGTGCAGAGACTCAGTAGTCAGGGTGAAGAAGTCCGTACATAAAAAATACAACATGCATATTTTTAGGTCTCGTAGCGAAAACAGCGCGTAAGCGCTGTGTCTCGCCAGAGATCTTTTGTTGCTGACTCTGCTTCCCAGGGGACAGCACCTGGCCGCGCGCATCTCGCAAAAGGCGATCCGCGCAGGCCACGCGCGCGCGAACGCGCGCGCCGTGGCTGTCTCATGGGAAGCGCAACAAACATACACATGCACACCTCCCCCTGCACGCATGTGCACAAACATACACAAGCACACATACACGCACGGAGAGACATCCCCCCCACCCCTCCGCCGTCGCACACACAGACACACGCACACGCACACATACAGGCATCCCCCCCCTTCCCCGCTCACCGGCACTCCGTACTTGTGCAGCCTCCGACCGCGGGGCTCTCCCTCGGGCACCACTGCTCCTCCAGGCACAAAACGGAAGTCCCGCCCCCACCATATGTTTCGTTTTTAGGAGTGCGCGCGCAGTAGCGTCCTCCTCCGTGTCAGCACTCCAGCCCACAGCAACAGGAAACCACGGACCTACTGCCCCTTCGGAAATACAAATATACTGAAAACTCAAACGTTATGACTGATTCTGATCTCCAGTCAACAGAATCGAACCGCTAGCACGCCCAGAAGGAATACCCGGCCTAAAGATGCTCTCCGCTCTCTTTTGTAACACTTATAAAACGATTTCTTATTATTGACGAATGACCAGCAATGTTGATCAGAGCTACACTCATTCTGTAATGGAGGTCATTCACGTTTTCATTGACCAATGCCCAGTTCGTCCAATTCTACCCCAATGAAATCTGCCACCCCCAGTATGTTCATTCAAGTAGGTCACTAATCTACAACAGCTCCCAAACAGCATTCGACTAGAAACCTCAACCCTAGATGGAGCCTACTCTGGTACACACATCTGCTGACCGGACTTATGACTGAACTCCTGCTCAGGCTGCATTGGGACATCAGCCCCTCGGCTCTGCCTGTCCAGCTAGCGAGACTACACCCTCCCTCAGACTGCTTCTTCAGTGTCCACTAATGTTGACATCCAGCCAGCCTTTAGAAGCTGACCTTGCTGAAGTAAGACTTTTTCAATTATTTTTACTATTTGGTTAGCTCTTTGAGATATCAGGAAAAACCTAATGTGTGAGCATTCCTGCGTGGTGGGGGGGATTGGCCAACCATACAGGAAATGGGTCGCAGAGGAAGACCTTGCTGCTTAAAAAGATGTTTGACTAGAGTTTAAGTTGCATGCCCAGGAGAAATTCTTTATTAGGACTGCCATATCTCAGGCCACTGTAAGATACAGCAAGAAGCTGGTATTCAGCAACCTCCAGAGTCTCCAGGTAGGGAACCCGGTTTTTGTTGATTACAGGCAGGGGTTTTCATCCAGCAGTGCATAGCTTAACCTTTTTGTCAGCATTACCCCTGCTCTGTAGTCTCCTTCAACCTAGATCGTTGGGGTGTGTGCTTAAGGTGTTTATTGCCATCATTACAGTGTTTGCCACCTACATCTGTGACACTGCTTTGTCTGGCTGTCAGCCCACTAGAAGTTTCATAGCACAGATAGCCTATAGCCAGGCACACACTCTTAATTACGCAAGCAAGTACAAGCAGAGGCAAAGTACACAAGTGAATGACTGCGACCACACCAGTTTGTTTGGAGAAAGTTATGTTCCAGTTTTTTTTGGTATGATAATGGGTTAACTTACGGGCGATCCAAGGGCAGCCAGTGTTGATATGACCTAAATTGGCTGCCCGCCTGATTTGCCGATGTGGACCAGAAATACATGACATCTGGTGCTGAACCTTTGGGGGTTCACCCCACACCTAGAACCCTCCAGTCAAGGAAAAAAACACTTGTGCACGGAGGTGAAGCCTTACCAGGTTGGTCCCCAGTGAGTCAGGTTTACAACTCATCTTGGGAATAACAGGGTGCCGCTTTCATCCAGGGGCCCTGCCAGAAGGACTCCCAGGGTATTGGTATAAAGCCCCCATGGGATCTTTCTTAAGGTTGCTTTTCACACCGAAGTCTTTTGGATAGCCCTGTAACTCTGTTGCAGGTTTGCATAAAGAGGGCGACCCATAAAGCCAAGGATTATTTATCACGATCTTGCCCCGAAAATAACTTCCCTGAGGGGGTTAGAACAACCTCCCAGGTGCAAGCGCTCCACCCTGCCCCCTCCCCAATCTCCAGCTTGTTTAGAGCGATATCATGCAGATAATAGCGGTATAGTCTGGCAGGTGAATGCTGTGCTAAGCTGCAGCTTGTAAAATTGTCGCTTTATGTGCGCTGCAGACAGCGTCATTACTTGGGAGAGTGCAGCTTTTACAAACCATGCATCCAACCTGCATTGTGGGAGCTAGCTCTGCTGCAGACTTTACATCACCTTCCACTATCAGGTAGCAAGTGCAACAACAGGTCCAAACTTTCAAGGTATTGCATCCGGGGTGCACAATGGGGACAGGGAACTTTGGGACACTACCTCGGAACTGCACTTTTCACTGGGCTCTAGTTTACTGATGAACAAGAATGTATACAATTACTAGATGCACATCTTATGTACTGATTAGTGTGTAAAGCTTACTTAGTAAATATCTAATTTATTTTTCCTCGTAGGTGTTGTACTAAATTATCGTTATTTTCCCACTGCAGGAAGCAGTATTAAATGCAGTTCATAGGGGTTTCTATCATTTCATGATTTACTTGTGTTATTTGTCGTGCGAGAACCAGGTGAGAGACATTGTTTCAGCAGTCCCTGGGCTGCTGAACAGGTGCCCTATCCACGCATTTTCAGGTTGTGTGTCTTTCCTCGGGTAGGAATATTTAGTAAACCTATTTCATCTAGGGATACTTTGTGACACAGCTCAAACAACCAAACTGGGGGAGCAAAGCCCTCACTAGAGGACCCGCCCCAGGGAGGAATAGTCATTGGGGTGTTCTGTTAACTGACAGGTCATTTACTGCTTGGATATTGCACCAAACCCTGGCTGCGCTTCGCAAAACAAATAACTGCGGTACTGTCAAGAAATATAAGGCGCCTGGCTGTCTTAGAGTGCAATTATTTTACTCCAAGACAGAAAGCTATCTGCTTTCATTCCTTGTTTAGGTCTGGTGCGAGCATTGGAGAATAAGACACCATTGTACACTGGAACAAGAGGCGGTGACCGCTAGGACAGGAGTCGCATGCAGTACACTGGGACATTGGAACCGGACAGAATGGAGATGAGACACTGACATGTTCAATTAGGGAGACACTTATGTGCATTAGGATGGCAAGGCATTGAGTCAAGTGGCCGACATTCACTTACACTTGGGCACGGAAGACTGACTACACTCTAGGAGAGGAGACAGCACACTATAGGGAGACAGCACACTATAGGGAGACAGCACACTATAGGGAGACAGCACACTACAGGGAGACAGCACACTAGAGACAGCACACTAGAGACAGCACACTACAGGGAGACAGCACACTACAGGGAGACAGCACACTACAGGGAGACAGCACACTACGGAGACAGCACACTACAGGGAGTCGGGAGACAGCACACTATAGGGAGACCCTGCTGTGACTATTTCATGCTTTTTGTCCTAACGAGCTGAAACTGGGCAATGAGACACTGACAGTGCAATGACGGGTATCAAGGACAGCACTGTCTAAAGGAGACACTGTCACAGGGTGTTTAACAGGCACGAGCACAGAACAGTGTGACAAAGTATTAACAGGCAACACTGAAATTGTACTGGGGCAGGAAGAGATAGGCTCATTCAGAGACCGTAGATAGCGACACAGGAGACGCTAACGGACACTCGTGTTGATATACTGATATGCTCTGGCAGACGCAAAGACACCCTGATATACGTACAGGGAGGATGGAACAGGGGCACAGTGACAGCGCACGGTAATGGGTCCGCCATCACAGCTTGCTCTAGAGTCAGAAAACACTAACACTAACTCGCATAAGCAACAGCTAACCATTCACAAACAATGTTTATATAACAATTGAAAATTAAAGAAAAAAAAATTATGCAAAGCATTGTCATTTACAATGCCAGTAACTCAAACTTTAATGCTGCGAGACCTATTGCATTGCAAATGCTTGTTTATGTGTGAAGTTCTCCACCCTAACTGCGGAGTCTCCACACTCATAAACTTACCATTAAAATGCTGTTTTGTGAATTCCAAAACAAACGTGAACATAAATAAAAATGTAAGTTTACATTTGTAAGTCAGGCCTCGGGTTAGAGCCTCGGGTGATAGCAGGATTCATACTCCTCCTCCTCCTGGACCTCAGTGCGGCCTTCGACACTGTAGACCATCCCACCCTAATCCAACGACTGGGAGAAATTGGAGTAAGGGGTACGGCCCTGAAGTGGCTAAAATCCTTTCTAACAGGCCGTTCCTTCCAAGTCTGGGAGAACGACAGCCACTCACCCGTCATCCCCCTCCGCTGTGGAGTACCGCAGGGCTCATCCTTGAGCCCTACGTTATTCAACGTATACATGGCCCCACTAGAGAAAAGGGTCAGTCCGTTCGGCGTATCAATTATCAGCTACGCCGACGACACCCAGCTGGTGGTAACCCTCTCACACCCCCATCACTCCCCCTTTGACCTCCACAGTTGTCTCACCGAAGTCCACCGATGATGAACCTCTCCTCTCTAAAGCTAAACGGGTCAAAGACCGAGATACTCATGCTTGGTCACAAAGGGCCCTCCCTGCCGCCTCTCCTCTGGCCCTGCTGCTTGGGTGATCCTCCCGCTCCCAAGGATGAGGTCAAAAGCCTAGGCGTTTGGATTGAAAACGACCTGAGCTTCAGAACACAGGCAAAAAAGACGGCAGGGACATGCTTCGGTCTCCTCAGAGCCTGCAGGAAGATTTTTCCCTTGCTCCCCGCGAATGCCAAGAAACTCCTGATTCAGGGCCTTATCCTGGCGAGATTGGACTACTGCAACGCAATCTACCTGGGAGCTCCCGAAGCCACCCTCAACACATTGCAGAAAGTTCAAAACGCCGCCGCCCGCCTACTGACTGGCACACCTGCAAGATCCTCTGCCAAGCCAGCTCTCAAGTCTCTCCATTGGCTCCCAGTCAGAGAAAGGGTTGCCTTCAAGGCTCTCTGTCTGGCCCACAAAACCCTTAACAACAACGGCCCCCCCCTTCTGAAGGAATTCATAATCCCCTACAAGGCGGAAAGGGACCTCCGGTCTAGCGGAGAAAATCTCATTACAGTCCCCAGAGTTAAAAAAGCCAGGGCCGGTGGCCGCCGCTTCTCGGTCCACACGGCCAAACACTGGAACAACCTCCCACGTAGACTGAGGACAGAACCTAATCTCCTCCAGTTCAGGAAATCACGAAAGACCCTCCTTTTCCCTCACCCATAATTCCTTAGACTGCTGAAAACCCCCGGAGATTTAGGTTTAGCGCTGGGATGCTCTAGGGTTACTACGCGCTTTACAAAACCTTTAAATAAATAAATACTACCAGAGGAAAGCACAGACAACAGTTCAGCTTTACCAGGTCCTGTCTCCTGCCAATACTGTTGTAAATTTCTTTTCAAGAATGCTTTGTATATTTGACTGCTTGGTATTTCACAGCATAACATATTGGGTCCATTTTAAACTGTTCTGTATTAAGTTATTCTCTTTTTACTATGCATGCAATTCTCACTTCAAAAACTTCAATAAAGTACATGTGAACTCATAAATGGACAATTCTTCAGAACACTTTTATTCTGGACTCAGTTTCACTAAGGGTTCTTTAATAAACTTTGAGCAGTATGAAAATCAGCCTTTATCGTGTTTAAATTGCAGCACTTGTAACACATTTTTATTTCTCTCCTTCCTTCTTGTCATTTCTTTCTTTCTTTCTTTCTTTCTTTCTTTCTTTCTTTCTTTCTTTCTTTCTTTCTTTCTTTTTTCCTACTTTCTTTCTTTCTTTCCTACTTTCTTTCCCTCTATCCTTACTTTTTATTCCCAATTTGCCTTCTTTCCTTCCTTCTTGTATTCCTTCTTTCTTTCCTTCTATCTTTCCTTTTTTCTTTATCAAATTTTCCCATTCTTTTTTCTTTCTTACCTTCTTTCTTTCCAATGTTCCTTCTTTTTTCCTCTCTTTTGTTTTCTTTTCATATTTCTCTCGTTCCTTCTTTCTTTCTATCCTTCTTTCTTTCTATATTTATTTCTTGTATTTCCTCTTTTCTTTTCCTTACTTTCTGTCCTTCTTTCATTCCTTTTTTCTTTCCTTTGTTTTTCTTTCTTTACTTCTTTCTTTCCAGCACTCCTTCTTTCTTTATTTCCTTTATTCTTTCCTTCTTTCTTTCCATCTTTCCTTCATCCTTTCTCTTTTAATTTTCTTTCCTTCTTTCTATCTTTCTTTTTTTTGTACCTTCTTTCTTTCTTTAAAAAAAATGTTTTATTGTCAACACAAGAGTAGAGCAAAAGAGAGAAGAGACAATATAAATAAACGGAATCATCATGATCAGACCATATGTATTCCTAAGAAGTATTAAATATAAGATTAGATTAAATTGTTTACTCGTGGAGAGAAGTAAAATAAATGAGAGAACCAAATACATTTCATATGTCATAAATTAAAATTTTAAACCATGATCCCCAGATTATAATAAATTTGTGTATAGAGCGAACTCCCTTTGATTTTGCTAGTGCCTCTTCCATATCATATATTTGCCTAACTAATGTCCACCAATCCATTACTGTGGGAGATTTTGGTGAGATCAGACCCGGGCTTGCACAGACCAGCAGGATAGTAATAGATCTGCAGTATCAGATCCTGAATTCCTTCTTCTCATCATTATTTCCATGATCGTTAAAGGTATTTCAATCCCGAGCTTTTGAGACAGAACTTGAGCCACCTTCTGCCAGAATAAAGAAAGTTCTGGACATGTGACCAACATATGTTTTATGTCCGTCGCATAAAGATCACACCTAGGGCATTTTGTCCGGTCATTAACCTGATTGTTACATGGCCATTTTGCTATACGGTCCGGAGTATAATATAATAAACATATTGTCCGAAACTGTTGCATTCGCAGATTGGAAGAGTGTACTACTCTGACTATTGTGCTAAGTGCGTATAATATATTGTTAGCCGAGACCGGTGTACCCATAACTCCAGTCTAGCTATCAGCTATTCTTAAACAATTGTCCAATCTGTGAGTGCAAAGACTTTTACATGCTCTGCTAATCAGAGATTTTTCATTAGTAGCGTGTAAGCAATCCCGTATGTCGGGGTCAGATATGTTTATCAAATTTAAGTGCTTGGCTGGCATATGTTAGAGCGGCATGTGCGAGGCTAGGGCGCCCGGAAATGTACTCTCTACCGCAAAATCTCAAAAAAGAGGATGTAAAGTGGGTGAAGCAGCACTTTCGGACCTTGTTGGAATGCGAAAGAGAATCGGTCGAACTCAGTAAACCTACGGTGAGATTACTCTTTCAACTTTCCACAACTACAGCTATGGAACCCTATTTAAAATATGTCACAAAGCCTTACCATCGCTTCCTGCTCATAAGGTTCAGATTCAATTTGATCCATCTTATCCTTGGCTCGTACACAGAATGGGGTACCCCAGAAAATGTTCCCCCTTGTACATGTGACTGTTTTTCAACACAGGACACTCTGCACCTGTTCATGTTCTGTGAGCACTACCTGGTGCCGCGGAAAAAATTTCTTGTTCCCATCTTGAAACCTTTGAACTTTGCCCAGGTACGGCCAGCATTATTATACCTCCAGATGCTGAACTCGGTGCCGGTTGCATATGGTGGTTGCATATGGTGTAGCCTGTTTTTTAGTAGCAGCCGCCAGACAGAATAAACTAAGAGCTGCCGCACCACTTAATCATCAAATCTGACTTTCTGTATAAACTTTGGCGAGAATGTTTCTAACATGCTGATATAGGTGTTCCCCACATCTATCAATCCCTTTTTTAATGAATGTGCTTATTGTGTTCTTAGAAGGAGTAGCAATCAATTCTTTACACCTGTTTAATTGTATTTCTTAATCTGATTCTATGTATTATGCACTGCTTTTATGGTTTTAATTAACCGAATAAAGTTTTTTGACTGACTGACAAGTGCTTGATAAAATAATCACAAATCTGCAGATATATAAACTGCATATTATCTGACAATTTATAAAGTATCTGCATTTTCCCAAAAGTGATAAAACCGCTATGATCGTAAAGGTCACCTACACATACTACCCCATGGCTGATCCAGCTTTTACCTAGAGGATCGTGAAATATCTTGGCAGACCTGGATTCTACCAAGGAGGACATTTATCATGTAAAAGTGGCACGTTGTATTTAAGTGAGATAGCACGCCATATAGATATACTATCTTGGGCAGTCTTAAATGTAACCCTTTTATAGTAGCTCGGGTCATTGGTGCTAAACAAAAACAGATTACTCTCTTCACCCAACATAAATTTATGAAAATAAGTACTCCTCTCAAGATAATAAGGCTGCGGAGGCGGCCTAAAAAGCAGACCAAAAATACATTTTAAAATCAGGAAAGTCAAGACCACCTTGACTGAAGGGAAGTTTTAACAAGTCCAGAGCGTTTCTCTCTTTCTTATAGCCCCAAATGAAGCTACTAAAAATCCCCTCTAGGCGTTTAAAGAATGAAGTGGTCACCCGCAGCGGGATTGACCTAAACAGATAAAGACATTTAGGCAGGATCTTCATTTTTATAACATTTATATGCCCAATAATGCCTATAGGTAGTTTGTGCCAACTCTTGAGTGAATGGGCTGTCTCTTTCAGCAGTGTTTCATAATTTAGAGGGATTATTCTTTCAAGCTATGCCGCCATCTTTACTCCCAAATATATAGCAGTCGAGCCGACCCCCTGCATTGGAAGTGTTGATTTATAATTCAGAAGAACCTGGGTTTTATTGATATTTAGTTTATAGCCAGAGATCAACCCAAACTCCTGCACTTTTTTTGTTATCGCTTGTAATGCATCCCCCGGATCCATTGAAAGCACTGCTTTGTCATCGGCATATGCGATAACCTTAAATGAATTATCCCCTAACTGAAGGGGGCAAATTAGCTGCTGGTTTTGGGGAGCCGAAACTAGAGGCTCTATATAAGGAGCAAATAAGAGTGGTGATAAGGGGCACCCTTGACGGGTGCCCCGGAGAATCAGAAAGATGGTAGATTGCAGTCCAGCATACATTATTTTAGCACTAATTTTGTCATATAAGGCTTTTATCCAAGTTCTAAATTGCCCTGTGATACCAAAGGCTGTCAATAAGCCCACAAAAAGTCCCACCCCACTCGGTCAAACACTTTTCCGCATCTAGCAAGATCATACCGAGTGGGATTGATCGTACCTTTGCCACATCAAAGGCAGTGACAGCCATATTTACATGTGCGGTAGTGTCTTTCCCTGGGATGAAGCCATGTTGATGAGGCAACACCAGACTAGGTAATACAGGAGATAAGCATTTCGCAAGAATCTTTCCAAAAATGTTTGTGGCTGCATTGATGAGTGTTATCGGTCGATACGACCCACACTCATCCGCCGGTTTATTTTTTTAAAGAAAAAAGACGATTTGTGTTACCTTTCATGAATCGGGGGCCCTACCCTCTTCTCCAATAAATCTTATGACCTGACTGAATGGTATCAACAGATCCGCCATAAAGATCTTATAAAATTCCAGAGGAACGGTGTTGTCTCCTGATGCTTTACCCATTGGTAAAGAACTAATTGCCAGTTTTAGTTCTTCTGTTGTAATATCTCTTACTAGGGAGTTAGATGTTTCATCCTCCACACTTATCAGAGGATTATCTTGTATATAATTAAATATGTCCTCTCGTTTTGGCTGATTCTCCGGAGTATATAACTCTTGGTATAAAGCCACAAACTGTTCCATTATTTGGTGTGGACGTTCGTATAGTTTATTATTAGTCCCCCTAATCCTCTTTATAGTAATCTTAGCCCTGTCAGCTGCAACCTTGAATGCTAAAATCTTTATTGTGAGAGTTGACACTTATTTAGCTTAATTATACTTCTCTCCCTGAATGTCTTCTTTAATTCTGATCTAACATCGCCTAGGGTGTGGCCCAATTCTTCAATATTTTGAAGGCTCTGGTGACTGCCTCTATATGCTGATTTTCTGTTGTATGAATAGCTGCGATAGTTGCTTCCATTGCCTTTTTCCGCTCCTTATTTTGCCTCCAGATATATTGCTGGGTGAATCCCCTGATTGTTGTCTTAAATGTATCCGACAACACTATAGGGGAGGCTGATCCTGTGTTTATTTTGAAAAACTCCTTAAGATAAACCCTAGTCTGAGTCACAAATTCTTCTTCTGTTAAAAGATACCTAGGAAAGGAGTAGGATCTAGGGCTTTTGTTCTCGGAAGAGATCTTAAATGAGAGGAGAATGGGATTGTGATCTGAGGTGACCCTCGGGCAGATTTCCATGGTACTGGACCATAGGATATTGTCTGACGCCCAAGCCATGTTGATTCTAAAGTGGAGCTTATGAGGAGCGGAATAGTACATATAACCCGCTAAATTAGGGTAAAGGGTCCTCCAGACAGTTCCTTCTTTCTTTCATTTGTTCTTTTATTTATTTCCTTCTTTCTTCCCATCTGTTCTTATTTCCATCGTTCTGTCTTTCTTTACATCTTTCCTTCTCTTCTTTCTTTCTTTCTTTCTTTCTAATCTTCCTTCACTCTTTTCTTTTTTTTTCAATCTTTCCATCTTACTTTCAATTATTCATTGTTTCTTTCTTTCTTTCTTTCTTTCTTTCTTTATTTCTTTCTTTCTCAAAGGCAACAGGCTGGCTGCCAATCGCAGAATGATTGGCTGTTTTAGGTCTGTGTTAGCTAAGACCTTTTGATTTTACTAACGTTACCTGTATAACATATACATCTTTGGCTGTGTCATTCACATTTTTTTCCAGTTCACTTAAGCATGTATCAAGGGGAAATCTAGCAGCCCACTTCAGCCACTGGCAGACTTCACTATGAATTGCAGCATTGCTGTCCTTTCACGATGAGCACATCTACACCCAAAGTAGTTCCTTTCAGTGCCGAGGAGTACGTTGGTAACGTGTACTTTTTTGAGACCCCACATTTTTTTGCCTTTGATCAATGTTTTTTTTAGATTAACTAATTGTCACAGTTCAATGTCTGAAGTCATTATGTAATACTGTTGCTTTGCCTGTTTTTACTGGATTGCCTGTCAGAGTTACATTGAGTATCTCGCACAATGCTGTTAGAATACATGAGGATGGTTGCTTGTAAAACACATTATTTGCTTATACTGTAACACATGTCTGAGAACTGATGCCATTGGTATTACCAAAGAACAGTCTTTGCGAACAATGATTTCAGCCACTGGGAAGTAATTCTCTTACAGGCACATGTTCTGGACACCCCTTCCTGGGCGGAAAGATTATGTCGTGCACTAGCATTTCTAAAAGGCCAAATCTCGTGGGATCTGATGTCATCTTGGGCATGTTCTATATAAACCACATCCGACTGCTGGTTCACGCTTCGCATCAACAATCAACAAATGTGTACCTACCTGCTCCAGCTCCATGGAATCCTGAAGCCCACTCTGTAACAGGAACCCTGAATCCAGTCCTTGAACCCTGCAAAACAATGAGAGAAACCGTAAGCGCTTATGAGAAGACATCAGCAACAAGTTAAAACAAGATACTAGTGCATTAAAGGCAAGCGCAACATTGACAAAAAGACACTAAAGCTTAAAAGACAAGTGCAACACTGTGGCTAATGTGATAGAAACTTTGGCAACTAACAGCGCTCGAAGTACTAATTTGTTAACCCCGCATGTTAACGGACAGTGCTTGGTGCCGTAAACTGAGGCAAGGACCGCTAACCCTATCTCACACAGAAAACAAGAACTGAGATACTCAGCAGTGGAGAAACTGTTTGGAAAAACATATGTTACTAGTATGTGTATCATAACAGAGGTTTGATGCTGGTCTGTATCTCTTTTCATTAAGCTCATACCATACTTACCAGACAGAAGGTTCAAGAACTTTACAATCTCCGGTTAGACGGCATCCCAGTTGATCACAGGTACTTTTTCACTAAGAGAATAGTAGCACATGTTACGTTGGGTGGATGAAGGTTTAACCCTTATGCAGGTAGAAATATGATGACTTTCCCCTTTTCTTTATGGTCACCAACAGGATGACGTGGCCAGGAAGACGTCATTCCTGGAAGCCCCTCCTCTCTGAGCTTCACCAGTAATTCCTGGAATAAGATACATTCCTGACAATAGGTAGGGCACTAGGAGGTGGGCCCTTATTTTCTCTGCAATGCTGTGGTGCACATTGAACATAAGGTTGCATCACAGTACCTTGTCACAAACACTTGCCAACTTTTCCAACAATAACGTTTTTAAAAGAACATTAAAAAAAACAAGAATTGCCAAAAGGCTGATTAACAACGCAAGGCCTATTGGCTTTGCCAATGCTTATTGCTTAGTGCCACAGGTTAAGTGTGGTTTGTGATGCACCATTTACAACAACATTTGAAATAAATTCCTCAAGGGAGATTGTCACAATCCAGTATAAAGTTATATGCCGCGCAATGGAGCCTGCTTCCGAACGAGCGAGTACGATGCACAATTCTGACAGCTATAGCAACTAGGTTTTGCCGAGATAAAATGGCTGTGGAAATCTGACTTCTGGGGGCTGTAGCAGGCCCCCCTCCAACTGGAGCCATCAGAATCGGTCCCGTGGGGTACCCAAGGGTCCCCTCTTTCCATGCATGCACAGGGTGCACGCTTTTCCCCACCAAGCCCTTTTGCAATGGGAGCCTGTGTACGCGTTCGGTACACAGGCTCCCATAGATGTTCAATGGGAGTCCAAGCGAACCAAGTCCGTCACTATACCGATGCATCGGAATTGGTTGCACAGACTCCCAGAGCACGATTCGCTTAGAAAGCTCTCCGGAACCAAGTCGGTCAGAGGGCTTTCCTAATGGGATAAGAATCGGACCCTAAAACTGATCAGTGCATAATGATAAAAAGGCAGACCAATGATTCATATACGATTTCCAATAGGGATCTCTGAGCCATCTAAATCCTTTAAACACAAGAGCTATGTCAAACAATCAGGAGGTATTTTACTCTGGAAGTGCAAAGACTAAACTTGAAGCAGACCTATGAAGTGCCAAATTGTACAGTACATACATATGTAAAAACAACTAATGCAATACAATAACATTTCTAAAAATTGCCCAATAATATATATATATATATATATTGTATCTTGAAACAGGAACAAAAAAACCTAACTTATGCCTTAGCCAGTTTCTTTCCTTTGTCTGAAAAGCACATGTTAAAGAACTGCCAACTCCAAAGCAGACGGGGCAAAGACAGCATTTGCAACTATATCAGGGATGGCTTCACGTGTGCAAAATTACAGTAGCTTAAAAGTAGAAGAATGTATTTTTTCATTAGATTACTATAAAAATGACAAAAAAATATGAAATTTAAAAGATCTTGTTCCGAAAAAAGATCACAGGAGCAAGGCTTTAGGGCGCCTTGCTTAGAAAATCCCTCTAAGACGTAACCCAGCCATGGATTGTCAAGGACCCCATCAAGCTTCTCAGTCCTCTAGGACAATCTGTTTCATTTTAGGAGTGGGATTAGACCAAATTTTCAACCACCTCATTAATGGGGCCATAGCAATGATATCAGAGATGTAACCCTGCCCAAGCTCCTCATGCACCATAAAAGACACGGTACAAGGGGGTACTGCTATGAGTCTGCGGAGGAATTTATTCTCAGACTCCTGCAGTTCACCAAGATCTTTGTGACCCCATACATCGCTGCCATATGTGGCCATGGGTACACATTTATCATTCTAAACCTTCAATAGGGATGGTAACGGTTTGGCCCACAGTCTCCTACCGAAATCCACAGTGGTTCCTGCAGCTCTATCCATAGTGTTTTTTTAGTTGCTCTCTGAGCCACCCATGACCCCCTTTCATAAAACAGGAAGACCAGATAAGGAAATGTACCTACTTCAGTAAATTCTCCCCCGCAACAGAGCCTGTGTTTAGTGAGCTTTGTGTTACCTGTCGTCATTGTATGTGACTTCCACAAATTAATAGAAAGGTTAAGTGAAACCATAAAATCAGTGAAAGTATTTAAAATTCTTAGCAATCCCACAGCCGTCCTAGCAAGTAACACTGCATAGTCTGATTATAGCAGAGCTGGAATAAGTTTGGAATCTGCAATGGGGATGTCTTTGCACTCATATGACAGATCATCCCCTAGTTTATTAATGGATAAAGTGAACAAAATGGGGGCTAGGACGCATCCCTGTCTTACCCCTCGCTTAACCTCCCAGGATGCCAAAAGTGAGCCATTTTCATGATATCTGTCCGAGGTTGTCAGGTTTGAGTGTGACCAGTGCAAGAAGGCCACCAGATCGGCATCCATGCCCATGTCTAGTAGCAAAGGCCATAGGTTAGACCTATTGACAGGGTCACATGTGGACGTTAGGTCCATAAAATCCATATGCAACCATCCCCTTTTGGCTACTGTATATTTACCAAGCACCAAAAGCAAGTTGGTTCATTGGTCCAAAGTTCCACTTCCTTTCCTAAAGCCAAATTGCAGGTTTGAAATTACATTAAAGTCATCTAGCTATAGTGTTAAGTGGTCCAAAATCCCCTTCCCCATAATGTTTGCAGCCAAACCATGTAAGGAGATCAGGTGATAACAAGCTAGGTGGTCCCCATTCCCTTTTGAAAAATCGGTTAGATGACCAGGGTAGACCATGCGGGCGGCACACCACTCATGGCAACTGCAATAAAACCCCGGGTCAGAATCTTACCCCACAACACCGGTCGGCTTTATAAAGGTCCGACGGGACCACATCTGGACCGGGCACTTTCCTTCCAGCTGTGGCCACGATGGCTTTATAAATCTCATCTACCATCAAGGTCAACGGCTGGGTGTTGCGCTTGGCTCCCTTGAAATATTGCTCGCCCCTATATCCACTCCCAATAGATCTGTTCAAAATGTTTGGCCTATGTATCAGGGGAGATGGTACAGTCACCTCTAGAAGAGTGCTGGTCCACAAAGAAAGGGCTATTAACAACTTCCCAGAATTTAGAGCTATTGGACAGTACGCTGGTCTGACTTAGATCATCCCATGCCTGGTCTCTTATGGCTTATTTTCTTTGCTTGATGGCGGATTTATAGGCTTTCCTAGATGCCGTCACCCTTACCTCATCCTTGGGATTTTGTTTCAGAGCAATCATAAGGGATTAATGTGATTTTTTTAGAGTATGCACCATCAAACCATTTTTTCCCCTTAACATCTCCTGATCTGTCTCTAGCCATTAGGTTATCCGTGATCCTCTTTATTAGATAACTCTAGGCGTCTAATGGCAAACTATCCTGTGTGAATTTATCAAAACAAAGTTGGATGTCTTTCGCACCTTCTACATATAACTTCTCAAAAAAAATCTGGTAATATTTTCTCCTACTTAATTCTGCATGCTTGATCTATTGGTTTAAATTCCCTATTCGATAGGCTCTTACCCTTGACTTCATGGATTATGATCGATAAAACTGCTCCAACAAGAGTTTAAGTTAAGCACAGCGGGGAGCAAAGGAGCGGATACAAGAATTAAATCAATGGTAGAGGAACAGCCCCTACCAATAAACGTTGGGACAGGACAATGCAGATTATTAACTGCAGGCAGACCCTCTGTCCAGAGACCTTGGTCTGAATGTTCAAAATGAACAGATGGAGAAAAGGCGTCCCGGGGTCCTTTGCCTAAAGTACAGTTAAGCTGGCAAAGGGGTACGTTAAAATCCCCCAGAATCATAAGCTTTCTTGTGTTTGGGATGTCTTAGGTAAACCCCAATGTAGTCTCCCTCCTTATTCTTTTTTACATTAGAACCGACACAGCCCACACTAGTTATAATAATATGTGGTGATATGTAGTGTCCGTTTACTATCGTGTTGTCACACCAGTGGGTAACCTTATGCAACAAATCTATTGTAGTCTCCATTGTATCCTGCTTGATAGGTGGGACACCTGTCAGAATAGCCACCAGAGGAGCTTACTCCGGAGACAGATTTAAATAGACACAGTCCCCATCTATCGTTGGTAGAATTCTAGTTGAATTACGGCCATGAGCACTGGGCCCTTCGAGCCTTCGAGCAGAAGCACAACTCTAGGGCCAACCCTTTGGCTGTTGAGATGCCTCTGGGACGCTGTACCCACATTGCTCCATGTTGCTTCAGCATTTAAGGGTGAGCCCAGACCCCTTTGGGTCGAAGACCCTCCTGTACAGGTCGTTTGACACCCTGACAGGACTGTGGGGTGTCGCTATGCCCCGTGGACTTACGAACCACACTTGTGCGTTCAGTCTTCTGACTGCTCCCCGCTCCCACAGACACCCCCACAGCCTCTGCTTTCTTGCATCTTCAAGTTTTGGAATTATTTTATCCACAGTCTTACACAGATCCCCCTGATCAAGCATTGCTGGACCTGCAACCTTTTTGGAAAGCAGAACTTTTTCCCTCAGTCCCTCTTCTTTTTTATTGCAGGTTCAGACAAAAATGTAGCTTCTTCCTGGATAACATAAATACTGTCTGACAGTTCAGCAATAGGATTTATTTTGGGTGTGGCGCAGCTTTATCTTCCACTGTCAAAGTATCAGCATGGGGCATAGGCTCCTGAGGATGGTTATTAATTTTCTTTGAAAGTCTCCTCTCCGTTAGAGCTCTCTCTTTTGATAGGACATTAGCCACCCTAGCTAAAAAAGAGTCTAGGGTGGTTGCTGTGTCACCACCAGACGTGCACGTGTTTAGCGTACTCTTTCACATTTGCGTGGGCAACCAGATAATTGAGGCTACTGCGACTGGCTATCTCAACAATCTAAAGCTGTCTTTGCAGGTAACTCGCGGAGCCAGGTAAATTAACCTACGCCATATATAGGATACCTTCGAATTAATGCTCAGATGGACCCATTTCAACAAGGGTAGAGGAAGTATGAAGGTGAAAAAAGGGTGAAATCGAAATGCAGTACCTTGTATACATTATGTCCATTCTGTCCCAATTCAAAAGATCAAGAAGGATGGCCCAGCCCAGCCTCGTACGGCCTCGGACGGGCGCAGATGGGCGCAGATGGGCCCGCTCTTGGCTCGGTCTTTGCCCGTGTACTCGTCCGGGCATGTCCCGTGCAGTGGGAGCCCCAAGCAATCTAAATAGGTGCCTCCGGGAGCGAAGCCAGAAACGAGGGTGGCAACTTCCGCAAGTGTCTCTGGGGCCTGTAGTCTGCCCCCTCCTCAGCCGGTGTCATGGGCGTCCCACGCAGCTGGAGCCCCAAGCAATTGAAATAAGCGCCTCCAGGTGCAAAACCAGGAATGTGGGTGGGACCGGCAGCAAGAGCCTCTGGGGCCTGCAGTCTTCCCCCTCCTCAGCCAGTGTCACGGGAGTCCCCTGTTCATTACACAAAGAAGTTCCCAGAAATAGCTTTAGTTGACTCATGTTTACAGCCTGCCAAAACGCAACAGTCTGAATTTATTACAAACTGTAAACTGCCCAGACAAGTGTTGCACCATTCATGCCTAAGGTCATAGGGGTGCTGTTGTATCAGCAGCACTTCTGTAGCACCCACAAATTTGGGACCACCTTTGACTATGACATAGATCAACCAATCCTGCTGTTCTCACCCTTTGCACTGTTTATTTTGAACACACGTTTTCACAGCTTGTCAAAGTTCTCATCTTTGAACTTTTCTACCTGAGATGTGGGCATCTATGATCATACCTTAGCCAACACCTTGCCACTAGGTTCACTTATACAAAAAAAAACAGCCTTATGACCCGCCAATTAGAACAATGTGGGAGGTGGAAATATAGCTCCAGATAAAGGTGTGTATGAATCAGCATCTTTTCCCACACATTCCTCCAAATGTATACACATTTATGCACAGCATCAATGTATTGGCTATGTATCAATTTAAATTATTATCAGCACCACTTAAAACCTTAGGCATGGTTCTGAACCTGTCCCTCGTAGGTAGGTCAGATTACATTCCTAAACACTTCCAATCGTGTATGCATGAGCCTGCCTGGAACTAAAGGGACAAGGTTGAGTACTACACAGACATGCATGTGGCAATAGCATCAGTGGTGCTGGAACAATTTTCAGAGCAGGGCCTCTTCCATCAGTGTTATGTCAATGAAGTCCTAGAGATTGTGAAAAATCCAGCCATCACACAACAAACAAGTGTAGCAAATAAACCATTCCCATTCAGCAGCAGAGTGATAAGGATGTGGGGGCATATTATCAAGGGCTGGCGATAACATTATCGCCGCTTTAGTGTCCCTGTTCGGGCAAAAAGCGGCGATAATTTTACTGCTTTATTAACAAGGGCATGCTAGCGCGTGCTTCCTTGCCTTAGCGCCCGGTTTCCTATCGCCTCACCTCGCATCGCTAATGAGATGCAAGGTAGGTGTGCCCCTTACAACTACATTATAAAATATCGCTAACTGTGCTTCGCTTTATTTACAATGAAGGCCGTCCAGTTTAGCGTTGATTTTTTTCGAGCTAACTAGACCTTAACGCTGGAATTTAACGTCTGTTAAATTCCAGACTAAGGCATACCTAACATGGGGGTGGATTGTGGGGCTAAAACCACAGGCCCTATCATCAAGGATATCACTGGAATAATTATCGCCATTGCGCTATGCGTTGTTCATACAGCGCTAGCATAGCGATAATTTCCAGCAAAATCTCACGCTAAGCGCGGCCAGCCATAATTATCGCTGCCACTTGATAATATGCCCCGTGGTATGTAGCCGATAGTGCATTTGGAGCACACTATTGCAAATATATTGCTAAGGCATGGTACAGTAGAGCACTGTCATTTTCCATTCAAATAGTCACTAAATGTACACAGACCTGCAGTTTGACTGATAACACTATGCAGCGCACAAATGATAATGCGCTGAAGGTTTCAGTAAATATTTATCATTTGAGCATCATCAAGAAAAGTTTCTCTGGATTTTTTGTGAACCTATTAAAATATTTGTTCCATCACACTTCAAAATTACAAAAGAAAGAGTTTCATTTATGCTTTCCTAATTGCTCATATATTTTGAAATATTTGTACAGTTCAAGTTTTGTTGTGTGTTAGAAAACAAATTAACAGCCCACAGCCTTTTACACTCAGCAACATTGTTGCATAGTTCACATTACAAAATCCTCTCACTTTGCAGTCAGAGAAAGTAAACCTCAATTTCCATGTTAAACGAATAAGTATTTATCAGAAGGCATAGCCTAACATTGGACCTCTAAGATAAGATATAATGTAAAGGCATCTTTATTGATCATTCACCTTTTGAACACTAGGAAGAAGTGTCTCTATAGTCAATTGACATGTACGAAGTAAAAGGAAATATATATGAGAAAAACAAGGACCCCCTGGGTACCGATAAGGATTCCTAGGGCAGGGTAAATACCTATGTGTGTACAAAACCTAGGACATCTGCATATTTTAGACGACCAAATTAGTTTAAACTAGCAAGTGTGAAAAATAAACAAAGACTAAAATTGTATACAGTATATAAATTTAATATGTATTAATTAAAAATCATATAGACAGGCAAACTATATGATAGGGCTAAAAAAACAGTTCATTAAAACCAAAACACACATATCATATTCCACTATAAATTCTCAAAATCATACATATAGTGACAAAAGCAATACATTCATGAATATAGATGACAATAAAAACATATAATCATAAGGTAACTCGACGCGCGTTTCGGCAGAAAAACCGCCTTCTTCAGGAGTTTCTGTTGGTAATCTGGAGAGGCAATTTATAAAAACAGAAAGAATATATTTGTCATGTACTTTTCACAAATTCACATATTTATGTTAACACATTTAAAAAGGATTTTTTTATCAGCTACCTTTGTACAAAAATGAGTGCATATCATACATTGGGACCTTGTGTCAACTCACACTTACTAGATTAAACCTTATACAATTTTGGTCGTCTTGTGTCAGTTGATCGACAAAAATTCATAGAGATACATTGTACAGTACTTATCTTAGCTAACAAGCTGTTCCTAAACCATATACATTTACACTGCAGGAGACTTCATGAATATATATAGTTGGAGCTACTTAGTCGCTGCTACTGTCTGACTGATGATAGGACCCTAAAGCGCACACCGGGAACAGGGGAAGGATTTGAACACCTGATGCCCAGAATAACATAAGATGAGGTGTTTGGTCAAAAATGCTTCCTGTGGATATATTTTGCGCTTTAGGGTCCTATCATCAGTCAGACAGTAGCAGCGACTAAGTAGCTCCAACTATATATATTCATGAAGTCTCCTGCAGTGTAAATGTATATGGTTTAGGAACAGCTTGTTAGCTAAGATAAGTACTGTACAATGTATCTCTATGAATTTTTGTCGATCAACTGACACAAGACGACCAAAATTGTATAAGGTTTAATCTAGTAAGTGTGAGTTGACACAAGGTCCCAATGTATGATATGCACTCATTTTTGTACAAAGGTAGCTGATAAAAAAATCCTTTTTAAATGTGTTAACATAAATATGTGAATTTGTGAAAAGTACATATGACAAATATATTCTTTCTGTTTTTATAAATTGCCTCTCCAGATTACCAACAGAAACTCCTGAAGAAGGCGGTTTTTCTGCCGAAACGCGCGTCGAGTTACCTTATGATTATATGTTTTTATTGTCATCTATATTCATGAATGTATTGCTTTTGTCACTATATGTATGATTTTGAGAATTTATAGTGGAATATGATATGTGTGTTTTGGTTTTAATGAACTGTTTTTTTAGCCCTATCATATAGTTTGCCTGTCTATATGATTTTTAATTAATACATATTAAATTTATATACTGTATACAATTTTAGTCTTTGTTTATTTTTCACACTTGCTAGTTTAAACTAATTTGGTCGTCTAAAATATGCAGATGTCCTAGGTTTTGTACACACATACGAAGTAAAAGGAAAGCCTTTTTGACTTTCCTTCTACTTTGTACATGTATTATTGGCACATCGTGGTTGTCTTTACGAGATACTTCTTTCTTCCTGCACACATCTCGGGTGATCACTGTATATATGTGGGACCTGTTAGAATCGGCTGGTCTCTAGTTGTCAGAGGTAAATACTTCTGACAAATAGGGACCCACCTCCTCTAGTCAGGGCAAGGGGATCACACACTCAGATAACCCCTGCTCACCCCCTTGGTAGCTTGGCAGAGCAGACAGGCCTATCTCAGAGGCAGTGTGTTAAGCATTTATAACCACATACAGTAATAAAGTGAATACACCACAAATGGACACAACACAGAAGGTATTATAAAAATAAGGATGTTTCTATAAGGCTTAGCACAAGACCAAATAACGACAAAAATATACCACAATCTTAATAAATACTCTTTGGAAGGAAAAACAATAGTTCAGGTAAAGTCTCTTCTTAGTAAACGGTTTGTAATAATCACACTTAAAATCCAATAAAGTTGAAGAGCTTGTTTATTGAGATACAACTATCAGTGACCCTCAGCTTCAACTGCTTGCAAAGGAATCTTTCATGATGTCACACATACATCAGAAAGTTCTCTCTTAAAGAGGACATCACCACACATCTCCCCCCATAACAAAATATAAATAAGCAACACAACCTCCTAAAATAATAATAAGATGTTACTATAGAAAGAACTTAACAATATATACAATGTCTTATCAAGTTTACATACGAATTAATTAAACAGATGAGAAATGTAATTCTGCAGTTGTTCAAGTTACTATTTCAGGAAAATGAGGATTGATTTTACACATCCTTCCCAAACTCCAGATTTTTCCATTATCTAACTTTGTTACAGATCCCATGACCTTAATCACTTTCCGAGGTTGGGAGTATTTACTTTCTCCTTTTTTGACAAAACCAGCCTTCCTCACAACAACCCAATCACCATTCTCCATACTCACAACTTTTACTCCTTTCCTTTGATCATAACTTTCCTCGTTCCTAGCATGAGAATCTTTCATTCTTTCTGCCATACATTCACGATCCACCCAAATCTGATCCTTCTTTCTTAACCAAACAGGTGATTCTTTAGTGGCTAGTTCTCTTCCTTTCAACTCAATGAAAGGAGAAATTCCCGTAACAGAATGAGAAGTTAAACGATGAGCCCACATCATCTTGTTTATTTCTTCTCTCCAAGCTAAACCGTTTGCTAATGATAATTGGATATTGCCCATTATAATCCTATTGACCCTTTCAACAAGGCTGTTAGCTTGTGGTCTGAACAATGCTACTTGAACATGCTCAATCCCAAAATTTTCCAGCAATCTTTTCATCATGCTAGACACTAATTGCACTCCATTGTCACTAACCAATGTTCTAGGAATCCCTTCTTCCATGAATACTTCCTTTAAAAATTCAATTACCTTTGTTGCTGTGATATTCTCAACCGGTTTTATAGTGAACCACTTACTATGGTAATCCACTAAAACCATCAAGAACCTGTTCCTAGTACCCAATTTCTCCACAGGACCCCAAAAATCTAATGGCAACTTCTCCCATGGACGGTCAGGAATCTTCACACACCAAAAGGGTGGTTCACGTATAACTCTGCATTTGTCACTGTTACTACAAGCATAACAATCTTTAATCATCATTTCTACCTCTTTGTCCATTTCTGGCAACCAGAAACTTTGCCTCAACCTTCTCTTACACATACTCCTGCCAAGATGACCCTCGTGCACCAGTCTAATTGATCTTGGTCTCAACACCTTTGGCGGTACAATCCTATTGCATCTTAAAACCTTCCCAGAGTGGATACTTAACTGATCCTTCACCATAACATATTGTTTCAAATCTTCATCCAAATCTAACATATTTCTCCATCCATCTGTTATAGCACATTTTACATTTTCATACAACACATCACCTTCCAAAGTCTCACTCCAATCCCCACTTCTCAGAGCCAATCCATCTCCAGATAAATCCGATATAACATCTACCTCATTACGTTCCCTTCTAGGCCTTTACCACCTTTAAAGATATATAATAGTGGCTTATGATCTGTTCTAAGCATGAAAGGTAAGCCCCAAAGATAGAACTTAAAATGGTGCATGGCCCAACAACATCCTAATGCTTTCTTTTCTATTGTTGAATAGGATTTTTCCGCACCTTGTAGACGACGTGATGCATATCCAATTATTTTTTCCTCCCCATCAACATACTGTGTCAAAATGGCACCCAGACCTACATTACTAGCATCCGTCGTCAATATAGTTTTTCTATGAATATCAAAATGACTCAACACAGGAGCACAAATCAAAGAATCTCGTCGCCATGAAAAGTGTAGTAATCACACTTAAAATCCAATAAAGTTGAAGAGCTTGTTTATTGAGATACAACTATCAGTGACCCTCAGCTTCAACTGCTTTCAAAGGAATCTTTCATGATGTCACACATACATCAAAAAGTTCTCTCTTAAAGAGGACATCACCACACGGTTCTTTAGCAACAAAAGTAAATCTTCTTCTTTAAAGCACAGTTCTTGGCAACAATGTAACCCCCACATGAGTCACACGATGTCGAAGCAAAGTTATCCCAAAGGTTCGGCGTCGACCGCGAGGAGCGCTACGTCGAGCCCGGAGTCGAAACAGACCCCAACAACACAGTACCTTGGAAAATGAAGATCCGATGATCCACGGCGTCGAATTGTATCGGCTTTGAGTCTTCGGCGTCGATCGAGCCTCGGAGTCGGAGCGATCTGCAGCGGCGTTGACAGGTGTCAGGCTGGAGCAGCACTCACAGTGGCGAAGCAGGATACGGCGTCGTCATCGATGTCATTGTTGCAAGAGTAAGCAGAACTCACGACGTCGAGAAGGGCTGCGGCTTCGAGGCGATCAGAGGCGGCGTCGACACAGGGTCACTTGGAGCTGGAGCCGAACTCGCTATTCACTGGCGTCCTTACTGGCATCGATCGGGCCAGGCGGCCGGCGGCGAAGGTGCAGGACACTGGAGCCGTTACTCACGATGTCGAGCTGGATTCGGCGGCATCCGTTGACATCGAGATTGCTGATTTCTTTAGAATACTTGAAACACCACGCTCCAGTTCAAGTAGATGACAAAGTCCTTTAGCCCTGTGACTTCAGCAGGAGACTGGCACTCTTCCAGTCCTTGGAGATTTTCTTGGCAAAGCTTGAGAGTACACACTCAGTTCCTCTCTCCTTGTTCCTTGGCAACAATAAAGAAGCAACTGCAGGATTCCCCCCAGTAAACAGCACTCTGGCAGAAGGGGTAGGCAAGTCCTTGGATCAGCAGGCTTCTTGTCCTTGGTGTAGGTTTCCTTGTCAGAAGTGATCTAAATTCCTTGGTTCAGGGGTCCTTCTCTTATACCCCTTTTCTGCTTTGATCCCTTTGTCCATGCATGGGAATTTCCCCCCATCCTGGGTTTGTTGTGGGTGTTGCCAGGCCAAGGCACCTGGCCTATTCACTGTGCAGGGCAGGGTTTTCAACCGCCCAGCAGGAGGTGGAGCCAGTATTGTCACTGGCAGGGGCAGGGCCATCAGTCGCCCGGCAGGAGGTGGAGCCAGTATTGTGTCAGGCAGGGCAGGCTATCAGGAACTGCTCTTCTCCACTCTAAATGCAAATGCCTCATTCACCCCACACTGACTCATTCAGACCTCTGAAGCCACCCAGCTCCTGTCACACACACCAAACCAGCAGAGACTGGTAAATAGTTAGACAAGAAACTAGTCACTTTCTAAAAGTGCTAGTTTAAAACCCAGAATCTAAAAACCATCCATCCAAAAGGATGTGTTATTAAATTCTGAGTTCAGGGATACTAAACTCGACTTTCCACCATGCTCTCTGAGTCTGTTAGGATTCTATAGTGTAATAATTCCACCAGCCCAGTCTGGCCCAAGGAGAGCAGGTAGCCTTACAATAGTGATAAACGAAAATGGCTGTAATTCACTATTAGGACATGCCACACACATCAGGGCTTGTCCTACCTTATGCTTACAATGCACCCTGCCCTTGAGCCTACCATAGGGGTGACTAACATGAAGTTAAGGGAAGGTTTTAGGGACTGGCAAGTAGGTGTACTTGCGCAGTCAGCATGGCAGTACCAGACTGCATGCAGGTTCTGCAATGGCAGACCGTAGACATATTTTACTAGGCCGCTTCTGTGGGTGGCACAACCAGTGCTGCAAGACCACCAGCAGCATTTGTATTTACAAGCCCTGGCACTCCTGGTGCACTACACTAGGGACTGACAGTAAACCAAATAAGCCAAACATGGAATCCAATTAATGTATCAATTTAACATAGGGAGCACTTGCACTGTGGCACTGATCAGCAGTGGCACAGTGCCCAAAGCAATATTCCAGCAAAACAACGTAAACAGAGGAGGCAACAGACAGAAAAATGGAGGAGAGACTCATGCCAATGATGCCAGGTCTAACACGTGTCCCCTCCAGCTGAAATGTGCGGAGAACTACCCTTCACCTAGGGAGTCCTCAGCACTAAGGCAGAAAAATCTGGACAGACCATCAGCATTGGCGTGATCTGTACCAGGGCGGTGTTCCACCGTGAAGTCCATCCCCTTTAGGGAAATGGACCACCTCAACAACTTTGGGTTCTCACCCCTCATCTGCATCAACCATCTGAGGGGCCTGTGGTCTGTCTGAACCAGGAAGTGAGTCCCAAACAGGTAGGGTCTTAGCTTCTTCGGCGCCCAGACCACAGCAAATGCTTCTCGCTCTATCGCAGTCCACCTTTGTTCCCTGGGCAGTAACCTCCTACTAATGAAGGCTACGGGTAAGCCTCGGCCCTCCTCATTCATCTGTGCTAGAACAGCCCCCACGCCATGCTCGGAGGCATCTGTCTGGACAATAAATTCCTTGGAAAAGTCGGGGGCCTGGAGTATTGGTGCTGTACACATTGCAGTCTTCAGGGTGTCAAAGGCTGTCTGACAGGCGTCAGTACAGATCACAAGTCTTGGCTGCTTCCTGGAAGTCAGCGAAGTCAAGGGGTGCACAATGTTGCCATACCCCTTGACAAACCTCCTGTAGTAACCCGTGAAACCTAAGAAGGCTCTCACCTGAGTCTGGTTTTTGGGTGGGGCCCGAGCCTGGATGGTATCTGTCTTGGGTTGCAGGGGGGCCACCTTGACGCTCCCTACTTGGTGCCCCAAGTACATCACTGAACACTGCCCAATCTGGCATTTGCTTGCCTTGATTGTGAGGCCTTCTCTGCGCAGGGCCGACAACACTTCCTGGAGGTGGTGCAAGTGTTCTTCCCAGCTGGCGCTGAACACTGCTATGTCGTCCAGGTATGCGGCGCTGAAATCCTCCAGTCCAGCCAATACCTGGTTGACCAACCTCTGGAAGGTGGCAGGGGCATTCTTCATCCCAAAGGGCATAACCCGAAACTGGTAGTGCCCATCTGGTGTGGAGAATGCAGACCTCTCTTTTGCCCCATCAGTCAAGGCGATCTGCCAGTACCCAGACGTTAGATCAACGTACTAAGGTACCGGGCAGCCCCCAACCGATCTATGAGCTCATCAGCTCTGGGGATGGGGTGCGCGTCAGTCTTGGTGACTGAATTGAGTCCTCGGTAATCCACACAGAACCGAATTTCTTGTTTGGCACCAGGCGCTGCAGCCTTTGGGACCAAGACCACTGGGCTGGCCCAAGGACTGCTAGAGGACTCAACCACCCCTAGGGCAAACATCTTGGAGACCTCCTCCTTGATGTAGGCTCTGACCTTATCAGTCACTCTGTAGGCTTTGTGCTTCACAGGAGTGCTGTCCCCGGTGTCCACATCATGGACACACCACTGAGTGACACCAGGGGTTAAGGAGAACAGATCAGGGAATTGTCCCAACAGTTGGCGACAATCTTGCTGCTGCTCAGGGGTCAGTGTGTCAGAGAGGACAACACACACCATCCACTGACCCATCTTTTGCATACAGGAGGTCAGGAAGAGGCTCACTCTCCTCCTCCATTCCAGCATCTGTAGCTAGGAGCATGCCCACTTCGGACCTTTCTAAGTGGGGCTTTTACCAGTTGACATGCAGGACCCTCAAGGGGTTCCTGGGAGACTTCAAGTCCACCAAGTAGATGACATCGCTCTTTGTCTCCACAACCTCAAATGGTCCAGTCCACCTGTCCTTGAGCACACAAGGTTCCACAGGGGACATGACTCAAACATTCTGACCAGGTGAAGCTCCACCAGAGTGGCATTCCGGTCGTACCACAGCTTCATCTCTTCCTGGCTGGCCTCCAGATTTGCCTGAGCAAGATCTCTGAAGCGCCGAGTCTGGTTCCTAAAGGCCAGCATGTAACTGTGTACATCCTGGGGAGGTTTCCTGGGAGATTGCTTCCAGCCTTCTTTGACCAGACTCAAAGGTCCTCCTACCGGGTGTCCATACAAAAGCTCAAAGGGGCTGAACCCTGGAGACTTTTGTGGCACCTCACAGTAAGCAAACAGCAGGCATGGTAAGAGGATGTCCCATTTACGCCTCATTTATTCTTCAAGACCCATGATCATGCCTTTGAGGGTCCGGTTGAATCTCTCAACCAGCCCATTACCTTCTGGGTGGTATGGAGTGGTGAACTTGTAGGTTACCCCACACTCCTTCCACAGGGATTTCATGTAATTGGAAATGAAGTTGGTGCCCCAGTCTGACACCACCTCTCTGGGGAACCCCATGCGGGAGAAAACAACCATCAGTGCCCGTCCCACCACGGGGGCCGTCACTGTGCGGAGAGGGATGGCTTCCAGGTACCGGGTGGCATGGTCCACCAAGACCAGGATGAACCTGTTGCCCATGGCTGTCTTGGGGTCCAGTGGCCCACAATGTCAATCCCCGCTCGATCAAAAGGGGTACTGACGATGGGAAAAGGTTGGAGGGGAGCCTTCTGCTTCTGCCCGCTTTTCCCACTTGCCTGGCAAGTTTGGCAGGTTTTACAATGGATCTCTACATCTCTTCTCATCTGGGGACAATAAAAATGGGTGACAAGCCTATCATAGGTCTTGTCCTGCCCCAGATGTCCAGCTAACGGAACGTCATGAGCCAAACCCAGTAGGAAGGCTCTGAAGCGCTGGGGTACCACCAGCACACGAGCTGACCCAGGCTCAGCAGCCTTAGGCTCGCTATACGGCAGATCGTTCTCCCAGTAGACCAACTGTGATCCTGACTGATCACCTGTCGTTTGGGCTGAGGCCTGCTGCCTCATACCCACAAGAGAAGGGCACACTTTCTGTTCAGCACAAAATTCTTCCCTGGAGGGACCACCATCCTGCTGCCAGTTGGTCAGCTCGGGCAGGTCTCCCAGTTCAGCAACTTGTTCCCCTGTAGGTTCCAGGGCATCCCCCTCAAGGTCTGCCTCCTCCTGGACCATGGGAACTAAGGGGGACGGTTTCCCGCGCCCCCTGCCTCTTCTCGTCACAGCTGGCTCCTGGGCCATACTTTCAGGCTCCAGAACCCCATCAACACCCTTACTAGCTGTCATGGATCGAGTGGTCGCACTCACCCACTCCGGCACACCCAACATTTTCAAATGTGTCTCTCACTCCACCTTAGCCCAAGGGGAGTCCTCCAAATCATTGCCCAGGAGACAGTCAACAGGCATGGCGGGCCTCACAGCAACCTGAAGAGTACCCGAGACCCCCCCATTCAAAGGGAACCTGAGCTACCTCACACTCTCTCTGGGAGTTGTCAGCAGCTACAACAGGGTAGAAATCATGAGGGACCACCTGTTCTCTGGACACCAAGTGACACCTGACAGCTATCACACTCGCTCCGGTGTCTCTGAGAGCTTCCACCCTCTGGCCATTAATGGTCACCTATTGCCTATATTTCTTAGTGTTACTAGGCAGAGGGGGTGGAGGGACCATTTCCATGTCGCCTAAAGAGACCAGGGACATCTCTGCGGGGCCCTTCCCACCAGGGGCAACCATCTCCTCCCCTCCCAGGGCTACACTTGCCATCTGACAGGGGGTGCACGTGGTGGTGCATTAGAGTTCTTCATGGGACACTGGGGATCATAATAACGGTGTCCCTCCTGCTTACAAGCGTAGCAGGTCATTGGGCCCCTAGGAACAGGTTTACCTGTTGGGGCCTCTGGCTTCTTTACTGGGGAGGCTGGGAATCCTTCCCTTGGTCCCTTGGGGATTACTTTGGGGCCCTTTCTGAAACTCCCTCTGTCTACCCCTGGCCTCCCCACTCTACTGCTGGGGACCCTGCCCTCCTTTGGCTGAGTCTCCCACTGGACCCTTGTGGACCCTGGTACTGACTCAGCGGTCCGCCTCCTCAGCAAGTTTTCTAGGGCTAAATATCTTGCTATCAATAAGGTGCTGGCGTAGCTCTGGAAAACAGTTATTAGACAAGTGCTCCCAAGCAAACAAATCATAAAGAGCATCATAACTTTCCACTTTGCTACCCTTTATCCAACCCTCCATGGCTCTGCAAAAAAATGACACATATTCAACCCATGTAGTACCAGGCAATTTCTTACATTCTCTAAAGGCTTGTCTGTACTTTTCTGGGGTTAGGCCATACCTTAACATTAAAGCATCTCTCATATGAGTATAAGACATTCTATCCTCAACAGGCATGTCCAACAAGGTATCTTTCCCTTCATTGACAAAGCGACCCCACAACCCCACAGCCCCACAACCCCGCTCCCCAATCCTTCGCAGGGACCCGGTGGGCCAACAATGCTAACTCATATGCTTTGAACCATTGGCCAATATCTTCATTCTTATGAAAATCTTTTATCACATCTTTGGGAAAATAAAACGTACTTTCTGCAGGCCCAGATGGAATGCTGCCACCAGAGGGATTCTATTCTAAACTCTTAGTTTTGAGCTCCATCTCCCTCACCATTTTCTCACGTTCAAACGCCAATTTTTCTCTTTTAAAATCTAACCTTTTGCTCTCCATTTCAGCCTCTTTCCTGCTTCTTGCATTCTCTAACTCCAACTGCTCTCCTACTTTAAGTTTTGCCATTTCTAATTGGTATGCTCGTTCCTTCGCCCTGTCTTCCAATTCTTCAGGAGAAAGACCCTTAGAGAAAACACTGCTGCCGGGAGAGGACCCTGGCCCATTCACGGGCTCTGCCTCTTCCCCTTTCCTCTGGCGGTACCACCACCACATCAGAGGGATTTCTGGCCTCTACCCAGGCCTCCAAACCTTTGCGAAAGTCCTCTGCATTTTTGAGGCCTGATGTAGGAACTTTAAACTGCTCGCAAAAGTGTTTCAGCTGATCTTTCTTGTATTTCTTTATCTTTATCCTATCGAACTCCTCCACAACAACAGGGGTAGTGACTCCAGCATCACTCATGGTCCAAACTGGCAGTGTTCAAAAGCAAGCTCCAGGAAAGCAGAGAACAAAAATTGAATATCCTACCAAAACAGATTGTGGCTGCGCTATGGTCTGCTCTCACTATGCAGCGTACACTAATCACTGCACATGAGTCATAAATGCAAAGTTCAAATCCTCACCGCTGACCAACAATGTTAGAATCGGCTGGTCTCTAGTTGGCAGAGGTAAATACTTCTGACAAATAGCGACCCACCTCCTCTAGTCAGGGCAAGGGGATCACACACTCAGATATACCACAATCTTAATAAACATATAGTTCAGGTAAAGTCTCTTCTTAGTAAACGGTTCTTTAGCAACAAAAGTAAATCTTCTTCTTTAAAGCACAGTTCTTGGCAACAATGTTGTTGTTGATAACTTTTATTTCGGTCAAAAGACCATAAAAAGTGCATATAAAATACATCAGCACAGACAATAAAACAATAAATAATCATAAAATGTTAAAAAGAGAATTAAACTAAGAGTTATCATGATACAAGACATTAAGCAACATTGTATATACAACAATCAAGTTAAAAAGGTATATCTCTTGCACCACATATTAAATAAATAACGAGAGACTACAAACACAATGGGTGGATATGTATCATATGTCAGTATCCTACAAGCCTGTGTAAAGTGCAAAAGTCCCAAGTTCTTACAAATGGGTGTTAGCCAGCATTTTCTAATTTCAGAATAGGCAGGGCAGAAAAACAGTACATGGGTTACATTCTCAGTTTTAAAGCTGCAGGCTGGGCAAACTTCATTGTTGGGATTTGACCATTTAGATGTAAAAGACATAACTGGAAGAGTGCCATGCCTTAACTGTAGGTACAGCTTTCGGGCAACTGGGGGTTCGATTAAATCCATAAATTCCTCAACTTTAGGTTCTGGCTTAACTAGGAGGAATTCAGATGTCAGCTTACCCAGTGATGCAGAGCTCATTAATATTTGATAATTTGACATACGTATCTGAGAAAAAAGTTCATTCTTGGATATCCTGAGGCAGAAAATCTCAGGAGTTTCCCACAGTTCAGGAAAACCTAAACGGGTACTAACAGCACTAATATGCTGGAGCCAAGGGATCTTTTTGTTTTTAAGAAAAGGCAAAATATCAGAAAATTCCGCTCTGTACGCATCCAGTTCAGGGACTGACCACAACCTCTTCCAGTGCATAATTGGTCTAGCACTAGTGATCTCTTCTATTGGCAGCATGCCAAGGTCAAATCTAAGAGGGATCAATGGCGTGCTAGGTGGTAACCCAACTAAATTTCTAACGAAAGACTGCTCCACCCTTTTAAGATTTGTTATCTGCTTATGCCCCCAAAGGTCAGCCCCATAAGTCGCTGATGGCAATATATCTCTAGGGCTGGGGACGCCGGCCAGAAAGTAGATGCCCTGGAAACCTTGCTTATGCCCCCCGCTAGCTGGGATAACTTGAGTGTGGATTTAGCGATCGGCATATTCCAACCAAAATTCTCAGTTAACGTGACACCCAAATAAACAAATGTTTTAACCCTTTTAAGGGGAGTACCATGTAAAACAGGATTTGGGCGTACGCGCTTGGGAGGGTTAAAAATCATACATTTAGTTTTACCTAAATTGATTTCCAGCCCCCGAAGGTCGCAGAACTCCACAAAACCATCAAGTATTCTCTAAATGCCAGATGATGTTCTAGACAACAACAAGGTGTCGTCTGCGAACATCAGAGCGGGCACTCTACCTGTGGCTAATTTAGGGGCATCATTATTTTCCACACCATTCAGGTGTTCCACAAGGCCATTTATATAAAGGCTGAATAGCGTTGGCACCAATACGCACCCTTGGCGAACTCCTTTTTGAACAGGAAATTGATCTGTGAGTTTGCCGTGCGTGCCACACCTCACCTGGGCAAAGTTATTTTCATGAAGCCTAGAAAGAATGGCTAATAAATAGGGCGGGAGGCCCAAGTCTGCTAGTACTCTCCACAATTTTTACCGTGGAACTAGATCAAAAGCTGCCCGCAGGTCCACGAACACAAGGTAGAGGCTGCCACCCTCCAACTTGGCTGTCTTCCAGTATAGGACCTGCAGGCGAAATATTTGGTCTAGAGTGGAGGTGCCTGACCTAAATCCTGCCTGGAGTATGGACAATATCCCATTATCCTCAATCCACCCTAAAATCCTTTCAAGGATGACCCTCCCCATCAACTTTTGAGAAGTATCAATTAGGCTGATCGGCCTATAATTAGAAGGGGTTAATGGACAACCCTTTTTTAAGATAGGCACGATTTCAGCCCCTAACCAAGTAGGTGGCAGGTCATCTCCCTGTAGAATACCATTAAACAAAACGACCAAATAGGGGGCCCAGATTTTCGGTTGCGTCCTAAACAAATCCCCTGGCAATTTGTCCAAACCTGATGCTTTATTAGGAATCAAGTTGCCTATAGCTGTCTCTACCTCAGCCAGGGTGAAAAATTCAACTGGGGCGGGGCATAAGGGAACTGTGGTTAACCGTCCCCGCTCAGCCCCACTAATGCTTACAGACTGCTGAGGTTCGCGGACAGTAACAGGCTTTTCATCAGGCTCAGGGATGCCATAAAGATCACAGAAATGGCTTTCCCAGATTGAAGGGGCAATATTCGGAGCAAGTGCAGGGGTGTGCCCACTAAATCTTGTTGCAACTATGGGCCAAAATGATTTAAAGTCATTGGCACTAAGCGCGGATCCCAATTCCTCCCACGTAGAGGCCTCCCATTCCTTCTTAGCGTCGCAAATTGCCTTTTTGTACATGATGCGATGGGCCCTAATTTCCTCCCTGTTGTTGGTTTTTATTGCTATAGGAAGGGCCTTTTTGGCCTTCCTGCAGGAGGCGTTATACCATCTAAGTATTATTGTTCGAGGGTGTTTTAGCTTTCTCACAGGATACAGAATATCTTTGAGTGCGGCAACCAGTTGAATGTGTATTTCAGATGCCCTGCCTAGGTGGCCAGATTTCCCCATGTCTTCAATGAATGGGATAACAGACTCATATAATTCCGCAAGTTTACTAGCGGACATCTGAAAATCTGGCAATTTAACCCTGCGCCTACAGTTTGTTATTATTAAAGGCACAATGGTGGAGTCTTCAGCCGGAGTTTGGCATTTCAGCCCAAAACTCCTCGGTTTAAGTGACAGAACCAAAGCATTATGATCACTGTCAGATCTTTCAATGACCCTAAACTCATGCAGCCTGTCCCAATGCCTGGCCTCGATGAAGATATAATCGATTACTGAGGTACTGGTTTTTAATGGATTAAACATGTTTTTCCCTGGTCTGTCAGGCTCCACCCTCCCATTACAGGCTCGCAATGATGTCGCTAACGAGAATGACTGCATTTGTAGAACCATAGGGGTCCATGTCTTCACCCGGGTAATCAATGGGTCAGGAATAGCCCACAGCAAGTCAACCTCATCTGGATTGCTCAAATTCGGATCCATGAGTGGCTCAAAGTGACAATTAAAGTCTCCACCCAGGATTAACACGGTGGATGGATCAATCGATTGGATGAAGGTTAACAAGGTTTCAATAGCCTCTGACTCGAGACCCCGCCTAACTGGCCTTGAGTATACATTGATCAAGGCAATGTCCGGCCCATTTAACATACTCAACAACACGCACTGCACATCCATTGAATTGATTGGAATTCGAGATGCCTTAGCACCAAGATGTGTACCAACCCATATAGACAGCCCACCCGAAGGCCTACTTGTCTCACCCATACTTGCCAGGATGTCGTATGTTGCAAAGCCCTGAACCCTACTTTCTTTTAAGGCCCAGGTTTCCTGCAACATGCAAATATCATGGGAGGCCATAAAGGAGCCCCACTCTGGGATGGGCAGTTTATTCTTAAGACCCGCCACGTTCCAAGAAAGGATTTTGACCTGGGAAACCGACAAATCTTGCTTAGTTGGTTCACAGTCCAGTGTACCAGAAGGATCAATAATAGTAAAGGTGCTAAAAACTGACCCCAGCACAGGTTCGCAGTTCAGTGGGGGTTGGCCATCAGGAGAGATGACAATGGTGGGTTGGGTAGTTTGTTCTGATGTCAGGACTTGCAATAAAGGGCTAAGTGTGGCATTTACATCTTGATTCACATTTGTGGATGGCTTATTAGTGGTAAGTCCCGTTTGTCAATCGCAATCGTCAAAGCCTGAAAAGGCATCGAACCTGTTTGCGACTTCCAGAGGGGTGAAGGGTAACAGATGGTCCATCCTCCAATTTCCCACAAAGTGGTCCATCCTCTTATTTCCATTTCTATGGCACCAGAAAGGTACAGTTTCCCACCCATATACATTTTCAGCGGTCATGGGGTTAGATGCCTGCATCATATACCGGTTGTTAAATGGTATAGATGGTTTAATCTGCGGGCATGCTAGTACCCCGGGATAGAATACAGGGTTCACTGGAGATCTCGGGTAAAAATAAGTCAGATCATAGGGAACGATGGAGTTACCAACGTTCCCTGGAGTCCAGTTTAAAATATATCTAACAGCCCCGGGATCTCTAAAGTTGATGACAATTAGATCCCCCTTTATATTTTTCACTCTGCTTCCCAACCAGGGCAGTTGGCGAACATGCAGAATCTCTCCATTAATATTAAAGGGAAGTGGTCGGTTTTGGTTAAGCCAATGCATGGTTTTGTTTTTTAACTGGAAAAACCCTTCCCTCCTACCATTCTCCAATGTTGGAACACCTGTGAGGACAACCACAAAAGGAACCGCTTCAGGGGGTAATTCAACTTGACGCCCCCTGTGCTTCTCTGTCCTAACTGGACTAGCAATTCCCCTTTCCTCTTGCTTATTTCCCGTGAGAGATTTATTCACTGCCTTCGGGACTTCGCTGGCTGTATGTGGTAGTGTTTGTTGTAACAGTTTAGGGGGTACTGCCCTCTGTTTTTTTAAATTTGTAGGCTTACTAATTTTATTTATACCCATCTCAACAGCAGGCGTGGGAGATGGCAATACTGCTACGGGGGTGGGGCTAGATTTACAGTAACCTTGGATGATCCAACATTATTGCTAATGGCCAGTTCTAGGTCTCCCAGCCTTTGTTCCACCCTCTTCAGCCTCTCTATTATGGGTAAAACAAAAGACCTGATTAGGTGTTCAAAACTTTCAAGAGGGACAGCAGACACTGCTTTCTTGGACGGTCAATATAGAGGAGTAGCTAGACCTGGTGGAGTTGATACAGTCAATCCAGGGGATTTTAAGGTTAATACTGTGTTCGTAGGAGCCATTGAGGTTTGGGCATTTGGTGCAGTGGCCTTTAAGCTAGATGTGGATATTGCAATCGCCTTAGTGGTCTTGCCAAAGTCAGAGTGGTGAATCTTTACTTCTGTGCGGCTCACCACCCCTTTTCCTTCTCTTGTTAGGTGGCGGGCCATAAACTTTAGGGATGGCTGGTTTCCTAACCTTTTTTTTCCTAGCGGTCTCAGATATAGGTACAGGCGGCTCAACTATCACATCTGTACCTACAATGGAGTCGCCAGGAAGGGATACAATATTCGTGGATGAGGTGTTGGGAGAATCAAGTGGGGGGGGCGTATCACGATAGAGTATTGGGACATTGTCAGTAGACAGAATGTCCTCGTTTTCAGTATGGATAATAGCACCAGATGGAGTAGTACAGGGCAAACTATCCAAGAGAGGTCTACTTTTCAGGCATTCAATGGAGCGACGCCGCTCTGCCCTACGTTCGGCCAAAGCACTCTCCCTATCTGGATCAGTGACAGCCTTGAAAAAATAATTGTCTAATGTACCCTTGATATTCCCAACTACACCTCCAGGTGTGGGTTTATCAAATGTCTCAGCCATAGCAAATAGGCGAACAAATAATATGCACAAACAATCCTATGCAACATGTTAGAGTATAGGCCCAGCCCGGCCTCGTCGTGCCTCTGAGGGCCTCAGAGGGCCCGCCCTTTGCCCGGGCTTCGCCCGGGAGCTCCCAGGCGTGACTCGCGGGGCGAGAGGTGTTCCTCTCTTTTAACGCGCCTCCGGGCGCTCTGCAATCGTCACACACGCCACTACCGCCGGGGCACCTGGGAAATGGAGTCCCGGCGGCGTCGATGACACTTGTGCAGCATGAGTGGTAGCAGCCCCAAGGTAGCTTGTTGAGCCGTTCCCCTCACGGCAGCGGGTAGGTTCTCAGTGTCCTTACAATCCTCGAAAAATGCTCCCAGAGAGGGCTCGACGCTCCTCTCTTTTAACGCGCCTCCGGGCGCTCTGCAATCGTCACACGCACCACTACCGCCGGGGCACCTGGGAAATGGAGTCCCGGTGGCGTTGATGACACTTGTGCAGCGCGAGTGGTAGTGATAGAGCGCGCAGTCCACCCGGGTCACCAATTTTCTCACACGCACTGGGCCCTGGCGTGCATTTCAATTTCAATCAGTGATTCCCGTGAACCGGGTGAGATCCTAGCACGCTTCTATGAGTAATCAATGGTTCAGGATTACCTCTGCTTACCATGCACCTGACTTACCACAGGCACAAACTAACGATGGACCTGGAGCTAAAAGGGAAAATAGTAGACAGGACCTTAAAACATTTCTTTTACGTCCATATAATTTACCCACTTTTCTGTAAAATGACCACAGACACCTGATGAAGTTTAACACTTTATATGAAAATTCAAAAAGAAGATGCCAAGACAATAAGCGATATGCAAAACACTATGTCAAACATTAATATCAACACCAACAAGTAACTTTGCACGAAGAAAATCACGACCATTAAGATATATGGGAAGACTAGAGGTAGGGTTTGGAACAGAACTAATCACTGCAATTTTATACTAAGACAAGAGTTGTGGAGGGACCTAAAACATGTACTTATCCTTATCACTTAAGACTATTCTTACTAAGTTCACTGCAATCCACTAAAGGAAAGGGAAAAATGGGAACAAGCTATTATTTATGACAAAATCAATGAGCTCCTAAAGGAGGGGGGGAGAGAAGGAACCAAACTAAATCAGACACATATACTGGATGTTTCAACGGCAATAGAGCAATATCACAGGTAGAATGCTTTAATAGATTATACGAAAGAGAGAGAGAGAGAGAGAAAACAAGATACAGAGAATACGCAAACCTACAAACAATATTTACCTAATTCAGATTGGAGACCAACCCTGGCCACGGGTCAGTTGGGAAGACGGGGACAAGGACCCTCAGAAAAGGCACACCAGAATGCGAACAGGTACAACCCACGGACAGATCAGGACAGGATACCCCTCAGGTTCGGGTCAAAGGACTGGGCCTCCCAGGGAACGACCAACACCCACAGCTTCGGACAGCAACGCCTGCGTTACCCCTTTCTGCAAGTAATCCGCCAGAAACCCCGATTGGTTTTTCGAATCTCCCAGCAAAGTGCTTTGCCAGCACTTAGGAATTTCCACCCCTTAGGAGCTTGTGGAAAGTATGGACAAAGTGCTTCGCAGCACTTTCAGATTGAGCACCTATTGAGATCGTAGGGTCAGTGACAGGTCTGCTACTCGGACAAGTCGGACAATTTCCATAAGCTAAACTAGGGCAATTATACAGTTCTGGGGACCCTCAGACCACCCACTAATGTTGCAAGTGACAGTTTCCCATATTTTGATTGGTCAGGAGAGGTGGTGCGATCATTACCACCTCCTAAAATTCAGCTTTCCCATATTTAATATTCAGGTTTGCATACCCGCCCCCCGGGTTCACGTTCCCATCCATAGAATACAACAGAAAGTATGAGCGCATAAGACAGTTGCAACAAAGTCTGTTAATTTCAAGGTGATTGTCCACATTTTGTGCTGGGTTCTCAGGCGCATTTTGCTTCAGGAGCCAGCTGGCTTGGTTCAGCTTCTGCGCAGTCGAGTTTCTCCCAGGTCACATGGCAAAACCCAGAGGAGCTTCAAATATGGCGTAGCTTAAGCACTCCCAGCCCCCAAAGACGCGGTACATGAAAAGTAAACGAAAACAAATTAATATCACATCCAGAATGATCACACTGTATACCATGAAAAATCTTATCCAACCCTTACTTTATAATGACTATAGCATTAAAGTTTAGTGCGAAAAGATAGATAGGCTAAAGCAGCAGCAATAAGCGGAGAGCGTGGTGAGAGTCAAGCGGCCATTTTAGCAACAGTGCGCATGTGCACAGAACTCCCTCCAGAATGCGAGTGCGTCACATCACATGGGTATGACCGACGCATGCGCAGACTGAATTTCAGCGAAGCAGCCATTTTCCTTAATGCAAGCTTCGTTAATATGAAAAAGACATACAGGCAAGCATCCGGGGACACCCGCGTGTTTGGGAAAACGTGTAATAAACGACAACAATGATTTTAGTAATATTATACATTTGGCGAGGTTCTTGCACGGGGCAAGGCGCTTCACGTGCAAATCCTTGCTCCATCAATCCCCTCTTTGATGATATTTACTATCATCACTACATAATGGAAACAGATGCCAACTTTTCTCATTCATCCACATCACTCATTTCAATTTCAACGAATTTATTGTTCAGTTTTCTTTCAGCTTCTCTATGAGAGTGGTGATTTTTCGCCTTTTTGTAGATTGTATTCTTTAATTCTTCTAATTCCAGTTCATCAATATTTCTTTTCACCCCTCTCTGATTTACTGTGTATTTCTTTTTACACTTCTGACATTTGCAGCAGATAAAAATAATCAATATAATTATACCTATCACCACTATTGGCATCAGTATTTTCCACAACAGGTTTCTACCTAGGTTAGCAAACCAACTACCTATAGAGGAGAGACCACCAGTCAGTCTCGTCCAGGCACTGTCAACCTCCAATGGTTTGAGTTCTTTTTCCAAATTAGTTATGTTTTTCACATATTGCTTTAATTCGATACTTTTGTCAGGAATGTAAGTGCAACAATGTTGCGCCTTCAGCATTCTACAGACTCCGCCCTCTTTTGCTAATAGGGTGTCAAGGGCAAGACGGTTTTGTAAAACCATTGATCTGATCGCAACCATTTCAGTATTGACCAGCAGGAATCCAGCAGCAGTGTCCGTTGATAACCGGTCCACTACTGTAGACAATTTGCAGATTCTATGGGTGTTCAGAACTACCCCCATTCCAGGTATCAGTGCACTGAAAATATCACCTATAACTTCACCTACACTTTCGCGCTTACTACGCACTAAGCCATTAGTTTCTTCATTGCTTCCAGCGGCATTATTCACATGGTATATTTTCGGGAAAACAATGCCAAAGTAGCAGCTTCCATACCAGTGATCCGGCAATTTGAAATAAGCCTTGTTCCCACATATATAATATATTCCGGGAAACACAGGTTCTGACCCATTTTTGAAACCCCAACCTCCAATTACCTTGTAATTATGTTCACACTCGCTGGAACCGATGAATTCATTGTTATAGTACTCTGTCTTTTCCCTATGGATACAAAGTTTCCCCTTTCGTTCAAAATCCAGCAACAAGGCAGGATTAGCTTCACCCTGCGAGGTGTTATCCATGTGTTCAGCCCATCTAGGGACTCTATCCTTTTCGTCTTTTGCTTTCTTTTGAAACTTTTCTCTCCTTCTGTCAGCCATCTTTATGAACATCTTTTCCTGCTCTTGCAGAGAACAGGTCAGATTAGATTCTCTTGCTTCATTTAAATCTATATTACCTATAGTCAGAAAATATTCTCCCATATAACGGGTCACGTCACTTGTAGTATGTACACGGTTCAAGTGTTTTCTAACAGGAAGTTCAGAAAAAACTACGTCATCATTTGAATAATAGTATTGCAAGGTGCTTCTATAGAACAAGCTAGCTAAAATACTACAGGAAATTCCATAGGTTAACGGTAGGTGGTGGTATGTCACGCCTTCAGCTACTGAGGTAGGTAGCTTCATGCAGACATAACAGTCTTCTATTTCCATCGCTTCTACATAATGCACTAACAAGTTAGCAAAAACATTTAAATGTGTCCTGTTTTTCATTCTGTGAAAATGTAGTCCATCCTCATCTGATGCTTCTAAGTTAGGTCGTGTGTGTGTCAAGCCTCCTAGTTTGTCGCGTCTTTCTAAGCTTCGTGGTGTTTCTGCAGTCGGTACATCTCCTACGTCTCCTGCTTCGGGTTCAGTAGGGGAAAGGTTAGGATTCTTACTTATCATAAACGGTAAGAAGATTGTTAGTCCTATCCATATTACTATTAGCACAGCTACGCTACATAAGCATACTTTACAGCAAGTTTTTAGACACCCACATCTGGATCTCCCAGAGACACTCGGATCAGACATTTTAGCTTACAGGTGGCTTTCGCTGCCCCTCTTCGTTTCTTTGCACCAAAGGCTCACTTCTGGGCTTTTTTTCAAGGAGGGTCTTCGTCAGAGCTCCGATCAGCAATGGACTCGTCTTCACTGTTGCCACTGTGGTGTGGTTCGTCTATTTCTTCCAACACAAAGTAAGTCCACTCAGGGCTTCGATACCGTTTGCTCTGTTTCTTTATTCTGTCGCTCTTTCTCAGCGATTTTCCTTGGGCTGTCCTTCTTTCACTTTGAGCCCTTTTTCGGTCTTTGTCGTTTTCTCCGGCTGTCTTTAGTCTGAGCCTCAGTCTCTTTACGTATCGAGGTGCACTTCTGCCTCCTTTCCTCCCAGTAGTTGAGGAAACTTGCCCTTCTTCGTGCACTCTTTTTACTTTTTGTTGTGGCACTTCTGTTTCCCTACCTGACTGGCTAGTTCCAGGTCTTTCATCTATCTCTTCTGCCTTGTCCCTATTCTGACCCTGCTCAGATTCAAATCGCACTTTCTTTATATTTTTGGTTGCTGTTGTTTCCGTTGTCTGAGCACTTTGATCTAGTTCTATCTGTTCCTGTTCATGCTCTTCGATCCCTTCGCTTTCTTCTGCATGAACGTCAGCTCTAATTACTATCTGTCCCTTTCCAGACTCCGGAGTTCCAGGAGGAGTCTCGATGCCTTGATCTGACCCTACTTGGCCTACTTCCTGATCAGGTGTGATGTGATTCTCGTGGACCTGATCTGCTTCGTCTATTTCTAGCTCACCTGGACTATCCCACTCACTGTCTAAGTAGGAATATTTCCGGGTTCGTATTGGATCATGAACCGGGTCGTCGGCGGGATACCATTCAACGCCTTGACTTGTGCTCGGCAGCTCGATGTCAGCTAGTTCCGGACTCTCCTCTTCGGAAGCCTCATCAGCTGAGCTGCCTTCAGCTACAGTCGCGTCTTCACCAGCTACCCGCTTCGTGTGGCTGGCGTGGATCCACTTCGGTACACCAGCACACTTTACAGCAGTGGTAGTGACGAGGATCACTTGTCGTGGCTTTCCCCACCTGGGTTTCAGGCAACTGCTCCGGGTGTGTTTCTTTAACGCCACCCAATCTCCTGGTTGCAAGTTGTGTGCTGGAGTCTTTGGCCACTCGTCTTCTGTCTCTCCAATCTGCTGAGAGAGAGAACGCACTTGGTCACCCAGCTGCTTGCAGTATTCTAGCACCATATCATCAGAAATGCTTAGCAGTTTGTGTCCGGGTACCCATGCCTGCCGCATCACTCTTCCCATCAACACTTCATGGGGACTCAGGCCAGTCTTTCGGTTCGGGATACTTCTCAAACTCATCAGCACAAGGGGTAAAGCCTCTATCCAGTTCATTTTTGTGGAATCACACATTTTTCCCAACCTGGACTTCAGGGTGCCGTTTATTTGTTCCACTACTCCAGAAGCCTCTGGATGGTAGGCACAATGTAGTCTTTTCTTCATTTTGAATGCTTTACAGAGTTCTTCTAGCACATCGTTGGCAAAATGCCCACCTTGGTCCGTTTCGATAGTCTCTGGGATTCCATACCTAGGTATCAACTCCCTGAGCAATAGCTTAGCTGTAGTTAGGGCATCAATTTTCTTTGCTGGGTAAGCCTCCACCCACCTGGAGAACAGACAAACTATGACTAGGATATATCTATATCCTTTGCAATTTGGCATGGTTACAAAGTCTGCCTGCATTCTTACAAAGGGACCTACTGCCTTCCCAATTGTACTCTGTTTTACTACAGTCTTCTTTCCTGCATTAAATTGCTGACACACTAGGCACCTCTGGCAAAACCTTTCCGCCTGGTTCCTGAACTTTGAGTTACAGAACACCTGTTCAAACACCCGACACATAGCGTCTCTTCCCATATGTGTTGGTTCATGTATCATTCTGACCATGGGGTCTACCAAGCTATCAGGCAGTACAGGCACCCCAGCCGGATTTACCACCACACCATCCTCTCTCAACTTGCATTCATTTGCTGCCCACCTGCCTTTTTCTTGCCTGTCTGTTGCCTGTTGCAACTCCTTTAGTTCTTCCCACGTTGACACATTCTCAAACAACATAAGTTGGCAGCTGTTTCCACTCCACAATGCAATTTGGAGAGACATTTGATGTCGGGCACAAAACTGTGCAATTTGGTCAGCGTATCTATTACCGGCGGTCACATCATCATTTCCTGATCTGTGAGCCGCACACTTGACCACAGCCAATTCTTTGGGCAATTGGATAGCTTCCAGTAAGTTATGCACCACTTTTCCATTTCTGATAGGGGTGCCGGAGGAAGTCATGAATTCTCTTGGCAACCACAACTGGCCGAAGTCATGAACAACCCCGTAACAATACTGGCTGTCGGTGTACACAGTTATTCTTTTGTTCTTACCCCTCTTACAGGCTCTGGTTAACGCGATGAGCTCTGCCACTTGTGCAGATTTCACCTCGCTTAGGTATGATGCCTCTATGGTCTTCGTCAATGTAACCACAGCATAGGCAGCACTCAGGCCCCCATTCTCATGTCTTAAACACGAGCCATCCACGAACATTGTCTCATCCCCATCAAGTAATGCTATTTCACGAATGTCTGGACGGGGCTTTGTACTGAACTCAGTCAGATCAACGCAATTATGGTCCCCTTCTTCTTCTGATTCTACATCCAGGGGGACAGGTAACAGTGTCGCTGGGTTTAGGACATTGCACCGGGAAATGGTGACGTTTTCAGCACCAATCAGGATTCTTTCATACTTAGTCAGCCGACTAGGTGTGAGGTACTGGGTCTTAGTTCTAGTTAGCAGGATTACAACAGAATGAGGAACATATACAGTGACGTGATGTCCCATGACAATGTTCTCACTCTGTTCCAGACTGACACAAGTAGCAGCAACTGCCTTCAGACACCCCGGCAATCCAGCAGCCACCGGATCTAGGGTGGCCGAAAAATAGGCCACTGGGCGTCTAACTAATCCGTGCTCCTGAGTCAGAACTGAAAGAGCACAATTTTCTCTGGTGTCACAGAATAGTTCAAAAGATTTAGAGTAGTCCGGCATACCTAATGCAGGAGCGGTACATAGGCAATTTCTCAATGTTACCCAAGCATTCATGCTTTCACTGTCCCAGCTGACGGGGTCTTCTACTCCTTTCTTGGTCATGTTTATCAGGGGCCTGGCCAGTGCAGCAAATCCTACAATCCATTGTCTACAGTAACCCACAACTCCTAGAAACATTCTCACTTCTTTCTGAGTTTTGGGCAGTTCCATTGCTCTAATTATTTTGATTCTTTCGGTAGTTACTTTCCTGATTCCTTTTTCTATCTGGTGCCCCAGATACTTCACTGAGTTCTTACAAAACTGCAATTTGTCAGGCGACACTTTATGTCCTCCCTTTCCTAGGTGATTCAGCAAGGCAATGGTGTCAGTGACACAGTCAGTTTGGGTTTTAGATGCCACTAACAGGTCATCTATGTACTGTACCAAAATAGACTCTCTTGGCAGCACTAGGGATTCAAGGCACTTTTTCAGTATCTGGTTGAAAATCGATGGACTCTCGGTGTACCCCTGAGGGACACGATTCCAGACATAGATATGACTGTCGAATTCAAAACTGAAAAGAAATTTGCTTTCTGGATGTAATGGGATGGAAAAGAATGCGTGGCACAGATCAATGACAGTGAACCATTCTGCATTCCAGGGAATCTGATATAGTATTACTGCAGGGTTGGGTACAATAGGGCAGCAAGGTACAACAATTTGGTTTACCTTGCGCAAATCTTGCACTACCCGGTACTTCCCACTAGGCTTTTTGATCCCAATGATAGGCGAATTACAGGGACTGCTCATCACTTCTTCTATTATTTCTGCTTCGAGTAGCCGGGTAATTTCAGTCGCCACTCCTGCTTTCACTTCTGCACTCATTTTGTACTGTCTGGTTTTGGGGTATACAGCATTCGTTTTTATTGCTATTTTAACTGGGTCCACATTTGCCATCAGGCCTACATCCTTTCCTGTGAAATCCCACACTTCTGGTACTACTCTTAACTGGAGCTCTTCAGGTAAATCTTCAATTGTCAATGATTTTATATCAGCATCTTGTCTGACTAACATCAGTTTGTATAGGCCATCTTCATCGGGGGTCTGAATTTCGACACCATTTGGTGTGCAGTAGATGGTACAACGCATCTTGCACAACAAATCACGTCCTAGCAGGTTTACGGGACTGGAATCACAGACCACAAATCTGTGCATTTCCTTGAAATTTCCTATAGAAATTTCCATTGGTTCAGTTACTGGGGTACTTATTATTTGATTTGAGACTCCCACTACTTGGATTGCTTCTCCCGAGAGGGGTAGGTTAGGAACATCCACTGTTCTTACAGTAGATCTGGTAGCACCAGTGTCCAACAGAAAGGTGACATCTTTTCCTTCAACCTTTCCTTCAATGTATGGTCCAGTCTGGTCTACCGGTAAGGAGGCGCCAAGCACGCACTCCTCATCCTCCCCCCTCAGGCCCCGTCAATCTTGATCTTCACAGAGGAAGGTATCATTTAACAAATACTGTGGAATGACTGCGTTTCTTTCATTCTCGACTTCCCATGCTTCCGCCCTTTCATTCTGCTGACCCTGATTCTTAAAATTCTGTCTAGGAGCGCGAGGTACTGGGGGTAATTTTACCTGTTGCTGGTTCTTTCTCGTCCCCTCTTTCGGCACCTGTGGATTTAAACCATTTACAGGGGCATTACCGGCCTGCAGGTGTGGACACTCGTCTCTCCAATGCCCTATCTGGCCGCACCCATGGCACGGGAATTTCTTCATGGCTTCTTCTCTACTCATTTTAGTGCGGGGCTTCCCTCCTCCCCCAGCAGTGGCATTCTGAGCATTATTATCAGAAGTCAATCTACTTAACTGCTTTTCTTGCTGTGTGGCTAATTTCACCTGTGCCCACATTACCTTCTCCTTGAGGGCCTTCCTTTTGTTTTCGATTTCATCTTCGCAATATTTTGCATATTTCAGGACAGCATCTATTGGTTCTCCCTGCCAACTGATTTTATTGTCTCTAATCCATTGGGAAATGTCAGGCCTTAATCCTAGCACAAATCTGTAACTGAAATGTGTCATGTCTTTCAGGTCCACATTGTCGATACCGCTGTATGTTTTAAACACTTGCAGTAGCCTTTCATAATAGGAGTGAACAGTTTCATCACGTTCTTGGGTGGTTCTATCTATTCGGGTCCAATCTGTTTCCTTTGCGGGAACCTTTTTCTTAAGGTACTGTATGACCTGGTCATATTTCCTCATTACATCAGGTGAGGGAGCTCCGGTTTTCTCATCTCTGGGATATTCATCATTAGGCCAGTCAATTTCTATTTTACATTCGGTCCATAGATCTACAGGGACCACAATGTCGAAAAACCCATCCAGGTCTTTCAGCAGACATTTCTGAACTTTTATGAAGCGTTCTACCTGCCTGTACCAGTCAACTGGCTTCTCCCGTAATTTCGGGAAGTCATTTGTAAATGACACAATATCCTGTCGGGACCAAGGGACATGGACATATTTTCCTCCCGGGACCTCCCTCATGGGGCACAATTTTTCTGTTGGTGTTACTTCCTTTAATACGAATTCTGAAGTCACTGACCCAGCCCTGCTGCTTTCCTTTTTCTTTGCCCACCGGGTTCTCCATTTCCCCACTTCGCCCCACTTCTGCAGGAGTTTTAACAATTCTTTTACCTGGATCTGTTTTCCCATTACATTCAGGCTTTCTAAATCTTTGTCTGAAAAATCCACTCTGTAAGGTTTCTGAAGGATTTTGGAGCGACTAACATCTATTCCCATTTCTTCTGCTGTATCCATTATCTTTTCATGGAGCGACCTAGCACTCCGGGTCAGATTTTTACTGATAAATAGCAACTCTTCTTCGTTATACGAGCTTAGGCGCTCAACTCCTACGTTTCCAGCCATCATTTCTTCTATTTCTATTCTCAATTTATATATTTCCAATGCTTTAGGTTGTGGAGTGGCCTCCTTCTCTAGCTCCTTTGTCCATCTGTCCAATTCTTCAGGGGAAACTAAAGTGGCACTCCTAACTCCCGTTGCACTTTCAATTCCCACCTCCTTTGGTCTGGGCTGACTTCTTGTCCCTATTACACTGGCCCTTGATTCCCTTATGGGCAGATCCATCAAACTTCCAGATTCACACTCACTCTCTTGATCCTCATCTATGAATATCTCCTTCCTCAAGGTCGGGATGCTAGAAGTAGGCAGCATCGAGGGGAGAACAGGAGGCTGGGGACTGGTCATGTCATTTCTATACAGTGGAATAGCTGGACCAATAGTTACTGGAATAGTCAAGGAATCAGGATGGGGCTGCATTTGGGTAATGGTTCGAATTAACTCATCTCGCTGTTTAGTCAGGACCTCTCCCTCTTTTTCTCCTAATACCTTTCCAGTATTTTTGTCATGCAATACCTGGGGTACTAAGGACGGATAAATATTCGGAGCGGTCGGAGTGACCAGTCGCGGAGGATCTTCTCCGAATGGCTGATAATTCGGGACTGTGGGTTTGGGTCTGCAAAACCCGTCCCTTTCACTGGTTTTACTGTCTGTCCCTGCTCTATCTGTATCACTATCCCTCCTACATCTGGGATAATTTGCAAAGGGATTTCGAGAGGGCACAGGTTCTGAGTCTGCATCATAGGGAGGTGGATTTTTCATTAACAAATCTTCCAAGTGTTCATCATCTAAGTCCCCCATAGGAGCTAGGTGATGGGTTTTTTCTTTGCATTTTCCTTTCCTTTCCTCAGCCACCCCCATCATAGGGAACAGCCCTTCAGTTATCATAGACTGCCTCCACTGTTTCATTTTCTGCTCTTTAGTTGGCGTTGGAAGCTTAGGATACCATTTCCTCACTCCCTTATCCATCCTGGGTTTATCTCGCTCTGCAGCCTCAATCTCCCATTCCTCCAGAGCTTCGTACTGGGTCAACCTAGGTCTAGGGTGTAAGTCATTCATACGGGTCCTTAAGTTAAACAGGATCCGACCATTAAAAGTACCTTCAACAGGGAATGCTAGAACTCCGTCATCTGCAGTATATTTTGCCCAATTTTCTAACCATACACAAGTGTGATACCCTTTCTCAAACATCATGAAAGAAGCAGGGGTATTCGGCGGGGGAATGAGCACACCCTCCCTCGTTCTAATGGGCTTGTCGGTTTTAAAAAAATTCTTTATTTTGTCAGAAAATGACAATTTCCTCTTTATTCCGTACATCATGTGTGGTCTACCTCGCATAAGCTGATCCTTATAAAATCCTAGGTACTTTGGATTCGGTATAAAATCTGGATACCACATATAATCTTCGGGACTCTCTTCGAACTCGGCTTGATTAATTTTGTTTACCTTTGTGCTTCCAATGCTAGCGCGACTTTTATTTCGCACTACCCAATCAGGTCAGAGAATACAAAAAAATTCTTAGCCAATGGGTGCGCGGCCTTTTCGCGAGACAGAGTCTCACTCTGCGGCACTCACCCCTCCTTCACAAATTCAGCTTCACTACACGCCCGCTGTCTTGACCAATACCAGCGCGGCACGGAGTGACGTCAGAGCAGCTCTCCGACTGTCTCCCTCCTTTACAAGGTAACGGAAACTTTTAACTTTTCCTAAAGTGCAAATGCAAAACTTAGTTACTAACACACAACGTCTGCCACTATGTCTGAGTGTTCTAAAAAGATAGAAAAACTTCCTTTCACTGCAAGTAAACCACTTCTGTCTACTTCTCATTCACTCTGGGTAGACTTCTTTGCCTGACCTCACACTCAAGTAATATAGAACCCGTTATTCTTCCGACTCATCCGCTGTCGTCAGGGATATGTACTGAGCCGGGATTTCACCAGTGAACTATTTTACTTACCAGACAAGCCTCGGAGACCCTACTACTCCTTCCGTATGCGACCCTTACTAGGTGATATCGCAATGAAAGTTTTATACCGGACTCGTAGCTATCAATTATTCAGATATAACAAAAGATCCTAATTAGTGCTTCCAGTTATTCATTTAACCCTGCACTAATGATTCAGACCCTAGTGACTTCAACAGCTAACCGGATTCTGCTCACCGTTAGCTAAAATACTTCCCCGGGGATTCGGACTACACTGAACATTCACAAACAATTCTGGGTTAATTCAACATTTATAGCAGCAATGTAAAAATCATATACATTTACATATAAATCCTTAAAATATTTCAAAAATTTCAAACAATATAGTAGAAAATCAGCAGCACATTATATTTTCACGGTTTGTTTCTTAACTTTCCCTGTCTACCTAATCTAACTAGTCCAAACCATCCTCTGGCTGCCAGAAAATTACTGATAGAGCGCGCAGTCCACCCGGGTCACCAATTTTCTCACACGCACTGGGCCCTGGCGTGCATTTCAATTTCAATCAGTGATTCCCGTGAACCGGGTGAGATCCTAGCACGCTTCTATGAGTAATCAATGGTTCAGGATTACCTCTGCTTACCATGCACCTGACTTACCACAGGCACAAACTAACGATGGACCTGGAGCTAAAAGGGAAAATAGTAGACAGGACCTTAAAACATTTCTTTTACGTCCATATAATTTACCCACTTTTCTGTAAAATGACCACAGACACCTGATGAAGTTTAACACTTTATATGAAAATTCAAAAAGAAGATGCCAAGACAATAAGCGATATGCAAAACACTATGTCAAACATTAATATCAACACCAACAAGTAACTTTGCACGAAGAAAATCACGACCATTAAGATATATGGGAAGACTAGAGGTAGGGTTTGGAACAGAACTAATCACTGCAATTTTATACTAAGACAAGAGTTGTGGAGGGACCTAAAACATGTACTTATCCTTATCACTTAAGACTATTCTTACTAAGTTCACTGCAATCCACTAAAGGAAAGGGAAAAATGGGAACAAGCTATTATTTATGACAAAATCAATGAGCTCCTAAAGGAGGGGGGGAGAGAAGGAACCAAACTAAATCAGACACATATACTGGATGTTTCAACGGCAATAGAGCAATATCACAGGTAGAATGCTTTAATAGATTATACGAAAGAGAGAGAGAGAGAGAGAAAACAAGATACAGAGAATACGCAAACCTACAAACAATATTTACCTAATTCAGATTGGAGACCAACCCTGGCCACGGGTCAGTTGGGAAGACGGGGACAAGGACCCTCAGAAAAGGCACACCAGAATGCGAACAGGTACAACCCACGGACAGATCAGGACAGGATACCCCTCAGGTTCGGGTCAAAGGACTGGGCCTCCCAGGGAACGACCAACACCCACAGCTTCGGACAGCAACGCCTGCGTTACCCCTTTCTGCAAGTAATCCGCCAGAAACCCCGATTGGTTTTTCGAATCTCCCAGCAAAGTGCTTTGCCAGCACTTAGGAATTTCCACCCCTTAGGAGCTTGTGGAAAGTATGGACAAAGTGCTTCGCAGCACTTTCAGATTGAGCACCTATTGAGATCGTAGGGTCAGTGACAGGTCTGCTACTCGGACAAGTCGGACAATTTCCATAAGCTAAACTAGGGCAATTATACAGTTCTGGGGACCCTCAGACCACCCACTAATGTTGCAAGTGACAGTTTCCCATATTTTGATTGGTCAGGAGAGGTGGTGCGATCATTACCACCTCCTAAAATTCAGCTTTCCCATATTTAATATTCAGGTTTGCATACCCGCCCCCCGGGTTCACGTTCCCATCCATAGAATACAACAGAAAGTATGAGCGCATAAGACAGTTGCAACAAAGTCTGTTAATTTCAAGGTGATTGTCCACATTTTGTGCTGGGTTCTCAGGCGCATTTTGCTTCAGGAGCCAGCTGGCTTGGTTCAGCTTCTGCGCAGTCGAGTTTCTCCCAGGTCACATGGCAAAACCCAGAGGAGCTTCAAATATGGCGTAGCTTAAGCACTCCCAGCCCCCAAAGACGCGGTACATGAAAAGTAAACGAAAACAAATTAATATCACATCCAGAATGATCACACTGTATACCATGAAAAATCTTATCCAACCCTTACTTTATAATGACTATAGCATTAAAGTTTAGTGCGAAAAGATAGATAGGCTAAAGCAGCAGCAATAAGCGGAGAGCGTGGTGAGAGTCAAGCGGCCATTTTAGCAACAGTGCGCATGTGCACAGAACTCCCTCCAGAATGCGAGTGCGTCACATCACATGGGTATGACCGACGCATGCGCAGACTGAATTTCAGCGAAGCAGCCATTTTCCTTAATGCAAGCTTCGTTAATATGAAAAAGACATACAGGCAAGCATCCGGGGACACCCGCGTGTTTGGGAAAACGTGTAATAAACGACAACAATGATTTTAGTAATATTATACATTTGGCGAGGTTCTTGCACGGGGCAAGGCGCTTCACGTGCAAATCCTTGCTCCATCAGTAGCAGCCCCAAGGTAGCCTGTTGAACCGTTCCCCTCACGGCAGCGGGTAGGTTCTCAGTGTCCTTACAATCCTCGAAAAATGCTCCCAGAGAGGGCTCGACGCTCCTCTCTTTTAACGTGCCTCCGGGCGCTCTGCAATCGTCACACGCGCCACTACTGCCAGGGCACCTGGGAAATGGAGTCCCGGCCGCGTCAATGACACTTGTGCAGCGCGAGTGGTAGCAGCCCCAAGGTAGCCTGTTGTGCCGTTCCCCTCATGGCAGCGGGTAGGTTCTCAGTGTCCTTACAATCCTCGAGAAATGGCAACAATGTAACCCCCACAGGAGTCACACGACGTTGAGGCAAAGTTATCTCAAAGGTTCGGCGTCGACCGCGAGGAGCGCTACGTCGAGCCCGGAGTCGAAACAGACCCCAACAACACAGTACCTTGGAAAATGAAGAAACGATGATCTACGGCGTTGAGATGTATTGCGTCGACTCTTCGGCGTCGATCGAGCCTTGGAGTCGGAGCGACCTGCAGCGGCATCGACAGGTGTCAGACTGGAGCAGCACTCACAGTGGCAAAGCAGGATATGGCGTCTGCGTCGATGTCATTGTTGCAAGAGTGAGCAGCGTTCACGGCGTCGAGAAGGGCTGCGGCTTTGAGGCGATCAGCGGCGGCGTCGACACAGGGTCACTTGGAGCTGGAGCCGAACTCGCTACTCACTGGCGTCGCTACTGGCGTCGATTGGGCCGGCTGCCGGCCTCGAAGGTGCGGGACACTGGAGCCGTTACTCACAATGTCGAGCTAGGTTCGGCGGCGTCCGTTGACGTTGAGATTGCTGATTTCTTTAGAATACTGGAAACACCACGCTCCAGTTCAAGTAGATGACGAAGTCCTTTAGCCATGTGACTTCAGCAGGAGACTGGCACTCTTCCAGTCCTTGGAGATCTTCTTGGCAAAGCTTGAGAGTACACACTCAGTTCCTCTCTCCTTGTTCCTGCAGGATTCCCCCCAGCAAACAGCACTCTGGCAGAAGGGGTAGGCAAGTACTTGGATCAGCAGGGGTCCTTCTCTTATACCCCTTTTCTGCTTTGATCTCTTTGTCCATGCAGGGGAATTTCCCCCCATCCTGGGTTTGTTGTGGGTGTTGCCAGGCCGAGGCACCTGGCCTATTCACTGTGCAGGGCAGGGTCTTCAGCCGCCCAGCAGGAGGTGGAGCCAGTATTGTCACTGGCAGGGGCAGGGCCATCAGTCGCCCGGCAGGAGGTGGAGCCAGTATTGTGTCAGGCAGGGCAGGCTATCAGGAACTACTCTTCTCTCTTCTCTCACTCTAAACGCAAATGCCTCATTCACCCCACACTGACTCATTCAGACCTCTGGAGCCACCCAGCTCCTGTCACACACACCAAACCAGCAGAGACCGGTAAGTAGTTAGACAAGAAACTAGTCACTTTCTAAAAGTGCTAGTTTCAAACTCAGAATCTAAAAACCATCCATCCTAAAGGATGTGTTATTAAATTCTGAGTTCAGGGATACTAAACTCGACTTTCCACCATGCTCTCTGAGTCTGTTAGGATTATATAGTGTAATAATTCCAGCAGCCCAGTCTGGCCTAAGGAGAGCAGGTAGCCTTACAATAGTGAAAAACGAAAATGGCTGTAATTCACTATTAGGACATGCCACACACATCAGGGCTTGTCCTACCTTACGCTTACAATGCACCCTGCCCTTGGGCCTACCATAGGGGTGACTAACATGAAGTTAAGGGAAGGTTTTAGGGATTGGCAAGTAGGTGTACTTGCGCAGTCAGCATGGCAGTAGCAGACTGCATGCAGGTTCTGCAATGGCAGACCTTAGACATATTCTACTAGGCCGCTTCTGTGGGTGGCACAACCAGTGCTGCAAGCCCACCAGTAGCATTTGTATTTACAAGCCCTGGCACTCCTGGTGCACTATACTAGGGACTGACAGTAAACCAAATAAGCCAAACATGGAATCCAATTAATGTATCAATTTAACATAGGGAGCACTTGCACTATGGCACTGATCAGCAGTGGCACAGTGCCCAAAGCAATATTCCAGCAAAACATCATAAACAGAGGAGGCAATGTAGTGTAGTTCCTAGTTTCCCACTAGGCCCTGCGCATTGGAATAACATAAACAGTAGTATCGACGTGGAACTACGGATATTCCAGGCCTCCACTGACTATGCTAAACTTAATTGGGTTGTGTTACCAACTAGCTCAGAGGTCACTGGAAACTTTCTTCTCTGCATAGGAAGTGATCAGCTTCCCTGGCACAGACAAGAAGGGATTCAGTTTTCCAACAACCGTGCAACATGACAACTTTGCTCCTCAGATCAAGAGTCAATCTCTAGGGTCGTGTGAAACAATAGACATAGATTTCACTCAGTCAGTCTAGTGCAGTTTACTTTCACGGTATGTAGAGAATAGAGAGACGGGCGTGTATCAATAAAGGTTAACATTTATTGAACAGTCTTTCTTCTCGTACAAGAGAAATGTATTATAACAACTGCAATAACTGTTATTATAAAAAGTACGTACAGTAAGATAAGTATTGCGAAATAGAACTGTAAAAGCATTGATATGGTTTCTTAGCCATACAATGGTTAAAAGTAATAAAACATATATACAGTCATATATACATTAGGCTAACATACTCAACTGGTGCTTCTAACTAAGCCTACCCCAGTGTGCCTGACCTAAGCCTAACACGTGAGAAGGGGAGTAAGTAAGTAGCTTAAGTTAAGTTGGTTTTGCCAAGGTTTGTTTCAAGAATTCTCGTCTAAGGGTTTAGTCAACACCATACCTCTGAATAGAATGATGGAGGATTGGTATCTCTTTCAGGGGTCTCTCTCGATATCCCAGTCACCTGCGAGGGTAAACCGGAAGCGCCGGGACTGGATTTCTCTGCTCGAGAAAGGCAGCGGCTTCTCTCAGCGCGTCGAGGAAGGAGGCGGGGGACAGCGTCCGCGGGCAGCTGGGCTGGATGTCTTCGCAGAGGACGGCTGCTCGGCTCCTCAAGCGTACTGCACCATAGGTCGCGCTTTAGCGGCGATAATGGTAATCAGTAGCTTCACCACCACAGGATAGCAGGCTGCAGCGACAGAGTGCTAGTTTTTACCAACACAGGGTCATGCAGGCAGCTGGCATCAGCAACAGGTTCTCGCTCATTGCTTAAGGCAACGTTGGTAATATTTATACCTGACAGGTGCCGGGTTTGACGCAAGTTTGCTGGACATAAGACGTCAATTAAAGATGTCACTAGGAAGTGATAGTTATCAGTTGCTCATTAGAGTTCCATTACTAATCAAAACATAGCAAGCGGGGATTTCCAGGTTTGCTAAGTTTTTATCTTGTTGAAGAACTCGGAGTGTTATCTAGGAATATCAGATAGTGACTGCTGCTCTGTCATTGCACTAATTGGTCGCAAAGGAAGTAGCAGAGAGTCATGCTGGAATGTGGCTCTGTTCGTGTGAGGCCAGAGATGACTTTTCAGAAAATCGCACTTGAACGGTTATGCCAATATAGGGAATAAATGGGTTTATAGCCGAATAGGGGCATAAGGTCACAGTATCGATCAGGAACCTAGATAAGCACGCAAAACCCACTCCACGGGTAATGTCCATCAAAATTACTAAAACTAAGCAATTAGATGCATGTGTAACATTGCCCACCCCAAAATACATAAATGCATTCGAAATAGGCGTACTTGTAATACATGGAATTTAGGTACTGTACGTTTTTTAAAAGCATAGTAATCATTCAAAAATTATTGCATATGAACTCAATGAACGATTATGCACAGAGAATTACACATGAAGTATCTCTGACAGAAGAAATGCGAGATAAATCATCACATAAAAATGCATTGTAAAAACATGTGTGCTAGAGGCTGGTGTTATGTTGTTATGTCTCTAGATGTGTTTAGAAATAGAAGTGTGAAGCTTCTGTTCTCTAAGAATAGTATTTACGTTAAGCAAAGAATTGTTTGTGCCAAAAAGGGTCAATATTAAAAAAATTGTCCAATTCAAAGAAAATAGATTTCCAAAGCTCCTGGCAGTTTTTGTTGATCAAAACTGAAGGCCGAATTCAGAGTTCATGGGAACGCTGTGTGTCGGAAAGCTTCTCAAAAGTTATTGTTTCTCTATGGGTGAGAACATCGTATCAGACAGGCTCGCAAAGAATTGGTCTACAAATTCAGGTGATAGTTCAACCAAATTAGATAGCGCTGTAACTTGGCAGGTGTGAGAATGATTGCTGTCATCGAAGGCAGGACCAGCAATGCTCACAGAACGTTGTACCTGGGTGATGTTGCTTTTGTCACTCGCTCCACTGTTACCACTTGGCTGTAGTACAGGAGTCTCCACAAATGCCGTCATCAGGATTGGTAGCCGCTGGGGACAACACAATGCGTGAGCCGTTATTTGACTGAGCAAAGTATCGACGTCCATTGGTACTGCTGATGGAAGTGAAAGACAGATGTCCAACACGCATTCATCTCCGCAAAGCATACACCGTAGCACAGGTAAAATGCAATTTTGCCATATCGGTCTTAATGAAAGGAACCAGGTCATGTTTAGATCTCTCAGCCTGGCCAATCCGAGGACGTTAGTTATCCTGTCCCTGTAGCGCATTGCTAGGATTGTCTCTTCCATTCCCATGGGAGCTATGTCTGAGCCGAGGCTTGCCATAACGTAGCAGGATGGTCAAAAATAGAATCCCTGCAACGAGTCCCAAAAATAGTGGAATGCCGCCAAAGATGGAGTGCACAAAATTAGGAAAGATTGCCAAAATTGCCTGGAAGGGTGTTAGCAGTCCTGTAAAGACTGTCTTAAATATGCCTGGGATGCTTGTTGCACTAGACATGTTAAGGAGTTGGCTGCACATTTCTACGAAATGCACGGGGCAATTTGTTGATAAAAGGTCATGAATTTCAGTAGCTGTCCTTGCAACTAGAAGATCATACGTCTCTTTAGATGACGTTATAGGCACTGTTGTCTGTAAAAGTACAGATTTAACTTTGCTTAATGTATCAATTCGTATAGAATAGAGATTCAGACGAGGCCAGAGGGGAGTCACTATGTCAGGAGGCCCGCTCGGGAACAATGCTTGCATACAGCATTTGACCGTGGATGTTACTTGTACTAGATAACTTGTCCCTGGCGCGAGGCCACAGCACCTGTGATCCGTTCTTAGAATGTAACTCCCGTTCGAAAGTTGCATAAAGAAGGGCTCTATCTGAGTTGCAGGTGTGACTAGCTGGTGGCATGAAAGGTTGTTTGAATTTCCATCACATGCTCCGTGTAAATTAATACCCTGACACAAAAGTATACCGCTTAGTGAATGTTTACAGTTCTCACCACTAAGAAATACATTTTTGTCGCTGTCACTATAGCAAGAATGAGTATATGGTAATTTCCATATAGATTTTACATATCCTTTACCCAATTGTTCATACTGGCCAGCAGGTATGTATTCAAGGCACTTTTTAAATCGGAAAGTTGTTATCGGAATTGTGATAATCCCGTGTATTATCCATTCAATGACAGGACTCTCTGACATTGTCAATGGTAATCTCTCGAGTCTTTCGATGCTCAGGATTGTATAGTCTGCTCCTTTCTGTGCCAAACTGATCTGTTTATCAGTAAGGTTAAAACTGGAAAATAATGACGTTGTGTTGATTAAACGCCAAGGCACATAGCCTGAACGAAGGTTTTGCAGCGTCCAGCCTAGTTCTATAATAGAGCGTAGTTGAGACTGGCCATGTTGTAACATTAGCAAATCTCTGTCTATCACATCAAAGGCAGAGGATACAATATTGTCCAAAGAATATATTCTGGAAGACAGAGTCGTTAACCCATTGTCTACCACAGAAAGTGATTTCTCCAAATTAATACGATCAATTTCTCGTATTTTTTTCAGCAGTTTCAATTTGCTTTACTTTCCAAGCCTCGTTGTAAGCAGCATAGATGCTGGTCGCTATGAAACGCTTTTGACGCTGTTTGCGTGGTCCAAGAATGAAATCGCGCAAATCAGCACCATCTTTTAATAAAGACAAGTGTTGCTTAATTTCAGCCAGTGTGGATGTAGCTAGCCATTCTAGGCAGAGTTTCCCTACACTGTATGTTGTTATAATCCCTGGATGTTGTCTCTGGGAGTATCTATGGGTCTAATCTGGTCAATTTTAACCCCTGTGTTTTATTCAGGAACCTATCTTGACAGCTATTTGTGTCTGTAGGCCAGATTAACCACTTTTTCCAATCAGGATGTGTTCTGTTGAAATGTAAAATTCGTGACACGCCTAACTCAATATCAGCGGTTACATTTTCAGGTATTGGCTTTGGTATAGATGGTGTTTTAAGGTCTTTGATCTTAGCTAGGCCAAGACAAGATGTTTGGTGTACTGTGTCATTCAAAAATAACATTTGTTCTGGTATTATGCAGGTTCTAAATAGTGCTTCTATGCCTTGCACCTGCCAATCTTTTGTACCCCAAATTGTTTTCGTTTCAATATTATTTTTCCAATAATCAAAACCAAATGTCATCATTTTGTCATAAAATGCTTCTGAATATATCAATTTAGAATTTGTCAGCATTGTTTTCATTCCTGTTTGATCTAACAGTTTGTAATAAAACGTTTCTGCATCACTGGTGTTAAACCCTGAAAAATATTTGAATTTCTCAAAAAATGCTTTAGAACTGCTTTTAGGTGGTGTAGAACAATGTTCCCATTGATTATACATAAAAACATTTCTAGGCTGTGCAGATTTATGCAAGTAATGATCCCCATAGTGGGTGTAACAGAATAACTGCTCATAACTAGATGAACCTTGTAAATAATCATGATCTGTGAATCTAGCTGACATTACTAAATCAGACATCATGTCATTAATACTGTTAAAGTCCCAATCATCAGAGAATGTACTTGGTGTCACAAAGTCACTTAAGGAAACATTTAGTTGATGAGGATACTTCAGGATTTCGACCGGACCATAGATCTCATAGTCTGTTTTCTCCCATACTACCCCACCAGGTATTGGAATTGCTGTGACATTTACTGTTGACAGTTCTCTTTTCTTCACGTGGGATGATCTGTGTGGTTTCAGGACTAGGTTGATGTTCTGACTTGCTGTGTCCATTGTAATATATTTTCCTTCAATGAATTTTCCCAAACACAGTACCATGATGAGCCAAAGCAGGAGGAAAAATACACCTAGACCGAACCAGAACTCTAGCCAAGGCGAAACAAGGTAGATTTTCTTCAGTTGATGAAAGAGTTCCGTTGCTTTTTCTTTAAAAGACTTTTTTGTTTCTGGCATCACTTCGGGGTCGTTTAAATCTTCAGAGAAGTTGATGAAATAACCAGAGGCAGTTCTGTCAATTGATGGGATTGTTCTTTCAATCTGTCTCTCGGTAGCACTTTCTGATGCTACATCATTGTAGACTGGTGTTGTTTCTTGACGAACTGTTTCAATCTGTGTTTCAAGAGGCACGAGTTCCATGGCATTATTGCATAGTCCTTCATTGTGCACTGCAGGCTGATCGAATGTGATTAGTCTTTCAGTTTGAACCTCTTGGATTGTTGCAAGTTTGGGTATTCTGTTGTTTCTTGGGAGTCCACTGGGCCTACTGTTGATTATAGGCCACATGCTTGTGGTTTTACCAGATCGATGGATACGATTCTGTTCTCCTTTTTACCAGCAAGGGGCGGTAGCACGACTGATCTTGTTCCGGTGACTGCCAAGACAGGTACTGCTTTTCTGTAAGAAGGCCCAAATTCCTTCTTAACCGCGATCTTTTCTCTGACTAGATCCCCAATCTTTGGAATCCAGACAGGCCTTGCTGGGGCTGTTGCGGGTGGTGCCTCGTCAGTGGTACTTGGCTGTTGCTTTAACTTTATGTTGCTTAATGATTTTCTTGTTTCATTCAGTTCCTGTAAAACAGCCAAACGATCCTTTACATCAAAGTGCTTTGTTTCTTCTTGTACCACTGACATCTGACTATCGAGGTCCTGAACGTTCATTCTAATTCCGAACAATAGTTCGTATGGGCTGAAACCTTTTAGAGAATTTCTTGGCATGTTGTTAAGACTAGTCTGGACACTTATTAAATGTTTGACCCACCCAGCGCCTGAACCTAATACCTTCGCTGTTATAGATTGCTTTATGTCACGGTTTTTTCTTTCTACCACACTATTCCCTTCGGGATGCGACGGACAAGAATACCGCAACCCAATTCCCATGCTAGCCATGGCCTCCTTATAAGCTCGAGAGCTGAAAGCAGGACCCTGGTCAGAATGGAACGTGGTAATTGCGTATGTGCCGATAAAGACTCGCAAATCTTTTATAACAGTTCTAGCGTCAGCCGAGCGCTGGGGCCACATCCATATGAACCTCGTACAGGAATCCACTGCTACCATGATATATCTATAGTTACCGTCCCTTTGTAGGGGACCACAGTGGTCCAGATAAACGCATGCAAATGGTTTATCCGAGATGAGAAGGGGTGTCTGCGCTGGTCGTTTCACTGTTGATACTTTTATCCTTTGGCATATGTCGCATTCTAATACATACTTTTTAGTTTGTATTCTCAAACGAGGCCACCAATATCTCTGTTTTAATAGTGATACTGTTGCGGTAACGCCAGCGTGTGCAGAAGCAAGCCCTTCGTGTGCCGCTTTGATTAGTCCTAGTCTGTGTTCCCTGTTTGGAATTACTCTATCCCCCACTCCAGGGATTCGAGCAAAAGGAACATTATTAGTATCCGTTAAGTACAAGTACTTCATAGGAAAGCCTTTTGGGAGTGTTTTCTTATCATTTTTTACTGACGTACTGACAGCTTGTAGTATATTGCTGTCTATTTTTGTTTGTGACCGAGTTATCGCAGCTACGGAAGCCGTTTGCACAGCTGCCTTCGCGGCTTCATCAGCCAATGAATTCCCTGCAACGTGAACGCCATCACGTTGATGACTCAGTGTATGTATCACGTGAGTCTTTTGTAGTTCTTTCTGTAAAAGAACTACCTGTTCCCAAAGCATTTTATGCTTTATTGTGCCACCTTTTGCATCTTTGAAACCATTTTCCACCCAATTCTGCAAGTATTCATTATAAGATTGTACGCAATAAAAGGAATCGCACACTATTAGTGTGGGGAATTCGCGATCGGTATTTTCTAGCGCCATCTTAAATGCTACTAATTCAGCTCGTTGAGCCGAGCAATCTCCTAGAGATTGTGTTTTAGTGACCAATGGTCTAAATTTTCCTTTGTGCCAGCGACCTTTAACAATCGCGCACGCAGCACTGTAAGCTTGCTTACCCCCACCTGAGGGTTTTGCTGATCCGTCAGTATATATAATACTTCCGTATTCTTCGAGAGGCAGGATTTCAATTGGCAGAGGACATTCGTATTCATATTGTAAAAATTCCTGTGTTTTTAAGTTAGGATCAAATTCGTAAACTACGTCTGTTGCAGCAAGAGAATTAACCCACTGAATCCATCTCGGATGCAAAGCTTTAGCATTAGGAATGCTTGCTTTAGTTACCGCTTCTAAAGCCGGTATAGGAGTTACGATTATTATTCGTTTACCTTGTGCCAGGGGCCTTTCTTTCGCTACAGCAGTCTGAACCGCAGTTAGAATTTTCTCCGTTGAACTGAATTTTATTTCAGCCTTTGTGTACAAATGTGATTTGTAAGCTATTGGTACCTTTTCTCCCTCATTAGAGGTTAGGTATGTAAATCCGCATCTTCCTGGGATGACTCGGATTACGAGATCACGTGTGTTGTCACGTGTGTCTAATTTTGTTTTTGCTAACATGTCTGTTTGCAATGATCTCAAAATTTCTGTGTGTTTTTGAGTCCAATTGATTTGTTTAAAATCAGGTTTTATTAGTTCGTAGAGAGGTTTAACCCTCTCTGCGTAATTTAGAATGTAAGTTCTTCCGAAATTCAGAAAACCTAGAATGGATTGTAAATTCTTCAGAGTTTTTGGAGCTTGGAGTACAGCGCACTTCTCTAAGAAGTTGTCCGCTAGGCTAATCCCTTCACTTGATAATTCGTACCCTAAGAATAGTACTGTCAGATGGGCAATTCGAGACTTTTTAAAGTTGAATTTGTAACCCTCTGCTGCGAACCCAAGTATGATGGTGTTCACTCTTTTCAAGTGAGTATCCAAGTCGTCATCTGTGAGATAAATATCATCTACGTAAGATAATGCTTCATCATCATAGATTTGTAGTAACTGTTACCCTAGCTGAGAATAGTCCTGGGCTGTTCTTGAACCCCTGTGGGAGTCGACAGAATTTTTTCTGCGACCCAAATGCGGAGAAAGCGGTCAAATATCTGCTTTCTGGTGCAATGTTTTGACAAAAGAAACCATTAGAAATGTCTAATGTCGTTTTATATTTTTTCCTAACTATATTATTCATTAGGGCTGCACTATGCGAGTTTTGTACTGCAAAAGTTTTGCAACATGTATTAAGATGTCTGTAGTCCAAAACTAGACGATATGAATTGTCTGGCTTGGAGACAGGAAACAAAGGATTGTTCATTTGAGAGGTGCATGTTTCAATCACCCCCTGGTACTCAAGTTGATCTAAGATCTCTCTGACCTGTTTTTTAGCTTCTTGCTTTATGGGATACTGCCGTTGGGCAGTTGGTTCACTTTTTAGTTGGATTTTGTGAGGCGGAGAATCCTCATCCCATCCTACATGATTTTTATATAATGCAGGTGCCTGGGCTACTGCCCATTTCCTTGCATAGGTATATTTTTGTGAATCGGAATGTGATTCGAGAAGGCAGGCATAATCACTTCTTCGCCACGAGGGCACTCCCTGACAAACTCCGGGGGCAAATCTTTTTCAGCTAACAGAATATCATAGCCTTTTGAGAGCTTATCCCAAAATAGACCCTTAATTTTCCTAGTCTTATCACCCTCCATACGCAATGTTATTTCGTATATTTTATGGGGCTCGCTAAGTCTGGTGTCGGCAGTTTCAACCTGAATGTATTCATTCGTGTCCACTGTCTCCAGATGACTCATCAAGTTCTTGCGCGCTATACTGATTTCTGCTGCACTGTCCAACATTGTCAATGCCCACTCCCCGTTTTTCAACTGTGTCCTCAGTATTCTCGGCATGGTTGATTACTCTAATACTGGCTACCTTCTTTTTTAGGAAATTGAGATTTCTTATTTTGAGCAGGTTCCTTGTCTTTGGACTTGGTGTGCTCTCCTGGGTCTGACCGTCCTCTTCTTTCCGAATTCTGTGGAAGAGATCGAGAGGGACGTGTATCAATACTTTGATATCTATCAGGTTTTTTTATATTATCCCTATTTCTAAGGTTATATCTTTTCTCAGAGGGCTCCCTCTGGGGAGACTGGCGTTCTCAAGTCGGAGTTCTTTCCCTCCGTCGAGAAGACCTTCCTCTGGACTGGAAAACTTTTTCCTTGGGAGTGGATTGTTTATTTCCATCCCAGCTCTTTTTAGGAGTGTTTAAATTATTTTTAATAAATAATTTTTCAGGACTTTCGAGCAGTTGGGGCTTTACTGGTTTTCCACCCAAGCTGTCTCTACCTAATTCTTCATAGCATTTCTCTATGATTTTTGCAAGCTCAACAGGATCTTTTATATCTGTTTCCCTCAACTTCTGGCGAATTGCCACAGATGCTGCTTCTCCCTTTACGTTGGCTAGTAATATAGCCGTGACCTGCTTGAAATCTTTCAGTAATTTCATACCCAGATTTAAAGCGGGCTCTGGACCGAATTCATTTTGAATCTGTTTTAGCACTTCTGGTATTACCGCCATAGACGGAACACCGTGTGTTTTTGTGTAAATGGAAGCAAAGACTGTACCCCAAGTGTCACAGTCCTCCACGTGTGGTGCGATTCCCATAGGAAGGCAGATGGTCAAGATTCTGTGTTTCTCTATAGGGGTAGTATCAGGAAATACTGCCTCTATTTGAGTGATTTTCTGGGCTAACCAGAAAGGAATTTGTTCCCGTTTTACGGGTGTTTTACCAAGACATGACTGTATGTTCTGTGGTGTAATTTTATTTGTGTTCCCCTGATGAGGGGTTAGCTGTGGTGTATTAACAGCTGGCTGGATTGTAGCAATCCGCATTACATATTGGACTAATTGCCTATGTATTTTTATTAATGTGTTTAGCTGTGCTAACAGCTCTTCTCTTGACATTCTTGCAATGTCAGGATGTGGTGTGTAGCTGGCTAGAACCGGCCACGTGGCTCCTGGTCTACCTAGTGGACCGAGCCTGGTTATGTGATTATTGTGTTTTAGGGCGCCATTAAACCAGAGCAGGTGCTCTTGAAATTTAAGTGGGATTTCAATCTCCTCGAAAGGAGCGTACTCTCCCGGAGGTTCCTCTATTTTGTAATAGTGAAACTCTTGTGTTGCAGCGTTTGCCGCTGGAAAGTTTATCCATGAATAGAATACCTCTGTCTGCCGATACTCGTGAGCCTCTATCACGAAAATTACTGTACCACCTTGAGGTGTCAGTCCGTTTTCTATAAGTTTTAAAGTTATAGATTTTCTTAACTGGACCGGGATGATAATAGCATCCGGGTCTGCTTGTAGGAGACTCGTGTCTTCCTCCATTAGCTGGGATGCCAGTCTAACTGCTTCCCTTTCTTCTTCACTGTCTGTCATTTAAAAAATGCAGGTTTTCAGAGTAGGTCTCCAAGGAGACAAAGATTAGGTGCACAATATTTTGGAACACTGTATCCTTCAACGTTGAATAAACCAGAGCTTTACATAGGAATCTCTTCCTACTAAGGTCGGGCGGATTTTAACCTTTCACCCACTCCAGACGTCTATTGGAGTTATTACGGGAGAAAGGGGTCTGTGAAATATGCACAACTGAGTTACTCTACAAGTCTTGCGTTAGTTTATCGCCTTACCAAACGTTTGGGCGCCATGTAGTGTAGTTCCTAGTTTCCCACTAGGCCCTGCGCATTGGAATAACATAAACAGTAGTATCGACGTGGAACTGCGGATATTCCAGGCCTCCACTGACTATGCTAAACTTAATTGGGTTGTGTTACCAACTAGCTCAGAGGTCACTGGAAACTTTCTTCTCTGCATAGGAAGTGATCAGCTTCTCTGGCACAGACAAGAAGGGATTCAGTTTTCCAACAACCGTGCAACATGACAACTTTGCTCCTCAGATCAAGAGTCAATCTCTAGGGTTGTGTGAAACAATAGACATAGATTTCACTCAGTCAGTCTAGTGCAGTTTACTTTCACGGTATGTAGAGAATAGAGAGACGGGCGTGTATCAATAAAGGTTAACATTTATTGAACAGTCTTTCTTCTCGTACAAGAGAAATGTATTATAACAACTGCAATAACTGTTATTATAAAAAGTACGTACAGTAAGATAAGTATTGCGAAATAGAACTGTAAAAGCATTGATATGGTTTCTTAGCCATACAATGGTTAAAAGTAATAAAACATATATACAGTCATATATACATTAGGCTAACATACTCAACTGGTGCTTCTAACTAAGCCTACCCCAGTGTGCCTGACCTAAGCCTAACACGTGAGAAGGGGAGTAAGTAAGTAGCTTAAGTTAAGTTGGTTTTGCCAAGGTTTGTTTCAAGAATTCTCGTCTAAGGGTTTAGTCAACACCATACCTCTGAATAGAATGATGGAGGATTGGTATCTCTTTCAGGGGTCTCTCTCGATATCCCAGTCACCTGCGAGGGTAAACCGGAAGCGCCGGGACTGGATTTCTCTGCTCGAGAAAGGCAGCGGCTTCTCTCAGCGCGTCGAGGAAGGAGGCGGGGGACAGCGTCCGCGGGCAGCTGGGCTGGATGTCTTCGCAGAGGACGGCTGCTCGGCTCCTCAAGCGTACTGCACCATAGGTCGCGCTTTAGCGGCGATAATGGTAATCAGTAGCTTCACCACCACAGGATAGCAGGCTGCAGTGACAGAGTGCTAGTTTTTACCAACACAGGGTCATGCAGGCAGCTGGCATCAGCAACAGGTTCTCGCTCATTGCTTAAGGCAACGTTGGTAATATTTATACCTGACAGGTGCCGGGTTTGACGCAAGTTTGCTGGACATAAGACGTCAATTAAAGATGTCACTAGGAAGTGATAGTTATCAGTTGCTCATTAGAGTTCCATTACTAATCAAAACATAGCAAGCGGGGATTTCCAGGTTTGCTAAGTTTTTATCTTGTTGAAGAACTCGGAGTGTTATCTAGGAATATCAGATAGTGACTGCTGCTCTGTCATTGCACTAATTGGTCGCAAAGGAAGTAGCAGAGAGTCATGCTGGAATGTGGCTCTGTTCGTGTGAGGCCAGAGATGACTTTTCAGAAAATCGCACTTGAACGGTTATGCCAATATAGGGAATAAATGGGTTTATAGCCGAATAGGGGCATAAGGTCACAGTATCGATCAGGAACCTAGATAAGCACGCAACAGCAACAGACAAAAAAATGGAGGAGAGACTCATACCAATGATGCCAGTTCTAACAGGACCCTTTTATGATCTGTAAAAATTATAATGCTGAATTTTTCTCTGGTAATTGTGATTCCCTTTTGTGGCTAAACTTTCACTGGTGTGTTAGCATGGGAGTAGCACTAAGGTGCACCATTTTATTGAAAGGAAAAAACACTACATTTTATGTATGTATTTTTGAATTTACAGCCGTGAAAATATCATCCAAGATAAAATACATGTAAGCTGTCTTTCTATATACAAATACTGTCACCACTACTGGACTTTTTTTGATTGCATCTGCAATAAAAATTGGACCTGTGTTAACAACAAACCAACAATGGGACTCTTTGTAGTGCTCTGGGTCTACTAATATACAGGTTTATAAAATAGATGTCTGTATTATTAGCAAAACAAGACGCAAACGATAAAAATATCATAAATATTTTTCAACATATGGACATTTGAATGATACCAAGAATCACAGTGTTCAATAGTTCTTAAGTGTCGAAGGGACACTAGCGATCAAAGCGTTTTGTTTAAATGGGCAAAAAATGCAAGATTAGCACAACTCTGCAGTGCCGAAAGAATAATCATGTTGGATAGGCAGTCACGATATTGCTGAACAGTTTACACCATCAGGCGGAAACAACAGAGGAGCTGGAACAACATGGCCCTGCTACTGAGGCAGACTCCACCACCTGTCAGTGGGAGCACAGAAGTCACCATACCTCTGAGGTCTGCTGAGAACTTGTACCTGCTCTGGGTGCTGAGAACAAGGGGAGCGGGTCTCCGGCCTCGCACAGCCCAAGGTGGTGGGGATGAGGATGACGTGGTAGCTGCACTTCGCGTTGCCCAGGAAACGCTTTTTAAGGGAATAATGCCGATCCGCTCAGCACCCAGCCCGAGACCCCGCTCGTGTTTGGAGACTCCACTTACAAAAGCGCAGAGTCTGGATCGATTTTCACCGGGAGGAGTCAAGATGGCGGGCTGACTCCGCCGAGTGAAGGACGCTACATGGTGCTGCTCTGCTCTGCCGGAGACTCGCTAATGCAGTGATACGAACAAATGTTTCTCATACCAAGCTATTAGTTTGAAGCCGGCGAGGTCAAGCTGTGAATTTCAGCGAAATAACCCCATAATGCCGTAATTGCACTTACGAGCTCAACTTTTGGCCGTAACTCTAGACAGCTGTTATCCCCCTCGGGTCCCGACTCACTCCTGTTAGATTGTTTGATCTACCCGTCGGATTTCAACGCGGCCTCAATGCTGCGGGCTTTGCTGCAACTCTACCGCGGGAATTTGTCTCGCGCTTGGTTCTACGCAGCGGTCCGTCCTGTTAGCACGCCAGGAGGGGAAGCCAGCTGGGCGTGCTCACCTCAGCTGATCGCTCACCTGAATCGGCACCCAATCTTCACGAGAGCACAGAGGGCGCTGCAGAGAACAGGGACGGAGGCAACAGAAAAGTCGATGTCTGCTCGGCAGACGAGGACCACACGGAGCAGGAAGACCACCCCGGCTGGAAGACAACCAAACGCAAGTACAATGGCGACTGCAGTGGCTGGGGTGGCGGCAGTGGGGGTGTCTAACAGTAGCAAGGAACTCAAGCATGTCCAAGACACTAGTAGTATTGATAACAGCGGGGGAATGAAAGAGAAAAGCACTAAACCGGCTGTTGTAACAGATGAAAAAATATGCTGGGAGGGGAAAAATGCTCCTATTAATAAGGGGATCGATTGTACTGAGCCCAACCCGGATATAGAAAGATTGACTGTGCCTAAAATTAAAAAGAAATTGAACAATAAGGACGAAGAGGTGAATATTATATCCGAAAAGAATTTAACAATGGCTGAAATTTCTAAGGAGAAAATTGATAAATCTGGAACTAAGACTAAGAACTATGATATGCAAGGCTCAGATAAAGAACCCAGCAAAAACACTGACTCTTGCTCTGACCTGTTAAATATAGCTTTGGAAACTCAGCTAGGGAGCAGAGCTATTACACCTAGCGATGGAAATTTGACCACGCGAATTACAGATGAAACAGAGGGAATACAAACTATGGTACAAAATCAAATAAAAAGGGTGGATGAGTTTACTACTACTAATAATACTGATCAAAATGAAAAAAAGGAGAAGGAATCTGGTGAGGGTCTAACGCAGGAATCTATGGTTGCAGCTGATGAAGACTCTAATTTAGAGTACGAGGAATTGACAGACGGCGAGGGAGCGGATGAAGCATTAAAAACTCTACCAAATAAGAAAACCACTTCAAGGAAAACTAAGATGAAAGTTAAAACCAAGCAAAAAAATATATTATTAAAGACAGTCAACAAGGAACCTCTTGGAAATAAAAAAAGCTGCCTAATTGATGATAGTCCCCTGAGAAGATGGATGGAGGCAAAGGGAGGGGTCTAGAACATGGCTCTAAGATTGTCAGGCGCCAGCCCCGACGAGGGGCCTAGCACTCAGGGGGGTAGCAAAATTAACCCTATAGACTTCACTGGTGATCCTAACATGGGTGGCGAACCTATAAATCAAGAGACATCACATCACGTGGCCTTGACGGATACAGAGTCGGCAACTGGGGTTTCCCCAATCAGCATAACTACCTCACCTACTGATATTTACAATACTTCATCTAATCCGGCTACGTACAACAAAGAGGCGAATAAATCCGAAGACCAGGGTGCTGAGCTCACCACCCTTGACCCTGACCAACTGAAAGAGAATACCGAATCTATTATATCAAGCTTGAAAAAAAACCAGATACTGCTAACAGGAACTTCTACTGACAATACAGGCAAGAATCTTGAAGAAAATGATGTAGAGCTGAGGCCAGATGACTCTATTAACAATAATCAAAACACGCCAACAGGTCCCGGATTGCCATCTGGAGTAAGATTTCAACAAATGGCCTCACAGGATTCCTCTAATTTCCCTAACCCTTCTAATTCTCCTGATCCAACAGATCCAACCAAGAAATTTATGGAATCAATTATGCAAACTCTCCTAGCGCAGAGAGCGGAGATCCAACAACAATATTTGCAACTTAGAGAAGATAATACTAAGATGCAAGAAACTATGAGCGTAATTTGCCAAGGCCTGGGTGGAGTGACAAAGGAGATCGAAGATATCAAACAACGTATTGTTGAAGTGGAAGGAGACATAAATAAGAACTCAGCAACAGTAAAACAGAATACATCAAGAGTATCCAAACTAGAAGTTAAAGTGGAGGATTTGGAAAATCGCGCTCGAAGGCAAAACCTCAGACTATTCGGTATACCAGAAGGAATGGAGGGGTCCGATCCGAGGGCATTTGTGGTGAAACTTTTTCAGAGAGCCTTCACGGATCTTGCTGATTGGGACTGGGATTCTCAGCTACAGAGAGTTCACAGATTGCCTTTGATACAAAGAAATACCAGCAGCAAATTTCCTCGACCATTCTTGATTTACTTTGGTAATTTTCTTCTACGACAGGCTGTATCATTGAAAGCAAGGCCGAACAATCCTGTGACTGTAGACAACCTAACTTTTTTTGTGAAATCAGATCTTAGTAAGGGCACTATGGACAAACGGTGGGAGCTTAGGAAGTTGATAGATCCTTTCAAAAATTTGGGATGCATGGCTTATCTCCAAGAGCCTGCTCGTCTTAAAGTGATACGAAACGGCCATGTGGTTTTCTTTACAGATCTCGAAACCGCGGAACAAGCTCTGGAAAAGTTCTCTAGGGAAAATGAAAGGGATAAACAGAATGAAAATGAAAAAGAATAAGTAGGAATATATGGGCTCAAATGGTTCTAGATTGGAGGTATGAGTTTACAAGGAGTAATTTAAGCTGTGGCATGAGCAGACTATCATGTTAGCATCTTCACTCTGCTGCCACTTCAGCGGCAGCTCAAGATAGAGGGGTGCTCCCCCCTTAGGAACGGGTGGGTGCGAGGGAGTTGGGGCCCTTGCTGGGGAGGGTTCGATCCTTCGGGTCAGGGGTGGGGAATCAATGTGGGGAAAAAATGGATTGCAGGATTCGACCGTTTTTTAAAGTTTAGTAAGGAAAACCTAATCTATACGAAAAGGGCAAAGATAGCGGGGAGAAATTTGTATTGGAAGACCATCAGGATATCAATATGTCTAAACTAAGAATACTAAGCTGGAATGTTGACGGTTTAAATAGTAAAAACAAAAGGAATTTAGTCAAAGAAGAGATTAAAATGTACAACCCGAATATAGTTTTGCTCTCAGAGACACATTTAGAATATCAAGATCGCAAGTTGCTAGCACAATTGAGCTATGATTTGGTGGTATGCTCTACTCTAAACGAGACTATTAGAGGGGTAGCTATTCTTAAACAACGAGGTGCTCGACTAGAAACAATTGAAACCTCTTCAGATGCCCGGGGTAGGTGGGCAATTGAGCAGATGAAATGTGATAATGTTAAAATAGTATTATGTGTAGTATATGGACCAAATATCGATGATCCAAGAGTTTTCGAAGAACTAAGCTTAGAGCTATTGGAATGGGAAGGAGAAATTATAATAGCAGGGGATTTTAATTGTACTATGAATTATAAAGTAGACTCTACTGGGCAAAGCAAACATAAAAGAATGTATAAAGTTAGAATAGCAATTTTAGAATTAGCAAGACTGAACAATGTCAAAGATGTATGGCGATCAAAATACCCTTTTCAGGCAGGCTTTACTTTTTATTCTGTACCGCACAGATCCTGCTCAAGAATCGATATGATTTGGGCTTCTGAACAAATTATAGGCAATTGTGTGATTGACATCTGCCCTAAAGTCACTTCTGATCATAATCCTTTGCTACTTGAAGTCACACTTAAAGATCAAATAAAAGAACCGCGAAAATTTACTTTCCCGAGACACTTACTAACAGACTCAAGATTCTCTACCCTACTTAAACAGCACATACAGGAGTTTATCTCAATCAACTTTAACTCGGCCAATATAAATGTGGTGTGGGATACATGTAAGTGCAGCATTAGAGGTTTTGCCCAACAATATATCCTTAGGCAAAATGCTGAGAGCCGCAATAATAACAAACAAATAATTGCCAATATACGGAATATGGAAATATGCTTGGCAGAGGCATCACGCCATGCAAAGAACGATATTGAAGGGATTAGGCTAAAGTTGGCGGAATTACAAGCTGGATTAATAAAAACTTTGAGAGAAAGATACATTTCTAAATTACAAAAATATAAATTTGATCAATATGAAGGTGGCGATCGTATTGGGAAATTACTGGCCTTTAAAACCGCGGATAGGAAAGCTAAAACAAAAATTAAAGAAATAGTAGGAATAGATTCAAATACGTATGACAGAACGGATCAAATACTCAGCCAGTTTGCTAAATTTTACCAACAACTCTATACACCAGAGGCTGTACCAGCTAAAATAGAAATAACGCAATATTTAGATAAATATTTAACTTCATCTCAAGCACTAAATACAGAAACACTTCAACAACTCAATTCAGAAATAACACTAGATGAAATAAAACGTGCCATAGATAACTTACCTTTAGGGAAAGCTGTTGGAGAAGATTGCCTACCAGTTGAACTATATAAACTTTGCGCCCAAGAACTATTGCCTCTATTAGAGAAAGTGATAAACTCAATTAGTGTCTCCAAACAAGCACCTCCTTCATGGAAAATAGCGAAAATTATATTTTTTTTAAAAAAAGGGAAACCGGAAAAAGAATGTGGGTCTTACCGACCGATTTCTTTACTTGATTCTGATGTTAACATTTTTTCTAAGATTCTGGCAAATCGGCTTGCCCCTACCTTGTCATCTATTGTTAATCTCCAACAGCACGGTTTTGTAATGGGAAGGGATACTACCACACACGTTAATACTTCAATAACAGCCTTTGATGTAGCTGAAGTTGCACACACCCCGCTCGGTATGATTATGTTAGACGCAGAAAAGGCATTCGACCGAGTGGGGTGGGACTATCTGTGGGAAGTATTAAAGAAATTGGGGCTTTCTGGCTCTTATTTGGATTGGGTTATGTCTCTTTACGATGAACCTTTGGCTTTGATAAGCTATGGAGATAAAAACTCAGCGAATTTTAAAATATCAAGAGGCACAAGACAAGGTTGTCCCCTTTCCCCCTTACTTTTTGCCCTTTCTTTAGAACCTTTTTTAAATGCACTAAATGATCAAGCCAATATTATCCCAGTGAATCATGGGGGCATTTCTCTCAAATTAACGGCCTTTGCTGACGACATAGCAATATATACAACTGATATTAATAAAGCTATGCCAGAAATTATAAATGAAGCACAAAAATACGGCTCTATCTCGGGTTACAAATTGAATGTGAGTAAAACCCAAATTATAGCGAATTATATTCCGGACATCCACATTTACGATACTTGCAGAGAAGCTACCTATTTAGGTATTAAATTAATGGCTAAAGTAGGGAAAATTTTGGAAACAAATTATGAGACATTTTTAAAAGAAACTACCACAACCCTCAAAAAATGGCATAAAATCCCTCTTAGTTTATTAGGCCGACTTAACTTGATTAAGATGAAAATATTACCTAAATTACTTTATTTGTTTAGAGCTATACCACTACAACCGAATCAACTTTTTAAAAAAAAACTAGACGGTATATGTAGCAGCTTTATTTGGGGATACAAAAAGGCACGCAGGGCTATTACATTTTTGACATTGCCAATATCGAAAGGGGGACTTGCTTTCCCGGACTTTAATTTATACTTTTTGGCTACTTTTTTTTTTTCGAATAAGGAGCTTACTAAAAAATGAGCCTTCCCTATTTTTTATCAGTATTTGTTGGGTGCCGACTCTAACCAATTTTTGCTTCGTACACACGATCCAAATTATTTCAAGCGGGTCAAATTTAAGACTGCTAAACATGCCATAAAAATCTGGAATAAAATCATGCACATCAGTCAGAGTTCATTTTATAATTCTGAACTTAGGTTATGGAACAATCCGGGTCTTCCGGGTATCTTTTCGGATGGAACAGGGAATCGTTGGATTAGTTGTGGTATTAATACACTAGGTGATATATTTGGAAGTAATGGTATGCTGGATTTTGAAACTTTGAAAACACTAAATGGTTTAACGAACGATATGCACTTCAAATATCGCCAGCTGAGAGATTTTTTTTTTAACAAAATGAAAATAACGGCAGTTACTCAATCAGATATTTTAGAGTGCATATACTCTGATAAAACTAAATCACTCATAAAGTTGGGATACCAACTCCTAATTAAAGACAAATGCGAGAATACTACTAAAATTGCAACTAAGTGGTCTCGCCGATTAAACCTAGACATAAACTCCAAGCAGATCGGAAAGGCTCTAACGCACTTAAGTGATGTTGTGCACTCTTCTAACCTAAGAATGCAACTATATAGGACTATCACTGAACTATATTACACACCACAGAGAATATCCTCATGGACGCAAGGGAACCAACTATCCGACAAAACGACATGTGTGAAGTGTAATACATATGCTGCTGGTATAGAACATATGCTTTTTTCCTGCCCAGCACTTTCTAGTTATTGGAAAGGAATAATAGATCATCTCCAAGCTAGTCAGATAAAGATACCTGAACTATCTCCTCAGTTGGTCTTATTAGACATTTATGAGACCAACTGTCCCAACCAGGATCTTATAACAATTCTATTAGCCTGTGCAAGATTAATCATAGCAAGAGCATGGATTTCTAAGAATACTCCAACCGTAGCTGAGTGGTTAGCATTGGTTATCGAAATCAGAACTATGGAACTAACACTTGCCAAACATAGAGGACCAAAAGCTCTAGTCAGAAAGGACAAGATTTGGGAACAATTTTTTGAAGTATAAGAAATTGGGACTGCTAAAGGTTTCTTTGTGTGCTAAGCAATATCTCTATTAACTGTTTTCCTGAATTATCCCCATGTTCCTTTATTAACCCTTTTCTCTCTTTTTTGTTTCTTACTATTTCCGTCGTCTTTTATTTCTATTTCTTCTTCTTTTCTTCTCCCTAAACCCTCACTATCTTACCTCTTAAACTACAATTATTGTAAATATATGCTTTTCAAGGTTATTGGAAATGATATTTATGTATTACTTTTGGTTTTTGTCGCTTCCTGCAATAATAAAAACTTTGAAAATAAAAAAAACAAAAGCGCAGAGTCTGAGGAAGTTTCAGCCACTGGGCTCAGAGTCCCACGGCAGCACCGGTATGGCAGAAGTCTTTGATGACCCTGTGACTTTTTGAAACGGGGGCTTGCCACACAAGCCCTCGGAGAACACTTGTAGCACAGCAAAAAGGTAGCAGGAATTAGGCCAACACACAAAAGCAGGTCGCAGGGTGGCAGTTCCTCCTGCAGGAGAGCATTCACCAAGCAGCAGGCCAATTCAGTAAAGCAGTTAGCAAAGTGGTAGTCCCTCCTGGCAACACAGCAGTCCTTCCGGCAATGTGCAGATATAGAGACAATAGCGTCTGTTTACAAGTGCCACGAGGTGTCTGATTTTAGGGGGTCAAAGCCCCAGTACTTATTCTCAAAAAAGCCTTTGATGTAGGTGGTGACTTACAAAGAGTTCTCTGAAGTGCACAAGGATCCCTTTAAACACAGTCCTGTAGCCAGGCTATCGGTAGGGGGTTATCGGAACCTTGTGTGTGGGCAGGACACTACCTATTCAAGTGGAGTGTGAGCCCCTACCATTTCTCTTAGCCCCGGAACACCATCAGAATGCAGATGCAGTTGAGTGGCCTATGTTGTGGCTGTCTAGAGGGAATACACAATGTAGTAGTTACCGAGCCCAGCCCAGACGTGTATTGGAGACACGTTGTCAAGCACACAGAGCAATAAGTGCAGAGAAATTCCCAATTTCTCAAAGTGGCTTTTCTAACACAGTAAGGCTAAATTCAACTGCACCAGCAGGAAGGAGTTATCATTTCCAATCCAAATATCTAAAACAGGAAAAAGTTTACTTCTCTCCGATCAGGAATTGCCATTTAATAAAGTATAATGGAATTCCCAATGCTAAACTATGAGAGGGGCAGGCCTCACAGTAGTGAAAAACAAAATTGGCTGTTTGTGACTACCAGGACATGCAAACCACAACTGTACATGTCATACCTTTTACTTGCATAACACCCCGCCCTTAGGGCTACCTAGGGCCTACCTTAGGGCTGACGTATATGTAATAAAAGGGGAGTTTAAAGCTTGGCAGGTAGTTTTAAATGCCAAGTCGAAGTGGCAGTAAGCTGCACACACAGGCTGTGGACAAGTTTGAAAGGCTGCTTCTGTGTGTGGCACAATCAGTGCTGCAGCCCACTAGTAGAAATTCATTTGCAGGCCCTGGGTATATGGTCTACCACTTTAAAAGGGATGCATAAGTAAATTACCAGTGTAGCAGACCCCTTTCCGGAGAAAAACATGAGCAGCAGGTTGCAGTCTTCTGAAGTGATGGCCCCTCACCCCATGGGAAGCTGGCAGCCAGAGACTGCAGCCCTGGATCACAGAGGACCTCCTACACCCCGGAGGGTGCATCCTACCTTGATCATTGAAAATCGTGGAACACAGTGTGGCAGTTCCAGACATTTTCAGAAATAAATTTTTTGATTTCAAGTCTGTGGCCACAAACGATTTCTAGAGGGCCATTACTCGGTTGATTGGTTTCAGATAAGTCAGACAATGTGACTATTCTGCAAAATGAATTTTGCAGTGTCCATAGGCTAATATGATAGACACACTCCTTGCACACTTTTACCATACACTGGACGGACGGACACACGCACGCACGCAAGCACACACACACACACACACACACTAAGACCCAGCGGTACTGAAGTGAAAAGACAATTTCCATGATGAGGCCGCTGGGCCACTCGACTCTACAGGTACCATGCAACAGGCCAGTCCTCCCACAAACAATTCATGCTGCCACCATTGTCAGTAGTTTACAGTTGGATGAGGAGACAGCAAGCAGTCCCTCTCTCTGTGGAAGGTGTGCTTGGGACAGCCCTCCAGACAACAGCGGCCCCTTCTGAGTATCAGCACTTTACAGTACCTACCAGTTACATCCTATCTCAGCCAACACACATTATTGCTGTGTGTGCTGAGACCAAAAAAAAATGCAGAAGTGGACAGAAACTCACGTGGCGATTCAAGCAGGGAGGAAGCTTAGAATAGTAAATCTTACAGTGGACATTCCCATCCCAATAGAAGGAAAGTAATTTCTAGGAAAAAAAAGATAAAGAGAAGACAGGGGTGGCTCTAGGCTCATGGCAGCCCTGGGCAGGGAGCGTAGGTAGGGGGCCCCGGAAGAGGGGGTCCGGGCGGGGCAGAGCGCAGAGGCCAGTCAAGAGGGGGGGGGGGTTCAGGGTGTTTGCAAGTGGAACAGAGCCGGTGGCCACCAAATCCCTGCCAGGGGCCGCCACGCAAATATGTATCCAACCTCAGGGGATTATTATATTAAGGATATATATTGGTGTGGTGACCTGTGGGGTTTGGTGGCCCTGTGCAGGTGCACAGCTTGCACATGCCTAAGGCCGCCCCTGGAGGAGACCTTTTTGAAATTACTCTTTTTTCTAGTCGTATGCGCTGGGGTGAGCCAGAAATGTATGTGAATACCAATCATTGCATGCATGACGTATGAAAGAATGATTGTGTGCATTTGGGAGTGTGGTGAATCAACAAAGCAGTTGTACATCTGAACACTGCATGGCATGTGCCACACATCCACAGATTCACTATTTTCTTTGTGGAACGACAATCCAGTGAACTGCAGCTGTGGAAACTGACTTGAGATTTCAACTGTTTTGTTTTCTTCATTAGCTTTCTCTTACAAGTTACCTAAATTGAAATATGATGAGCAGTAATTACTTTTTTATTGCGTATCAAGCATATTGCTGCTAATAGAGGCAGCCTAATAAACTCTGCAGCACTTGCATATCTTAGTGGTTCCTCATTAACTCTTTGATAGTGTGGTGCAATTAATTGTTATTTAATTGCTCAAATCTCTTTAGCATTTAATTATGCACAATTGCGCAGTCTGTATTCTTTATTTTTACTCCAAACTCTTGAATTTAGGGTTCACCACTCAAATGCTCAACATCTGATGATTGCGATATAAAATCGCTACAACACATGCAATAAACTAGAATTCTAGTGTCACAGTATAAAATGCTATGTTTATGCTGAAGGATCCACTTTTACTAATCCAATCCACTAGAGAAATGATAATACAATAGCTGAAAATGTAATCTAAAACAATTTAGCACAGAAGGAAGTGATTAGTTGCACATCTTTGCACAAGATGGAATACAATGTGTTACCAAAATGCAGCCATATTAGGAAATCAATGGCAATTTACGGTTTCAGACTTTCTTTGTAAAGAGAAGAGATTCATCCCACATTCATATGTCCAGACCTGGGTCCAGAGCTCGCGGCACTAAAATAACTGAAACAGCATCTCATAGATAATGCTGGGCATGGTCAAAGTGCAGCTGGGCATGCTTGTTTTCCGTTCAGAGGGGGCACTGCTTCCAAGTCTGGTCTGAACTGTGACTGATTGCATATAGTTGGTTTAGGGCTGCCAAGTGTTCATTTAGATTATTTTGGACATGTCCATGTTTGAGGTGTACTTATGAGTCATACTCTATGTGTGACATGTTGAGTGACATTTACCACTTCCTGCTATTAAGTATTTTTGGACACGTACTTCACAAGCGACACCATAGAAGACACAGTCCAATCACCCGTGCCCTTTAGAACCACACAGACACGTAAATGTGGAGTTCCTTGCTTCTTAAAAGAGATAGTGTCCTATCCCCTCACTAGCCAGCTGCACCCATCCCAGCTCATCATACTTCATGCATGAGACCACAGTGGGCATGCAACACTGATTGTCCCACTCACTTAAATTAGCTATTTAAATATGTCTAAGACCTGCCATTGCAGACTATGTGAGTTTTAAACTGCCATTTCACATTTGCCAAATCACCTCTACGTTGGCCATAATTAGCCCGTAAAGCAGGGTGCAGTGTATTTAAAAAGTTGGACAAGCACCTTTAAGTTTCACATGTCCTGGTAGTGAAAAACTCTTAAATTCAATTTTCACTGTTGCAAGGCCTGCCTCTCCCATAGGATACCATTGGGTAACTTTTTTTTTTGGCAAGAATTTTTATTAAAGTTTTTATATGAGAATCACATTGCATGAATGTACATGTAAATTTACATTGTTACACGTGCT